>NW_027135949.1:0-717559 GCF_039906515.1 Pseudorca crassidens | reverse complement strand
CTATTCCTGTTCATCTTCCGCAGAAATTGCAAACTGGGCCAAACAGGAGGTTAAAGGGACTGACTCTCCAAGTCGGGAGGGTGTTAGTAAAGCGTCTGGAATGTTGCACCCGAGTACCAGGGTACGAAAACTGAGACATATTTGAACACGTCTCCCGATCACATGGTTGATCATACTCTAGGTTCCACATGCATGTTTTAGCTGAAGGAAGAATACCTTAAACCTGGGTAGTTGAAACCCGTGGAATGGGTACCATGCAATATGACTTCAAAGGGTCTTCATTTGCTCACCGAACCTCTCCAATCCTATCACTGCTGCGTTTATGCCCCTGTACACATGCTTGATTCTCTTTCGGAGACATAGCAATCCATAGGTTTTAAGATACTTACTAGTCAGGTACATTCTTAGGCGTTTAATATGCGGTGTTGAGTCCATTTCGTTGAGCAAGGAGTAGCTCTTGTCTATTCCATATTTGGCTTAAGGAACTTTATCTGTGCTCATTTCAATCTCTGGTTTTATGCAGCACCCCAACTCACCTTTCCCCTTAAGCAAGCATAAGTTGGTTTTCTAAATTTGAGACCCTGTTCTGTTCTGTAATTCAGTTCCTGTGTAGCCAAGTTTACATTCCGTGTATTACTGATATCTTATGATGTTTCTTTTTCTGTGTGACTTATTTCAGTTAGAATCATCATACCTGAATCCACTCATTGTGCTGCTAAGGGCCTGATGACATAGATTTCATTGCTGAGTGATATTGCTTTGTAAGTAAATACCACAACTTCTTTATCCATTTTTCACTTTCTGCGATGTTGAACTTGTACTGTAAACGAGGTTCTTGTAAACAGAGGCGTCCCAAACTTTGGGGTGGCTGTGTCTTTTTGATTTTAATTTCCCTAAGCTATAGGACCATAAGTGGAAGTGCCCTAGGCTCTGTTGCTTTGTTTTTTAGATGTTTCAGGAAACACCATACACTTCTCCCGAGTGTCTGTTGGCAATTTACATCCCGCCCATCAGCATAACAAGGCTCCCAGTTCTCCATGGCCTGTCCTGTCTTTCTGGATTTTACACTTTTTTCAGATGGCCCTTTTGACCGGGGGGAAGTGAGACTTCATTGTAGTGCAGATTTCCTTTGCAAGCTTGCTTGGTTGGCCAAAAAGGGCGTATGCATTTCTTCCTGAATATATTCAGGAAAAAACGCATACGCCCTTTTTGGCCAAGTGCATTATTGTGGACGTTCTGCCTCTTTTCCTATGCTTTCAATGCAATTCCAGTCTATCTCCTGAAATCGGTTTCCTGCAATTCTGCCCCGCTTTCAAGTCCTCTTGGCAGCCTTACTTCAGTATATTTTTGGACGATAGCTGTCATTTATAACTCTGCAGGTTTGTGAATTACAGTGCCCCTGAGCTCCTTTCTTCAACTCGCTTTCTTTTGAGCTGGCCGCAACACCGCAGGATGGCTTCAGGCCCTAATCTGGTTCCGGCACGGCACGCTGAGCCTTTGGTTAATTCCTCTTCCTGGTGGGAAATGAGAGTTAAATTTGCCCGTCCAGACACCTCCAGCTAGTCTCTCATTGGTTCTCGCTATTCCTGTTCATCTTCCGCAGAAATTGCAAACTGGGCCAAACAGGAGGTTAAAGGGACTGACTCTCCAAGTCGGGAGGGTGTTAGTAAAGCGTCTGGAATGTTGCACCCGAGTACCAGGGTACGAAAACTGAGACATATTTGAACATGTCTCCCGATCACATGGTTGATCATACTCTAGGTTGCACATGCATGTTTTAGCTGAAGGAAGAATACCTTAAACCTGGGTAGTTGAAACCCGTGGAATGGGTACCATGCAATATGACTTCAAAGGGTCTTCATTTGCTCACCGAACCTCTCCAATCCTATCACTGCTGCGTTTATGCCCCTGTACACATGCTTGATTCTCTTTCGGAGACATAGCAATCCATAGGTTTTAAGATACTTACTAGTCAGGTACATTCTTAGGCATTTAATATGCGGTGTTGAGTCCATTTCGTTGAGCAAGGAGTAGCTCTTGTCTATTCCATATTTGGCTTAAGGAACTTTATCTGTGCTCATTTCAATCTCTGGTTTTATGCAGCACCCCAACTCACCTTTCCCCTTAAGCAAGCATAAGTTGGTTTTCTAAATTTGAGACCCTGTTCTGTTCTGTAATTCAGTTCCTGTGTAGCCAAGTTTACATTCCGTGTATTACTGATATCTTATGATGTTTCTTTTTCTGTGTGACTTATTTCAGTTAGAATCATCATACCTGAATCCACTCATTGTGCTGCTAAGGGCCTGATGACATAGATTTCATTGCTGAGTGATATTGCTTTGTAAGTAAATACCACAACTTCTTTATCCATTTTTCACTTTCTGCGATGTTGAACTTGTACTGTAAACGAGGTTCTTGTAAACAGAGGCGTCCCAATGTTTGGGGTGGCTGTGTCTTTTTTATTTTAATTTCCCTAAGCTATAGGACCATAAGTGGAAGTGCCCTAGGCTCTGTTGCTTTGTTTTTTAGATGTTTCAGGAAACACCATACACTTCTCCCGAGTGTCTGTTGGCAATTTACATCCCGCCCATCAGCATAACAAGGCTCCCAGTTCTCCATGGCCTGTCCTGCCTTTCTGGATTTTACACTTTTTTCAGATGGCCCTTTTGACCGGGGGGAAGTGAGACTTCATTGTAGTGCAGATTTCCTTTGCAAGCTTGCTTGGTTGGCCAAAAAGGGCGTATGCGTTTTTTCCTGAATATATTCAGGAAAAAACGCATACGCCCTTTTTGGCCAAGTGCATCATTGTGGACGTTCTGCCTCTTTTCCTATGCTTTCAATGCAATTCCAGTCTACCTCCTGAAATCGGTTTCCTGCAATTCTGCCCCGCTTTCAAGTCCTCTTGGCAGCCTTACTTCAGTATATTTTTGGACGATAGCTGTCATTTATAACTCTGCAGGTTTGTGAATTACAGTGCCCCTGAGCTCCTTTCTTCAACTCGCTTTCTTTTGAGCTGGCCGCAACACCGCAGGATGGCTTCAGGCCCTAATCTGGTTCCGGCACGGCACGCTGAGCCTTTGGTTAATTCCTCTTCCTGGTGGGAAATGAGAGTTAAATTTGCCCGTCCAGACACCTCCAGCTAGTCTCTCATTGGTTCTCGCTATTCCTGTTCATCTTCCGCAGAAATTGCAAACTGGGCCAAACAGGAGGTTAAAGGGACTGACTCTCCAAGTCGGGAGGGTGTTAGTAAAGCGTCTGGAATGTTGCACCCGAGTACCAGGGTACGAAAACTGAGACATATTTGAACACATCTCCCGATCACATGGTTGATCATACTCTTGGTTCCACATGCATGTTTTAGCTGAAGGAAGAATACCTTAAACCTGGGTAGTTGAAACCCGTGGAATGGGTACCATGCAATATGACTTCAAAGGGTCTTCATTTGCTCACCGAACCTCTCCAATCCTATCACTGCTGCGTTTATGCCCCTGTACACATGCTTGATTCTCTTTCGGAGACATAGCAATCCATAGGTTTTAAGATACTTACTAGTCAGGTACATTCTTAGGCATTTAATATGCGGTGTTGAGTCCATTTCGTTGAGCAAGGAGTAGCTCTTGTCTATTCCATATTTGGCTTAAGGAACTTTATCTGTGCTCATTTCAATCTCTGGTTTTATGCAGCACCCCAACTCACCTTTCCCCTTAAGCAAGCATAAGTTGGTTTTCTAAATTTGAGACCCTGTTCTGTTCTGTAATTCAGTTCCTGTGTAGCCAAGTTTACATTCCGTGTATTACTGATATCTTATGATGTTTCTTTTTCTGTGTGACTTATTTCAGTTAGAATCATCATACCTGAATCCACTCATTGTGCTGCTAAGGGCCTGATGACATAGATTTCATTGCAGAGTGATATTGCTTTGTAAGTAAATACCACAACTTCTTTATCCATTTTTCACTTTCTGCGATGTTGAACTTGTACTGTAAACGAGGTTCTTGTAAACAGAGGCGTCCCAAACTTTGGGGTGGCTGTGTCTTTTTGATTTTAATTTCCCTAATCTATAGGACCATAAGTGGAAGTGCCCTAGGCTCTGTTTCTTTGTTTTTTAGATGTTTCAGGAAACACCATACACTTCTCCCGAGTGTCTGTTGGCAATTTACATCCCGCCCATCAGCATAACAAGGCTCCCAGTTCTCCATGGCCTGTCCTGCCTTTCTGGATTTTACACTTTTTTCACATGGCCCTTTTGACCGGGGGGAAGTGAGACTTCATTGTAGTGCAGATTTCCTTTGCAAGCTTGCTTGGTTGGCCAAAAAGGGCGTATGCGTTTTTTCCTGAATATATTCAGGAAAAACCGCATACGCCCTTTTTGGCCAAGTGCATCATTGTGGACGTTCTGCCTCTTTTCCTATGCTTTCAATGCAATTCCAGTCTACCTCCAGAAATCGGTTTCCTGCAATTCTGCCCCGCTTTCAAGTCCTCTTGGCAGCCTTACTTCAGTATATTTTTGGACGATAGCTGTCATTTATAACTCTGCAGGTTTGTGAATTACAGTGCCCCTGAGCTCCTTTCTTCAACTCGCTTTCTTTTGAGCTGGCCGCAACACCGCAGGATGGCTTCAGGCCCTAATCTGGTTCCGGCACGGCACGCTGAGCCTTTGGTTAATTCCTCTTCCTGGTGGGAAATGAGAGTTAAATTTGCCCGTCCAGACACCTCCAGCTAGTCTCTCATTGGTTCTCGCTATTCCTGTTCATCTTCCGCAGAAATTGCAAACTGGGCCAAACAGGAGGTTAAAGGGACTGACTCTCCAAGTCGGGAGGGTGTTAGTAAAGCGTCTGGAATGTTGCACCCGAGTACCAGGGTACAAAAACTGAGACATATTTGAACACGACTCCCGATCACATGGTTGATCAGACTCTAGGTTCCACATGCATGTTTTAGCTGAAGGAAGAATACCTTAAACCTGGGTAGTTGAAACCCGTGGAATGGGTACCATGCAATATGACTTCAGAGGGTCTTCATTTGCTCACCAAACCTCTCCAATCCTATCACTGCTGCGTTTATGCCCCTGTACACATGCTTGATTCTCTTTCGGAGACATAGCAATCCATAGGTTTTAAGATACTTACTAGTCAGGTACATTCTTAGGCATTTAATATGCGGTGTTGAGTCCATTTCGTTGAGCAAGAGGTAGCTCTTGTCTATTCCATATTTGGCTTAAGGAAATTTATCTGTGCTCATTTCAATCTCTGGTTTTATGCAGCACCCCAACTCACCTTTACCCTTAAGCAAGCATAAGTTGGTTTTCTAAATTTGAGACCCTGTTCTGTTCTGGAATTCAGTTCCTGTGTAGCCAAGTTTACATTCCGTGTATTACTGATATCTTATGATGTTTCTTTTTCTGTGTGACTTATTTCAGTTAGAATCATCATACCTGAATCCACTCATTGTGCTGCTAAGGGCCTGATGACATAGATTTCATTGCTGAGTGATATTGCTTTGTAAGTAAATACCACAACTTCTTTATCCATTTTTCACTTTCTGCGATGTTGAACTTGTACTGTAAACGAGGTTCTTGTAAACAGAGGCGTCCCAAAGTTTGGGGTGGCTGTGTCTTTTTGATTTTAATTTCCCTAAGCTATAGGACCATAAGTGGAAGTGCCCTAGGCTCTGTTGCTTTGTTTTTTAGATGTTTCAGGAAACACCATACACTTCTCCCGAGTGTCTGTTGGCAATTTACATCCCGCCCATCAGCATAACAAGGCTCCCAGTTCTCCATGGCCTGTCCTGCCTTTCTGGATTTTACACTTTTTTCAGATGGCCCTTTTGACCGTGGGGAAGTGAGACTTCATTGTAGTGCAGATTTCCTTTGCAAGCTTGCTTGGTTGGCCAAAAAGGGCGTATGCGTTTTTTCCTGAATATATTCAGGAAAAAATGCATACGCCCTTTTTGGCCAAGTGCATCATTGTGGACGTTCTGCCTCTTTTCCTATGCTTTCAATGCAATTCCAGTCTACCTCCTGAAATCGGTTTCCTGCAATTCTGCCCCGCTTTCAAGTCCTCTTGGCAGCCTTACTTCAGTATATTTTTGGACGATAGCTGTCATTTATAACTCTGCAGGTTTGTGAATTACAGTGCCCCTGAGCTCCTTTCTTCAACTCGCTTTCTTTTGAGCTGGCCGCAACACCGCAGGATGGCTTCAGGCCCTAATCTGGTTCCGGCACGGCACGCTGAGCCTTTGGTTAATTCCTCTTCCTGGTGGGAAATGAGAGTTAAATTTGCCCGTCCAGACACCTCCAGCTAGTCTCTCATTGGTTCTCGCTATTCCTGTTCATCTTCCGCAGAAATTGCAAACTGGGCCAAACAGGAGGTTAAAGGGACTGACTCTCCAAGTCGGGAGGGTGTTAGTAAAGCGTCTGGAATGTTGCACCCGAGTACCAGGGTACGAAAACTGAGACATATTTGAACACGTCTCCCGATCACATGGTTGATCATACTCTAGGTTCCACATGCATGTTTTAGCTGAAGGAAGAATACCTTAAACCTGGGTAGTTGAAACCCGTGGAATGGGTACCATGCAATATGACTTCAAAGGGTCTTCATTTGCTCACCGAACCTCTCCAATCCTATCACTGCTGCGTTTATGCCCCTGTACACATGCTTGATTCTCTTTCGGAGACATAGCAATCCATAGGTTTTAAGATACTTACTAGTCAGGTACATTCTTAGGCGTTTAATATGCGGTGTTGAGTCCATTTCGTTGAGCAAGGAGTAGCTCTTGTCTATTCCATATTTGGCTTAAGGAACTTTATCTGTGCTCATTTCAATCTCTGGTTTTATGCAGCACCCCAACTCACCTTTACCCTTAAGCAAGCATAAGTTGGTTTTCTAAATTTGAGACCCTGTTCTGTTCTGTAATTCAGTTCCTGTGTAGCCAAGTTTACATTCCGTGTATTACTGATATCTTATGATGTTTCTTTTTCTGTGTGACTTATTTCAGTTAGAATCATCATACCTGAATCCACTCATTGTGCTGCTAAGGGCCTGATGACATAGATTTCATTGCTGAGTGATATTGCTTTGTAAGTAAATACCACAACTTCTTTATCCATTTTTCACTTTCTGCGATGTTGAACTTGTACTGTAAACGAGGTTCTTGTAAACAGAGGCGTCCCAAACTTTGGGGTGGCTGTGTCTTTTTGATTTTAATTTCCCTAAGCTATAGGACCATAAGTGGAAGTGCCCTAGGCTCTGTTGCTTTGTTTTTTAGATGTTTCAGGAAACACCATACACTTCTCCCGAGTGTCTGTTGGCAATTTACATCCCGCCCATCAGCATAACAAGGCTCCCAGTTCTCCATGGCCTGTCCTGTCTTTCTGGATTTTACACTTTTATCAGATGGCCCTTTTGACCGGGGGAAGTGAGACTTCATTGTAGTGCAGATTTCCTTTGCAAGCTTGCTTGGTTGGCCAAAAAGGGCGTATGCATTTCTTCCTGAATATATTCAGGAAAAAACGCATACGCCCTTTTTGGCCAAGTGCATTATTGTGGACGTTCTGCCTCTTTTCCTATGCTTTCAATGCAATTCCAGTCTATCTCCTGAAATCGGTTTCCTGCAATTCTGCCCCGCTTTCAAGTCCTCTTGGCAGCCTTACTTCAGTATATTTTTGGACGATAGCTGTCATTTATAACTCTGCAGGTTTGTGAATTACAGTGCCCCTGAGCTCCTTTCTTCAACTCGCTTTCTTTTGAGCTGGCCGCAACACCGCAGGATGGCTTCAGGCCCTAATCTGGTTCCGGCACGGCACGCTGAGCCTTTGGTTAATTCCTCTTCCTGGTGGGAAATGAGAGTTAAATTTGCCCGTCCAGACACCTCCAGCTAGTCTCTCATTGTTTCTCACTATTCCTGTTCATCTTCCGCAGAAATTGCAAACTGGGCCAAACAGGAGGTTAAAGGGACTGACTCTCCAAGTCGGGAGGGTGTTAGTAAAGCGTCTGGAATGTTGCACCCGAGTACCAGGGTACGAAAACTGAGACATATTTGAACATGTCTCCCGATCACATGGTTGATCATACTCTAGGTTGCACATGCATGTTTTAGCTGAAGGAAGAATACCTTAAACCTGGGTAGTTGAAACCCGTGGAATGGGTACCATGCAATATGACTTCAAAGGGTCTTCATTTG
The DNA here is from genome assembly GCF_039906515.1 of Pseudorca crassidens. Lineage (NCBI taxonomy): Eukaryota > Metazoa > Chordata > Mammalia > Artiodactyla > Delphinidae > Pseudorca > Pseudorca crassidens. The sequence goes on along the minus strand of NW_027135949.1, from coordinate 709,375 downwards.
CTCACCGAACCTCTCCAATCCTATCACTGCTGCGTTTATGCCCCTGTACACATGCTTGATTCTCTTTCGGAGACATAGCAATCCATAGGTTTTAAGATACTTACTAGTCAGGTACATTCTTAGGCATTTAATATGCGGTGTTGAGTCCATTTCGTTGAGCAAGGAGTAGCTCTTGTCTATTCCATATTTGGCTTAAGGAACTTTATCTGTGCTCATTTCAATCTCTGGTTTTATGCAGCACCCCAACTCACCTTTCCCCTTAAGCAAGCATAAGTTGGTTTTCTAAATTTGAGACCCTGTTCTGTTCTGTAATTCAGTTCCTGTGTAGCCAAGTTTACATTCCGTGTATTACTGATATCTTATGATGTTTCTTTTTCTGTGTGACTTATTTCAGTTAGAATCATCATACCTGAATCCACTCATTGTGCTGCTAAGGGCCTGATGACATAGATTTCATTGCTGAGTGATATTGCTTTGTAAGTAAATACCACAACTTCTTTATCCATTTTTCACTTTCTGCGATGTTGAACTTGTACTGTAAACGAGGTTCTTGTAAACAGAGGCGTCCCAATGTTTGGGGTGGCTGTGCCTTTTTGATTTTAATTTCCCTAAGCTATAGGACCATAAGTGGAAGTGCCCTAGGCTCTGTTGCTTTGTTTTTTAGATGTTTCAGGAAACATCATACACTTCTCCCGAGTGTCTGTTGGCAATTTACATCCCGCCCATCAGCATAACAAGGCTCCCAGTTCTCCATGGCCTGTCCTGCCTTTCTGGATTTTACACTTTTTTCAGATGGCCCTTTTGACCGGGGGGAAGTGAGACTTCATTGTAGTGCAGATTTCCTTTGCAAGCTTGCTTGGTTGGCCAAAAAGGGCGTATGCGTTTTTTCCTGAATATATTCAGGAAAAAACGCATACACCCTTTTTGGCCAAGTGCATCATTGTGGACGTTCTGCCTCTTTTCCTATGCTTTCAATGCAATTCCAGTCTACCTCCTGAAATCGGTTTCCTGCAATTCTGCCCCGCTTTCAAGTCCTCTTGGCAGCCTTACTTCAGTATATTTTTGGACGATAGCTGTCATTTATAACTCTGCAGGTTTGTGAATTACAGTGCCCCTGAGCTCCTTTCTTCAACTCGCTTTCTTTTGAGCTGGCCGCAACACCGCAGGATGGCTTCAGGCCCTAATCTGGTTCCGGCACGGCATGCTGAGCCTTTGGTTAATTCCTCTTCCTGGTGGGAAATGAGAGTTAAATTTGCCCGTCCAGACACCTCCAGCTAGTCTCTCATTGGTTCTCGCTATTCCTGTTCATCTTCCGCAGAAATTGCAAACTGGGCCAAACAGGAGGTTAAAGGGACTGACTCTCCAAGTCGGGAGGGTGTTAGTAAAGCGTCTGGAATGTTGCACCCGAGTACCAGGGTACGAAAACTGAGACATATTTGAACACGTCTCCCGATCACATGATTGATCATACTCTTGGTTCCACATGCATGTTTTAGCTGAAGGAAGAATACCTTAAACCTGGGTAGTTGAAACCCGTGGAATGGGTACCATGCAATATGACTTCAAAGGGTCTTCATTTGCTCACCGAACCTCTCCAATCCTATCACTGCTGCATTTATACCCCTGTACACATGCTTGATTCTCTTTCGGAGACATAGCAATCCATAGGTTTTAAGATACTTACTAGTCAGGTACATTCTTAGGCATTTAATATGCGGTGTTGAGTCCATTTCGTTGAGCAAGGAGTAGCTCTTGTCTATTCCATATTTGGCTTAAGGAACTTTATCTGTGCTCATTTCAATCTCTGGTTTTATGCAGCACCCCAACTCACCTTTCCCCTTAAGCAAGCATAAGTTGGTTTTCTAAATTTGAGACCCTGTTCTGTTCTGTAATTCAGTTCCTGTGTAGCCAAGTTTAAATTCCGTGTATTACTGATATCTTATGATGTTTCTTTTTCTGTGTGACTTATTTCAGTTAGAATCATCATACCTGAATCCACTCATTGTGCTGCTAAGGGCCTGATGACATAGATTTCATTGCTGAGTGATATTGCTTTGTAAGTAAATACCACAACTTCTTTATCCATTTTTCACTTTCTGCGATGTTGAACTTGTACTGTAAACGAGGTTCTTGTAAACAGAGGCGTCCCAAACTTTGGGGTGGCTGTGTCTTTTTGATTTTAATTTCCCTAAGCTATAGGACCATAAGTGGAAGTGCCCTAGGCTCTGTTGCTTTGTTTTTTAGATGTTTCAGGAAACACCATACACTTCTCCCGAGTGTCTGTTGGCAATTTACATCCCGCCCATCAGCATAACAAGGCTCCCAGTTCTCCATGGCCTGTCCTGCCTTTCTGGATTTTACACTTTTTTCAGATGGCCCTTTTGACCGGGGGGAAGTGAGACTTCATTGTAGTGCAGATTTCCTTTGCAAGCTTGCTTGGTTGGCCAAAAAGGGCGTATGCGTTTTTTCCTGAATATATTCAGGAAAAAACGCATACGCCCTTTTTGGCCAAGTGCATCATTGTGGACGTTCTGCCTCTTTTCCTATGCTTTCAATGCAATTCCAGTCTACCTCCTGAAATCGGTTTCCTGCAATTCTGCCCCGCTTTCAAGTCCTCTTGGCAGCCTTACTTCAGTATATTTTTGGACGATAGCTGTCATTTATAACTCTGCAGGTTTGTGAATTACAGTGCCCCTGAGCTCCTTTCTTCAACTCGCTTTCTTTTGAGCTGGCCGCAACACCGCAGGATGGCTTCAGGCCCTAATCTGGTTCCGGCACGGCATGCTGAGCCTTTGGTTAATTCCTCTTCCTGGTGGGAAATGAGAGTTAAATTTGCCCGTCCAGACACCTCCAGCTAGTCTCTCATTGGTTCTCGCTATTCCTGTTCATCTTCCGCAGAAATTGCAAACTGGGCCAAACAGGAGGTTAAAGGGACTGACTCTCCAAGTCGGGAGGGTGTTAGTAAAGCGTCTGGAATGTTGCACCCGAGTACCAGGGTACGAAAACTGAGACATATTTGAACACGTCTCCCGATCACATGGTTGATCATACTCTTGGTTCCACATGCATGTTTTAGCTGAAGGAAGAATACCTTAAACCTGGGTAGTTGAAACCCGTGGAATGGGTACCATGCAATATGACTTCCAAGGGTCTTCATTTGCTCACCGAACCTCTCCAATCCTATCACTGCTGCGTTTATGCCCCTGTACACATGCTTGATTCTCTTTCGGAGACATAGCAATCCATAGGTTTTAAGATACTTACTAGTCAGGTACATTCTTAGGCATTTAATATGCGGTGTTGAGTCCATTTCGTTGAGCAAGGAGTAGCTCTTGTCTATTCCATATTTGGCTTAAGGAACTTTATCTGTGCTCATTTCAATCTCTGGTTTTATGCAGCACCCCAACTCACCTTTCCCCTTAAGCAAGCATAAGTTGGTTTTCTAAATTTGAGACCCTGTTCTGTTCTGTAATTCAGTTCCTGTGTAGCCAAGTTTACATTCCGTGTATTACTGATATCTTATGATGTTTCTTTTTCTGTGTGACTTATTTCAGTTAGAATCATCATACCTGAATCCACTCATTGTGCTGCTAAGGGCCTGATGACATAGATTTCATTGCTGAGTGATATTGCTTTGTAAGTAAATACCACAACTTCTTTATCCATTTTTCACTTTCTGCGATGTTGAACTTGTACTGTAAACGAGGTTCTTGTAAACAGAGGCGTCCCAAACTTTGGGGTGGCTGTGTCTTTTTGATTTTAATTTCCCTAAGCTATAGGACCATAAGTGGAAGTGCCCTAGGCTCTGTTGCTTTGTTTTTTAGATGTTTCAGGAAACACCATACACTTCTCCCGAGTGTCTGTTGGCAATTTACATCCCGCCCATCAGCATAACAAGGCTCCCAGTTCTCCATGGCCTGTCCTGCCTTTCTGGATTTTACACTTTTTTCAGATGGCCCTTTTGACCGGGGGGAAGTGAGACTTCATTGTAGTGCAGATTTCCTTTGCAAGCTTGCTTGGTTGGCCAAAAAGGGCGTATGCGTTTTTTCCTGAATATATTCAGGAAAAAACGCATACGCCCTTTTTGGCCAAGTGCATCATTGTGGACGTTCTGCCTCTTTTCCTATGCTTTCAATGCAATTCCAGTCTACCTCCTGAAATCGGTTTCCTGCAATTCTGCCCCGCTTTCAAGTCCTCTTGGCAGCCTTACTTCAGTATATTTTTGGACGATAGCTGTCATTTATAACTCTGCAGGTTTGTGAATTACAGTGCCCCTGAGCTCCTTTCTTCAACTCGCTTTCTTTTGAGCTGGCCGCAACACCGCAGGATGGCTTCAGGCCCTAATCTGGTTCCGGCATGGCATGCTGAGCCTTTGGTTAATTCCTCTTCCTGGTGGGAAATGAGAGTTAAATTTGCCCGTCCAGACACCTCCAGCTAGTCTCTCATTGGTTCTCGCTATTCCTGTTCATCTTCCGCAGAAATTGCAAACTGGGCCAAACAGGAGGTTAAAGGGACTGACTCTCCAAGTCGGGAGGGTGTTAGTAAAGCGTCTGGAATGTTGCACCCGAGTACCAGGGTACGAAAACTGAGACATATTTGAACACGTCTCCCGATCACATGGTTGATCATACTCTTGGTTCCACATGCATGTTTTAGCTGAAGGAAGAATACCTTAAACCTGGGTAGTTGAAACCCGTGGAATGGGTACCATGCAATATGACTTCAAAGGGTCTTCATTTGCTCACCGAACCTCTCCAATCCTATCACTGCTGCGTTTATGCCCCTGTACACATGCTTGATTCTCTTTCGGAGACATAGCAATCCATAGGTTTTAAGATACTTACTAGTCAGGTACATTCTTAGGCATTTAATATGCGGTGTTGAGTCCATTTCGTTGAGCAAGGAGTAGCTCTTGTCTATTCCATATTTGGCTTAAGGAACTTTATCTGTGCTCATTTCAATCTCTGGTTTTATGCAGCACCCCAACTCACCTTTCCCCTTAAGCAAGCATAAGTTGGTTTTCTAAATTTGAGACCCTGTTCTGTTCTGTAATTCAGTTCCTGTGTAGCCAAGTTTAAATTCCGTGTATTACTGATATCTTATGATGTTTCTTTTTCTGTGTGACTTATTTCAGTTAGAATCATCATACCTGAATCCACTCATTGTGCTGCTAAGGGCCTGATGACATAGATTTCATTGCTGAGTGATATTGCTTTGTAAGTAAATACCACAACTTCTTTATCCATTTTTCACTTTCTGCGATGTTGAACTTGTACTGTAAACGAGGTTCTTGTAAACAGAGGCGTCCCAAACTTTGGGGTGGCTGTGTCTTTTTGATTTTAATTTCCCTAAGCTATAGGACCATAAGTGGAAGTGCCCTAGGCTCTGTTGCTTTGTTTTTTAGATGTTTCAGGAAACACCATACACTTCTCCCGAGTGTCTGTTGGCAATTTACATCCCGCCCATCAGCATAACAAGGCTCCCAGTTCTCCATGGCCTGTCCTGCCTTTCTGGATTTTACACTTTTTTCAGATGGCCCTTTTGACCGGGGGGAAGTGAGACTTCATTGTAGTGCAGATTTCCTTTGCAAGCTTGCTTGGTTGGCCAAAAAGGGCGTATGCGTTTTTTCCTGAATATATTCAGGAAAAAACGCATACGCCCTTTTTGGCCAAGTGCATCATTGTGGACGTTCTGCCTCTTTTCCTATGCTTTCAATGCAATTCCAGTCTACCTCCTGAAATCGGTTTCCTGCAATTCTGCCCCGCTTTCAAGTCCTCTTGGCAGCCTTACTTCAGTATATTTTTGGACGATAGCTGTCATTTATAACTCTGCAGGTTTGTGAATTACAGTGCCCCTGAGCTCCTTTCTTCAACTCGCTTTCTTTTGAGCTGGCCGCAACACCGCAGGATGGCTTCAGGCCCTAATCTGGTTCCGGCACGGCACGCTGAGCCTTTGGTTAATTCCTCTTCCTGGTGGGAAATGAGAGTTAAATTTGCCCGTCCAGACACCTCCAGCTAGTCTCTCATTGGTTCTCGCTATTCCTGTTCATCTTCCGCAGAAATTGCAAACTGGGCCAAACAGGAGGTTAAAGGGACTGACTCTCCAAGTCGGGAGGGTGTTAGTAAAGCGTCTGGAATGTTGCACCCGAGTACCAGGGTACGAAAACTGAGACATATTTGAACACGTCTCCCGATCACATGGTTGATCATACTCTAGGTTGCACATGCATGTTTTAGCTGAAGGAAGAATACCTTAAACCTGGGTAGTTGAAACCCGTGGAATGGGTACCATGCAATATGACTTCCAAGGGTCTTCATTTGCTCACCGAACCTCTCCAATCCTATCACTGCTGCGTTTATGCCCCTGTACACATGCTTGATTCTCTTTCGGAGACATAGCAATCCATAGGTTTTAAGATACTTACTAGTCAGGTACATTCTTAGGCATTTAATATGCGGTGTTGAGTCCATTTCGTTGAGCAAGGAGTAGCTCTTGTCTATTCCATATTTGGCTTAAGGAACTTTATCTGTGCTCATTTCAATCTCTGGTTTTATGCAGCACCCCAACTCACCTTTCCCCTTAAGAAAGCATAAGTTGGTTTTCTAAATTTGAGACCCTGTTCTGTTCTGTAATTCAGTTCCTGTGTAGCCAAGTTTACATTCCGTGTATTACTGATATCTTATGATGTTTCTTTTTCTGTGTGACTTATTTCAGTTAGAATCATCATACCTGAATCCACTCATTGTGCTGCTAAGGGCCTGATGACATAGATTTCATTGCTGAGTGATATTGCTTTGTAAGTAAATACCACAACTTCTTTATCCATTTTTCACTTTCTGCGATGTTGAGCTTGTACTGTAAACGAGGTTCTTGTAAACAGAGGCGTCCCAATGTTTGGGGTGGCTGTGTCTTTTTGATTTTAATTTCCCTAAGCTATAGGACCATAAGTGGAAGTGCCCTAGGCTCTGTTGCTTTGTTTTTTAGATGTTTCAGGAAACACCATACACTTCTCCCGAGTGTCTGTTGGCAATTTACATCCCGCCCATCAGCATAACAAGGCTCCCAGTTCTCCATGGCCTGTCCTGCCTTTCTGGATTTTACACTTTTTTCAGATGGCCCTTTTGACCGGGGGGAAGTCAGACTTCATTGTAGTGCAGATTTCCTTTGCAAGCTTGCTTGGTTGGCCAAAAAGGGCGTATGCGTTTTTTCCTGAATATATTCAGGAAAAAACGCATACACCCTTTTTGGCCAAGTGCATCATTGTGGACGTTCTGCCTCTTTTCCTATGCTTTCAATGCAATTCCAGTCTACCTCCTGAAATCGGTTTCCTGCAATTCTGCCCCGCTTTCAAGTCCTCTTGGCAGCCTTACTTCAGTATATTTTTGGACGATAGCTGTCATTTATAACTCTGCAGGTTTGTGAATTACAGTGCCCCTGAGCTCCTTTCTTCAACTCGCTTTCTTTTGAGCTGGCCGCAACACCGCAGGATGGCTTCAGGCCCTAATCTGGTTCCGGCACGGCATGCTGAGCCTTTGGTTAATTCCTCTTCCTGGTGGGAAATGAGAGTTAAATTTGCCCGTCCAGACACCTCCAGCTAGTCTCTCATTGGTTCTCGCTATTCCTGTTCATCTTCCGCAGAAATTGCAAACTGGGCCAAACAGGAGGTTAAAGGGACTGACTCTCCAAGTCGGGAGGGTGTTAGTAAAGCGTCTGGAATGTTGCACCCGAGTACCAGGGTACGAAAACTGAGACATATTTGAACACGTCTCCCGATCACATGGTTGATCATACTCTTGGTTCCACATGCATGTTTTAGCTGAAGGAAGAATACCTTAAACCTGGGTAGTTGAAACCCGTGGAATGGGTACCATGCAATATGACTTCAAAGGGTCTTCATTTGCTCACCGAACCTCTCCAATCCTATCACTGCTGCGTTTATGCCCCTGTACACATGCTTGATTCTCTTTCGGAGACATAGCAATCCATAGGTTTTAAGATACTTACTAGTCAGGTACATTCTTAGGCATTTAATATGCGGTGTTGAGTCCATTTCGTTGAGCAAGGAGTAGCTCTTGTCTATTCCATATTTGGCTTAAGGAACTTTATCTGTGCTCATTTCAATCTCTGGTTTTATGCAGCACCCCAACTCACCTTTCCCCTTAAGCAAGCATAAGTTGGTTTTCTAAATTTGAGACCCTGTTCTGTTCTGTAATTCAGTTCCTGTGTAGCCAAGTTTAAATTCCGTGTATTACTGATATCTTATGATGTTTCTTTTTCTGTGTGACTTATTTCAGTTAGAATCATCATACCTGAATCCACTCATTGTGCTGCTAAGGGCCTGATGACATAGATTTCATTGCTGAGTGATATTGCTTTGTAAGTAAATACCACAACTTCTTTATCCATTTTTCACTTTCTGCGATGTTGAACTTGTACTGTAAACGAGGTTCTTGTAAACAGAGGCGTCCCAAACTTTGGGGTGGCTGTGTCTTTTTGATTTTAATTTCCCTAAGCTATAGGACCATAAGTGGAAGTGCCCTAGGCTCTGTTGCTTTGTTTTTTAGATGTTTCAGGAAACACCATACACTTCTCCCGAGTGTCTGTTGGCAATTTACATCCCGCCCATCAGCATAACAAGGCTCCCAGTTCTCCATGGCCTGTCCTGCCTTTCTGGATTTTACACTTTTTTCAGATGGCCCTTTTGACCGGGGGGAAGTGAGACTTCATTGTAGTGCAGATTTCCTTTGCAAGCTTGCTTGGTTGGCCAAAAAGGGCGTATGCGTTTTTTCCTGAATATATTCAGGAAAAAACGCATACGCCCTTTTTGGCCAAGTGCATCATTGTGGACGTTCTGCCTCTTTTCCTATGCTTTCAATGCAATTCCAGTCTACCTCCTGAAATCGGTTTCCTGCAATTCTGCCCCGCTTTCAAGTCCTCTTGGCAGCCTTACTTCAGTATATTTTTGGACGATAGCTGTCATTTATAACTCTGCAGGTTTGTGAATTACAGTGCCCCTGAGCTCCTTTCTTCAACTCGCTTTCTTTTGAGCTGGCCGCAACACCGCAGGATGGCTTCAGGCCCTAATCTGGTTCCGGCACGGCACGCTGAGCCTTTGGTTAATTCCTCTTCCTGGTGGGAAATGAGAGTTAAATTTGCCCGTCCAGACACCTCCAGCTAGTCTCTCATTGGTTCTCGCTATTCCTGTTCATCTTCCGCAGAAATTGCAAACTGGGCCAAACAGGAGGTTAAAGGGACTGACTCTCCAAGTCGGGAGGGTGTTAGTAAAGCGTCTGGAATGTTGCACCCGAGTACCAGGGTACGAAAACTGAGACATATTTGAACACGTCTCCCGATCACATGGTTGATCATACTCTTGGTTCCACATGCATGTTTTAGCTGAAGGAAGAATACCTTAAACCTGGGTAGTTGAAACCCGTGGAATGGGTACCATGCAATATGACTTCAAAGGGTCTTCATTTGCTCACCGAACCTCTCCAATCCTATCACTGCTGCGTTTATGCCCCTGTACACATGCTTGATTCTCTTTCGGAGACATAGCAATCCATAGGTTTTAAGATACTTACTAGTCAGGTACATTCTTAGGCGTTTAATATGCGGTGTTGAGTCCATTTCGTTGAGCAAGGAGTAGCTCTTGTCTATTCCATATTTGGCTTAAGGAACTTTATCTGTGCTCATTTCAATCTCTGGTTTTATGCAGCACCCCAACTCACCTTTCCCCTTAAGCAAGCATAAGTTGGTTTTCTAAATTTGAGACCCTGTTCTGTTCTGTAATTCAGTTCCTGTGTAGCCAAGTTTACATTCCGTGTATTACTGATATCTTATGATGTTTCTTTTTCTGTGTGACTTATTTCAGTTAGAATCATCATACCTGAATCCACTCATTGTGCTGCTAAGGGCCTGATGACATAGATTTCATTGCTGAGTGATATTGCTTTGTAAGTAAATACCACAACTTCTTTATCCATTTTTCACTTTCTGCGATGTTGAACTTGTACTGTAAACGAGGTTCTTGTAAACAGAGGCGTCCCAATGTTTGGGGTGGCTGTGCCTTTTTGATTTTAATTTCCCTAAGCTATAGGACCATAAGTGGAAGTGCCCTAGGCTCTGTTGCTTTGTTTTTTAGATGTTTCAGGAAACACCATACACTTCTCCCGAGTGTCTGTTGGCAATTTACATCCCGCCCATCAGCATAACAAGGCTCCCAGTTCTCCATGGCCTGTCCTGCCTTTCTGGATTTTACACTTTTTTCAGATGGCCCTTTTGACCGGGGGGAAGTGAGACTTCATTGTAGTGCAGATTTCCTTTGCAAGCTTGCTTGGTTGGCCAAAAAGGGCGTATGCGTTTTTTCCTGAATATATTCAGGAAAAAACGCATACGCCCTTTTTGGCCAAGTGCATCATTGTGGACGTTCTGCCTCTTTTCCTATGCTTTCAATGCAATTCCAGTCTACCTCCTGAAATCGGTTTCCTGCAATTCTGCCCCGCTTTCAAGTCCTCTTGGCAGCCTTACTTCAGTATATTTTTGGACGATAGCTGTCATTTATAACTCTGCAGGTTTGTGAATTACAGTGCCCCTGAGCTCCTTTCTTCAACTCGCTTTCTTTTGAGCTGGCCGCAACACCGCAGGATGGCTTCAGGCCCTAATCTGGTTCCGGCACGGCATGCTGAGCCTTTGGTTAATTCCTCTTCCTGGTGGGAAATGAGAGTTAAATTTGCCCGTCCAGACACCTCCAGCTAGTCTCTCATTGGTTCTCGCTATTCCTGTTCATCTTCCGCAGAAATTGCAAACTGGGCCAAACAGGAGGTTAAAGGGACTGACTCTCCAAGTCGGGAGGGTGTTAGTAAAGCGTCTGGAATGTTGCACCCGAGTACCAGGGTACGAAAACTGAGACATATTTGAACACGTCTCCCGATCACATGGTTGATCATACTCTTGGTTCCACATGCATGTTTTAGCTGAAGGAAGAATACCTTAAACCTGGGTAGTTGAAACCCGTGGAATGGGTACCATGCAATATGACTTCAAAGGGTCTTCATTTGCTCACCGAACCTCTCCAATCCTATCACTGCTGCGTTTATGCCCCTGTACACATGCTTGATTCTCTTTCGGAGACATAGCAATCCATAGGTATTAAGATACTTACTAGTCAGGTACATTCTTAGGCGTTTAATATGCGGTGTTGAGTCCATTTCGTTGAGCAAGGAGTAGCTCTTGTCTATTCCATATTTGGCTTAAGGAACTTTATCTGTGCTCATTTCAATCTCTGGTTTTATGCAGCACCCCAACTCACCTTTCCCCTTAAGCAAGCATAAGTTGGTTTTCTAAATTTGAGACCCTGTTCTGTTCTGTAATTCAGTTCCTGTGTAGCCAAGTTTACATTCCGTGTATTACTGATATCTTATGATGTTTCTTTTTCTGTGTGACTTATTTCAGTTAGAATCATCATACCTGAATCCACTCATTGTGCTGCTAAGGGCCTGATGACATAGATTTCATTGCTGAGTGATATTGCTTTGTAAGTAAATACCACAACTTCTTTATCCATTTTTCACTTTCTGCGATGTTGAACTTGTACTGTAAACGAGGTTCTTGTAAACAGAGGCGTCCCAAACTTTGGGGTGGCTGTGTCTTTTTGATTTTAATTTCCCTAAGCTATAGGACCATAAGTGGAAGTGCCCTAGGCTCTGTTGCTTTGTTTTTTAGATGTTTCAGGAAACACCATACACTTCTCCCGAGTGTCTGTTGGCAATTTACATCCCGCCCATCAGCATAACAAGGCTCCCAGTTCTCCATGGCCTGTCCTGCCTTTCTGGATTTTACACTTTTTTCAGATGGCCCTTTTGACCGGGGGGAAGTGAGACTTCATTGTAGTGCAGATTTCCTTTGCAAGCTTGCTTGGTTGGCCAAAAAGGGCGTATGCGTTTTTTCCTGAATATATTCAGGAAAAAACGCATACGCCCTTTTTGGCCAAGTGCATCATTGTGGACGTTCTGCCTCTTTTCCTATGCTTTCAATGCAATTCCAGTCTACCTCCTGAAATCGGTTTCCTGCAATTCTGCCCCGCTTTCAAGTCCTCTTGGCAGCCTTACTTCAGTATATTTTTGGACGATAGCTGTCATTTATAACTCTGCAGGTTTGTGAATTACAGTGCCCCTGAGCTCCTTTCTTCAACTCGCTTTCTTTTGAGCTGGCCGCAACACCGCAGGATGGCTTCAGGCCCTAATCTGGTTCCGGCACGGCATGCTGAGCCTTTGGTTAATTCCTCTTCCTGGTGGGAAATGAGAGTTAAATTTGCCCGTCCAGACACCTCCAGCTAGTCTCTCATTGGTTCTCGCTATTCCTGTTCATCTTCCGCAGAAATTGCAAACTGGGCCAAACAGGAGGTTAAAGGGACTGACTCTCCAAGTCGGGAGGGTGTTAGTAAAGCGTCTGGAATGTTGCACCCGAGTACCAGGGTACGAAAACTGAGACATATTTGAACACGTCTCCCGATCACATGGTTGATCATACTCTTGGTTCCACATGCATGTTTTAGCTGAAGGAAGAATACCTTAAACCTGGGTAGTTGAAACCCGTGGAATGGGTACCATGCAATATGACTTCAAAGGGTCTTCATTTGCTCACCGAACCTCTCCAATCCTATCACTGCTGCGTTTATGCCCCTGTACACATGCTTGATTCTCTTTCGGAGACATAGCAATCCATAGGTATTAAGATACTTACTAGTCAGGTACATTCTTAGGCGTTTAATATGCGGTGTTGAGTCCATTTCGTTGAGCAAGGAGTAGCTCTTGTCTATTCCATATTTGGCTTAAGGAACTTTATCTGTGCTCATTTCAATCTCTGGTTTTATGCAGCACCCCAACTCACCTTTCCCCTTAAGCAAGCATAAGTTGGTTTTCTAAATTTGAGACCCTGTTCTGTTCTGTAATTCAGTTCCTGTGTAGCCAAGTTTACATTCCGTGTATTACTGATATCTTATGATGTTTCTTTTTCTGTGTGACTTATTTCAGTTAGAATCATCATACCTGAATCCACTCATTGTGCTGCTAAGGGCCTGATGACATAGATTTCATTGCTGAGTGATATTGCTTTGTAAGTAAATACCACAACTTCTTTATCCATTTTTCACTTTCTGCGATGTTGAACTTGTACTGTAAACGAGGTTCTTGTAAACAGAGGCGTCCCAAACTTTGGGGTGGCTGTGTCTTTTTGATTTTAATTTCCCTAAGCTATAGGACCATAAGTGGAAGTGCCCTAGGCTCTGTTGCTTTGTTTTTTAGATGTTTCAGGAAACACCATACACTTCTCCCGAGTGTCTGTTGGCAATTTACATCCCGCCCATCAGCATAACAAGGCTCCCAGTTCTCCATGGCCTGTCCTGCCTTTCTGGATTTTACACTTTTTTCAGATGGCCCTTTTGACCGGGGGGAAGTGAGACTTCATTGTAGTGCAGATTTCCTTTGCAAGCTTGCTTGGTTGGCCAAAAAGGGCGTATGCGTTTTTTCCTGAATATATTCAGGAAAAAACGCATACGCCCTTTTTGGCCAAGTGCATCATTGTGGACGTTCTGCCTCTTTTCCTATGCTTTCAATGCAATTCCAGTCTACCTCCTGAAATCGGTTTCCTGCAATTCTGCCCCGCTTTCAAGTCCTCTTGGCAGCCTTACTTCAGTATATTTTTGGACGATAGCTGTCATTTATAACTCTGCAGGTTTGTGAATTACAGTGCCCCTGAGCTCCTTTCTTCAACTCGCTTTCTTTTGAGCTGGCCGCAACACCGCAGGATGGCTTCAGGCCCTAATCTGGTTCCGGCACGGCACGCTGAGCCTTTGGTTAATTCCTCTTCCTGGTGGGAAATGAGAGTTAAATTTGCCCGTCCAGACACCTCCAGCTAGTCTCTCATTGGTTCTCGCTATTCCTGTTCATCTTCCGCAGAAATTGCAAACTGGGCCAAACAGGAGGTTAAAGGGACTGACTCTCCAAGTCGGGAGGGTGTTAGTAAAGCGTCTGGAATGTTGCACCCGAGTACCAGGGTACGAAAACTGAGACATATTTGAACACGTCTCCCGATCACATGGTTGATCATACTCTTGGTTCCACATGCATGTTTTAGCTGAAGGAAGAATACCTTAAACCTGGGTAGTTGAAACCCGTGGAATGGGTACCATGCAATATGACTTCAAAGGGTCTTCATTTGCTCACCGAACCTCTCCAATCCTATCACTGCTGCGTTTATGCCCCTGTACACATGCTTGATTCTCTTTCGGAGACATAGCAATCCATAGGTTTTAAGATACTTACTAGTCAGGTACATTCTTAGGCATTTAATATGCGGTGTTGAGTCCATTTCGTTGAGCAAGGAGTAGCTCTTGTCTATTCCATATTTGGCTTAAGGAACTTTATCTGTGCTCATTTCAATCTCTGGTTTTATGCAGCACCCCAACTCACCTTTCCCCTTAAGCAAGCATAAGTTGGTTTTCTAAATTTGAGACCCTGTTCTGTTCTGTAATTCAGTTCCTGTGTAGCCAAGTTTAAATTCCGTGTATTACTGATATCTTATGATGTTTCTTTTTCTGTGTGACTTATTTCAGTTAGAATCATCATACCTGAATCCACTCATTGTGCTGCTAAGGGCCTGATGACATAGATTTCATTGCTGAGTGATATTGCTTTGTAAGTAAATACCACAACTTCTTTATCCATTTTTCACTTTCTGCGATGTTGAACTTGTACTGTAAACGAGGTTCTTGTAAACAGAGGCGTCCCAAACTTTGGGGTGGCTGTGTCTTTTTGATTTTAATTTCCCTAAGCTATAGGACCATAAGTGGAAGTGCCCTAGGCTCTGTTGCTTTGTTTTTTAGATGTTTCAGGAAACACCATACACTTCTCCCGAGTGTCTGTTGGCAATTTACATCCCGCCCATCAGCATAACAAGGCTCCCAGTTCTCCATGGCCTGTCCTGCCTTTCTGGATTTTACACTTTTTTCAGATGGCCCTTTTGACCGGGGGGAAGTGAGACTTCATTGTAGTGCAGATTTCCTTTGCAAGCTTGCTTGGTTGGCCAAAAAGGGCGTATGCGTTTTTTCCTGAATATATTCAGGAAAAAACGCATACGCCCTTTTTGGCCAAGTGCATCATTGTGGACGTTCTGCCTCTTTTCCTATGCTTTCAATGCAATTCCAGTCTACCTCCTGAAATCGGTTTCCTGCAATTCTGCCCCGCTTTCAAGTCCTCTTGGCAGCCTTACTTCAGTATATTTTTGGACGATAGCTGTCATTTATAACTCTGCAGGTTTGTGAATTACAGTGCCCCTGAGCTCCTTTCTTCAACTCGCTTTCTTTTGAGCTGGCCGCAACACCGCAGGATGGCTTCAGGCCCTAATCTGGTTCCGGCACGGCACGCTGAGCCTTTGGTTAATTCCTCTTCCTGGTGGGAAATGAGAGTTAAATTTGCCCGTCCAGACACCTCCAGCTAGTCTCTCATTGGTTCTCGCTATTCCTGTTCATCTTCCGCAGAAATTGCAAACTGGGCCAAACAGGAGGTTAAAGGGACTGACTCTCCAAGTCGGGAGGGTGTTAGTAAAGCGTCTGGAATGTTGCACCCGAGTACCAGGGTACGAAAACTGAGACATATTTGAACACGTCTCCCGATCACATGGTTGATCATACTCTAGGTTGCACATGCATGTTTTAGCTGAAGGAAGAATACCTTAAACCTGGGTAGTTGAAACCCGTGGAATGGGTACCATGCAATATGACTTCAAAGGGTCTTCATTTGCTCACCGAACCTCTCCAATCCTATCACTGCTGCGTTTATGCCCCTGTACACATGCTTGATTCTCTTTCGGAGACATAGCAATCCATAGGTTTTAAGATACTTACTAGTCAGGTACATTCTTAGGCATTTAATATGCGGTGTTGAGTCCATTTCGTTGAGCAAGGAGTAGCTCTTGTCTATTCCATATTTGGCTTAAGGAACTTTATCTGTGCTCATTTCAATCTCTGGTTTTATGCAGCACCCCAACTCACCTTTCCCCTTAAGAAAGCATAAGTTGGTTTTCTAAATTTGAGACCCTGTTCTGTTCTGTAATTCAGTTCCTGTGTAGCCAAGTTTACATTCCGTGTATTACTGATATCTTATGATGTTTCTTTTTCTGTGTGACTTATTTCAGTTAGAATCATCATACCTGAATCCACTCATTGTGCTGCTAAGGGCCTGATGACATAGATTTCATTGCTGAGTGATATTGCTTTGTAAGTAAATACCACAACTTCTTTATCCATTTTTCACTTTCTGCGATGTTGAGCTTGTACTGTAAACGAGGTTCTTGTAAACAGAGGCGTCCCAATGTTTGGGGTGGCTGTGTCTTTTTGATTTTAATTTCCCTAAGCTATAGGACCATAAGTGGAAGTGCCCTAGGCTCTGTTGCTTTGTTTTTTAGATGTTTCAGGAAACACCATACACTTCTCCCGAGTGTCTGTTGGCAATTTACATCCCGCCCATCAGCATAACAAGGCTCCCAGTTCTCCATGGCCTGTCCTGCCTTTCTGGATTTTACACTTTTTTCAGATGGCCCTTTTGACCGGGGGGAAGTCAGACTTCATTGTAGTGCAGATTTCCTTTGCAAGCTTGCTTGGTTGGCCAAAAAGGGCGTATGCGTTTTTTCCTGAATATATTCAGGAAAAAACGCATACACCCTTTTTGGCCAAGTGCATCATTGTGGACGTTCTGCCTCTTTTCCTATGCTTTCAATGCAATTCCAGTCTACCTCCTGAAATCGGTTTCCTGCAATTCTGCCCCGCTTTCAAGTCCTCTTGGCAGCCTTACTTCAGTATATTTTTGGACGATAGCTGTCATTTATAACTCTGCAGGTTTGTGAATTACAGTGCCCCTGAGCTCCTTTCTTCAACTCGCTTTCTTTTGAGCTGGCCGCAACACCGCAGGATGGCTTCAGGCCCTAATCTGGTTCCGGCACGGCATGCTGAGCCTTTGGTTAATTCCTCTTCCTGGTGGGAAATGAGAGTTAAATTTGCCCGTCCAGACACCTCCAGCTAGTCTCTCATTGGTTCTCGCTATTCCTGTTCATCTTCCGCAGAAATTGCAAACTGGGCCAAACAGGAGGTTAAAGGGACTGACTCTCCAAGTCGGGAGGGTGTTAGTAAAGCGTCTGGAATGTTGCACCCGAGTACCAGGGTACGAAAACTGAGACATATTTGAACACGTCTCCCGATCACATGGTTGATCATACTCTTGGTTCCACATGCATGTTTTAGCTGAAGGAAGAATACCTTAAACCTGGGTAGTTGAAACCCGTGGAATGGGTACCATGCAATATGACTTCAAAGGGTCTTCATTTGCTCACCGAACCTCTCCAATCCTATCACTGCTGCGTTTATGCCCCTGTACACATGCTTGATTCTCTTTCGGAGACATAGCAATCCATAGGTTTTAAGATACTTACTAGTCAGGTACATTCTTAGGCATTTAATATGCGGTGTTGAGTCCATTTCGTTGAGCAAGGAGTAGCTCTTGTCTATTCCATATTTGGCTTAAGGAACTTTATCTGTGCTCATTTCAATCTCTGGTTTTATGCAGCACCCCAACTCACCTTTCCCCTTAAGCAAACATAAGTTGGTTTTCTAAATTTGAGACCCTGTTCTGTTCTGTAATTCAGTTCCTGTGTAGCCAAGTTTAAATTCCGTGTATTACTGATATCTTATGATGTTTCTTTTTCTGTGTGACTTATTTCAGTTAGAATCATCATACCTGAATCCACTCATTGTGCTGCTAAGGGCCTGATGACATAGATTTCATTGCTGAGTGATATTGCTTTGTAAGTAAATACCACAACTTCTTTATCCATTTTTCACTTTCTGCGATGTTGAACTTGTACTGTAAACGAGGTTCTTGTAAACAGAGGCGTCCCAAACTTTGGGGTGGCTGTGTCTTTTTGATTTTAATTTCCCTAAGCTATAGGACCATAAGTGGAAGTGCCCTAGGCTCTGTTGCTTTGTTTTTTAGATGTTTCAGGAAACACCATACACTTCTCCCGAGTGTCTGTTGGCAATTTACATCCCGCCCATCAGCATAACAAGGCTCCCAGTTCTCCATGGCCTGTCCTGTCTTTCTGGATTTTACACTTTTTTCAGATGGCCCTTTTGACCGGGGGGAAGTGAGACTTCATTGTAGTGCAGATTTCCTTTGCAAGCTTGCTTGGTTGGCCAAAAAGGGCGTATGCATTTCTTCCTGAATATATTCAGGAAAAAACGCATACGCCCTTTTTGGCCAAGTGCATTATTGTGGACGTTCTGCCTCTTTTCCTATGCTTTCAATGCAATTCCAGTCTATCTCCTGAAATCGGTTTCCTGCAATTCTGCCCCGCTTTCAAGTCCTCTTGGCAGCCTTACTTCAGTATATTTTTGGACGATAGCTGTCATTTATAACTCTGCAGGTTTGTGAATTACAGTGCCCCTGAGCTCCTTTCTTCAACTCGCTTTCTTTTGAGCTGGCCGCAACACCGCAGGATGGCTTCAGGCCCTAATCTGGTTCCGGCACGGCACGCTGAGCCTTTGGTTAATTCCTCTTCCTGGTGGGAAATGAGAGTTAAATTTGCCCGTCCAGACACCTCCAGCTAGTCTCTCATTGTTTCTCACTATTCCTGTTCATCTTCCGCAGAAATTGCAAACTGGGCCAAACAGGAGGTTAAAGGGACTGACTCTCCAAGTCGGGAGGGTGTTAGTAAAGCGTCTGGAATGTTGCACCCGAGTACCAGGGTACGAAAACTGAGACATATTTGAACATGTCTCCCGATCACATGGTTGATCATACTCTAGGTTGCACATGCATGTTTTAGCTGAAGGAAGAATACCTTAAACCTGGGTAGTTGAAACCCGTGGAATGGGTACCATGCAATATGACTTCAAAGGGTCTTCATTTGCTCACCGAACCTCTCCAATCCTATCACTGCTGCGTTTATGCCCCTGTACACATGCTTGATTCTCTTTCGGAGACATAGCAATCCATAGGTTTTAAGATACTTACTAGTCAGGTACATTCTTAGGCATTTAATATGCGGTGTTGAGTCCATTTCGTTGAGCAAGGAGTAGCTCTTGTCTATTCCATATTTGGCTTAAGGAACTTTATCTGTGCTCATTTCAATCTCTGGTTTTATGCAGCACCCCAACTCACCTTTCCCCTTAAGCAAGCATAAGTTGGTTTTCTAAATTTGAGACCCTGTTCTGTTCTGTAATTCAGTTCCTGTGTAGCCAAGTTTACATTCCGTGTATTACTGATATCTTATGATGTTTCTTTTTCTGTGTGACTTATTTCAGTTAGAATCATCATACCTGAATCCACTCATTGTGCTGCTAAGGGCCTGATGACATAGATTTCATTGCTGAGTGATATTGCTTTGTAAGTAAATACCACAACTTCTTTATCCATTTTGCACTTTCTGCGATGTTGAACTTGTACTGTAAACGAGGTTCTTGTAAACAGAGGCGTCCCAATGTTTGGGGTGGCTGTGCCTTTTTGATTTTAATTTCCCTAAGCTATAGGACCATAAGTGGAAGTGCCCTAGGCTCTGTTGCTTTGTTTTTTAGATGTTTCAGGAAACACCATACACTTCTCCCGAGTGTCTGTTGGCAATTTACATCCCGCCCATCAGCATAACAAGGCTCCCAGTTCTCCATGGCCTGTCCTGCCTTTCTGGATTTTACACTTTTTTCAGATGGCCCTTTTGACCGGGGGGAAGTGAGACTTCATTGTAGTGCAGATTTCCTTTGCAAGCTTGCTTGGTTGGCCAAAAAGGGCGTATGCGTTTTTTCCTGAATATATTCAGGAAAAAACGCATACGCCCTTTTTGGCCAAGTGCATCATTGTGGACGTTCTGCCTCTTTTCCTATGCTTTCAATGCAATTCCAGTCTACCTCCTGAAATCGGTTTCCTGCAATTCTGCCCCGCTTTCAAGTCCTCTTGGCAGCCTTACTTCAGTATATTTTTGGACGATAGCTGTCATTTATAACTCTGCAGGTTTGTGAATTACAGTGCCCCTGAGCTCCTTTCTTCAACTCGCTTTCTTTTGAGCTGGCCGCAACACCGCAGGATGGCTTCAGGCCCTAATCTGGTTCCGGCACGGCATGCTGAGCCTTTGGTTAATTCCTCTTCCTGGTGGGAAATGAGAGTTAAATTTGCCCGTCCAGACACCTCCAGCTAGTCTCTCATTGGTTCTCGCTATTCCTGTTCATCTTCCGCAGAAATTGCAAACTGGGCCAAACAGGAGGTTAAAGGGACTGACTCTCCAAGTCGGGAGGGTGTTAGTAAAGCGTCTGGAATGTTGCACCCGAGTACCAGGGTACGAAAACTGAGACATATTTGAACACGTCTCCCGATCACATGGTTGATCATACTCTTGGTTCCACATGCATGTTTTAGCTGAAGGAAGAATACCTTAAACCTGGGTAGTTGAAACCCGTGGAATGGGTACCATGCAATATGACTTCAAAGGGTCTTCATTTGCTCACCGAACCTCTCCAATCCTATCACTGCTGCGTTTATGCCCCTGTACACATGCTTGATTCTCTTTCGGAGACATAGCAATCCATAGGTATTAAGATACTTACTAGTCAGGTACATTCTTAGGCGTTTAATATGCGGTGTTGAGTCCATTTCGTTGAGCAAGGAGTAGCTCTTGTCTATTCCATATTTGGCTTAAGGAACTTTATCTGTGCTCATTTCAATCTCTGGTTTTATGCAGCACCCCAACTCACCTTTCCCCTTAAGCAAGCATAAGTTGGTTTTCTAAATTTGAGACCCTGTTCTGTTCTGTAATTCAGTTCCTGTGTAGCCAAGTTTACATTCCGTGTATTACTGATATCTTATGATGTTTCTTTTTCTGTGTGACTTATTTCAGTTAGAATCATCATACCTGAATCCACTCATTGTGCTGCTAAGGGCCTGATGACATAGATTTCATTGCTGAGTGATATTGCTTTGTAAGTAAATACCACAACTTCTTTATCCATTTTTCACTTTCTGCGATGTTGAACTTGTACTGTAAACGAGGTTCTTGTAAACAGAGGCGTCCCAAACTTTGGGGTGGCTGTGTCTTTTTGATTTTAATTTCCCTAAGCTATAGGACCATAAGTGGAAGTGCCCTAGGCTCTGTTGCTTTGTTTTTTAGATGTTTCAGGAAACACCATACACTTCTCCCGAGTGTCTGTTGGCAATTTACATCCCGCCCATCAGCATAACAAGGCTCCCAGTTCTCCATGGCCTGTCCTGCCTTTCTGGATTTTACACTTTTTTCAGATGGCCCTTTTGACCGGGGGGAAGTGAGACTTCATTGTAGTGCAGATTTCCTTTGCAAGCTTGCTTGGTTGGCCAAAAAGGGCGTATGCGTTTTTTCCTGAATATATTCAGGAAAAAACGCATACGCCCTTTTTGGCCAAGTGCATCATTGTGGACGTTCTGCCTCTTTTCCTATGCTTTCAATGCAATTCCAGTCTACCTCCTGAAATCGGTTTCCTGCAATTCTGCCCCGCTTTCAAGTCCTCTTGGCAGCCTTACTTCAGTATATTTTTGGACGATAGCTGTCATTTATAACTCTGCAGGTTTGTGAATTACAGTGCCCCTGAGCTCCTTTCTTCAACTCGCTTTCTTTTGAGCTGGCCGCAACACCGCAGGATGGCTTCAGGCCCTAATCTGGTTCCGGCACGGCACGCTGAGCCTTTGGTTAATTCCTCTTCCTGGTGGGAAATGAGAGTTAAATTTGCCCGTCCAGACACCTCCAGCTAGTCTCTCATTGGTTCTCGCTATTCCTGTTCATCTTCCGCAGAAATTGCAAACTGGGCCAAACAGGAGGTTAAAGGGACTGACTCTCCAAGTCGGGAGGGTGTTAGTAAAGCGTCTGGAATGTTGCACCCGAGTACCAGGGTACGAAAACTGAGACATATTTGAACACGTCTCCCGATCACATGGTTGATCATACTCTAGGTTCCACATGCATGTTTTAGCTGAAGGAAGAATACCTTAAACCTGGGTAGTTGAAACCCGTGGAATGGGTACCATGCAATATGACTTCAAAGGGTCTTCATTTGCTCACCGAACCTCTCCAATCCTATCACTGCTGCGTTTATGCCCCTGTACACATGCTTGATTCTCTTTCGGAGACATAGCAATCCATAGGTATTAAGATACTTACTAGTCAGGTACATTCTTAGGCGTTTAATATGCGGTGTTGAGTCCATTTCGTTGAGCAAGGAGTAGCTCTTGTCTATTCCATATTTGGCTTAAGGAACTTTATCTGTGCTCATTTCAATCTCTGGTTTTATGCAGCACCCCAACTCACCTTTCCCCTTAAGCAAGCATAAGTTGGTTTTCTAAATTTGAGACCCTGTTCTGTTCTGTAATTCAGTTCCTGTGTAGCCAAGTTTACATTCCGTGTATTACTGATATCTTATGATGTTTCTTTTTCTGTGTGACTTATTTCAGTTAGAATCATCATACCTGAATCCACTCATTGTGCTGCTAAGGGCCTGATGACATAGATTTCATTGCTGAGTGATATTGCTTTGTAAGTAAATACCACAACTTCTTTATCCATTTTTCACTTTCTGCGATGTTGAACTTGTACTGTAAACGAGGTTCTTGTAAACAGAGGCGTCCCAAACTTTGGGGTGGCTGTGTCTTTTTGATTTTAATTTCCCTAAGCTATAGGACCATAAGTGGAAGTGCCCTAGGCTCTGTTGCTTTGTTTTTTAGATGTTTCAGGAAACACCATACACTTCTCCCGAGTGTCTGTTGGCAATTTACATCCCGCCCATCAGCATAACAAGGCTCCCAGTTCTCCATGGCCTGTCCTGTCTTTCTGGATTTTACACTTTTTTCAGATGGCCCTTTTGACCGGGGGGAAGTGAGACTTCATTGTAGTGCAGATTTCCTTTGCAAGCTTGCTTGGTTGGCCAAAAAGGGCGTATGCGTTTCTTCCTGAATATATTCAGGAAAAAACGCATACGCCCTTTTTGGCCAAGTGCATCATTGTGGACGTTCTGCCTCTTTTCCTATGCTTTCAATGCAATTCCAGTCTATCTCCTGAAATCGGTTTCCTGCAATTCTGCCCCGCTTTCAAGTCCTCTTGGCAGCCTTACTTCAGTATATTTTTGGACGATAGCTGTCATTTATAACTCTGCAGGTTTGTGAATTACAGTGCCCCTGAGCTCCTTTCTTCAACTCGCTTTCTTTTGAGCTGGCCGCAACACCGCAGGATGGCTTCAGGCCCTAATCTGGTTCCGGCACGGCACGCTGAGCCTTTGGTTAATTCCTCTTCCTGGTGGGAAATGAGAGTTAAATTTGCCCGTCCAGACACCTCCAGCTAGTCTCTCATTGGTTCTCGCTATTCCTGTTCATCTTCCGCAGAAATTGCAAACTGGGCCAAACAGGAGGTTAAAGGGACTGACTCTCCAAGTCGGGAGGGTGTTAGTAAAGCGTCTGGAATGTTGCACCCGAGTACCAGGGTACGAAAACTGAGACATATTTGAACACGTCTCCCGATCACATGGTTGATCATACTCTAGGTTGCACATGCATGTTTTAGCTGAAGGAAGAATACCTTAAACCTGGGTAGTTGAAACCCGTGGAATGGGTACCATGCAATATGACTTCCAAGGGTCTTCATTTGCTCACCGAACCTCTCCAATCCTATCACTGCTGCGTTTATGCCCCTGTACACATGCTTGATTCTCTTTCGGAGACATAGCAATCCATAGGTTTTAAGATACTTACTAGTCAGGTACATTCTTAGGCATTTAATATGCGGTGTTGAGTCCATTTCGTTGAGCAAGGAGTAGCTCTTGTCTATTCCATATTTGGCTTAAGGAACTTTATCTGTGCTCATTTCAATCTCTGGTTTTATGCAGCACCCCAACTCACCTTTCCCCTTAAGCAAGCATAAGTTGGTTTTCTAAATTTGAGACCCTGTTCTGTTCTGTAATTCAGTTCCTGTGTAGCCAAGTTTAAATTCCGTGTATTACTGATATCTTATGATGTTT
This sequence comes from Pseudorca crassidens, assembly GCF_039906515.1. Lineage (NCBI taxonomy): Eukaryota > Metazoa > Chordata > Mammalia > Artiodactyla > Delphinidae > Pseudorca > Pseudorca crassidens. Next base: position 685,305 of record NW_027135949.1, on the reverse strand, counting down.
CTTTTTCTGTGTGACTTATTTCAGTTAGAATCATCATACCTGAATCCACTCATTGTGCTGCTAAGGGCCTGATGACATAGATTTCATTGCTGAGTGATATTGCTTTGTAAGTAAATACCACAACTTCTTTATCCATTTTTCACTTTCTGCGATGTTGAGCTTGTACTGTAAACGAGGTTCTTGTAAACAGAGGCGTCCCAATGTTTGGGGTGGCTGTGTCTTTTTGATTTTAATTTCCCTAAGCTATAGGACCATAAGTGGAAGTGCCCTAGGCTCTGTTGCTTTGTTTTTTAGATGTTTCAGGAAACACCATACACTTCTCCCGAGTGTCTCTTGGCAATTTACATCCCGCCCATCAGCATAACAAGGCTCCCAGTTCTCCATGGCCTGTCCTGCCTTTCTGGATTTTACACTTTTTTCAGATGGCCCTTTTGACCGGGGGGAAGTGAGACTTCATTGTAGTGCAGATTTCCTTTGCAAGCTTGCTTGGTTGGCCAAAAAGGGCGTATGCGTTTTTTCCTGAATATATTCAGGAAAAAACGCATACGCCCTTTTTGGCCAAGTGCATCATTGTGGACGTTCTGCCTCTTTTCCTATGCTTTCAATGCAATTCCAGTCTACCTCCTGAAATCGGTTTCCTGCAATTCTGCCCCGCTTTCAAGTCCTCTTGGCAGCCTTACTTCAGTATATTTTTGGACGATAGCTGTCATTTATAACTCTGCAGGTTTGTGAATTACAGTGCCCCTGAGCTCCTTTCTTCAACTCGCTTTCTTTTGAGCTGGCCGCAACACCGCAGGATGGCTTCAGGCCCTAATCTTGTTCCGGCACGGCACGCTGAGCCTTTGGTTAATTCCTCTTCCTGGTGGGAAATGAGAGTTAAATTTGCCCGTCCAGACACCTCCAGCTAGTCTCTCATTGGTTCTCGCTATTCCTGTTCATCTTCCGCAGAAATTGCAAACTGGGCCAAACAGGAGGTTAAAGGGACTGACTCTCCAAGTCGGGAGGGTGTTAGTAAAGCGTCTGGAATGTTGCACCCGAGTACCAGGGTACGAAAACTGAGACATATTTGAACACGTCTCCCGATCACATGGTTGATCATACTCTAGGTTCCACATGCATGTTTTAGCTGAAGGAAGAATACCTTAAACCTGGGTAGTTGAAACCCGTGGAATGGGTACCATGCAATATGACTTCAAAGGGTCTTCATTTGCTCACCGAACCTCTCCAATCCTATCACTGCTGCGTTTATGCCCCTGTACACATGCTTGATTCTCTTTCGGAGACATAGCAATCCATAGGTATTAAGATACTTACTAGTCAGGTACATTCTTAGGCGTTTAATATGCGGTGTTGAGTCCATTTCGTTGAGCAAGGAGTAGCTCTTGTCTATTCCATATTTGGCTTAAGGAACTTTATCTGTGCTCATTTCAATCTCTGGTTTTATGCAGCACCCCAACTCACCTTTCCCCTTAAGCAAGCATAAGTTGGTTTTCTAAATTTGAGACCCTGTTCTGTTCTGTAATTCAGTTCCTGTGTAGCCAAGTTTACATTCCGTGTATTACTGATATCTTATGATGTTTCTTTTTCTGTGTGACTTATTTCAGTTAGAATCATCATACCTGAATCCACTCATTGTGCTGCTAAGGGCCTGATGACATAGATTTCATTGCTGAGTGATATTGCTTTGTAAGTAAATACCACAACTTCTTTATCCATTTTTCACTTTCTGCGATGTTGAACTTGTACTGTAAACGAGGTTCTTGTAAACAGAGGCGTCCCAAACTTTGGGGTGGCTGTGTCTTTTGGATTTTAATTTCCCTAAGCTATAGGACCATAAGTGGAAGTGCCCTAGGCTCTGTTGCTTTGTTTTTTAGATGTTTCAGGAAACACCATACACTTCTCCCGAGTGTCTGTTGGCAATTTACATCCCGCCCATCAGCATAACAAGGCTCCCAGTTCTCCATGGCCTGTCCTGCCTTTCTGGATTTTACACTTTTTTCAGATGGCCCTTTTGACCGGGGGGAAGTGAGACTTCATTGTAGTGCAGATTTCCTTTGCAAGCTTGCTTGGTTGGCCAAAAAGGGCGTATGCGTTTTTTCCTGAATATATTCAGGAAAAAACGCATACGCCCTTTTTGGCCAAGTGCATCATTGTGGACGTTCTGCCTCTTTTCCTATGCTTTCAATGCAATTCCAGTCTACCTCCTGAAATCGGTTTCCTGCAATTCTGCCCCGCTTTCAAGTCCTCTTGGCAGCCTTACTTCAGTATATTTTTGGACGATAGCTGTCATTTATAACTCTGCAGGTTTGTGAATTACAGTGCCCCTGAGCTCCTTTCTTCAACTCGCTTTCTTTTGAGCTGGCCGCAACACCGCAGGATGGCTTCAGGCCCTAATCTTGTTCCGGCACGGCACGCTGAGCCTTTGGTTAATTCCTCTTCCTGGTGGGAAATGAGAGTTAAATTTGCCCGTCCAGACACCTCCAGCTAGTCTCTCATTGGTTCTCGCTATTCCTGTTCATCTTCCGCAGAAATTGCAAACTGGGCCAAACAGGAGGTTAAAGGGACTGACTCTCCAAGTCGGGAGGGTGTTAGTAAAGCGTCTGGAATGTTGCACCCGAGTACCAGGGTACGAAAACTGAGACATATTTGAACACGTCTCCCGATCACATGGTTGATCATACTCTAGGTTCCACATGCATGTTTTAGCTGAAGGAAGAATACCTTAAACCTGGGTAGTTGAAACCCGTGGAATGGGTACCATGCAATATGACTTCAAAGGGTCTTCATTTGCTCACCGAACCTCTCCAATCCTATCACTGCTGCGTTTATGCCCCTGTACACATGCTTGATTCTCTTTCGGAGACATAGCAATCCATAGGTTTTAAGATACTTACTAGTCAGGTACATTCTTAGGCATTTAATATGCGGTGTTGAGTCCATTTCGTTGAGCAAGGAGTAGCTCTTGTCTATTCCATATTTGGCTTAAGGAACTTTATCTGTGCTCATTTCAATCTCTGGTTTTATGCAGCACCCCAACTCACCTTTCCCCTTAAGCAAGCATAAGTTGGTTTTCTAAATTTGAGACCCTGTTCTGTTCTGTAATTCAGTTCCTGTGTAGCCAAGTTTAAATTCCGTGTATTACTGATATCTTATGATGTTTCTTTTTCTGTGTGACTTATTTCAGTTAGAATCATCATACCTGAATCCACTCATTGTGCTGCTAAGGGCCTGATGACATAGATTTCATTGCTGAGTGATATTGCTTTGTAAGTAAATACCACAACTTCTTTATCCATTTTTCACTTTCTGCGATGTTGAACTTGTACTGTAAACGAGGTTCTTGTAAACAGAGGCGTCCCAAACTTTGGGGTGGCTGTGTCTTTTGGATTTTAATTTCCCTAAGCTATAAGACCATAAGTGGAAGTGCCCTAGGCTCTGTTGCTTTGTTTTTTAGATGTTTCAGGAAACACCATACACTTCTCCCGAGTGTCTGTTGGCAATTTACATCCCGCCCATCAGCATAACAAGGCTCCCAGTTCTCCATGGCCTGTCCTGTCTTTCTGGATTTTACACTTTTTTCAGATGGCCCTTTTGACCGGGGGGAAGTGAGACTTCATTGTAGTGCAGATTTCCTTTGCAAGCTTGCTTGGTTGGCCAAAAAGGGCGTATGCGTTTCTTCCTGAATATATTCAGGAAAAAATGCATACGCCCTTTTTGGCCAAGTGCATCATTGTGGACGTTCTGCCTCTTTTCCTATGCTTTCAATGCAATTCCAGTCTATCTCCTGAAATCGGTTTCCTGCAATTCTGCCCCGCTTTCAAGTCCTCTTGGCAGCCTTACTTCAGTATATTTTTGGACGATAGCTGTCATTTATAACTCTGCAGGTTTGTGAATTACAGTGCCCCTGAGCTCCTTTCTTCAACTCGCTTTCTTTTGAGCTGGCCGCAACACCGCAGAATGGCTTCAGGCCCTAATCTGGTTCCGGCACGGCACGCTGAGCCTTTGGTTAATTCCTCTTCCTGGTGGGAAATGAGAGTTAAATTTGCCCGTCCAGACACCTCCAGCTAGTCTCTCATTGGTTCTCGCTATTCCTGTTCATCTTCCGCAGAAATTGCAAACTGGGCCAAACAGGAGGTTAAAGGGACTGACTCTCCAAGTCGGGAGGGTGTTAGTAAAGCGTCTGGAATGTTGCACCCGAGTACCAGGGTACGAAAACTGAGACATATTTGAACACGTCTCCCGATCACATGGTTGATCATACTCTAGGTTGCACATGCATGTTTTAGCTGAAGGAAGAATACCTTAAACCTGGGTAGTTGAAACCCGTGGAATGGGTACCATGCAATATGACTTCCAAGGGTCTTCATTTGCTCACCGAACCTCTCCAATCCTATCACTGCTGCATTTATGCCCCTGTACACATGCTTGATTCTCTTTCGGAGACATAGCAATCCATAGGTTTTAAGATACTTACTAGTCAGGTACATTCTTAGGCATTTAATATGCGGTGTTGAGTCCATTTCGTTGAGCAAGGAGTAGCTCTTGTCTATTCCATATTTGGCTTAAGGAACTTTATCTGTGCTCATTTCAATCTCTGGTTTTATGCAGCACCCCAACTCACCTTTCCCCTTAAGCAAGCATAAGTTGGTTTTCTAAATTTGAGACCCTGTTCTGTTCTGTAATTCAGTTCCTGTGTAGCCAAGTTTACATTCCGTGTATTACTGATATCTTATGATGGTTCTTTTTCTGTGTGACTTATTTCAGTTAGAATCATCATACCTGAATCCACTCATTGTGCTGCTAAGGGCCTGATGACATAGATTTCATTGCTGAGTGATATTGCTTTGTAAGTAAATACCACAACTTCTTTATCCATTTTTCACTTTCTGCGATGTTGAACTTGTACTGTAAACGAGGTTCTTGTAAACAGAGGCGTCCCAAACTTTGGGGTGGCTGTGTCTTTTTGATTTTAATTTCCCTAAGCTATAGGACCATAAGTGGAAGTGCCCTAGGCTCTGTTGCTTTGTTTTTTAGATGTTTCAGGAAACACCATACACTTCTCCCGAGTGTCTGTTGGCAATTTACATCCCGCCCATCAGCATAACAAGGCTCCCAGTTCTCCATGGCCTGTCCTGTCTTTCTGGATTTTACACTTTTTTCAGATGGCCCTTTTGACCGGGGGGAAGTGAGACTTCATTGTAGTGCAGATTTCCTTTGCAAGCTTGCTTGGTTGGCCAAAAAGGGCGTATGCGTTTCTTCCTGAATATATTCAGGAAAAAATGCATACGCCCTTTTTGGCCAAGTGCATCATTGTGGACGTTCTGCCTCTTTTCCTATGCTTTCAATGCAATTCCAGTCTACCTCCTGAAATCGGTTTCCTGCAATTCTGCCCCGCTTTCAAGTCCTCTTGGCAGCCTTACTTCAGTATATTTTTGGACGATAGCTGTCATTTATAACTCTGCAGGTTTGTGAATTACAGTGCCCCTGAGCTCCTTTCTTCAACTCGCTTTCTTTTGAGCTGGCCGCAACACCGCAGGATGGCTTCAGGCCCTAATCTGGTTCCGGCACGGCACGCTGAGCCTTTGGTTAATTCCTCTTCCTGGTGGGAAATGAGAGTTAAATTTGCCCGTCCAGACACCTCCAGCTAGTCTCTCATTGGTTCTCGCTATTCCTGTTCATCTTCCGCAGAAATTGCAAACTGGGCCAAACAGGAGGTTAAAGGGACTGACTCTCCAAGTCGGGAGGGTGTTAGTAAAGCGTCTGGAATGTTGCACCCGAGTACCAGGGTACGAAAACTGAGACATATTTGAACACGTCTCCCGATCACATGGTTGATCATACTCTAGGTTGCACATGCATGTTTTAGCTGAAGGAAGAATACCTTAAACCTGGGTAGTTGAAACCCGTGGAATGGGTACCATGCAATATGACTTCCAAGGGTCTTCATTTGCTCACCGAACCTCTCCAATCCTATCACTGCTGCGTTTATGCCCCTGTACACATGCTTGATTCTCTTTCGGAGACATAGCAATCCATAGGTTTTAAGATACTTACTAGTCAGGTACATTCTTAGGCATTTAATATGCGGTGTTGAGTCCATTTCGTTGAGCAAGGAGTAGCTCTTGTCTATTCCATATTTGGCTTAAGGAACTTTATCTGTGCTCATTTCAATCTCTGGTTTTATGCAGCACCCCAACTCACCTTTCCCCTTAAGCAAGCATAAGTTGGTTTTCTAAATTTGAGACCCTGTTCTGTTCTGTAATTCAGTTCCTGTGTAGCCAAGTTTACATTCCGTGTATTACTGATATCTTATGATGGTTCTTTTTCTGTGTGACTTATTTCAGTTAGAATCATCATACCTGAATCCACTCATTGTGCTGCTAAGGGCCTGATGACATAGATTTCATTGCTGAGTGATATTGCTTTGTAAGTAAATACCACAACTTCTTTATCCATTTTTCACTTTCTGCGATGTTGAACTTGTACTGTAAACGAGGTTCTTGTAAACAGAGGCGTCCCAAACTTTGGGGTGGCTGTGTCTTTTTGATTTTAATTTCCCTAAGCTATAGGACCATAAGTGGAAGTGCCCTAGGCTCTGTTGCTTTGTTTTTTAGATGTTTCAGGAAACACCATACACTTCTCCCGAGTGTCTGTTGTCAATTTACATCCCGCCCATCAGCATAACAAGGCTCCCAGTTCTCCATGGCCTGTCCTGCCTTTCTGGATTTTACACTTTTTTCAGATGGCCCTTTTGACCGGGGGGAAGTGAGACTTCATTGTAGTGCAGATTTCCTTTGCAAGCTTGCTTGGTTGGCCAAAAAGGGCGTATGCGTTTTTTCCTGAATATATTCAGGAAAAAACGCATACGCCCTTTTTGGCCAAGTGCATCATTGTGGACGTTCTGCCTCTTTTCCTATGCTTTCAATGCAATTCCAGTCTACCTCCTGAAATCGGTTTCCTGCAATTCTGCCCCGCTTTCAAGTCCTCTTGGCAGCCTTACTTCAGTATATTTTTGGACGATAGCTGTCATTTATAACTCTGCAGGTTTGTGAATTACAGTGCCCCTGAGCTCCTTTCTTCAACTCGCTTTCTTTTGAGCTGGCCGCAACACCGCAGGATGGCTTCAGGCCCTAATCTTGTTCCGGCACGGCACGCTGAGCCTTTGGTTAATTCCTCTTCCTGGTGGGAAATGAGAGTTAAATTTGCCCGTCCAGACACCTCCAGCTAGTCTCTCATTGGTTCTCGCTATTCCTGTTCATCTTCCGCAGAAATTGCAAACTGGGCCAAACAGGAGGTTAAAGGGACTGACTCTCCAAGTCGGGAGGGTGTTAGTAAAGCGTCTGGAATGTTGCACCCGAGTACCAGGGTACGAAAACTGAGACATATTTGAACACGTCTCCCGATCACATGGTTGATCATACTCTAGGTTGCACATGCATGTTTTAGCTGAAGGAAGAATACCTTAAACCTGGGTAGTTGAAACCCGTGGAATGGGTACCATGCAATATGACTTCCAAGGGTCTTCATTTGCTCACCGAACCTCTCCAATCCTATCACTGCTGCGTTTATGCCCCTGTACACATGCTTGATTCTCTTTCGGAGACATAGCAATCCATAGGTTTTAAGATACTTACTAGTCAGGTACATTCTTAGGCATTTAATATGCGGTGTTGAGTCCATTTCGTTGAGCAAGGAGTAGCTCTTGTCTATTCCATATTTGGCTTAAGGAACTTTATCTGTGCTCATTTCAATCTCTGGTTTTATGCAGCACCCCAACTCACCTTTCCCCTTAAGCAAGCATAAGTTGGTTTTCTAAATTTGAGACCCTGTTCTGTTCTGTAATTCAGTTCCTGTGTAGCCAAGTTTACATTCCGTGTATTACTGATATCTTATGATGTTTCTTTTTCTGTGTGACTTATTTCAGTTAGAATCATCATACCTGAATCCACTCATTGTGCTGCTAAGGGCCTGATGACATAGATTTCATTGCTGAGTGATATTGCTTTGTAAGTAAATACCACAACTTCTTTATCCATTTTTCACTTTCTGCGATGTTGAACTTGTACTGTAAACGAGGTTCTTGTAAACAGAGGCGTCCCAAACTTTGGGGTGGCTGTGTCTTTTTGATTTTAATTTCCCTAAGCTATAGGACCATAAGTGGAAGTGCCCTAGGCTCTGTTGCTTTGTTTTTTAGATGTTTCAGGAAACACCATACACTTCTCCCGAGTGTCTGTTGGCAATTTACATCCCGCCCATCAGCATAACAAGGCTCCCAGTTCTCCATGGCCTGTCCTGCCTTTCTGGATTTTACACTTTTTTCAGATGGCCCTTTTGACCGGGGGGAAGTGAGACTTCATTGTAGTGCAGATTTCCTTTGCAAGCTTGCTTGGTTGGCCAAAAAGGGCGTATGCGTTTTTTCCTGAATATATTCAGGAAAAAACGCATACGCCCTTTTTGGCCAAGTGCATCATTGTGGACGTTCTGCCTCTTTTCCTATGCTTTCAATGCAATTCCAGTCTACCTCCTGAAATCGGTTTCCTGCAATTCTGCCCCGCTTTCAAGTCCTCTTGGCAGCCTTACTTCAGTATATTTTTGGACGATAGCTGTCATTTATAACTCTGCAGGTTTGTGAATTACAGTGCCCCTGAGCTCCTTTCTTCAACTCGCTTTCTTTTGAGCTGGCCGCAACACCGCAGGATGGCTTCAGGCCCTAATCTGGTTCCGGCACGGCACGCTGAGCCTTTGGTTAATTCCTCTTCCTGGTGGGAAATGAGAGTTAAATTTGCCCGTCCAGACACCTCCAGCTAGTCTCTCATTGGTTCTCGCTATTCCTGTTCATCTTCCGCAGAAATTGCAAACTGGGCCAAACAGGAGGTTAAAGGGACTGACTCTCCAAGTCGGGAGGGTGTTAGTAAAGCGTCTGGAATGTTGCACCCGAGTACCAGGGTACGAAAACTGAGACATATTTGAACACGTCTCCCGATCACATGGTTGATCATACTCTAGGTTCCACATGCATGTTTTAGCTGAAGGAAGAATACCTTAAACCTGGGTAGTTGAAACCCGTGGAATGGGTACCATGCAATATGACTTCAAAGGGTCTTCATTTGCTCACCGAACCTCTCCAATCCTATCACTGCTGCGTTTATGCCCCTGTACACATGCTTGATTCTCTTTCGGAGACATAGCAATCCATAGGTTTTAAGATACTTACTAGTCAGGTACATTCTTAGGCATTTAATATGCGGTGTTGAGTCCATTTCGTTGAGCAAGGAGTAGCTCTTGTCTATTCCATATTTGGCTTAAGGAACTTTATCTGTGCTCATTTCAATCTCTGGTTTTATGCAGCACCCCAACTCACCTTTCCCCTTAAGCAAGCATAAGTTGGTTTTCTAAATTTGAGACCCTGTTCTGTTCTGTAATTCAGTTCCTGTGTAGCCAAGTTTACATTCCGTGTATTACTGATATCTTATGATGGTTCTTTTTCTGTGTGACTTATTTCAGTTAGAATCATCATACCTGAATCCACTCATTGTGCTGCTAAGGGCCTGATGACATAGATTTCATTGCTGAGTGATATTGCTTTGTAAGTAAATACCACAACTTCTTTATCCATTTTTCACTTTCTGCGATGTTGAACTTGTACTGTAAACGAGGTTCTTGTAAACAGAGGCGTCCCAAACTTTGGGGTGGCTGTGTCTTTTTGATTTTAATTTCCCTAAGCTATAGGACCATAAGTGGAAGTGCCCTAGGCTCTGTTGCTTTGTTTTTTAGATGTTTCAGGAAACACCATACACTTCTCCCGAGTGTCTGTTGGCAATTTACATCCCGCCCATCAGCATAACAAGGCTCCCAGTTCTCCATGGCCTGTCCTGCCTTTCTGGATTTTACACTTTTTTCAGATGGCCCTTTTGACCGGGGGGAAGTGAGACTTCATTGTAGTGCAGATTTCCTTTGCAAGCTTGCTTGGTTGGCCAAAAAGGGCGTATGCGTTTTTTCCTGAATATATTCAGGAAAAAACGCATACGCCCTTTTTGGCCAAGTGCATCATTGTGGACGTTCTGCCTCTTTTCCTATGCTTTCAATGCAATTCCAGTCTACCTCCTGAAATCGGTTTCCTGCAATTCTGCCCCGCTTTCAAGTCCTCTTGGCAGCCTTACTTCAGTATATTTTTGGACGATAGCTGTCATTTATAACTCTGCAGGTTTGTGAATTACAGTGCCCCTGAGCTCCTTTCTTCAACTCGCTTTCTTTTGAGCTGGCCGCAACACCGCAGGATGGCTTCAGGCCCTAATCTGGTTCCGGCACGGCACGCTGAGCCTTTGGTTAATTCCTCTTCCTGGTGGGAAATGAGAGTTAAATTTGCCCGTCCAGACACCTCCAGCTAGTCTCTCATTGGTTCTCGCTATTCCTGTTCATCTTCCGCAGAAATTGCAAACTGGGCCAAACAGGAGGTTAAAGGGACTGACTCTCCAAGTCGGGAGGGTGTTAGTAAAGCGTCTGGAATGTTGCACCCGAGTACCAGGGTACGAAAACTGAGACATATTTGAACACGTCTCCCGATCACATGGTTGATCATACTCTAGGTTCCACATGCATGTTTTAGCTGAAGGAAGAATACCTTAAACCTGGGTAGTTGAAACCCGTGGAATGGGTACCATGCAATATGACTTCAAAGGGTCTTCATTTGCTCACCGAACCTCTCCAATCCTATCACTGCTGCGTTTATGCCCCTGTACACATGCTTGATTCTCTTTCGGAGACATAGCAATCCATAGGTTTTAAGATACTTACTAGTCAGGTACATTCTTAGGCATTTAATATGCGGTGTTGAGTCCATTTCGTTGAGCAAGGAGTAGCTCTTGTCTATTCCATATTTGGCTTAAGGAACTTTATCTGTGCTCATTTCAATCTCTGGTTTTATGCAGCACCCCAACTCACCTTTCCCCTTAAGCAAGCATAAGTTGGTTTTCTAAATTTGAGACCCTGTTCTGTTCTGTAATTCAGTTCCTGTGTAGCCAAGTTTACATTCCGTGTATTACTGATATCTTATGATGTTTCTTTTTCTGTGTGACTTATTTCAGTTAGAATCATCATACCTGAATCCACTCATTGTGCTGCTAAGGGCCTGATGACATAGATTTCATTGCTGAGTGATATTGCTTTGTAAGTAAATACCACAACTTCTTTATCCATTTTTCACTTTCTGCGATGTTGAACTTGTACGGTAAACGAGGTTCTTGTAAACAGAGGCGTCCCAAACTTTGGGGTGGCTGTGTCTTTTTGATTTTAATTTCCCTAAGCTATAGGACCATAAGTGGAAGTGCCCTAGGCTCTGTTGCTTTGTTTTTTAGATGTTTCAGGAAACACCATACACTTCTCCCGAGTGTCTGTTGGCAATTTACATCCCGCCCATCAGCATAACAAGGCTCCCAGTTCTCCATGGCCTGTCCTGCCTTTCTGGATTTTACACTTTTTTCAGATGGCCCTTTTGACCGGGGGGAAGTGAGACTTCATTGTAGTGCAGATTTCCTTTGCAAGCTTGCTTGGTTGGCCAAAAAGGGCGTATGCGTTTTTTCCTGAATATATTCAGGAAAAAACGCATACGCCCTTTTTGGCCAAGTGCATCATTGTGGACGTTCTGCCTCTTTTCCTATGCTTTCAATGCAATTCCAGTCTACCTCCTGAAATCGGTTTCCTGCAATTCTGCCCCGCTTTCAAGTCCTCTTGGCAGCCTTACTTCAGTATATTTTTGGACGATAGCTGTCATTTATAACTCTGCAGGTTTGTGAATTACAGTGCCCCTGAGCTCCTTTCTTCAACTCGCTTTCTTTTGAGCTGGCCGCAACACCGCAGGATGGCTTCAGGCCCTAATCTGGTTCCGGCACGGCATGCTGAGCCTTTGGTTAATTCCTCTTCCTGGTGGGAAATGAGAGTTAAATTTGCCCGTCCAGACACCTCCAGCTAGTCTCTCATTGGTTCTCGCTATTCCTGTTCATCTTCCGCAGAAATTGCAAACTGGGCCAAACAGGAGGTTAAAGGGACTGACTCTCCAAGTCGGGAGGGTGTTAGTAAAGCGTCTGGAATGTTGCACCCGAGTACCAGGGTACGAAAACTGAGACATATTTGAACACGTCTCCCGATCACATGGTTGATCATACTCTAGGTTCCACATGCATGTTTTAGCTGAAGGAAGAATACCTTAAACCTGGGTAGTTGAAACCCGTGGAATGGGTACCATGCAATATGACTTCAAAGGGTCTTCATTTGCTCACCGAACCTCTCCAATCCTATCACTGCTGCGTTTATGCCCCTGTACACATGCTTGATTCTCTTTCGGAGACATAGCAATCCATAGGTTTTAAGATACTTACTAGTCAGGTACATTCTTAGGCATTTAATATGCGGTGTTGAGTCCATTTCGTTGAGCAAGGAGTAGCTCTTGTCTATTCCATATTTGGCTTAAGGAACTTTATCTGTGCTCATTTCAATCTCTGGTTTTATGCAGCACCCCAACTCACCTTTCCCCTTAAGCAAGCATAAGTTGGTTTTCTAAATTTGAGACCCTGTTCTGTTCTGTAATTCAGTTCCTGTGTAGCCAAGTTTACATTCCGTGTATTACTGATATCTTATGATGTTTCTTTTTCTGTGTGACTTATTTCAGTTAGAATCATCATACCTGAATCCACTCATTGTGCTGCTAAGGGCCTGATGACATAGATTTCATTGCTGAGTGATATTGCTTTGTAAGTAAATACCACAACTTCTTTATCCATTTTTCACTTTCTGCGATGTTGAACTTGTACGGTAAACGAGGTTCTTGTAAACAGAGGCGTCCCAAACTTTGGGGTGGCTGTGTCTTTTTGATTTTAATTTCCCTAAGCTATAGGACCATAAGTGGAAGTGCCCTAGGCTCTGTTGCTTTGTTTTTTAGATGTTTCAGGAAACACCATACACTTCTCCCGAGTGTCTGTTGGCAATTTACATCCCGCCCATCAGCATAACAAGGCTCCCAGTTCTCCATGGCCTGTCCTGCCTTTCTGGATTTTACACTTTTTTCAGATGGCCCTTTTGACCGGGGGGAAGTGAGACTTCATTGTAGTGCAGATTTCCTTTGCAAGCTTGCTTGGTTGGCCAAAAAGGGCGTATGCGTTTTTTCCTGAATATATTCAGGAAAAAACGCATACGCCCTTTTTGGCCAAGTGCATCATTGTGGACGTTCTGCCTCTTTTCCTATGCTTTCAATGCAATTCCAGTCTACCTCCTGAAATCGGTTTCCTGCAATTCTGCCCCGCTTTCAAGTCCTCTTGGCAGCCTTACTTCAGTATATTTTTGGACGATAGCTGTCATTTATAACTCTGCAGGTTTGTGAATTACAGTGCCCCTGAGCTCCTTTCTTCAACTCGCTTTCTTTTGAGCTGGCCGCAACACCGCAGGATGGCTTCAGGCCCTAATCTGGTTCCGGCACGGCACGCTGAGCCTTTGGTTAATTCCTCTTCCTGGTGGGAAATGAGAGTTAAATTTGCCCGTCCAGACACCTCCAGCTAGTCTCTCATTGGTTCTCGCTATTCCTGTTCATCTTCCGCAGAAATTGCAAACTGGGCCAAACAGGAGGTTAAAGGGACTGACTCTCCAAGTCGGGAGGGTGTTAGTAAAGCGTCTGGAATGTTGCACCCGAGTACCAGGGTACGAAAACTGAGACATATTTGAACACGTCTCCCGATCACATGGTTGATCATACTCTAGGTTCCACATGCATGTTTTAGCTGAAGGAAGAATACCTTAAACCTGGGTAGTTGAAACCCGTGGAATGGGTACCATGCAATATGACTTCCAAGGGTCTTCATTTGCTCACCGAACCTCTCCAATCCTATCACTGCTGCGTTTATGCCCCTGTACACATGCTTGATTCTCTTTCGGAGACATAGCAATCCATAGGTTTTAAGATACTTACTAGTCAGGTACATTCTTAGGCATTTAATATGCGGTGTTGAGTCCATTTCGTTGAGCAAGGAGTAGCTCTTGTCTATTCCATATTTGGCTTAAGGAACTTTATCTGTGTTCATTTCAATCTCTGGTTTTATGCAGCACCCCAACTCACCTTTCCCCTTAAGCAAGCATAAGTTGGTTTTCTAAATTTGAGACCCTGTTCTGTTCTGTAATTCAGTTCCTGTGTAGCCAAGTTTACATTCCGTGTATTACTGATATCTTATGATGGTTCTTTTTCTGTGTGACTTATTTCAGTTAGAATCATCATACCTGAATCCACTCATTGTGCTGCTAAGGGCCTGATGACATAGATTTCATTGCTGAGTGATATTGCTTTGTAAGTAAATACCACAACTTCTTTATCCATTTTTCACTTTCTGCGATGTTGAACTTGTACTGTAAACGAGGTTCTTGTAAACAGAGGCGTCCCAAACTTTGGGGTGGCTGTGTCTTTTGAATTTTAATTTCCCTAAGCTATAGGACCATAAGTGGAAGTGCCCTAGGCTCTGTTGCTTTGTTTTTTAGATGTTTCAGGAAACACCATACACTTCTCCCGAGTGTCTGTTGGCAATTTACATCCCGCCCATCAGCATAACAAGGCTCCCAGTTCTCCATGGCCTGTCCTGTCTTTCTGGATTTTACACTTTTTTCAGATGGCCCTTTTGACCGGGGGGAAGTGAGACTTCATTGTAGTGCAGATTTCCTTTGCAAGCTTGCTTGGTTGGCCAAAAAGGGCGTATGCGTTTTTTCCTGAATATATTCAGGAAAAAACGCATACGCCCTTTTTGGCCAAGTGCATCATTGTGGACGTTCTGCCTCTTTTCCTATGCTTTCAATGCAATTCCAGTCTACCTCCTGAAATCGGTTTCCTGCAATTCTGCCCCGCTTTCAAGTCCTCTTGGCAGCCTTACTTCAGTATATTTTTGGACGATAGCTGTCATTTATAACTCTGCAGGTTTGTGAATTACAGTGCCCCTGAGCTCCTTTCTTCAACTCGCTTTCTTTTGAGCTGGCCGCAACACCGCAGGATGGCTTCAGGCCCTAATCTGGTTCCGGCACGGCACGCTGAGCCTTTGGTTAATTCCTCTTCCTGGTGGGAAATGAGAGTTAAATTTGCCCGTCCAGACACCTCCAGCTAGTCTCTCATTGGTTCTCGCTATTCCTGTTCATCTTCCGCAGAAATTGCAAACTGGGCCAAACAGGAGGTTAAAGGGACTGACTCTCCAAGTCGGGAGGGTGTTAGTAAAGCGTCTGGAATGTTGCACCCGAGTACCAGGGTACGAAAACTGAGACATATTTGAACACGTCTCCCGATCACATGGTTGATCATACTCTAGGTTCCACATGCATGTTTTAGCTGAAGGAAGAATACCTTAAACCTGGGTAGTTGAAACCCGTGGAATGGGTACCATGCAATATGACTTCAAAGGGTCTTCATTTGCTCACCGAACCTCTCCAATCCTATCACTGCTGCGTTTATGCCCCTGTACACATGCTTGATTCTCTTTCGGAGACATAGCAATCCATAGGTTTTAAGATACTTACTAGTCAGGTACATTCTTAGGCATTTAATATGCGGTGTTGAGTCCATTTCGTTGAGCAAGGAGTAGCTCTTGTCTATTCCATATTTGGCTTAAGGAACTTTATCTGTGCTCATTTCAATCTCTGGTTTTATGCAGCACCCCAACTCACCTTTCCCCTTAAGCAAGCATAAGTTGGTTTTCTAAATTTGAGACCCTGTTCTGTTCTGTAATTCAGTTCCTGTGTAGCCAAGTTTACATTCCGTGTATTACTGATATCTTATGATGTTTCTTTTTCTGTGTGACTTATTTCAGTTAGAATCATCATACCTGAATCCACTCATTGTGCTGCTAAGGGCCTGATGACATAGATTTCATTGCTGAGTGATATTGCTTTGTAAGTAAATACCACAACTTCTTTATCCATTTTTCACTTTCTGCGATGTTGAACTTGTACTGTAAACGAGGTTCTTGTAAACAGAGGCGTCCCAAACTTTGGGGTGGCTGTGTCTTTTTGATTTTAATTTCCCTAAGCTATAGGACCATAAGTGGAAGTGCCCTAGGCTCTGTTGCTTTGTTTTTTAGATGTTTCAGGAAACACCATACACTTCTCCCGAGTGTCTGTTGGCAATTTACATCCCGCCCATCAGCATAACAAGGCTCCCAGTTCTCCATGGCCTGTCCTGCCTTTCTGGATTTTACACTTTTTTCAGATGGCCCTTTTGACCGGGGGGAAGTGAGACTTCATTGTAGTGCAGATTTCCTTTGCAAGCTTGCTTGGTTGGCCCAAAAGGGCGTATGCGTTTTTTCCTGAATATATTCAGGAAAAAACGCATACGCCCTTTTTGGCCAAGTGCATCATTGTGGACGTTCTGCCTCTTTTCCTATGCTTTCAATGCAATTCCAGTCTACCTCCTGAAATCGGTTTCCTGCAATTCTGCCCCGCTTTCAAGTCCTCTTGGCAGCCTTACTTCAGTATATTTTTGGACGATAGCTGTCATTTATAACTCTGCAGGTTTGTGAATTACAGTGCCCCTGAGCTCCTTTCTTCAACTCGCTTTCTTTTGAGCTGGCCGCAACACCGCAGGATGGCTTCAGGCCCTAATCTGGTTCCGGCACGGCACGCTGAGCCTTTGGTTAATTCCTCTTCCTGGTGGGAAATGAGAGTTAAATTTGCCCGTCCAGACACCTCCAGCTAGTCTCTCATTGGTTCTCGCTATTCCTGTTCATCTTCCGCAGAAATTGCAAACTGGGCCAAACAGGAGGTTAAAGGGACTGACTCTCCAAGTCGGGAGGGTGTTAGTAAAGCGTCTGGAATGTTGCACCCGAGTACCAGGGTACGAAAACTGAGACATATTTGAACACGTCTCCCGATCACATGGTTGATCATACTCTAGGTTCCACATGCATGTTTTAGCTGAAGGAAGAATACCTTAAACCTGGGTAGTTGAAACCCGTGGAATGGGTACCATGCAATATGACTTCAAAGGGTCTTCATTTGCTCACCGAACCTCTCCAATCCTATCACTGCTGCGTTTATGCCCCTGTACACATGCTTGATTCTCTTTCGGAGACATAGCAATCCATAGGTTTTAAGATACTTACTAGTCAGGTACATTCTTAGGCATTTAATATGCGGTGTTGAGTCCATTTCGTTGAGCAAGGAGTAGCTCTTGTCTATTCCATATTTGGCTTAAGGAACTTTATCTGTGCTCATTTCAATCTCTGGTTTTATGCAGCACCCCAACTCACCTTTCCCCTTAAGCAAGCATAAGTTGGTTTTCTAAATTTGAGACCCTGTTCTGTTCTGTAATTCAGTTCCTGTGTAGCCAAGTTTACATTCCGTGTATTACTGATATCTTATGATGTTTCTTTTTCTGTGTGACTTATTTCAGTTAGAATCATCATACCTGAATCCACTCATTGTGCTGCTAAGGGCCTGATGACATAGATTTCATTGCTGAGTGATATTGCTTTGTAAGTAAATACCACAACTTCTTTATCCATTTTTCACTTTCTGCGATGTTGAACTTGTACTGTAAACGAGGTTCTTGTAAACAGAGGCGTCCCAAACTTTGGGGTGGCTGTGTCTTTTTGATTTTAATTTCCCTAAGCTATAGGACCATAAGTGGAAGTGCCCTAGGCTCTGTTGCTTTGTTTTTTAGATGTTTCAGGAAACACCATACACTTCTCCCGAGTGTCTGTTGGCAATTTACATCCCGCCCATCAGCATAACAAGGCTCCCAGTTCTCCATGGCCTGTCCTGCCTTTCTGGATTTTACACTTTTTTCAGATGGCCCTTTTGACCGGGGGGAAGTGAGACTTCATTGTAGTGCAGATTTCCTTTGCAAGCTTGCTTGGTTGGCCCAAAAGGGCGTATGCGTTTTTTCCTGAATATATTCAGGAAAAAACGCATACGCCCTTTTTGGCCAAGTGCATCATGGTGGACGTTCTGCCTCTTTTCCTATGCTTTCAATGCAATTCCAGTCTACCTCCTGAAATCGGTTTCCTGCAATTCTGCCCCGCTTTCAAGTCCTCTTGGCAGCCTTACTTCAGTATATTTTTGGACGATAGCTGTCATTTATAACTCTGCAGGTTTGTGAATTACAGTGCCCCTGAGCTCCTTTCTTCAACTCGCTTTCTTTTGAGCTGGCCGCAACACCGCAGGATGGCTTCAGGCCCTAATCTGGTTCCGGCACGGCACGCTGAGCCTTTGGTTAATTCCTCTTCCTGGTGGGAAATGAGAGTTAAATTTGCCCGTCCAGACACCTCCAGCTAGTCTCTCATTGGTTCTCGCTATTCCTGTTCATCTTCCGCAGAAATTGCAAACTGGGCCAAACAGGAGGTTAAAGGGACTGACTCTCCAAGTCGGGAGGGTGTTAGTAAAGCGTCTGGAATGTTGCACCCGAGTACCAGGGTACGAAAACTGAGACATATTTGAACACGTCTCCCGATCACATGGTTGATCATACTCTAGGTTCCACATGCATGTTTTAGCTGAAGGAAGAATACCTTAAACCTGGGTAGTTGAAACCCGTGGAATGGGTACCATGCAATATGACTTCAAAGGGTCTTCATTTGCTCACCGAACCTCTCCAATCCTATCACTGCTGCGTTTATGCCCCTGTACACATGCTTGATTCTCTTTCGGAGACATAGCAATCCATAGGTTTTAAGATACTTACTAGTCAGGTACATTCTTAGGCATTTAATATGCGGTGTTGAGTCCATTTCGTTGAGCAAGGAGTAGCTCTTGTCTATTCCATATTTGGCTTAAGGAACTTTATCTGTGCTCATTTCAATCTCTGGTTTTATGCAGCACCCCAACTCACCTTTCCCCTTAAGCAAGCATAAGTTGGTTTTCTAAATTTGAGACCCTGTTCTGTTCTGTAATTCAGTTCCTGTGTAGCCAAGTTTACATTCCGTGTATTACTGATATCTTATGATGTTTCTTTTTCTGTGTGACTTATTTCAGTTAGAATCATCATACCTGAATCCACTCATTGTGCTGCTAAGGGCCTGATGACATAGATTTCATTGCTGAGTGATATTGCTTTGTAAGTAAATACCACAACTTCTTTATCCATTTTTCACTTTCTGCGATGTTGAACTTGTACGGTAAACGAGGTTCTTGTAAACAGAGGCGTCCCAAACTTTGGGGTGGCTGTGTCTTTTTGATTTTAATTTCCCTAAGCTATAGGACCATAAGTGGAAGTGCCCTAGGCTCTGTTGCTTTGTTTTTTAGATGTTTCAGGAAACACCATACACTTCTCCCGAGTGTCTGTTGGCAATTTACATCCCGCCCATCAGCATAACAAGGCTCCCAGTTCTCCATGGCCTGTCCTGCCTTTCTGGATTTTACACTTTTTTCAGATGGCCCTTTTGACCGGGGGGAAGTGAGACTTCATTGTAGTGCAGATTTCCTTTGCAAGCTTGCTTGGTTGGCCCAAAAGGGCGTATGCGTTTTTTCCTGAATATATTCAGGAAAAAACGCATACGCCCTTTTTGGCCAAGTGCATCATGGTGGACGTTCTGCCTCTTTTCCTATGCTTTCAATGCAATTCCAGTCTACCTCCTGAAATCGGTTTCCTGCAATTCTGCCCCGCTTTCAAGTCCTCTTGGCAGCCTTACTTCAGTATATTTTTGGACGATAGCTGTCATTTATAACTCTGCAGGTTTGTGAATTACAGTGCCCCTGAGCTCCTTTCTTCAACTCGCTTTCTTTTGAGCTGGCCGCAACACCGCAGGATGGCTTCAGGCCCTAATCTGGTTCCGGCACGGCACGCTGAGCCTTTGGTTAATTCCTCTTCCTGGTGGGAAATGAGAGTTAAATTTGCCCGTCCAGACACCTCCAGCTAGTCTCTCATTGGTTCTCACTATTCCTGTTCATCTTCCGCAGAAATTGCAAACTGGGCCAAACAGGAGGTTAAAGGGACTGACTCTCCAAGTCGGGAGGGTGTTAGTAAAGCGTCTGGAATGTTGCACCCGAGTACCGGGGTACGAAAACTGAGACATATTTGAACACGTCTCCCGATCACATGGTTGATCATACTCTAGGTTCCACATGCATGTTTTAGCTGAAGGAAGAATACCTTAAACCTGGGTAGTTGAAACCCGTGGAATGGGTACCATGCAATATGACTTCAAAGGGTCTTCATTTGCTCACCGAACCTCTCCAATCCTATCACTGCTGCGTTTATGCCCCTGTACACATGCTTGATTCTCTTTCGGAGACATAGCAATCCATAGGTTTTAAGATACTTACTAGTCAGGTACATTCTTAGGCATTTAATATGCGGTGTTGAGTCCATTTCGTTGAGCAAGGAGTAGCTCTTGTCTATTCCATATTTGGCTTAAGGAACTTTATCTGTGCTCATTTCAATCTCTGGTTTTATGCAGCACCCCAACTCACCTTTCCCCTTAAGCAAGCATAAGTTGGTTTTCTAAATTTGAGACCCTGTTCTGTTCTGTAATTCAGTTCCTGTGTAGCCAAGTTTACATTCCGTGTATTACTGATATCTTATGATGTTTCTTTTTCTGTGTGACTTATTTCAGTTAGAATCATCATACCTGAATCCACTCATTGTGCTGCTAAGGGCCTGATGACATAGATTTCATTGCTGAGTGATATTGCTTTGTAAGTAAATACCACAACTTCTTTATCCATTTTTCACTTTCTGCGATGTTGAACTTGTACTGTAAACGAGGTTCTTGTAAACAGAGGCGTCCCAAACTTTGGGGTGGCTGTGTCTTTTTGATTTTAATTTCCCTAAGCTATAGGACCATAAGTGGAAGTGCCCTAGGCTCTGTTGCTTTGTTTTTTAGATGTTTCAGGAAACACCATACACTTCTCCCGAGTGTCTGTTGGCAATTTACATCCCGCCCATCAGCATAACAAGGCTCCCAGTTCTCCATGGCCTGTCCTGCCTTTCTGGATTTTACACTTTTTTCAGATGGCCCTTTTGACCGGGGGGAAGTGAGACTTCATTGTAGTGCAGATTTCCTTTGCAAGCTTGCTTGGTTGGCCAAAAAGGGCGTATGCGTTTTTTCCTGAATATATTCAGGAAAAAACGCATACGCCCTTTTTGGCCAAGTGCATCATTGTGGACGTTCTGCCTCTTTTCCTATGCTTTCAATGCAATTCCAGTCTACCTCCTGAAATCGGTTTCCTGCAATTCTGCCCCGCTTTCAAGTCCTCTTGGCAGCCTTACTTCAGTATATTTTTGGACGATAGCTGTCATTTATAACTCTGCAGGTTTGTGAATTACAGTGCCCCTGAGCTCCTTTCTTCAACTCGCTTTCTTTTGAGCTGGCCGCAACACCGCAGGATGGCTTCAGGCCCTAATCTGGTTCCGGCACGGCACGCTGAGCCTTTGGTTAATTCCTCTTCCTGGTGGGAAATGAGAGTTAAATTTGCCCGTCCAGACACCTCCAGCTAGTCTCTCATTGGTTCTCGCTATTCCTGTTCATCTTCCGCAGAAATTGCAAACTGGGCCAAACAGGAGGTTAAAGGGACTGACTCTCCAAGTCGGGAGGGTGTTAGTAAAGCGTCTGGAATGTTGCACCCGAGTACCAGGGTACGAAAACTGAGACATATTTGAACACGTCTCCCGATCACATGGTTGATCATACTCTAGGTTCCACATGCATGTTTTAGCTGAAGGAAGAATACCTTAAACCTGGGTAGTTGAAACCCGTGGAATGGGTACCATGCAATATGACTTCAAAGGGTCTTCATTTGCTCACCGAACCTCTCCAATCCTATCACTGCTGCGTTTATGCCCCTGTACACATGCTTGATTCTCTTTCGGAGACATAGCAATCCATAGGTTTTAAGATACTTACTAGTCAGGTACATTCTTAGGCATTTAATATGCGGTGTTGAGTCCATTTCGTTGAGCAAGGAGTAGCTCTTGTCTATTCCATATTTGGCTTAAGGAACTTTATCTGTGCTCATTTCAATCTCTGGTTTTATGCAGCACCCCAACTCACCTTTCCCCTTAAGCAAGCATAAGTTGGTTTTCTAAATTTGAGACCCTGTTCTGTTCTGTAATTCAGTTCCTGTGTAGCCAAGTTTACATTCCGTGTATTACTGATATCTTATGATGGTTCTTTTTCTGTGTGACTTATTTCAGTTAGAATCATCATACCTGAATCCACTCATTGTGCTGCTAAGGGCCTGATGACATAGATTTCATTGCTGAGTGATATTGCTTTGTAAGTAAATACCACAACTTCTTTATCCATTTTTCACTTTCTGCGATGTTGAACTTGTACTGTAAACGAGGTTCTTGTAAACAGAGGCGTCCCAAACTTTGGGGTGGCTGTGTCTTTTTGATTTTAATTTCCCTAAGCTATAGGACCATAAGTGGAAGTGCCCTAGGCTCTGTTGCTTTGTTTTTTAGATGTTTCAGGAAACACCATACACTTCTCCCGAGTGTCTGTTGGCAATTTACATCCCGCCCATCAGCATAACAAGGCTCCCAGTTCTCCATGGCCTGTCCTGCCTTTCTGGATTTTACACTTTTTTCAGATGGCCCTTTTGACCGGGGGGAAGTGAGACTTCATTGTAGTGCAGATTTCCTTTGCAAGCTTGCTTGGTTGGCCAAAAAGGGCGTATGCGTTTTTTCCTGAATATATTCAGGAAAAAACGCATACGCCCTTTTTGGCCAAGTGCATCATTGTGGACGTTCTGCCTCTTTTCCTATGCTTTCAATGCAATTCCAGTCTACCTCCTGAAATCGGTTTCCTGCAATTCTGCCCCGCTTTCAAGTCCTCTTGGCAGCCTTACTTCAGTATATTTTTGGACGATAGCTGTCATTTATAACTCTGCAGGTTTGTGAATTACAGTGCCCCTGAGCTCCTTTCTTCAACTCGCTTTCTTTTGAGCTGGCCGCAACACCGCAGGATGGCTTCAGGCCCTAATCTGGTTCCGGCACGGCACGCTGAGCCTTTGGTTAATTCCTCTTCCTGGTGGGAAATGAGAGTTAAATTTGCCCGTCCAGACACCTCCAGCTAGTCTCTCATTGGTTCTCACTATTCCTGTTCATCTTCCGCAGAAATTGCAAACTGGGCCAAACAGGAGGTTAAAGGGACTGACTCTCCAAGTCGGGAGGGTGTTAGTAAAGCGTCTGGAATGTTGCACCCGAGTACCAGAGTACGAAAACTGAGACATATTTGAACACGTCTCCCGATCACATGGTTGATCATACTCTAGGTTCCACATGCATGTTTTAGCTGAAGGAAGAATACCTTAAACCTGGGTAGTTGAAACCCGTGGAATGGGTACCATGCAATATGACTTCAAAGGGTCTTCATTTGCTCACCGAACCTCTCCAATCCTATCACTGCTGCGTTTATGCCCCTGTACACATGCTTGATTCTCTTTCGGAGACATAGCAATCCATAGGTTTTAAGATACTTACTAGTCAGGTACATTCTTAGGCATTTAATATGCGGTGTTGAGTCCATTTCGTTGAGCAAGGAGTAGCTCTTGTCTATTCCATATTTGGCTTAAGGAACTTTATCTGTGCTCATTTCAATCTCTGGTTTTATGCAGCACCCCAACTCACCTTTACCCTTAAGCAAGCATAAGTTGGTTTTCTAAATTTGAGACCCTGTTCTGTTCTGTAATTCAGTTCCTGTGTAGCCAAGTTTACATTCCGTGTATTACTGATATCTTATGATGTTTCTTTTTCTGTGTGACTTATTTCAGTTAGAATCATCATACCTGAATCCACTCATTGTGCTGCTAAGGGCCTGATGACATAGATTTCATTGCTGAGTGATATTGCTTTGTAAGTAAATACCACAACTTCTTTATCCATTTTTCACTTTCTGCGATGTTGAACTTGTACGGTAAACGAGGTTCTTGTAAACAGAGGCGTCCCAAACTTTGGGGTGGCTGTGTCTTTTTGATTTTAATTTCCCTAAGCTATAGGACCATAAGTGGAAGTGCCCTAGGCTCTGTTGCTTTGTTTTTTAGATGTTTCAGGAAACACCATACACTTCTCCCGAGTGTCTGTTGGCAATTTACATCCCGCCCATCAGCATAACAAGGCTCCCAGTTCTCCATGGCCTGTCCTGCCTTTCTGGATTTTACACTTTTTTCAGATGGCCCTTTTGACCGGGAGGAAGTGAGACTTCATTGTAGTGCAGATTTCCTTTGCAAGCTTGCTTGGTTGGCCAAAAAGGGCGTATGCGTTTTTTCCTGAATATATTCAGGAAAAAACGCATACGCCCTTTTTGGCCAAGTGCATCATTGTGGACGTTCTGCCTCTTTTCCTATGCTTTCAATGCAATTCCAGTCTGCCTCCTGAAATCGGTTTCCTGCAATTCTGCCCCGCTTTCAAGTCCTCTTGGCAGCCTTACTTCAGTATATTTTTGGACGATAGCTGTCATTTATAACTCTGCAGGTTTGTGAATTACAGTGCCCCTGAGCTCCTTTCTTCAACTCGCTTTCTTTTGAGCTGGCCGCAACACCGCAGGATGGCTTCAGGCCCTAATCTGGTTCCGGCACGGCACGCTGAGCCTTTGGTTAATTCCTCTTCCTGGTGGGAAATGAGAGTTAAATTTGCCCGTCCAGACACCTCCAGCTAGTCTCTCATTGGTTCTCGCTATTCCTGTTCATCTTCCGCAGAAATTGCAAACTGGGCCAAACAGGAGGTTAAAGGGACTGACTCTCCAAGTCGGGAGGGTGTTAGTAAAGCGTCTGGAATGTTGCACCCGAGTACCAGGGTACGAAAACTGAGACATATTTGAACACGTCTCCCGATCACATGGTTGATCAGACTCTAGGTTCCACATGCATGTTTTAGCTGAAGGAAGAATACCTTAAACCTGGGTAGTTGAAACCCGTGGAATGGGTACCATGCAATATGACTTCAAAGGGTCTTCATTTGCTCACCGAACCTCTCCAATCCTATCACTGCTGCGTTTATGCCCCTGTACACATGCTTGATTCTCTTTCGGAGACATAGCAATCCATAGGTTTTAAGATACTTACTAGTCAGGTACATTCTTAGGCATTTAATATGCGGTGTTGAGTCCATTTCGTTGAGCAAGGAGTAGCTCTTGTCTATTCCATATTTGGCTTAAGGAACTTTATCTGTGCTCATTTCAATCTCTGGTTTTATGCAGCACCCCAACTCACCTTTCCCCTTAAGCAAGCATAAGTTGGTTTTCTAAATTTGAGACCCTGTTCTGTTCTGTAATTCAGTTCCTGTGTAGCCAAGTTTACATTCCGTGTATTACTGATATCTTATGATGTTTCTTTTTCTGTGTGACTTATTTCAGTTAGAATCATCATACCTGAATCCACTCATTGTGCTGCTAAGGGCCTGATGACATAGATTTCATTGCTGAGTGATATTGCTTTGTAAGTAAATACCACAACTTCTTTATCCATTTTTCACTTTCTGCGATGTTGAACTTGTACGGTAAACGAGGTTCTTGTAAACAGAGGCGTCCCAAACTTTGGGGTGGCTGTGTCTTTTTGATTTTAATTTCCCTAAGCTATAGGACCATAAGTGGAAGTGCCCTAGGCTCGGTTGCTTTGTTTTTTAGATGTTTCAGGAAACACCATACACTTCTCCCGAGTGTCTGTTGGCAATTTACATCCCGCCCATCAGCATAACAAGGCTCCCAGTTCTCCATGGCCTGTCCTGCCTTTCTGGATTTTACACTTTTTTCAGATGGCCCTTTTGACCGGGGGGAAGTGAGACTTCATTGTAGTGCAGATTTCCTTTGCAAGCTTGCTTGGTTGGCCAAAAAGGGCGTATGCGTTTTTTCCTGAATATATTCAGGAAAAAACGCATACGCACTTTTTGGCCAAGTGCATCATTGTGGACGTTCTGCCTCTTTTCCTATGCTTTCAATGCAATTCCAGTCTGCCTCCTGAAATCGGTTTCCTGCAATTCTGCCCCGCTTTCAAGTCCTCTTGGCAGCCTTACTTCAGTATATTTTTGGACGATAGCTGTCATTTATAACTCTGCAGGTTTGTGAATTACAGTGCCCCTGAGCTCCTTTCTTCAACTCGCTTTCTTTTGAGCTGGCCGCAACACCGCAGGATGGCTTCAGGCCCTAATCTGGTTCCGGCACGGCACGCTGAGCCTTTGGTTAATTCCTCTTCCTGGTGGGAAATGAGAGTTAAATTTGCCCGTCCAGACACCTCCAGCTAGTCTCTCATTGGTTCTCGCTATTCCTGTTCATCTTCCGCAGAAATTGCAAACTGGGCCAAACAGGAGGTTAAAGGGACTGACTCTCCAAGTCGGGAGGGTGTTAGTAAAGCGTCTGGAATGTTGCACCCGAGTACCAGGGTACGAAAACTGAGACATATTTGAACACGTCTCCCGATCACATGGTTGATCAGACTCTAGGTTCCACATGCATGTTTTAGCTGAAGGAAGAATACCTTAAACCTGGGTAGTTGAAACCCGTGGAATGGGTACCATGCAATATGACTTCAAAGGGTCTTCATTTGCTCACCGAACCTCTCCAATCCTATCACTGCTGCGTTTATGCCCCTGTACACTTGCTTGATTCTCTTTCGGAGACATAGCAATCCATAGGTTTTAAGATACTTACTAGTCAGGTACATTCTTAGGCATTTAATATGCGGTGTTGAGTCCATTTCGTTGAGCAAGGAGTAGCTCTTGTCTATTCCATATTTGGCTTAAGGAACTTTATCTGTGCTCATTTCAATCTCTGGTTTTATGCAGCACCCCAACTCACCTTTCCCCTTAAGCAAGCATAAGTTGGTTTTCTAAATTTGAGACCCTGTTCTGTTCTGTAATTCAGTTCCTGTGTAGCCAAGTTTACATTCCGTGTATTACTGATATCTTATGATGTTTCTTTTTCTGTGTGACTTATTTCAGTTAGAATCATCATACCTGAATCCACTCATTGTGCTGCTAAGGGCCTGATGACATAGATTTCATTGCTGAGTGATATTGCTTTGTAAGTAAATACCACAACTTCTTTATCCATTTTTCACTTTCTGCGATGTTGAACTTGTACGGTAAACGAGGTTCTTGTAAACAGAGGCGTCCCAAACTTTGGGGTGGCTGTGTCTTTTTGATTTTAATTTCCCTAAGCTATAGGACCATAAGTGGAAGTGCCCTAGGCTCTGTTGCTTTGTTTTTTAGATGTTTCAGGAAACACCATACACTTCTCCCGAGTGTCTGTTGGCAATTTACATCCCGCCCATCAGCATAACAAGGCTCCCAGTTCTCCATGGCCTGTCCTGCCTTTCTGGATTTTACACTTTTTTCAGATGGCCCTTCTGACCGGGAGGAAGTGAGACTTCATTGTAGTGCAGATTTCCTTTGCAAGCTTGCTTGGTTGGCCAAAAAGGGCGTATGCGTTTTTTCCTGAATATATTCAGGAAAAAACGCATACGCCCTTTTTGGCCAAGTGCATCATTGTGGACGTTCTGCCTCTTTTCCTATGCTTTCAATGCAATTCCAGTCTACCTCCTGAAATCGGTTTCCTGCAATTCTGCCCCGCTTTCAAGTCCTCTTGGCAGCCTTACTTCAGTATATTTTTGGACGATAGCTGTCATTTATAACTCTGCAGGTTTGTGAATTACAGTGCCCCTGAGCTCCTTTCTTCAACTCGCTTTCTTTTGAGCTGGCCGCAACACCGCAGGATGGCTTCAGGCCCTAATCTGGTTCCGGCACGGCACGCTGAGCCTTTGGTTAATTCCTCTTCCTGGTGGGAAATGAGAGTTAAATTTGCCCGTCCAGACACCTTCCAGCTAGTCTCTCATTGGTTCTCGCTATTCCTGTTCATCTTCCGCAGAAATTGCAAACTGGGCCAAACAGGAGGTTAAAGGGACTGACTCTCCAAGTCGGGAGGGTGTTAGTAAAGCGTCTGGAATGTTGCACCCGAGTACCAGGGTACGAAAACTGAGACATATTTGAACACGTCTCCCGATCACATGGTTGATCAGACTCTAGGTTCCACATGCATGTTTTAGCTGAAGGAAGAATACCTTAAACCTGGGTAGTTGAAACCCGTGGAATGGGTACCATGCAATATGACTTCAAAGGGTCTTCATTTGCTCACCGAACCTCTCCAATCCTATCACTGCTGCGTTTATGCCCCTGTACACTTGCTTGATTCTCTTTCGGAGACATAGCAATCCATAGGTTTTAAGATACTTACTAGTCAGGTACATTCTTAGGCATTTAATATGCGGTGTTGAGTCCATTTCGTTGAGCAAGGAGTAGCTCTTGTCTATTCCATATTTGGCTTAAGGAACTTTATCTGTGCTCATTTCAATCTCTGGTTTTATGCAGCACCCCAACTCACCTTTCCCCTTAAGCAAGCATAAGTTGGTTTTCTAAATTTGAGACCCTGTTCTGTTCTGTAATTCAGTTCCTGTGTAGCCAAGTTTACATTCCGTGTATTACTGATATCTTATGATGTTTCTTTTTCTGTGTGACTTATTTCAGTTAGAATCATCATACCTGAATCCACTCATTGTGCTGCTAAGGGCCTGATGACATAGATTTCATTGCTGAGTGATATTGCTTTGTAAGTAAATACCACAACTTCTTTATCCATTTTTCACTTTCTGCGATGTTGAACTTGTACTGTAAACGAGGTTCTTGTAAACAGAGGTGTCCCAAACTTTATGGGTGGCTGTGTCTTTTTGATTTTAATTTCCCTAAGCTATAGGACCATAAGTGGAAGTGCCCTAGGCTCTGTTGCTTTGTTTTTTAGATGTTTCAGGAAACACCATACACTTCTCCCGAGTGTCTGTTGGCAATTTACATCCCGCCCATCAGCATAACAAGGCTCCCAGTTCTCCATGGCCTGTCCTGCCTTTCTGGATTTTACACTTTTTTCAGATGGCCCTTTTGACCGGGGGGAAGTGAGACTTCATTGTAGTGCAGATTTCCTTTGCAAGCTTGCTTGGTTGGCCAAAAAGGGCGTATGCGTTTTTTCCTGAATATATTCAGGAAAAAACGCATACGCCCTTTTTGGCCAAGTGCATCATTGTGGACGTTCTGCCTCTTTTCCTATGCTTTCAATGCAATTCCAGTCTACCTCCTGAAATCGGTTTCCTGCAATTCTGCCCCGCTTTCAAGTCCTCTTGGCAGCCTTACTTCAGTATATTTTTGGACGATAGCTGTCATTTATAACTCTGCAGGTTTGTGAATTACAGTGCCCCTGAGCTCCTTTCTTCAACTCGCTTTCTTTTGAGCTGGCCGCAACACCGCAGGATGGCTTCAGGCCCTAATCTGGTTCCGGCACGGCACGCTGAGCCTTTGGTTAATTCCTCTTCCTGGTGGGAAATGAGAGTTAAATTTGCCCGTCCAGACACCTCCAGCTAGTCTCTCATTGGTTCTCGCTATTCCTGTTCATCTTCCGCAGAAATTGCAAACTGGGCCAAACAGGAGGTTAAAGGGACTGACTCTCCAAGTCGGGAGGGTGTTAGTAAAGCGTCTGGAATGTTGCACCCGAGTACCAGGGTACGAAAACTGAGACATATTTGAACACGTCTCCCGATCACATGGTTGATCATTCTCTAGGTTCCACATGCATGTTTTAGCTGAAGGAAGAATACCTTAAACCTGGGTAGTTGAAACCCGTGGAATGGGTACCATGCAATATGACTTCAAAGGGTCTTCATTTGCTCACCGAACCTCTCCAATCCTATCACTGCTGCGTTTATGCCCCTGTACACATGCTTGATTCTCTTTCGGAGACATAGCAATCCATAGGTTTTAAGATACTTACTAGTCAGGTACATTCTTAGGCATTTAATATGCGGTGTTGAGTCCATTTCGTTGAGCAAGGAGTAGCTCTTGTCTATTCCATATTTGGCTTAAGGAACTTTATCTGTGCTCATTTCAATCTCTGGTTTTATGCAGCACCCCAACTCACCTTTCCCCTTAAGCAAGCATAAGTTGGTTTTCTAAATTTGAGACCCTGTTCTGTTCTGTAATTCAGTTCCTGTGTAGCCAAGTTTACATTCCGTGTATTACTGATATCTTATGATGTTTCTTTTTCTGTGTGACTTATTTCAGTTAGAATCATCATACCTGAATCCACTCATTGTGCTGCTAAGGGCCTGATGACATAGATTTCATTGCTGAGTGATATTGCTTTGTAAGTAAATACCACAACTTCTTTATCCATTTTTCACTTTCTGCGATGTTGAACTTGTACGGTAAACGAGGTTCTTGTAAACAGAGGCGTCCCAAACTTTGGGGTGGCTGTGTCTTTTTGATTTTAATTTCCCTAAGCTATAGGACCATAAGTGGAAGTGCCCTAGGCTCTGTTGCTTTGTTTTTTAGATGTTTCAGGAAACACCATACACTTCTCCCGAGTGTCTGTTGGCAATTTACATCCCGCCCATCAGCATAACAAGGCTCCCAGTTCTCCATGGCCTGTCCTGTCTTTCTGGATTTTACACTTTTTTCAGATGGCCCTTTTGACCGGGGGGAAGTGAGACTTCATTTTAGTGCAGATTTCCTTTGCAAGCTTGCTTGGTTGGCCAAAAAGGGCGTATGCGTTTTTTCCTGAATATATTCAGGAAAAAACGCATACGCCCTTTTTGGCCAAGTGCATCATTGTGGACGTTCTGCCTCTTTTCCTATGCTTTCAATGCAATTCCAGTCTACCTCCTGAAATCGGTTTCCTGCAATTCTGCCCCGCTTTCAAGTCCTCTTGGCAGCCTTACTTCAGTATATTTTTGGACGATAGCTGTCATTTATAACTCTGCAGGTTTGTGAATTACAGTGCCCCTGAGCTCCTTTCTTCAACTCGCTTTCTTTTGAGCTGGCCGCAACACCGCAGGATGGCTTCAGGCCCTAATCTGGTTCCGGCACGGCACGCTGAGCCTTTGGTTAATTCCTCTTCCTGGTGGGAAATGAGAGTTAAATTTGCCCGTCCAGACACCTTCCAGCTAGTCTCTCATTGGTTCTCGCTATTCCTGTTCATCTTCCGCAGAAATTGCAAACTGGGCCAAACAGGAGGTTAAAGGGACTGACTCTCCAAGTCGGGAGGGTGTTAGTAAAGCGTCTGGAATGTTGCACCCGAGTACCAGGGTACGAAAACTGAGACATATTTGAACACGTCTCCCGATCACATGGTTGATCATACTCTAGGTTCCACATGCATGTTTTAGCTGAAGGAAGAATACCTTAAACCTGGGTAGTTGAAACCCGTGGAATGGGTACCATGCAATATGACTTCAAAGTGTCTTCATTTGCTCACCGAACCTCTCCAATCCTATCACTGCTGCGTTTATGCCCCTGTACACATGCTTGATTCTCTTTCGGAGACATAGCAATCCATAGGTTTTAAGATACTTACTAGTCAGGTACATTCTTAGGCGTTTAATATGCGGTGTTGAGTCCATTTCGTTGAGCAAGGAGTAGCTCTTGTCTATTCCATATTTGGCTTAAGGAACTTTATCTGTGCTCATTTCAATCTCTGGTTTTATGCAGCACCCCAACTCCCCTTTACCCTTAAGCAAGCATAAGTTGGTTTTCTAAATTTGAGACCCTGTTCTGTTCTGTAATTCAGTTCCTGTGTAGCCAAGTTTACATTCCGTGTATTACTGATATCTTATGATGTTTCTTTTTCTGTGTGACTTATTTCAGTTAGAATCATCATACCTGAATCCACTCATTGTGCTGCTAAGGGCCTGATGACATAGATTTCATTGCTGAGTGATATTGCTTTGTAAGTAAATACCACAACTTCTTTATCCATTTTTCACTTTCTGCGATGTTGAACTTGTACGGTAAACGAGGTTCTTGTAAACAGAGGCGTCCCAAACTTTGGGGTGGCTGTGTCTTTTTGATTTTAATTTCCCTAAGCTATAGGACCATAAGTGGAAGTGCCCTAGGCTCTGTTGCTTTGTTTTTTAGATGTTTCAGGAAACACCATACACTTCTCCCGAGTGTCTGTTGGCAATTTACATCCCGCCCATCAGCATAACAAGGCTCCCAGTTCTCCATGGCCTGTCCTGCCTTTCTGGATTTTATACTTTTTTCAGATGGCCCTTTTGACCGGGGGGAAGTGAGACTTCATTGTAGTGCAGATTTCCTTTGCAAGCTTGCTTGGTTGGCCAAAAAGGGCGTATGCGTTTTTTCCTGAATATATTCAGGAAAAAACGCATACGCCCTTTTTGGCCAAGTGCATCATTGTGGACGTTCTGCCTCTTTTCCTATGCTTTCAATGCAATTCCAGTCTGCCTCCTGAAATCGGTTTCCTGCAATTCTGCCCCGCTTTCAAGTCCTCTTGGCAGCCTTACTTCAGTATATTTTTGGACGATAGCTGTCATTTATAACTCTGCAGGTTTGTGAATTACAGTGCCCCTGAGCTCCTTTCTTCAACTCGCTTTCTTTTGAGCTGGCCGCAACACCGCAGGATGGCTTCAGGCCCTAATCTGGTTCCGGCACGGCACGCTGAGCCTTTGGTTAATTCCTCTTCCTGGTGGGAAATGAGAGTTAAATTTGCCCGTCCAGACACCTTCCAGCTAGTCTCTCATTGGTTCTCGCTATTCCTGTTCATGTTCCGCAGAAATTGCAAACTGGGCCAAAAAGGAGGTTAAAGGGACTGACTCTCCAAGTCGGGAGGGTGTTAGTAAAGCGTCTGGAATGTTGCACCCGAGTACCAGGGTACGAAAACTGAGACATATTTGAACACGTCTCCCGATCACATGGTTGATTATACTCTAGGTTCCACATGCATGTTTTAGCTGAAGGAAGAATACCTTAAACCTGGGTAGTTGAAACCCGTGGAATGGGTACCATGCAATATGACTTCAAAGGGTCTTCATTTGCTCACCGAACCTCTCCAATCCTATCACTGCTGCGTTTATGCCCCTGTACACATGCTTGATTCTCTTTCGGAGACATAGCAATCCATAGGTTTTAAGATACTTACTAGTCAGGTACATTCTTAGGCGTTTAATATGCGGTGTTGAGTCCATTTCGTTGAGCAAGGAGTAGCTCTTGTCTATTCCATATTTGGCTTAAGGAACTTTATCTGTGTTCATTTCAATCTCTGGTTTTATGCAGCACCCCAACTCACCTTTACCCTTAAGCAAGCATAAGTTGGTTTTCTAAATTTGAGACCCTGTTCTGTTCTGTAATTCAGTTCCTGTGTAGCCAAGTTTACATTCCGTGTATTACTGATATCTTATGATGTTTCTTTTTCTGTGTGACTTATTTCAGTTAGAATCATCATACCTGAATCCACTCATTGTGCTGCTAAGGGCCTGATGACATAGATTTCATTGCTGAGTGATATTGCTTTGTAAGTAAATACCACAACTTCTTTATCCATTTTTCACTTTCTGCGATGTTGAACTTGTACTGTAAACGAGGTTCTTGTAAACAGAGGCGTCCCAAACTTTGGGGTGGCTGTGTCTTTTTGATTTTAATTTCCCTAAGCTATAGGACCATAAGTGGAAGTGCCCTAGGGTCTGTTGCTTTGTTTTTTAGATGTTTCAGGAAACACCATACACTTCTCCCGAGTGTCTGTTGGCAATTTACATCCCGCCCATCAGCATAACAAGGCTCCCAGTTCTCCATGGCCTGTCCTGCCTTTCTGGATTTTACACTTTTTTCAGATGGCCCTTTTGACCGGGGGGAAGTGAGACTTCATTGTAGTGCAGATTTCCTTTGCAAGCTTGCTTGGTTGGCCAAAAAGTGCGTATGCGTTTTTTCCTGAATATATTCAGGAAAAAACGCATACGCCCTTTTTGGCCAAGTGCATCATTGTGGACGTTCTGCCTCTTTTCCTATGCTTTCAATGCAATTCCAGTCTACCTCCTGAAATCGGTTTCCTGCAATTCTGCCCCGCTTTCAAGTCCTCTTGGCAGCCTTACTTCAGTATATTTTTGGACGATAGCTGTCATTTATAACTCTGCAGGTTTGTGAATTACAGTGCCCCTGAGCTCCTTTCTTCAACTCGCTTTCTTTTGAGCTGGCCGCAACACCGCAGGATGGCTTCAGGCCCTAATCTGGTTCCGGCACGGCACGCTGAGCCTTTGGTTAATTCCTCTTCCTGGTGGGAAATGAGAGTTAAATTTGCCCGTCCAGACACCTTCCAGCTAGTCTCTCATTGGTTCTCGCTATTCCTGTTCATCTTCCGCAGAAATTGCAAACTGGGCCAAACAGGAGGTTAAAGGGACTGACTCTCCAAGTCGGGAGGGTGTTAGTAAAGCGTCTGGAATGTTGCACCCGAGTACCAGGGTACGAAAACTGAGACATATTTGAACACGTCTCCCGATCACATGGTTGATCATACTCTAGGTTCCACATGCATGTTTTAGCTGAAGGAAGAATACCTTAAACCTGGGTAGTTGAAACCCGTGGAATGGGTACCATGCAATATGACTTCAAAGGGTCTTCATTTGCTCACCGAACCTCTCCAATCCTATCACTGCTGCGTTTATGCCCCTGTACACATGCTTGATTCTCTTTCGGAGACATAGCAATCCATAGGTTTTAAGATACTTACTAGTCAGGTACATTCTTAGGCGTTTAATATGCGGTGTTGAGTCCATTTCGTTGAGCAAGGAGTAGCTCTTGTCTATTCCATATTTGGCTTAAGGAACTTTATCTGTGCTCATTTCAATCTCTGGTTTTATGCAGCACCCCAACTCACCTTTCCCCTTAAGCAAGCATAAGTTGGTTTTCTAAATTTGAGACCCTGTTCTGTTCTGTAATTCAGTTCCTGTGTAGCCAAGTTTACATTCCGTGTATTACTGATATCTTATGATGTTTCTTTTTCTGTGTGACTTATTTCAGTTAGAATCATCATACCTGAATCCACTCATTGTGCTGCTAAGGGCCTGATGACATAGATTTCATTGCTGAGTGATATTGCTTTGTAAGTAAATACCACATCTTCTTTATCCATTTTTCACTTTCTGCGATGTTGAACTTGTACTGTAAACGAGGTTCTTGTAAACAGAGGCGTCCCAAACTTTGGGGTGGCTGTGTCTTTTTGATTTTAATTTCCCTAAGCTATAGGACCATAAGTGGAAGTGCCCTAGGCTCTGTTGCTTTGTTTTTTAGATGTTTCAGGAAACACCATACACTTCTCCCGAGTGTCTGTTGGCAATTTACATCCCGCCCATCAGCATAACAAGGCTCCCAGTTCTCCATGGCCTGTCCTGCCTTTCTGGATTTTACACTTTTTTCAGATGGCCCTTTTGACCGGGGGGAAGTGAGACTTCATTGTAGTGCAGATTTCCTTTGCAAGCTTGCTTGGTTGGCCAAAAAGGGCGTATGCGTTTTTTCCTGAATATATTCAGGAAAAAACGCATACGCCCTTTTTGGCCAAGTGCATCATTGTGGACGTTCTGCCTCTTTTCCTATGCTTTCAATGCAATTCCAGTCTACCTCCTGAAATCGGTTTCCTGCAATTCTGCCCCGCTTTCAAGTCCTCTTGGCAGCCTTACTTCAGTATATTTTTGGACGATAGCTGTCATTTATAACTCTGCAGGTTTGTGAATTACAGTGCCCCTGAGCTCCTTTCTTCAACTCGCTTTCTTTTGAGCTGGCCGCAACACCGCAGGATGGCTTCAGGCCCTAATCTGGTTCCGGCACGGCACGCTGAGCCTTTGGTTAATTCCTCTTCCTGGTGGGAAATGAGAGTTAAATTTGCCCGTCCAGACACCTCCAGCTAGTCTCTCATTGGTTCTCGCTATTCCTGTTCATCTTCCGCAGAAATTGCAAACTGGGCCAAACAGGAGGTTAAAGGGACTGACTCTCCAAGTCGGGAGGGTGTTAGTAAAGCGTCTGGAATGTTGCACCCGAGTACCAGGGTACGAAAACTGAGACATATTTGAACACGTCTCCCGATCACATGGTTGATCATACTCTAGGTTCCACATGCATGTTTTAGCTGAAGGAAGAATACCTTAAACCTGGGTAGTTGAAACCCGTGGAATGGGTACCATGCAATATGACTTCAAAGGGTCTTCATTTGCTCACCGAACCTCTCCAATCCTATCACTGCTGCGTTTATGCCCCTGTACACATGCTTGATTCTCTTTCGGAGACATAGCAATCCATAGGTTTTAAGATACTTACTAGTCAGGTACATTCTTAGGCATTTAATATGCGGTGTTGAGTCCATTTCGTTGAGCAAGGAGTAGCTCTTGTCTATTCCATATTTGGCTTAAGGAACTTTATCTGTGCTCATTTCAATCTCTGGTTTTATGCAGCACCCCAACTCACCTTTCCCCTTAAGCAAGCATAAGTTGGTTTTCTAAATTTGAGACCCTGTTCTGTTCTGTAATTCAGTTCCTGTGTAGCCAAGTTTACATTCCGTGTATTACTGATATCTTATGATGTTTCTTTTTCTGTGTGACTTATTTCAGTTAGAATCATCATACCTGAATCCACTCATTGTGCTGCTAAGGGCCTGATGACATAGATTTCATTGCTGAGTGATATTGCTTTGTAAGTAAATACCACATCTTCTTTATCCATTTTTCACTTTCTGCGATGTTGAACTTGTACTGTAAACGAGGTTCTTGTAAACAGAGGCGTCCCAAACTTTGGGGTGGCTGTGTCTTTTTGATTTTAATTTCCCTAAGCTATAGGACCATAAGTGGAAGTGCCCTAGGCTCTGTTGCTTTGTTTTTTAGATGTTTCAGGAAACACCATACACTTCTCCCGAGTGTCTGTTGGCAATTTACATCCCGCCCATCAGCATAACAAGGCTCCCAGTTCTCCATGGCCTGTCCTGCCTTTCTGGATTTTACACTTTTTTCAGATGGCCCTTTTGACCGGGGGGAAGTGAGACTTCATTGTAGTGCAGATTTCCTTTGCAAGCTTGCTTGGTTGGCCAAAAAGGGCGTATGCGTTTTTTCCTGAATATATTCAGGAAAAAACGCATACGCCCTTTTTGGCCAAGTGCATCATTGTGGACGTTCTGCCTCTTTTCCTATGCTTTCAATGCAATTCCAGTCTGCCTCCTGAAATCGGTTTCCTGCAATTCTGCCCCGCTTTCAAGTCCTCTTGGCAGCCTTACTTCAGTATATTTTTGGACGATAGCTGTCATTTATAACTCTGCAGGTTTGTGAATTACAGTGCCCCTGAGCTCCTTTCTTCAACTCGCTTTCTTTTGAGCTGGCCGCAACACCGCAGGATGGCTTCAGGCCCTAATCTGGTTCCGGCACGGCACGCTGAGCCTTTGGTTAATTCCTCTTCCTGGTGGGAAATGAGAGTTAAATTTGCCCGTCCAGACACCTCCAGCTAGTCTCTCATTGGTTCTCGCTATTCCTGTTCATCTTCCGCAGAAATTGCAAACTGGGCCAAACAGGAGGTTAAAGGGACTGACTCTCCAAGTCGGGAGGGTGTTAGTAAAGCGTCTGGAATGTTGCACCCGAGTACCAGGGTACGAAAACTGAGACATATTTGAACACGTCTCCCGATCACATGGTTGATCATACTCTAGGTTCCACATGCATGTTTTAGCTGAAGGAAGAATACCTTAAACCTGGGTAGTTGAAACCCGTGGAATGGGTACCATGCAATATGACTTCAAAGGGTCTTCATTTGCTCACCGAACCTCTCCAATCCTATCACTGCTGCGTTTATGCCCCTGTACACATGCTTGATTCTCTTTCGGAGACATAGCAATCCATAGGTTTTAAGATACTTACTAGTCAGGTACATTCTTAGGCATTTAATATGCGGTGTTGAGTCCATTTCGTTGAGCAAGGAGTAGCTCTTGTCTATTCCATATTTGGCTTAAGGAACTTTATCTGTGCTCATTTCAATCTCTGGTTTTATGCAGCACCCCAACTCACCTTTCCCCTTAAGCAAGCATAAGTTGGTTTTCTAAATTTGAGACCCTGTTCTGTTCTGTAATTCAGTTCCTGTGTAGCCAAGTTTACATTCCGTGTATTACTGATATCTTATGATGTTTCTTTTTCTGTGTGACTTATTTCAGTTAGAATCATCATACCTGAATCCACTCATTGTGCTGCTAAGGGCCTGATGACATAGATTTCATTGCTGAGTGATATTGCTTTGTAAGTAAATACCACAACTTCTTTATCCATTTTTCAATTTCTGCGATGTTGAACTTGTACTGTAAACGAGGTTCTTGTAAACAGAGGCGTCCCAAACTTTGGGGTGGCTGTGTCTTTTTGATTTTAATTTCCCTAAGCTATAGGACCATAAGTGGAAGTGCCCTAGGCTCTGTTGCTTTGTTTTTTAGATGTTTCAGGAAACACCATACACTTCTCCCGAGTGTCTGTTGGCAATTTACATCCCGCCCATCAGCATAACAAGGCTCCCAGTTCTCCATGGCCTGTCCTGCCTTTCTGGATTTTACACTTTTTTCAGATGGCCCTTTTGACCGGGGGGAAGTGAGACTTCATTGTAGTGCAGATTTCCTTTGCAAGCTTGCTTGGTTGGCCAAAAAGGGCGTATGCGTTTTTTCCTGAATATATTCAGGAAAAAACGCATACGCCCTTTTTGGCCAAGTGCATCATTGTGGACGTTCTGCCTCTTTTCCTATGCTTTCAATGCAATTCCAGTCTACCTCCTGAAATCGGTTTCCTGCAATTCTGCCCCGCTTTCAAGTCCTCTTGGCAGCCTTACTTCAGTATATTTTTGGACGATAGCTGTCATTTATAACTCTGCAGGTTTGTGAATTACAGTGCCCCTGAGCTCCTTTCTTCAACTCGCTTTCTTTTGAGCTGGCCGCAACACCGCAGGATGGCTTCAGGCCCTAATCTGGTTCCGGCATGGCACGCTGAGCCTTTGGTTAATTCCTCTTCCTGGTGGGAAATGAGAGTTAAATTTGCCCGTCCAGACACCTCCAGCTAGTCTCTCATTGGTTCTCGCTATTCCTGTTCATCTTCCGCAGAAATTGCAAACTGGGCCAAACAGGAGGTTAAAGGGACTGACTCTCCAAGTCGGGAGGGTGTTAGTAAAGCGTCTGGAATGTTGCACCCGAGTACCAGGGTACGAAAACTGAGACATATTTGAACACGTCTCCCGATCACATGGTTGATCATCCTCTAGGTTCCACATGCATGTTTTAGCTGAAGGAAGAATACCTTAAACCTGGGTAGTTGAAACCCGTGGAATGGGTACCATGCAATATGACTTCAAAGGGTCTTCATTTGCTCACCGAACCTCTCCAATCCTATCACTGCTGCGTTTATGCCCCTGTACACATGCTTGATTCTCTTTCGGAGACATAGCAATCCATAGGTTTTAAGATACTTACTAGTCAGGTACATTCTTAGGCATTTAATATGCGGTGTTGAGTCCATTTCGTTGAGCAAGGAGTAGCTCTTGTCTATTCCATATTTGGCTTAAGGAACTTTATCTGTGTTCATTTCAATCTCTGGTTTTATGCAGCACCCCAACTCACCTTTACCCTTAAGCAAGCATAAGTTGGTTTTCTAAATTTGAGACCCTGTTCTGTTCTGTAATTCAGTTCCTGTGTAGCCAAGTTTAAATTCCGTGTATTACTGATATCTTATGATGGTTCTTTTTCTGTGTGACTTATTTCAGTTAGAATCATCATACCTGAATCCACTCATTGTGCTGCTAAGGGCCTGATGACATAGATTTCATTGCTGAGTGATATTGCTTTGTAAGTAAATACCACAACTTCTTTATCCATTTTTCACTTTCTGCGATGTTGAACTTGTACGGTAAACGAGGTTCTTGTAAACAGAGGCGTCCCAAACTTTGGGGTGGCTG
Source organism: Pseudorca crassidens (assembly GCF_039906515.1). NCBI lineage: Eukaryota > Metazoa > Chordata > Mammalia > Artiodactyla > Delphinidae > Pseudorca > Pseudorca crassidens. The sequence goes on along the minus strand of NW_027135949.1, from coordinate 645,584 downwards.
TGTCTTTTTGATTTTAATTTCCCTAAGCTATAGGACCATAAGTGGAAGTGCCCTAGGCTCTGTTGCTTTGTTTTTTAGATGTTTCAGGAAACACCATACACTTCTCCCGAGTGTCTGTTGGCAATTTACATCCCGCCCATCAGCATAACAAGGCTCCCAGTTCTCCATGGCCTGTCCTGCCTTTCTGGATTTTACACTTTTTTCAGATGGCCCTTTTGACCGGGGGGAAGTGAGACTTCATTGTAGTGCAGATTTCCTTTGCAAGCTTGCTTGGTTGGCCAAAAAGGGCGTATGCGTTTTTTCCTGAATATATTCAGGAAAAAACGCATACGCCCTTTTTGGCCAAGTGCATCATTGTGGACGTTCTGCCTCTTTTCCTATGCTTTCAATGCAATTCCAGTCTACCTCCTGAAATCGGTTTCCTGCAATTCTGCCCCGCTTTCAAGTCCTCTTGGCAGCCTTACTTCAGTATATTTTTGGACGATAGCTGTCATTTATAACTCTGCAGGTTTGTGAATTACAGTGCCCCTGAGCTCCTTTCTTCAACTCGCTTTCTTTTGAGCTGGCCGCAACACCGCAGGATGGCTTCAGGCCCTAATCTGGTTCCGGCACGGCACGCTGAGCCTTTGGTTAATTCCTCTTCCTGGTGGGAAATGAGAGTTAAATTTGCCCGTCCAGACACCTTCCAGCTAGTCTCTCATTGGTTCTCGCTATTCCTGTTCATCTTCCGCAGAAATTGCAAACTGGGCCAAACAGGAGGTTAAAGGGACTGACTCTCCAAGTCGGGAGGGTGTTAGTAAAGCGTCTGGAATGTTGTACCCGAGTACCAGGGTACGAAAACTGAGACATATTTGAACACGTCTCCCGATCACATGGTTGATCATACTCTAGGTTCCACATGCATGTTTTAGCTGAAGGAAGAATACCTTAAACCTGGGTAGTTGAAACCCGTGGAATGGGTACCATGCAATATGACTTCAAAGGGTCTTCATTTGCTCACCGAACCTCTCCAATCCTATCACTGCTGCGTTTATGCCCCTGTACACATGCTTGATTCTCTTTCGGAGACATAGCAATCCATAGGTTTTAAGATACTTACTAGTCAGGTACATTCTTAGGCATTTAATATGCGGTGTTGAGTCCATTTCGTTGAGCAAGGAGTAGCTCTTGTCTATTCCATATTTGGCTTAAGGAACTTTATCTGTGCTCATTTCAATCTCTGGTTTTATGCAGCACCCCAACTCACCTTTACCCTTAAGCAAGCATAAGTTGGTTTTCTAAATTTGAGACCCTGTTCTGTTCTGTAATTCAGTTCCTGTGTAGCCAAGTTTACATTCCGTGTATTACTGATATCTTATGATGTTTCTTTTTCTGTGTGACTTATTTCAGTTAGAATCATCATACCTGAATCCACTCATTGTGCTGCTAAGGGCCTGATGACATAGATTTCATTGCTGAGTGATATTGCTTTGTAAGTAAATACCACATCTTCTTTATCCATTTTTCACTTTCTGCGATGTTGAACTTGTACTGTAAACGAGGTTCTTGTAAACAGAGGCGTCCCAAACTTTGGGGTGGCTGTGTCTTTTTGATTTTAATTTCCCTAAGCTATAGGACCATAAGTGGAAGTGCCCTAGGCTCTGTTGCTTTGTTTTTTAGATGTTTCAGGAAACACCATACACTTCTCCCGAGTGTCTGTTGGCAATTTACATCCCGCCCATCAGCATAACAAGGCTCCCAGTTCTCCATGGCCTGTCCTGCCTTTCTGGATTTTACACTTTTTTCAGATGGCCCTTTTGACCGGGGGGAAGTGAGACTTCATTGTAGTGCAGATTTCCTTTGCAAGCTTGCTTGGTTGGCCAAAAAGGGCGTATGCGTTTTTTCCTGAATATATTCAGGAAAAAACGCATACGCCCTTTTTGGCCAAGTGCATCATTGTGGACGTTCTGCCTCTTTTCCTATGCTTTCAATGCAATTCCAGTCTACCTCCTGAAATCGGTTTCCTGCAATTCTGCCCCGCTTTCAAGTCCTCTTGGCAGCCTTACTTCAGTATATTTTTGGACGATAGCTGTCATTTATAACTCTGCAGGTTTGTGAATTACAGTGCCCCTGAGCTCCTTTCTTCAACTCGCTTTCTTTTGAGCTGGCCGCAACACCGCAGGATGGCTTCAGGCCCTAATCTGGTTCCGGCACGGCACGCTGAGCCTTTGGTTAATTCCTCTTCCTGGTGGGAAATGAGAGTTAAATTTGCCCGTCCAGACACCTCCAGCTAGTCTCTCATTGGTTCTCGCTATTCCTGTTCATCTTCCGCAGAAATTGCAAACTGGGCCAAACAGGAGGTTAAAGGGACTGACTCTCCAAGTCGGGAGGGTGTTAGTAAAGCGTCTGGAATGTTGCACCCGAGTACCAGGGTACGAAAACTGAGACATATTTGAACACGTCTCCCGATCACATGGTTGATCATACTCTAGGTTCCACATGCATGTTTTAGCTGAAGGAAGAATACCTTAAACCTGGGTAGTTGAAACCCGTGGAATGGGTACCATGCAATATGACTTCAAAGGGTCTTCATTTGCTCACCGAACCTCTCCAATCCTATCACTGCTGCGTTTATGCCCCTGTACACATGCTTGATTCTCTTTCGGAGACATAGCAATCCATAGGTTTTAAGATACTTACTAGTCAGGTACATTCTTAGGCATTTAATATGCGGTGTTGAGTCCATTTCGTTGAGCAAGGAGTAGCTCTTGTCTATTCCATATTTGGCTTAAGGAACTTTATCTGTGTTCATTTCAATCTCTGGTTTTATGCAGCACCCCAACTCACCTTTACCCTTAAGCAAGCATAAGTTGGTTTTCTAAATTTGAGACCCTGTTCTGTTCTGTAATTCAGTTCCTGTGTAGCCAAGTTTAAATTCCGTGTATTACTGATATCTTATGATGGTTCTTTTTCTGTGTGACTTATTTCAGTTAGAATCATCATACCTGAATCCACTCATTGTGCTGCTAAGGGCCTGATGACATAGATTTCATTGCTGAGTGATATTGCTTTGTAAGTAAATACCACAACTTCTTTATCCATTTTTCACTTTCTGCGATGTTGAACTTGTACGGTAAACGAGGTTCTTGTAAACAGAGGCGTCCCAAACTTTGGGGTGGCTGTGTCTTTTTGATTTTAATTTCCCTAAGCTATAGGACCATAAGTGGAAGTGCCCTAGGCTCTGTTGCTTTGTTTTTTAGATGTTTCAGGAAACACCATACACTTCTCCCGAGTGTCTGTTGGCAATTTACATCCCGCCCATCAGCATAACAAGGCTCCCAGTTCTCCATGGCCTGTCCTGCCTTTCTGGATTTTACACTTTTTTCAGATGGCCCTTTTGACCGGGGGGAAGTGAGACTTCATTGTAGTGCAGATTTCCTTTGCAAGCTTGCTTGGTTGGCCAAAAAGGGCGTATGCGTTTTTTCCTGAATATATTCAGGAAAAAACGCATACGCCCTTTTTGGCCAAGTGCATCATTGTGGACGTTCTGCCTCTTTTCCTATGCTTTCAATGCAATTCCAGTCTACCTCCTGAAATCGGTTTCCTGCAATTCTGCCCCGCTTTCAAGTCCTCTTGGCAGCCTTACTTCAGTATATTTTTGGACGATAGCTGTCATTTATAACTCTGCAGGTTTGTGAATTACAGTGCCCCTGAGCTCCTTTCTTCAACTCGCTTTCTTTTGAGCTGGCCGCAACACCGCAGGATGGCTTCAGGCCCTAATCTGGTTCCGGCACGGCACGCTGAGCCTTTGGTTAATTCCTCTTCCTGGTGGGAAATGAGAGTTAAATTTGCCCGTCCAGACACCTTCCAGCTAGTCTCTCATTGGTTCTCGCTATTCCTGTTCATCTTCCGCAGAAATTGCAAACTGGGCCAAACAGGAGGTTAAAGGGACTGACTCTCCAAGTCGGGAGGGTGTTAGTAAAGCGTCTGGAATGTTGCACCCGAGTACCAGGGTACGAAAACTGAGACATATTTGAACACGTCTCCCGATCACATGGTTGATCATACTCTAGGTTCCACATGCATGTTTTAGCTGAAGGAAGAATACCTTAAACCTGGGTAGTTGAAACCCGTGGAATGGGTACCATGCAATATGACTTCAAAGGGTCTTCATTTGCTCACCGAACCTCTCCAATCCTATCACTGCTGCGTTTATGCCCCTGTACACATGCTTGATTCTCTTTCGGAGACATAGCAATCCATAGGTTTTAAGATACTTACTAGTCAGGTACATTCTTAGGCATTTAATATGCGGTGTTGAGTCCATTTCGTTGAGCAAGGAGTAGCTCTTGTCTATTCCATATTTGGCTTAAGGAACTTTATCTGTGCTCATTTCAATCTCTGGTTTTATGCAGCACCCCAACTCACCTTTACCCTTAAGCAAGCATAAGTTGGTTTTCTAAATTTGAGACCCTGTTCTGTTCTGTAATTCAGTTCCTGTGTAGCCAAGTTTACATTCCGTGTATTACTGATATCTTATGATGGTTCTTTTTCTGTGTGACTTATTTCAGTTAGAATCATCATACCTGAATCCACTCATTGTGCTGCTAAGGGCCTGATGACATAGATTTCATTGCTGAGTGATATTGCTTTGTAAGTAAATACCACATCTTCTTTATCCATTTTTCACTTTCTGCGATGTTGAACTTGTACTGTAAACGAGGTTCTTGTAAACAGAGGCGTCCCAAACTTTGGGGTGGCTGTGTCTTTTTGATTTTAATTTCCCTAAGCTATAGGACCATAAGTGGAAGTGCCCTAGGCTCTGTTGCTTTGTTTTTTAGATGTTTCAGGAAACACCATACACTTCTCCCGAGTGTCTGTTGGCAATTTACATCCCGCCCATCAGCATAACAAGGCTCCCAGTTCTCCATGGCCTGTCCTGCCTTTCTGGATTTTACACTTTTTTCAGATGGCCCTTTTGACCGGGGGGAAGTGAGACTTCATTGTAGTGCAGATTTCCTTTGCAAGCTTGCTTGGTTGGCCAAAAAGGGCGTATGCGTTTTTTCCTGAATATATTCAGGAAAAAACGCATACGCCCTTTTTGGCCAAGTGCATCATTGTGGACGTTCTGCCTCTTTTCCTATGCTTTCAATGCAATTCCAGTCTACCTCCTGAAATCGGTTTCCTGCAATTCTGCCCCGCTTTCAAGTCCTCTTGGCAGCCTTACTTCAGTATATTTTTGGACGATAGCTGTCATTTATAACTCTGCAGGTTTGTGAATTACAGTGCCCCTGAGCTCCTTTCTTCAACTCGCTTTCTTTTGAGCTGGCCGCAACACCGCAGGATGGCTTCAGGCCCTAATCTGGTTCCGGCACGGCACGCTGAGCCTTTGGTTAATTCCTCTTCCTGGTGGGAAATGAGAGTTAAATTTGCCCGTCCAGACACCTCCAGCTAGTCTCTCATTGGTTCTCGCTATTCCTGTTCATCTTCCGCAGAAATTGCAAACTGGGCCAAACAGGAGGTTAAAGGGACTGACTCTCCAAGTCGGGAGGGTGTTAGTAAAGCGTCTGGAATGTTGCACCCGAGTACCAGGGTACGAAAACTGAGACATATTTGAACACGTCTCCCGATCACATGGTTGATCATACTCTAGGTTCCACATGCATGTTTTAGCTGAAGGAAGAATACCTTAAACCTGGGTAGTTGAAACCCGTGGAATGGGTACCATGCAATATGACTTCAAAGGGTCTTCATTTGCTCACCGAACCTCTCCAATCCTATCACTGCTGCGTTTATGCCCCTGTACACATGCTTGATTCTCTTTCGGAGACATAGCAATCCATAGGTTTTAAGATACTTACTAGTCAGGTACATTCTTAGGCATTTAATATGCGGTGTTGAGTCCATTTCGTTGAGCAAGGAGTAGCTCTTGTCTATTCCATATTTGGCTTAAGGAACTTTATCTGTGTTCATTTCAATCTCTGGTTTTATGCAGCACCCCAACTCACCTTTACCCTTAAGCAAGCATAAGTTGGTTTTCTAAATTTGAGACCCTGTTCTGTTCTGTAATTCAGTTCCTGTGTAGCCAAGTTTAAATTCCGTGTATTACTGATATCTTATGATGGTTCTTTTTCTGTGTGACTTATTTCAGTTAGAATCATCATACCTGAATCCACTCATTGTGCTGCTAAGGGCCTGATGACATAGATTTCATTGCTGAGTGATATTGCTTTGTAAGTAAATACCACAACTTCTTTATCCATTTTTCACTTTCTGCGATGTTGAACTTGTACGGTAAACGAGGTTCTTGTAAACAGAGGCGTCCCAAACTTTGGGGTGGCTGTGTCTTTTTGATTTTAATTTCCCTAAGCTATAGGACCATAAGTGGAAGTGCCCTAGGCTCTGTTGCTTTGTTTTTTAGATGTTTCAGGAAACACCATACACTTCTCCCGAGTGTCTGTTGGCAATTTACATCCCGCCCATCAGCATAACAAGGCTCCCAGTTCTCCATGGCCTGTCCTGCCTTTCTGGATTTTACACTTTTTTCAGATGGCCCTTTTGACCGGGGGGAAGTGAGACTTCATTGTAGTGCAGATTTCCTTTGCAAGCTTGCTTGGTTGGCCAAAAAGGGCGTATGCGTTTTTTCCTGAATATATTCAGGAAAAAACGCATACGCCCTTTTTGGCCAAGTGCATCATTGTGGACGTTCTGCCTCTTTTCCTATGCTTTCAATGCAATTCCAGTCTACCTCCTGAAATCGGTTTCCTGCAATTCTGCCCCGCTTTCAAGTCCTCTTGGCAGCCTTACTTCAGTATATTTTTGGACGATAGCTGTCATTTATAACTCTGCAGGTTTGTGAATTACAGTGCCCCTGAGCTCCTTTCTTCAACTCGCTTTCTTTTGAGCTGGCCGCAACACCGCAGGATGGCTTCAGGCCCTAATCTGGTTCCGGCACGGCACGCTGAGCCTTTGGTTAATTCCTCTTCCTGGTGGGAAATGAGAGTTAAATTTGCCCGTCCAGACACCTTCCAGCTAGTCTCTCATTGGTTCTCGCTATTCCTGTTCATCTTCCGCAGAAATTGCAAACTGGGCCAAACAGGAGGTTAAAGGGACTGACTCTCCAAGTCGGGAGGGTGTTAGTAAAGCGTCTGGAATGTTGCACCCGAGTACCAGGGTACGAAAACTGAGACATATTTGAACACGTCTCCCGATCACATGGTTGATCATACTCTAGGTTCCACATGCATGTTTTAGCTGAAGGAAGAATACCTTAAACCTGGGTAGTTGAAACCCGTGGAATGGGTACCATGCAATATGACTTCAAAGGGTCTTCATTTGCTCACCGAACCTCTCCAATCCTATCACTGCTGCGTTTATGCCCCTGTACACATGCTTGATTCTCTTTCGGAGACATAGCAATCCATAGGTTTTAAGATACTTACTAGTCAGGTACATTCTTAGGCATTTAATATGCGGTGTTGAGTCCATTTCGTTGAGCAAGGAGTAGCTCTTGTCTATTCCATATTTGGCTTAAGGAACTTTATCTGTGCTCATTTCAATCTCTGGTTTTATGCAGCACCCCAACTCACCTTTCCCCTTAAGCAAGCATAAGTTGGTTTTCTAAATTTGAGACCCTGTTCTGTTCTGTAATTCAGTTCCTGTGTAGCCAAGTTTACATTCCGTGTATTACTGATATCTTATGATGTTTCTTTTTCTGTGTGACTTATTTCAGTTAGAATCATCATACCTGAATCCACTCATTGTGCTGCTAAGGGCCTGATGACATAGATTTCATTGCTGAGTGATATTGCTTTGTAAGAAAATACCACAACTTCTTTATCCATTTTTCACTTTCTGCGATGTTGAACTTGTACTGTAAACGAGGTTCTTGTAAACAGAGGCGTCCCAAACTTTGGGGTGGCTGTGTCTTTTTGATTTTAATTTCCCTAAGCTATAGGACCATAAGTGGAAGTGCCCTAGGCTCTGTTGCTTTGTTTTTTAGATGTTTCAGGAAACACCATACACTTCTCCCGAGTGTCTGTTGGCAATTTACATCCCGCCCATCAGCATAACAAGGCTCCCAGTTCTCCATGGCCTGTCCTGCCTTTCTGGATTTTACACTTTTTTCAGATGGCCCTTTTGACCGGGGGGAAGTGAGACTTCATTGTAGTGTAGATTTACTTTGCAAGCTTGCTTGGTTGGCGAAAAAGGGCGTATGCGTTTTTTCCTGAATATATTCAGGAAAAACCGCATACGCCCTTTTTGGCCAAGTGCATCATTGTGGACGTTCTGCCTCTTTTCCTATGCTTTCAATGCAATTCCAGTCTACCTCCTGAAATCGGTTTCCTGCAATTCTGCCCCGCTTTCAAGTCCTCTTGGCAGCCTTACTTCAGTATATTTTTGGACGATAGCTGTCATTTATAACTCTGCAGGTTTGTGAATTACAGTGCCCCTGAGCTCCTTTCTTCAACTCGCTTTCTTTTGAGCTGGCCGCAACACCGCAGGATGGCTTCAGGCCCTAATCTGGTTCCGGCACGGCACACTGAGCCTTTGGTTAATTCCTCTTCCTGGTGGGAAATGAGAGTTAAATTTGCCCGTCCAGACACCTCCAGCTAGTCTCTCATTGGTTCTCGCTATTCCTGTTCATCTTCCGCAGAAATTGCAAACTGGGCCAAACAGGAGGTTAAAGGGACTGACTCTCCAAGTCGGGAGGGTGTTAGTAAAGCGTCTGGAATGTTGCACCCGAGTACCAGGGTACGAAAACTGAGACATATTTGAACACGTCTCCCGATCACATGGTTGATCATTCTCTAGGTTCCACATGCATGTTTTAGCTGAAGGAAGAATACCTTAAACCTGGGTAGTTGAAACCCGTGGAATGGGTACCATGCAATATGACTTCAAAGGGTCTTCATTTGCTCACCGAACCTCTCCAATCCTATCACTGCTGCGTTTATGCCCCTGTACACATGCTTGATTCTCTTTCGGAGACATAGCAATCCATAGGTTTTAAGATACTTACTAGTCAGGTACATTCTTAGGCATTTAATATGCGGTGTTGAGTCCATTTCGTTGAGCAAGGAGTAGCTCTTGTCTATTCCATATTTGGCTTAAGGAACTTTATCTGTGCTCATTTCAATCTCTGGTTTTATGCAGCACCCCAACTCACCTTTCCCCTTAAGCAAGCATAAGTTGGTTTTCTAAATTTGAGACCCTGTTCTGTTCTGTAATTCAGTTCCTGTGTAGCCAAGTTTACATTCCGTGTATTACTGATATCTTATGATGTTTCTTTTTCTGTGTGACTTATTTCAGTTAGAATCATCATACCTGAATCCACTCATTGTGCTGCTAAGGGCCTGATGACATAGATTTCATTGCTGAGTGATATTGCTTTGTAAGTAAATACCACAACTTCTTTATCCATTTTTCACTTTCTGCGATGTTGAACTTGTACTGTAAACGAGGTTCTTGTAAACAGAGGCGTCCCAAACTTTGGGGTGGCTGTGTCTTTTTGATTTTAATTTCCCTAAGCTATAGGACCATAAGTGGAAGTGCCCTAGGCTCTGTTGCTTTGTTTTTTAGATGTTTCAGGAAACACCATACACTTCTCCCGAGTGTCTGTTGGCAATTTACATCCCGCCCATCAGCATAACAAGGCTCCCAGTTCTCCATGGCCTGTCCTGCCTTTCTGGATTTTACACTTTTTTCAGATGGCCCTTTTGACTGGGGGGAAGTGAGACTTCATTGTAGTGCAGATTTCCTTTGCAAGCTTGCTTGGTTGGCCAAAAAGGGCGTATGCGTTTTTTCCTGAATATATTCAGGAAAAAACGCATACGCCCTTTTTGGCCAAGTGCATCATTGTGGACGTTCTGCCTCTTTTCCTATGCTTTCAATGCAATTCCAGTCTACCTCCTGAAATCGGTTTCCTGCAATTCTGCCCCGCTTTCAAGTCCTCTTGGCAGCCTTACTTCAGTATATTTTTGGACGATAGCTGTCATTTATAACTCTGCAGGTTTGTGAATTACAGTGCCCCTGAGCTCCTTTCTTCAACTCGCTTTCTTTTGAGCTGGCCGCAACACCGCAGGATGGCTTCAGGCCCTAATCTGGTTCCGGCACGGCACGCTGAGCCTTTGGTTAATTCCTCTTCCTGGTGGGAAATGAGAGTTAAATTTGCCCGTCCAGACACCTCCAGCTAGTCTCTCATTGGTTCTCGCTATTCCTGTTCATCTTCCGCAGAAATTGCAAACTGGGCCAAACAGGAGGTTAAAGGGACTGACTCTCCAAGTCGGGAGGGTGTTAGTAAAGCGTCTGGAATGTTGCACCCGAGTACCAGGGTACGAAAACTGAGACATATTTGAACACGTCTCCCGATCACATGGTTGATCATACTCTAGGTTCCACATGCATGTTTTAGCTGAAGGAAGAATACCTTAAACCTGGGTAGTTGAAACCCGTGGAATGGGTACCATGCAATATGACTTCAAAGGGTCTTCATTTGCTCACCGAACCTCTCCAATCCTATCACTGCTGCGTTTATGCCCCTGTACACATGCTTGATTCTCTTTCGGAGACATAGCAATCCATAGGTTTTAAGATACTTACTAGTCAGGTACATTCTTAGGCATTTAATATGCGGTGTTGAGTCCATTTCGTTGAGCAAGGAGTAGCTCTTGTCTATTCCATATTTGGCTTAAGGAACTTTATCTGTGCTCATTTCAATCTCTGGTTTTATGCAGCACCCCAACTCACCTTTCCCCTTAAGCAAGCATAAGTTGGTTTTCTAAATTTGAGACCCTGTTCTGTTCTGTAATTCAGTTCCTGTGTAGCCAAGTTTACATTCCGTGTATTACTGATATCTTATGATGGTTCTTTTTCTGTGTGACTTATTTCAGTTAGAATCATCATACCTGAATCCACTCATTGTGCTGCTAAGGGCCTGATGACATAGATTTCATTGCTGAGTGATATTGCTTTGTAAGTAAATACCACAACTTCTTTATCCATTTTTCACTTTCTGCGATGTTGAACTTGTACTGTAAACGAGGTTCTTGTAAACAGAGGCGTCCCAAACTTTGGGGTGGCTGTGTCTTTTTGATTTTAATTTCCCTAAGCTATAGGACCATAAGTGGAAGTGCCCTAGGCTCTGTTGCTTTGTTTTTTAGATGTTTCAGGAAACACCATACACTTCTCCCGAGTGTCTGTTGGCAATTTACATCCCGCCCATCAGCATAACAAGGCTCCCAGTTCTCCATGGCCTGTCCTGTCTTTCTGGATTTTACACTTTTTTCAGATGGCCCTTTTGACCGGGGGGAAGTGAGACTTTATTGTAGTGCAGATTTCCTTTGCAAGCTTGCTTGGTTGGCCAAAAAGGGCGTATGCGTTTTTTCCTGAATATATTCAGGAAAAAATGCATACGCCCTTTTTGGCCAAGTGCATCATTGTGGACGTTCTGCCTCTTTTCCTATGCTTTCAATGCAATTCCAGTCTACCTCCTGAAATCGGTTTCCTGCAATTCTGCCCCGCTTTCAAGTCCTCTTGGCAGCCTTACTTCAGTATATTTTTGGACGATAGCTGTCATTTATAACTCTGCAGGTTTGTGAATTACAGTGCCCCTGAGCTCCTTTCTTCAACTCGCTTTCTTTTGAGCTGGCCGCAACACCGCAGGATGGCTTCAGGCCCTAATCTGGTTCCGGCACGGCACGCTGAGCCTTTGGTTAATTCCTCTTCCTGGTGGGAAATGAGAGTTAAATTTGCCCGTCCAGACACCTCCAGCTAGTCTCTCATTGGTTCTCGCTATTCCTGTTCATCTTCCGCAGAAATTGCAAACTGGGCCAAACAGGAGGTTAAAGGGACTGACTCTCCAAGTCGGGAGGGTGTTAGTAAAGCGTCTGGAATGTTGCACCCGAGTACCAGAGTACGAAAACTGAGACATATTTGAACACGTCTCCCGATCACATGGTTGATCATACTCTAGGTTCCACATGCATGTTTTAGCTGAAGGAAGAATACCTTAAACCTGGGTAGTTGAAACCCGTGGAATGGGTACCATGCAATATGACTTCAAAGGGTCTTCATTTGCTCACCGAACCTCTCCAATCCTATCACTGCTGCGTTTATGCCCCTGTACACATGCTTGATTCTCTTTCGGAGACATAGCAATCCATAGGTTTTAAGATACTTACTAGTCAGGTACATTCTTAGGCATTTAATATGCGGTGTTGAGTCCATTTCGTTGAGCAAGGAGTAGCTCTTGTCTATTCCATATTTGGCTTAAGGAACTTTATCTGTGCTCATTTCAATCTCTGGTTTTATGCAGCACCCCAACTCACCTTTACCCTTAAGCAAGCATAAGTTGGTTTTCTAAATTTGAGACCCTGTTCTGTTCTGTAATTCAGTTCCTGTGTAGCCAAGTTTACATTCCGTGTATTACTGATATCTTATGATGTTTCTTTTTCTGTGTGACTTATTTCAGTTAGAATCATCATACCTGAATCCACTCATTGTGCTGCTAAGGGCCTGATGACATAGATTTCATTGCTGAGTGATATTGCTTTGTAAGTAAATACCACAACTTCTTTATCCATTTTTCACTTTCTGCGATGTTGAACTTGTACGGTAAACGAGGTTCTTGTAAACAGAGGCGTCCCAAACTTTGGGGTGGCTGTGTCTTTTTGATTTTAATTTCCCTAAGCTATAGGACCATAAGTGGAAGTGCCCTAGGCTCTGTTGCTTTGTTTTTTAGATGTTTCAGGAAACACCATACACTTCTCCCGAGTGTCTGTTGGCAATTTACATCCCGCCCATCAGCATAACAAGGCTCCCAGTTCTCCATGGCCTGTCCTGCCTTTCTGGATTTTACACTTTTTTCAGATGGCCCTTTTGACCGGGAGGAAGTGAGACTTCATTGTAGTGCAGATTTCCTTTGCAAGCTTGCTTGGTTGGCCAAAAAGGGCGTATGCGTTTTTTCCTGAATATATTCAGGAAAAAACGCATACGCCCTTTTTGGCCAAGTGCATCATTGTGGACGTTCTGCCTCTTTTCCTATGCTTTCAATGCAATTCCAGTCTGCCTCCTGAAATCGGTTTCCTGCAATTCTGCCCCGCTTTCAAGTCCTCTTGGCAGCCTTACTTCAGTATATTTTTGGACGATAGCTGTCATTTATAACTCTGCAGGTTTGTGAATTACAGTGCCCCTGAGCTCCTTTCTTCAACTCGCTTTCTTTTGAGCTGGCCGCAACACCGCAGGATGGCTTCAGGCCCTAATCTGGTTCCGGCACGGCACGCTGAGCCTTTGGTTAATTCCTCTTCCTGGTGGGAAATGAGAGTTAAATTTGCCCGTCCAGACACCTCCAGCTAGTCTCTCATTGGTTCTCGCTATTCCTGTTCATCTTCCGCAGAAATTGCAAACTGGGCCAAACAGGAGGTTAAAGGGACTGACTCTCCAAGTCGGGAGGGTGTTAGTAAAGCGTCTGGAATGTTGCACCCGAGTACCAGGGTACGAAAACTGAGACATATTTGAACACGTCTCCCGATCACATGGTTGATCATACTCTAGGTTCCACATGCATGTTTTAGCTGAAGGAAGAATACCTTAAACCTGGGTAGTTGAAACCCGTGGAATGGGTACCATGCAATATGACTTCAAAGGGTCTTCATTTGCTCACCGAACCTCTCCAATCCTATCACTGCTGCGTTTATGCCCCTGTACACATGCTTGATTCTCTTTCGGAGACATAGCAATCCATAGGTTTTAAGATACTTACTAGTCAGGTACATTCTTAGGCATTTAATATGCGGTGTTGAGTCCATTTCGTTGAGCAAGGAGTAGCTCTTGTCTATTCCATATTTGGCTTAAGGAACTTTATCTGTGCTCATTTCAATCTCTGGTTTTATGCAGCACCCCAACTCACCTTTCCCCTTAAGCAAGCATAAGTTGGTTTTCTAAATTTGAGACCCTGTTCTGTTCTGTAATTCAGTTCCTGTGTAGCCAAGTTTACATTCCGTGTATTACTGATATCTTATGATGGTTCTTTTTCTGTGTGACTTATTTCAGTTAGAATCATCATACCTGAATCCACTCATTGTGCTGCTAAGGGCCTGATGACATAGATTTCATTGCTGAGTGATATTGCTTTGTAAGTAAATACCACAACTTCTTTATCCATTTTTCACTTTCTGCGATGTTGAACTTGTACTGTAAACGAGGTTCTTGTAAACAGAGGCGTCCCAAACTTTGGGGTGGCTGTGTCTTTTTGATTTTAATTTCCCTAAGCTATAGGACCATAAGTGGAAGTGCCCTAGGCTCTGTTGCTTTGTTTTTTAGATGTTTCAGGAAACACCATACACTTCTCCCGAGTGTCTGTTGGCAATTTACATCCCGCCCATCAGCATAACAAGGCTCCCAGTTCTCCATGGCCTGTCCTGTCTTTCTGGATTTTACACTTTTTTCAGATGGCCCTTTTGACCGGGGGGAAGTGAGACTTCATTGTAGTGCAGATTTCCTTTGCAAGCTTGCTTGGTTGGCCAAAAAGGGCGTATGCGTTTCTTCCTGAATATATTCAGGAAAAAATGCATACGCCCTTTTTGGCCAAGTGCATCATTGTGGACGTTCTGCCTCTTTTCCTATGCTTTCAATGCAATTCCAGTCTACCTCCTGAAATCGGTTTCCTGCAATTCTGCCCCGCTTTCAAGTCCTCTTGGCAGCCTTACTTCAGTATATTTTTGGACGATAGCTGTCATTTATAACTCTGCAGGTTTGTGAATTACAGTGCCCCTGAGCTCCTTTCTTCAACTCGCTTTCTTTTGAGCTGGCCGCAACACTGCAGGATGGCTTCAGGCCCTAATCTGGTTCCAGCACGGCACGCTGAGCCTTTGGTTAATTCCTCTTCCTGGTGGGAAATGAGAGTTAAATTTGCCCGTCCAGACACCTCCAGCTAGTCTCTCATTGGTTCTCGCTATTCCTGTTCATCTTCCGCAGAAATTGCAAACTGGGCCAAACAGGAGGTTAAAGGGACTGACTCTCCAAGTCGGGAGGGTGTTAGTAAAGCGTCTGGAATGTTGCACCCGAGTACCAGAGTACGAAAACTGAGACATATTTGAACACGTCTCCCGATCACATGGTTGATCATACTCTAGGTTCCACATGCATGTTTTAGCTGAAGGAAGAATACCTTAAACCTGGGTAGTTGAAACCCGTGGAATGGGTACCATGCAATATGACTTCAAAGGGTCTTCATTTGCTCACCGAACCTCTCCAATCCTATCACTGCTGCGTTTATGCCCCTGTACACATGCTTGATTCTCTTTCGGAGACATAGCAATCCATAGGTTTTAAGATACTTACTAGTCAGGTACATTCTTAGGCATTTAATATGCGGTGTTGAGTCCATTTCGTTGAGCAAGGAGTAGCTCTTGTCTATTCCATATTTGGCTTAAGGAACTTTATCTGTGCTCATTTCAATCTCTGGTTTTATGCAGCACCCCAACTCACCTTTACCCTTAAGCAAGCATAAGTTGGTTTTCTAAATTTGAGACCCTGTTCTGTTCTGTAATTCAGTTCCTGTGTAGCCAAGTTTACATTCCATGTATTACTGATATCTTATGATGTTTCTTTTTCTGTGTGACTTATTTCAGTTAGAATCATCATACCTGAATCCACTCATTGTGCTGCTAAGGGCCTGATGACATAGATTTCATTGCTGAGTGATATTGCTTTGTAAGTAAATACCACAACTTCTTTATCCATTTTTCACTTTCTGCGATGTTGAACTTGTACGGTAAACGAGGTTCTTGTAAACAGAGGCGTCCCAAACTTTGGGGTGGCTGTGTCTTTTTGATTTTAATTTCCCTAAGCTATAGGACCATAAGTGGAAGTGCCCTAGGCTCTGTTGCTTTGTTTTTTAGATGTTTCAGGAAACACCATACACTTCTCCCGAGTGTCTGTTGGCAATTTACATCCCGCCCATCAGCATAACAAGGCTCCCAGTTCTCCATGGCCTGTCCTGCCTTTCTGGATTTTACACTTTTTTCAGATGGCCCTTTTGACCGGGAGGAAGTGAGACTTCATTGTAGTGCAGATTTCCTTTGCAAGCTTGCTTGGTTGGCCAAAAAGGGCGTATGCGTTTTTTCCTGAATATATTCAGGAAAAAACGCATACGCCCTTTTTGGCCAAGTGCATCATTGTGGACGTTCTGCCTCTTTTCCTATGCTTTCAATGCAATTCCAGTCTGCCTCCTGAAATCGGTTTCCTGCAATTCTGCCCCGCTTTCAAGTCCTCTTGGCAGCCTTACTTCAGTATATTTTTGGACGATAGCTGTCATTTATAACTCTGCAGGTTTGTGAATTACAGTGCCCCTGAGCTCCTTTCTTCAACTCGCTTTCTTTTGAGCTGGCCGCAACACCGCAGGATGGCTTCAGGCCCTAATCTGGTTCCGGCACGGCACGCTGAGCCTTTGGTTAATTCCTCTTCCTGGTGGGAAATGAGAGTTAAATTTGCCCGTCCAGACACCTCCAGCTAGTCTCTCATTGGTTCTCGCTATTCCTGTTCATCTTCCGCAGAAATTGCAAACTGGGCCAAACAGGAGGTTAAAGGGACTGACTCTCCAAGTCGGGAGGGTGTTAGTAAAGCGTCTGGAATGTTGCACCCGAGTACCAGGGTACGAAAACTGAGACATATTTGAACACGTCTCCCGATCACATGGTTGATCATACTCTAGGTTCCACATGCATGTTTTAGCTGAAGGAAGAATACCTTAAACCTGGGTAGTTGAAACCCGTGGAATGGGTACCATGCAATATGACTTCAAAGGGTCTTCATTTGCTCACCGAACCTCTCCAATCCTATCACTGCTGCGTTTATGCCCCTGTACACATGCTTGATTCTCTTTCGGAGACATAGCAATCCATAGGTTTTAAGATACTTACTAGTCAGGTACATTCTTAGGCATTTAATATGCGGTGTTGAGTCCATTTCGTTGAGCAAGGAGTAGCTCTTGTCTATTCCATATTTGGCTTAAGGAACTTTATCTGTGCTCATTTCAATCTCTGGTTTTATGCAGCACCCCAACTCACCTTTACCCTTAAGCAAGCATAAGTTGGTTTTCTAAATTTGAGACCCTGTTCTGTTCTGTAATTCAGTTCCTGTGTAGCCAAGTTTACATTCCGTGTATTACTGATATCTTATGATGTTTCTTTTTCTGTGTGACTTATTTCAGTTAGAATCATCATACCTGAATCCACTCATTGTGCTGCTAAGGGCCTGATGACATAGATTTCATTGCTGAGTGATATTGCTTTGTAAGTAAATACCACATCTTCTTTATCCATTTTTCACTTTCTGCGATGTTGAACTTGTACTGTAAACGAGGTTCTTGTAAACAGAGGCGTCCCAAACTTTGGGGTGGCTGTGTCTTTTTGATTTTAATTTCCCTAAGCTATAGGACCATAAGTGGAAGTGCCCTAGGCTCTGTTGCTTTGTTTTTTAGATGTTTCAGGAAACACCATACACTTCTCCCGAGTGTCTGTTGGCAATTTACATCCCGCCCATCAGCATAACAAGGCTCCCAGTTCTCCATGGCCTGTCCTGCCTTTCTGGATTTTACACTTTTTTCAGATGGCCCTTTTGACCGGGAGGAAGTGAGACTTCATTGTAGTGCAGATTTCCTTTGCAAGCTTGCTTGGTTGGCCAAAAAGGGCGTATGCGTTTTTTCCTGAATATATTCAGGAAAAAACGCATATGCCCTTTTTGGCCAAGTGCATCATTGTGGACGTTCTGCCTCTTTTCCTATGCTTTCAATGCAATTCCAGTCTGCCTCCTGAAATCGGTTTCCTGCAATTCTGCCCCGCTTTCAAGTCCTCTTGGCAGCCTTACTTCAGTATATTTTTGGACGATAGCTGTCATTTATAACTCTGCAGGTTTGTGAATTACAGTGCCCCTGAGCTCCTTTCTTCAACTCGCTTTCTTTTGAGCTGGCCGCAACACCGCAGGATGGCTTCAGGCCCTAATCTGGTTCCGGCACGGCACGCTGAGCCTTTGGTTAATTCCTCTTCCTGGTGGGAAATGAGAGTTAAATTTGCCCGTCCAGACACCTTCCAGCTAGTCTCTCATTGGTTCTCGCTATTCCTGTTCATCTTCCGCAGAAATTGCAAACTGGGCCAAACAGGAGGTTAAAGGGACTGACTCTCCAAGTCGGGAGGGTGTTAGTAAAGCGTCTGGAATGTTGCACCCGAGTACCAGGGTACGAAAACTGAGACATATTTGAACACGTCTCCCGATCACATGGTTGATCAGACTCTAGGTTCCACATGCATGTTTTAGCTGAAGGAAGAATACCTTAAACCTGGGTAGTTGAAACCCGTGGAATGGGTACCATGCAATATGACTTCAAAGGGTCTTCATTTGCTCACCGAACCTCTCCAATCCTATCACTGCTGCGTTTATGCCCCTGTACACTTGCTTGATTCTCTTTCGGAGACATAGCAATCCATAGGTTTTAAGATACTTACTAGTCAGGTACATTCTTAGGCATTTAATATGCGGTGTTGAGTCCATTTCGTTGAGCAAGGAGTAGCTCTTGTCTATTCCATATTTGGCTTAAGGAACTTTATCTGTGCTCATTTCAATCTCTGGTTTTATGCAGCACCCCAACTCACCTTTCCCCTTAAGCAAGCATAAGTTGGTTTTCTAAATTTGAGACCCTGTTCTGTTCTGTAATTCAGTTCCTGTGTAGCCAAGTTTACATTCCGTGTATTACTGATATCTTATGATGTTTCTTTTTCTGTGTGACTTATTTCAGTTAGAATCATCATACCTGAATCCACTCATTGTGCTGCTAAGGGCCTGATGACATAGATTTCATTGCTGAGTGATATTGCTTTGTAAGTAAATACCACAACTTCTTTATCCATTTTTCACTTTCTGCGATGTTGAACTTGTACGGTAAACGAGGTTCTTGTAAACAGAGGCGTCCCAAACTTTGGGGTGGCTGTGTCTTTTTGATTTTAATTTCCCTAAGCTATAGGACCATAAGTGGAAGTGCCCTAGGCTCTGTTGCTTTGTTTTTTAGATGTTTCAGGAAACACCATACACTTCTCCCGAGTGTCTGTTGGCAATTTACATCCCGCCCATCAGCATAACAAGGCTCCCAGTTCTCCATGGCCTGTCCTGCCTTTCTGGATTTTACACTTTTTTCAGATGGCCCTTTTGACCGGGAGGAAGTGAGACTTCATTGTAGTGCAGATTTCCTTTGCAAGCTTGCTTGGTTGGCCAAAAAGGGCGTATGCGTTTTTTCCTGAATATATTCAGGAAAAAACGCATACGCCCTTTTTGGCCAAGTGCATCATTGTGGACGTTCTGCCTCTTTTCCTATGCTTTCAATGCAATTCCAGTCTGCCTCCTGAAATCGGTTTCCTGCAATTCTGCCCCGCTTTCAAGTCCTCTTGGCAGCCTTACTTCAGTATATTTTTGGACGATAGCTGTCATTTATAACTCTGCAGGTTTGTGAATTACAGTGCCCCTGAGCTCCTTTCTTCAACTCGCTTTCTTTTGAGCTGGCCGCAACACCGCAGGATGGCTTCAGGCCCTAATCTGGTTCCGGCACGGCACGCTGAGCCTTTGGTTAATTCCTCTTCCTGGTGGGAAATGAGAGTTAAATTTGCCCGTCCAGACACCTTCCAGCTAGTCTCTCATTGGTTCTCGCTATTCCTGTTCATCTTCCGCAGAAATTGCAAACTGGGCCAAACAGGAGGTTAAAGGGACTGACTCTCCAAGTCGGGAGGGTGTTAGTAAAGCGTCTGGAATGTTGCACCCGAGTACCAGGGTACGAAAACTGAGACATATTTGAACACGTCTCCCGATCACATGGTTGATCATACTCTAGGTTCCACATGCATGTTTTAGCTGAAGGAAGAATACCTTAAACCTGGGTAGTTGAAACCCGTGGAATGGGTACCATGCAATATGACTTCAAAGGGTCTTCATTTGCTCACCGAACCTCTCCAATCCTATCACTGCTGCGTTTATGCCCCTGTACACATGCTTGATTCTCTTTCAGAGACATAGCAATCCATAGGTTTTAAGATACTTACTAGTCAGGTACATTCTTAGGCATTTAATATGCGGTGTTGAGTCCATTTCGTTGAGCAAGGAGTAGCTCTTGTCTATTCCATATTTGGCTTAAGGAACTTTATCTGTGCTCATTTCAATCTCTGGTTTTATGCAGCACCCCAACTCACCTTTCCCCTTAAGCAAGCATAAGTTAGTTTTCTAAATTTGAGACCCTGTTCTGTTCAGTAATTCAGTTCCTGTGTAGCCAAGTTTACATTCCGTGTATTACTGATATCTTATGATGTTTCTTTTTCTGTGTGACTTATTTCAGTTAGAATCATCATACCTGAATCCACTCATTGTGCTGCTAAGGGCCTGATGACATAGATTTCATTGCTGAGTGATATTGCTTTGTAAGTAAATACCACAACTTCTTTATCCATTTTTCACTTTCTGCGATGTTGAACTTGTACTGTAAACGAGGTTCTTGTAAACAGAGGCGTCCCAAACTTTGGGGTGGCTGTGTCTTTTTGATTTTAATTTCCCTAAGCTATAGGACCATAAGTGGAAGTGCCCTAGGCTCTGTTGCTTTGTTTTTTAGATGTTTCAGGAAACACCATACACTTCTCCCGAGTGTCTGTTGGCAATTTACATCCCGCCCATCAGCATAACAAGGCTCCCAGTTCTCCATGGCCTGTCCTGCCTTTCTGGATTTTACACTTTTTTCAGATGGCCCTTTTGACCGTGGGGAAGTGAGACTTCATTGTAGTGCAGATTTCCTTTGCAAGCTTGCTTGGTTGGCCAAAAAGGGCGTATGCGTTTTTTCCTGAATATATTCAGGAAAAAACGCATACACCCTTTTTGGCCAAGTGCATCATTGTGGACGTTCTGCCTCTTTTCCTATGCTTTCAATGCAATTCCAGTCTACCTCCTGAAATCGGTTTCCTGCAATTCTGCCCCGCTTTCAAGTCCTCTTGGCAGCCTTACTTCAGTATATTTTTGGACGATAGCTGTCATTTATAACTCTGCAGGTTTGTGAATTACAGTGCCCCTGAGCTCCTTTCTTCAACTCGCTTTCTTTTGAGCTGGCCGCAACACCGCAGGATGGCTTCAGGCCCTAATCTGGTTCCGGCACGGCACGCTGAGCCTTTGGTTAATTCCTCTTCCTGGTGGGAAATGAGAGTTAAATTTGCCCGTCCAGACACCTTCCAGCTAGTCTCTCATTGGTTCTCGCTATTCCTGTTCATCTTCCGCAGAAATTGCAAACTGGGCCAAACAGGAGGTTAAAGGGACTGACTCTCCAAGTCGGGAGGGTGTTAGTAAAGCGTCTGGAATGTTGCACCCGAGTACCAGGGTACGAAAACTGAGACATATTTGAACACGTCTCCCGATCACATGGTTGATCATACTCTAGGTTCCACATGCATGTTTTAGCTGAAGGAAGAATACCTTAAACCTGGGTAGTTGAAACCCGTGGAATGGGTACCATGCAATATGACTTCAAAGTGTCTTCATTTGCTCACCGAACCTCTCCAATCCTATCACTGCTGCGTTTATGCCCCTGTACACATGCTTGATTCTCTTTCGGAGACATAGCAATCCATAGGTTTTAAGATACTTACTAGTCAGGTACATTCTTAGGCATTTAATATGCGGTGTTGAGTCCATTTCGTTGAGCAAGGAGTAGCTCTTGTCTATTCCATATTTGGCTTAAGGAACTTTATCTGTGCTCATTTCAATCTCTGGTTTTATGCAGCACCCCAACTCACCTTTCCCCTTAAGCAAGCATAAGTTGGTTTTCTAAATTTGAGACCCTGTTCTGTTCTGTAATTCAGTTCCTGTGTAGCCAAGTTTACATTCCGTGTATTACTGATATCTTATGATGTTTCTTTTTCTGTGTGACTTATTTCAGTTAGAATCATCATACCTGAATCCACTCATTGTGCTGCTAAGGGCCTGATGACATAGATTTCATTGCTGAGTGATATTGCTTTGTAAGTAAATACCACAACTTCTTTATCCATTTTTCACTTTCTGCGATGTTGAACTTGTACGGTAAACGAGGTTCTTGTAAACAGAGGCGTCCCAAACTTTGGGGTGGCTGTGTCTTTTTGATTTTAATTTCCCTAAGCTATAGGACCATAAGTGGAAGTGCCCTAGGCTCTGTTGCTTTGTTTTTTAGATGTTTCAGGAAACACCATACACTTCTCCCGAGTGTCTGTTGGCAATTTACATCCCGCCCATCAGCATAACAAGGCTCCCAGTTCTCCATGGCCTGTCCTGCCTTTCTGGATTTTACACTTTTTTCAGATGGCCCTTTTGACCGGGAGGAAGTGAGACTTCATTGTAGTGCAGATTTCCTTTGCAAGCTTGCTTGGTTGGCCAAAAAGGGCGTATGCGTTTTTTCCTGAATATATTCAGGAAAAAACGCATACGCCCTTTTTGGCCAAGTGCATCATTGTGGACGTTCTGCCTCTTTTCCTATGCTTTCAATGCAATTCCAGTCTGCCTCCTGAAATCGGTTTCCTGCAATTCTGCCCCGCTTTCAAGTCCTCTTGGCAGCCTTACTTCAGTATATTTTTGGATGATAGCTGTCATTTATAACTCTGCAGGTTTGTGAATTACAGTGCCCCTGAGCTCCTTTCTTCAACTCGCTTTCTTTTGAGCTGGCCGCAACACCGCAGGATGGCTTCAGGCCCTAATCTGGTTCCGGCACGGCACGCTGAGCCTTTGGTTAATTCCTCTTCCTGGTGGGAAATGAGAGTTAAATTTGCCCGTCCAGACACCTTCCAGCTAGTCTCTCATTGGTTCTCGCTATTCCTGTTCATCTTCCGCAGAAATTGCAAACTGGGCCAAACAGGAGGTTAAAGGGACTGACTCTCCAAGTCGGGAGGGTGTTAGTAAAGCGTCTGGAATGTTGCACCCGAGTACCAGGGTACGAAAACTGAGACATATTTGAACACGTCTCCCGATCACATGGTTGATCAGACTCTAGGTTCCACATGCATGTTTTAGCTGAAGGAAGAATACCTTAAACCTGGGTAGTTGAAACCCGTGGAATGGGTACCATGCAATATGACTTCAAAGGGTCTTCATTTGCTCACCGAACCTCTCCAATCCTATCACTGCTGCGTTTATGCCCCTGTACACTTGCTTGATTCTCTTTCGGAGACATAGCAATCCATAGGTTTTAAGATACTTACTAGTCAGGTACATTCTTAGGCATTTAATATGCGGTGTTGAGTCCATTTCGTTGAGCAAGGAGTAGCTCTTGTCTATTCCATATTTGGCTTAAGGAACTTTATCTGTGCTCATTTCAATCTCTGGTTTTATGCAGCACCCCAACTCACCTTTCCCCTTAAGCAAGCATAAGTTGGTTTTCTAAATTTGAGACCCTGTTCTGTTCTGTAATTCAGTTCCTGTGTAGCCAAGTTTACATTCCGTGTATTACTGATATCTTATGATGTTTCTTTTTCTGTGTGACTTATTTCAGTTAGAATCATCATACCTGAATCCACTCATTGTGCTGCTAAGGGCCTGATGACATAGATTTCATTGCTGAGTGATATTGCTTTGTAAGTAAATACCACAACTTCTTTATCCATTTTTCACTTTCTGCGATGTTGAACTTGTACGGTAAACGAGGTTCTTGTAAACAGAGGCGTCCCAAACTTTGGGGTGGCTGTGTCTTTTTGATTTTAATTTCCCTAAGCTATAGGACCATAAGTGGAAGTGCCCTAGGCTCTGTTGCTTTGTTTTTTAGATGTTTCAGGAAACACCATACACTTCTCCCGAGTGTCTGTTGGCAATTTACATCCCGCCCATCAGCATAACAAGGCTCCCAGTTCTCCATGGCCTGTCCTGCCTTTCTGGATTTTACACTTTTTTCAGATGGCCCTTTTGACCGGGGGGAAGTGAGACTTCATTGTAGTGCAGATTTCCTTTGCAAGCTTGCTTGGTTGGCCAAAAAGGGCGTATGCGTTTTTTCCTGAATATATTCAGGAAAAAACGCATACGCCCTTTTTGGCCAAGTGCATCATTGTGGACGTTCTGCCTCTTTTCCTATGCTTTCAATGCAATTCCAGTCTGCCTCCTGAAATCGGTTTCCTGCAATTCTGCCCCGCTTTCAAGTCCTCTTGGCAGCCTTACTTCAGTATATTTTTGGACGATAGCTGTCATTTATAACTCTGCAGGTTTGTGAATTACAGTGCCCCTGAGCTCCTTTCTTCAACTCGCTTTCTTTTGAGCTGGCCGCAACACCGCAGGATGGCTTCAGGCCCTAATCTGGTTCCGGCACGGCACGCTGAGCCTTTGGTTAATTCCTCTTCCTGGTGGGAAATGAGAGTTAAATTTGCCCGTCCAGACACCTTCCAGCTAGTCTCTCATTGGTTCTCGCTATTCCTGTTCATCTTCCGCAGAAATTGCAAACTGGGCCAAACAGGAGGTTAAAGGGACTGACTCTCCAAGTCGGGAGGGTGTTAGTAAAGCGTCTGGAATGTTGCACCCGAGTACCAGGGTACGAAAACTGAGACATATTTGAACACGTCTCCCGATCACATGGTTGATCATACTCTAGGTTCCACATGCATGTTTTAGCTGAAGGAAGAATACCTTAAACCTGGGTAGTTGAAACCCGTGGAATGGGTACCATGCAATATGACTTCAAAGGGTCTTCATTTGCTCACTGAACCTCTCCAATCCTATCACTGCTGCGTTTATGCCCCTGTACACATGCTTGATTCTCTTTCAGAGACATAGCAATCCATAGGTTTTAAGATACTTACTAGTCAGGTACATTCTTAGGCATTTAATATGCGGTGTTGAGTCCATTTCGTTGAGCAAGGAGTAGCTCTTGTCTATTCCATATTTGGCTTAAGGAACTTTATCTGTGCTCATTTCAATCTCTGGTTTTATGCAGCACCCCAACTCACCTTTCCCCTTAAGCAAGCATAAGTTAGTTTTCTAAATTTGAGACCCTGTTCTGTTCAGTAATTCAGTTCCTGTGTAGCCAAGTTTACATTCCGTGTATTACTGATATCTTATGATGTTTCTTTTTCTGTGTGACTTATTTCAGTTAGAATCATCATACCTGAATCCACTCATTGTGCTGCTAAGGGCCTGATGACATAGATTTCATTGCTGAGTGATATTGCTTTGTAAGTAAATACCACAACTTCTTTATCCATTTTTCACTTTCTGCGATGTTGAACTTGTACTGTAAACGAGGTTCTTGTAAACAGAGGCGTCCCAAACTTTGGGGTGGCTGTGTCTTTTTGATTTTAATTTCCCTAAGCTATAGGACCATAAGTGGAAGTGCCCTAGGCTCTGTTGCTTTGTTTTTTAGATGTTTCAGGAAACACCATACACTTCTCCCGAGTGTCTGTTGGCAATTTACATCCCGCCCATCAGCATAACAAGGCTCCCAGTTCTCCATGGCCTGTCCTGCCTTTCTGGATTTTACACTTTTTTCAGATGGCCCTTTTGACCGTGGGGAAGTGAGACTTCATTGTAGTGCAGATTTCCTTTGCAAGCTTGCTTGGTTGGCCAAAAAGGGCGTATGCGTTTTTTCCTGAATATATTCAGGAAAAAACGCATACACCCTTTTTGGCCAAGTGCATCATTGTGGACGTTCTGCCTCTTTTCCTATGCTTTCAATGCAATTCCAGTCTGCCTCCTGAAATCGGTTTCCTGCAATTCTGCCCCGCTTTCAAGTCCTCTTGGCAGCCTTACTTCAGTATATTTTTGGACGATAGCTGTCATTTATAACTCTGCAGGTTTGTGAATTACAGTGCCCCTGAGCTCCTTTCTTCAACTCGCTTTCTTTTGAGCTGGCCGCAACACCGCAGGATGGCTTCAGGCCCTAATCTGGTTCCGGCACGGCACGCTGAGCCTTTGGTTAATTCCTCTTCCTGGTGGGAAATGAGAGTTAAATTTGCCCGTCCAGACACCTCCAGCTAGTCTCTCATTGGTTCTCGCTATTCCTGTTCATCTTCCGCAGAAATTGCAAACTGGGCCAAACAGGAGGTTAAAGGGACTGACTCTCCAAGTCGGGAGGGTGTTAGTAAAGCGTCTGGAATGTTGCACCCGAGTACCAGGGTACGAAAACTGAGACATATTTGAACACGTCTCCCGATCACATGGTTGATCATACTCTAGGTTCCACATGCATGTTTTAGCTGAAGGAAGAATACCTTAAACCTGGGTAGTTGAAACCCGTGGAATGGGTACCATGCAATATGACTTCAAAGGGTCTTCATTTGCTCACCGAACCTCTCCAATCCTATCACTGCTGCGTTTATGCCCCTGTACACATGCTTGATTCTCTTTCGGAGACATAGCAATCCATAGGTTTTAAGATACTTACTAGTCAGGTACATTCTTAGGCGTTTAATATGCGGTGTTGAGTCCATTTCGTTGAGCAAGGAGTAGCTCTTGTCTATTCCATATTTGGCTTAAGGAACTTTATCTGTGCTCATTTCAATCTCTGGTTTTATGCAGCACCCCAACTCACCTTTCCCCTTAAGCAAGCATAAGTTGGTTTTCTAAATTTGAGACCCTGTTCTGTTCTGTAATTCAGTTCCTGTGTAGCCAAGTTTACATTCCGTGTATTACTGATATCTTATGATGTTTCTTTTTCTGTGTGACTTATTTCAGTTAGAATCATCATACCTGAATCCACTCATTGTGCTGCTAAGGGCCTGATGACATAGATTTCATTGCTGAGTGATATTGCTTTGTAAGTAAATACCACAACTTCTTTATCCATTTTTCACTTTCTGCGATGTTGAACTTGTACTGTAAACGAGGTTCTTGTAAACAGAGGCGTCCCAAACTTTGGGGTGGCTGTGTCTTTTTGATTGTAATTTCCCTAAGCTATAGGACCATAAGTGGAAGTGCCCTAGGCTCTGTTGCTTTGTTTTTTAGATGTTTCAGGAAACACCATACACTTCTCCCGAGTGTCTGTTGGCAATTTACATCCCGCCCATCAGCATAACAAGGCTCCCAGTTCTCCATGGCCTGTCCTGCCTTTCTGGATTTTACACTTTTTTCAGATGGCCCTTTTGACCGTGGGGAAGTGAGACTTCATTGTAGTGCAGATTTCCTTTGCAAGCTTGCTTGGTTGGCCAAAAAGGGCGTATGCGTTTTTTCCTGAATATATTCAGGAAAAAACGCATACACACTTTTTGGCCAAGTGCATCATTGTGGACGTTCTGCCTCTTTTCCTATGCTTTCAATGCAATTCCAGTCTACCTCCTGAAATCGGTTTCCTGCAATTCTGCCCCGCTTTCAAGTCCTCTTGGCAGCCTTACTTCAGTATATTTTTGGACGATAGCTGTCATTTATAACTCTGCAGGTTTGTGAATTACAGTGCCCCTGAGCTCCTTTCTTCAACTCGCTTTCTTTTGAGCTGGCCGCAACACCGCAGGATGGCTTCAGGCCCTAATCTGGTTCCGGCACGGCATGCTGAGCCTTTGGTTAATTCCTCTTCCTGGTGGGAAATGAGAGTTAAATTTGCCCGTCCAGACACCTCCAGCTAGTCTCTCATTGGTTCTCGCTATTCCTGTTCATCTTCCGCAGAAATTGCAAACTGGGCCAAACAGGAGGTTAAAGGGACTGACTCTCCAAGTCGGGAGGGTGTTAGTAAAGCGTCTGGAATGTTGCACCCGAGTACCAGGGTACGAAAACTGAGACATATTTGAACACGTCTCCCGATCACATGGTTGATCATACTCTAGGTTCCACATGCATGTTTTAGCTGAAGGAAGAATACCTTAAACCTGGGTAGTTGAAACCCGTGGAATGGGTACCATGCAATATGACTTCAAAGGGTCTTCATTTGCTCACCGAACCTCTCCAATCCTATCACTGCTGCGTTTATGCCCCTGTACACATGCTTGATTCTCTTTCGGAGACATAGCAATCCATAGGTTTTAAGATACTTACTAGTCAGGTACATTCTTAGGCGTTTAATATGCGGTGTTGAGTCCATTTCGTTGAGCAAGGAGTAGCTCTTGTCTATTCCATATTTGGCTTAAGGAACTTTATCTGTGCTCATTTCAATCTCTGGTTTTATGCAGCACCCCAACTCACCTTTCCCCTTAAGCAAGCATAAGTTGGTTTTCTAAATTTGAGACCCTGTTCTGTTCTGTAATTCAGTTCCTGTGTAGCCAAGTTTACATTCCGTGTATTACTGATATCTTATGATGTTTCTTTTTCTGTGTGACTTATTTCAGTTAGAATCATCATACCTGAATCCACTCATTGTGCTGCTAAGGGCCTGATGACATAGATTTCATTGCTGAGTGATATTGCTTTGTAAGTAAATACCACAACTTCTTTATCCATTTTTCACTTTCTGCGATGTTGAACTTGTACGGTAAACGAGGTTCTTGTAAACAGAGGCGTCCCAAACTTTGGGGTGGCTGTGTCTTTTTGATTTTAATTTCCCTAAGCTATAGGACCATAAGTGGAAGTGCCCTAGGCTCTGTTGCTTTGTTTTTTAGATGTTTCAGGAAACACCATACACTTCTCCCGAGTGTCTGTTGGCAATTTACATCCCGCCCATCAGCATAACAAGGCTCCCAGTTCTCCATGGCCTGTCCTGCCTTTCTGGATTTTACACTTTTTTCAGATGGCCCTTTTGACCGGGGGGAAGTGAGACTTCATTGTAGTGCAGATTTCCTTTGCAAGCTTGCTTGGTTGGCCAAAAAGGGCGTATGCGTTTTTTCCTGAATATATTCAGGAAAAAACGCATACGCCCTTTTTGGCCAAGTGCATCATTGTGGACGTTCTGCCTCTTTTCCTATGCTTTCAATGCAATTCCAGTCTGCCTCCTGAAATCGGTTTCCTGCAATTCTGCCCCGCTTTCAAGTCCTCTTGGCAGCCTTACTTCAGTATATTTTTGGACGATAGCTGTCATTTATAACTCTGCAGGTTTGTGAATTACAGTGCCCCTGAGCTCCTTTCTTCAACTCGCTTTCTTTTGAGCTGGCCGCAACACCGCAGGATGGCTTCAGGCCCTAATCTGGTTCCGGCACGGCACGCTGAGCCTTTGGTTAATTCCTCTTCCTGGTGGGAAATGAGAGTTAAATTTGCCCGTCCAGACACCTTCCAGCTAGTCTCTCATTGGTTCTCGCTATTCCTGTTCATCTTCCGCAGAAATTGCAAACTGGGCCAAACAGGAGGTTAAAGGGACTGACTCTCCAAGTCGGGAGGGTGTTAGTAAAGCGTCTGGAATGTTGCACCCGAGTACCAGGGTACGAAAACTGAGACATATTTGAACACGTCTCCCGATCACATGGTTGATCATACTCTAGGTTCCACATGCATGTTTTAGCTGAAGGAAGAATACCTTAAACCTGGGTAGTTGAAACCCGTGGAATGGGTACCATGCAATATGACTTCAAAGGGTCTTCATTTGCTCACTGAACCTCTCCAATCCTATCACTGCTGCGTTTATGCCCCTGTACACATGCTTGATTCTCTTTCGGAGACATAGCAATCCATAGGTTTTAAGATACTTACTAGTCAGGTACATTCTTAGGCATTTAATATGCGGTGTTGAGTCCATTTCGTTGAGCAAGGAGTAGCTCTTGTCTATTCCATATTTGGCTTAAGGAACTTTATCTGTGCTCATTTCAATCTCTGGTTTTATGCAGCACCCCAACTCACCTTTCCCCTTAAGCAAGCATAAGTTAGTTTTCTAAATTTGAGACCCTGTTCTGTTCAGTAATTCAGTTCCTGTGTAGCCAAGTTTACATTCCGTGTATTACTGATATCTTATGATGTTTCTTTTTCTGTGTGACTTATTTCAGTTAGAATCATCATACCTGAATCCACTCATTGTGCTGCTAAGGGCCTGATGACATAGATTTCATTGCTGAGTGATATTGCTTTGTAAGTAAATACCACAACTTCTTTATCCATTTTTCACTTTCTGCGATGTTGAACTTGTACTGTAAACGAGGTTCTTGTAAACAGAGGCGTCCCAAACTTTGGGGTGGCTGTGTCTTTTTGATTTTAATTTCCCTAAGCTATAGGACCATAAGTGGAAGTGCCCTAGGCTCTGTTGCTTTGTTTTTTAGATGTTTCAGGAAACACCATACACTTCTCCCGAGTGTCTGTTGGCAATTTACATCCCGCCCATCAGCATAACAAGGCTCCCAGTTCTCCATGGCCTGTCCTGCCTTTCTGGATTTTACACTTTTTTCAGATGGCCCTTTTGACCGTGGGGAAGTGAGACTTCATTGTAGTGCAGATTTCCTTTGCAAGCTTGCTTGGTTGGCCAAAAAGGGCGTATGCGTTTTTTCCTGAATATATTCAGGAAAAAACGCATACGCCCTTTTTGGCCAAGTGCATCATTGTGGACGTTCTGCCTCTTTTCCTATGCTTTCAATGCAATTCCAGTCTACCTCCTGAAATCGGTTTCCTGCAATTCTGCCCCGCTTTCAAGTCCTCTTGGCAGCCTTACTTCAGTATATTTTTGGACGATAGCTGTCATTTATAACTCTGCAGGTTTGTGAATTACAGTGCCCCTGAGCTCCTTTCTTCAACTCGCTTTCTTTTGAGCTGGCCGCAACACCGCAGGATGGCTTCAGGCCCTAATCTGGTTCCGGCACGGCACGCTGAGCCTTTGGTTAATTCCTCTTCCTGGTGGGAAATGAGAGTTAAATTTGCCTGTCCAGACACCTCCAGCTAGTCTCTCATTGGTTCTCGCTATTCCTGTTCATCTTCCGCAGAAATTGCAAACTGGGCCAAACAGGAGGTTAAAGGGACTGACTCTCCAAGTCGGGAGGGTGTTAGTAAAGCGTCTGGAATGTTGCACCCGAGTACCAGGGTACGAAAACTGAGACATATTTGAACACGTCTCCCGATCACATGGTTGATCATACTCTTGGTTCCACATGCATGTTTTAGCTGAAGGAAGAATACCTTAAACCTGGGTAGTTGAAACCCGTGGAATGGGTACCATGCAATATGACTTCAAAGGGTCTTCATTTGCTCACCGAACCTCTCCAATCCTATCACTGCTGCGTTTATGCCCCTGTACACATGCTTGATTCTCTTTCGGAGACATAGCAATCCATAGGTTTTAAGATACTTACTAGTCAGGTACATTCTTAGGCATTTAATATGCGGTGTTGAGTCCATTTCGTTGAGCAAGGAGTAGCTCTTGTCTATTCCATATTTGGCTTAAGGAACTTTATCTGTGCTCATTTCAATCTCTGGTTTTATGCAGCACCCCAACTCACCTTTCCCCTTAAGCAAGCATAAGTTGGTTTTCTAAATTTGAGACCCTGTTCTGTTCTGTAATTCAGTTCCTGTGTAGCCAAGTTTAAATTCCGTGTATTACTGATATCTTATGATGTTTCTTTTTCTGTGTGACTTATTTCAGTTAGAATCATCATACCTGAATCCACTCATTGTGCTGCTAAGGGCCTGATGACATAGATTTCATTGCTGAGTGATATTGCTTTGTAAGTAAATACCACAACTTCTTTATCCATTTTTCACTTTCTGCGATGTTGAACTTGTACTGTAAACAAGGTTCTTGTAAACAGAGGCGTCCCAAACTTTGGGGTGGCTGTGTCTTTTTGATTTTAATTTCCCTAAGCTATAGGACCATAAGTGGAAGTGCCCTAGGCTCTGTTGCTTTGTTTTTTAGATGTTTCAGGAAACACCATACACTTCTCCCGAGTGTCTGTTGGCAATTTACATCCCGCCCATCAGCATAACAAGGCTCCCAGTTCTCCATGGCCTGTCCTGCCTTTCTGGATTTTACACTTTTTTCAGATGGCCCTTTTGACCGGGGGGAAGTGAGACTTCATTGTCGTGCAGATTTCCTTTGCAAGCTTGCTTGGTTGGCCAAAAAGGGCGTATGCGTTTTTTCCTGAATATATTCAGGAAAAAACGCATACGCCCTTTTTGGCCAAGTGCATCATTGTGGACGTTCTGCCTCTTTTCCTATGCTTTCAATGCAATTCCAGTGTGCCTCCTGAAATCGGTTTCCTGCAATTCTGCCCCGCTTTCAAGTCCTCTTGGCAGCCTTACTTCAGTATATTTTTGGACGATAGCTGTCATTTATAACTCTGCAGGTTTGTGAATTACAGTGCCCCTGAGCTCCTTTCTTCAACTCGCTTTCTTTTGAGCTGGCCGCAACACCGCAGGATGGCTTCAGGCCCTAATCTGGTTCCGGCACGGCACGCTGAGCCTTTGGTTAATTCCTCTTCCTGGTGGGAAATGAGAGTTAAATTTGCCCGTCCAGACACCTTCCAGCTAGTCTCTCATTGGTTCTCGCTATTCCTGTTCATCTTCCGCAGAAATTGCAAACTGGGCCAAACAGGAGGTTAAAGGGACTGACTCTCCAAGTCGGGAGGGTGTTAGTAAAGCGTCTGGAATGTTGCACCCGAGTACCAGGGTACGAAAACTGAGACATATTTGAACACGTCTCCCGATCACATGGTTGATCAGACTCTAGGTTCCACATGCATGTTTTAGCTGAAGGAAGAATACCTTAAACCTGGGTAGTTGAAACCCGTGGAATGGGTACCATGCAATATGACTTCAAAGGGTCTTCATTTGCTCACCGAACCTCTCCAATCCTATCACTGCTGCGTTTATGCCCCTGTACACTTGCTTGATTCTCTTTCGGAGACATAGCAATCCATAGGTTTTAAGATACTTACTAGTCAGGTACATTCTTAGGCATTTAATATGCGGCGTTGAGTCCATTTCGTTGAGCAAGGAGTAGCTCTTGTCTATTCCATATTTGGCTTAAGGAACTTTATCTGTGCTCATTTCAATCTCTGGTTTTATGCAGCACCCCAACTCACCTTTCCCCTTAAGCAAGCATAAGTTGGTTTTCTAAATTTGAGACCCTGTTCTGTTCTGTAATTCAGTTCCTGTGTAGCCAAGTTTACATTCCGTGTATTACTGATATCTTATGATGTTTCTTTTTCTGTGTGACTTATTTCAGTTAGAATCATCATACCTGAATCCACTCATTGTGCTGCTAAGGGCCTGATGACATAGATTTCATTGCTGAGTGATATTGCTTTGTAAGTAAATACCACAACTTCTTTATCCATTTTTCACTTTCTGCGATGTTGAACTTGTACGGTAAACGAGGTTCTTGTAAACAGAGGCGTCCCAAACTTTGGGGTGGCTGTGTCTTTTTGATTTTAATTTCCCTAAGCTATAGGACCATAAGTGGAAGTGCCCTAGGCTCTGTTGCTTTGTTTTTTAGATGTTTCAGGAAACACCATACACTTCTCCCGAGTGTCTGTTGGCAATTTACATCCCGCCCATCAGCATAACAAGGCTCCCAGTTCTCCATGGCCTGTCCTGCCTTTCTGGATTTTACACTTTTTTCAGATGGCCCTTTTGACCATGGGGAAGTGAGACTTCATTGTAGTGCAGATTTCCTTTGCAAGCTTGCTTGGTTGGCCAAAAAGGGCGTATGCGTTTTTTCCTGAATATATTCAGGAAAAAACGCATACGCCCTTTTTGGCCAAGTGCATCATTGTGGACGTTCTGCCTCTTTTCCTATGCTTTCAATGCAATTCCAGTCTACCTCCTGAAATCGGTTTCCTGCAATTCTGCCCCGCTTTCAAGTCCTCTTGGCAGCCTTACTTCAGTATATTTTTGGACGATAGCTGTCATTTATAACTCTGCAGGTTTGTGAATTACAGTGCCCCTGAGCTCCTTTCTTCAACTCGCTTTCTTTTGAGCTGGCCGCAACACCGCAGGATGGCTTCAGGCCCTAATCTGGTTCCGGCACGGCACGCTGAGCCTTTGGTTAATTCCTCTTCCTGGTGGGAAATGAGAGTTAAATTTGCCCGTCCAGACACCTCCAGCTAGTCTCTCATTGGTTCTCGCTATTCCTGTTCATCTTCCGCAGAAATTGCAAACTGGGCCAAACAGGAGGTTAAAGGGACTGACTCTCCAAGTCGGGAGGGTGTTAGTAAAGCGTCTGGAATGTTGCACCCGAGTACCAGGGTACGAAAACTGAGACATATTTGAACACGTCTCCCGATCACATGGTTGATCATACTCTAGGTTCCACATGCATGTTTTAGCTGAAGGAAGAATACCTTAAACCTGGGTAGTTGAAACCCGTGGAATGGGTACCATGCAATATGACTTCAAAGGGTCTTCATTTGCTCACCGAACCTCTCCAATCCTATCACTGCTGCGTTTATGTCCCTGTACACATGCTTGATTCTCTTTCGGAGACATAGCAATCCATAGGTTTTAAGATACTTACTAGTCAGGTACATTCTTAGGCGTTTAATATGCGGTGTTGAGTCCATTTCGTTGAGCAAGGAGTATCTCTTGTCTATTCCATATTTGGCTTAAGGAACTTTATCTGTGCTCATTTCAATCTCTGGTTTTATGCAGCACCCCAACTCACCTTTCCCCTTAAGCAAGCATAAGTTGGTTTTCTAAATTTGAGACCCTGTTCTGTTCTGTAATTCAGTTCCTGTGTAGCCAAGTTTACATTCCGTGTATTACTGATATCTTATGATGTTTCTTTTTCTGTGTGACTTATTTCAGTTAGAATCATCATACCTGAATCCACTCATTGTGCTGCTAAGGGCCTGATGACATAGATTTCATTGCTGAGTGATATTGCTTTGTAAGTAAATACCACAACTTCTTTATCCATTTTTCACTTTCTGCGATGTTGAACTTGTACTGTAAACGAGGTTCTTGTAAACAGAGGCGTCCCAAACTTTGGGGTGGCTGTGTCTTTTTGATTGTAATTTCCCTAAGCTATAGGACCATAAGTGGAAGTGCCCTAGGCTCTGTTGCTTTGTTTTTTAGATGTTTCAGGAAACACCATACACTTCTCCCGAGTGTCTGTTGGCAATTTACATCCCGCCCATCAGCATAACAAGGCTCCCAGTTCTCCATGGCCTGTCCTGCCTTTCTGGATTTTACACTTTTTTCAGATGGCCCTTTTGACCGTGGGGAAGTGAGACTTCATTGTAGTGCAGATTTCCTTTGCAAGCTTGCTTGGTTGGCCAAAAAGGGCGTATGCGTTTTTTCCTGAATATATTCAGGAAAAAACGCATACACCCTTTTTGGCCAAGTGCATCATTGTGGACGTTCTGCCTCTTTTCCTATGCTTTCAATGCAATTCCAGTCTACCTCCTGAAATCGGTTTCCTGCAATTCTGCCCCGCTTTCAAGTCCTCTTGGCAGCCTTACTTCAGTATATTTTTGGACGATAGCTGTCATTTATAACTCTGCAGGTTTGTGAATTACAGTGCCCCTGAGCTCCTTTCTTCAACTCGCTTTCTTTTGAGCTGGCCGCAACACCGCAGGATGGCTTCAGGCCCTAATCTGGTTCCGGCACGGCATGCTGAGCCTTTGGTTAATTCCTCTTCCTGGTGGGAAATGAGAGTTAAATTTGCCCGTCCAGACACCTCCAGCTAGTCTCTCATTGGTTCTCGCTATTCCTGTTCATCTTCCGCAGAAATTGCAAACTGGGCCAAACAGGAGGTTAAAGGGACTGACTCTCCAAGTCGGGAGGGTGTTAGTAAAGCGTCTGGAATGTTGCACCCGAGTACCAGGGTACGAAAACTGAGACATATTTGAACACGTCTCCCGATCACATGGTTGATCATACTCTAGGTTCCACATGCATGTTTTAGCTGAAGGAAGAATACCTTAAACCTGGGTAGTTGAAACCCGTGGAATGGGTACCATGCAATATGACTTCAAAGGGTCTTCATTTGCTCACCGAACCTCTCCAATCCTATCACTGCTGCGTTTATGCCCCTGTACACATGCTTGATTCTCTTTCGGAGACATAGCAATCCATAGGTTTTAAGATACTTACTAGTCACGTACATTCTTAGGCGTTTAATATGCGGTGTTGAGTCCATTTCGTTGAGCAAGGAGTAGCTCTTGTCTATTCCATATTTGGCTTAAGGAACTTTATCTGTGCTCATTTCAATCTCTGGTTTTATGCAGCACCCCAACTCACCTTTCCCCTTAAGCAAGCATAAGTTGGTTTTCTAAATTTGAGACCCTGTTCTGTTCTGTAATTCAGTTCCTGTGTAGCCAAGTTTACATTCCGTGTATTACTGATATCTTATGATGTTTCTTTTTCTGTGTGACTTATTTCAGTTAGAATCATCATACCTGAATCCACTCATTGTGCTGCTAAGGGCCTGATGACATAGATTTCATTGCTGAGTGATATTGCTTTGTAAGTAAATACCACAACTTCTTTATCCATTTTTCACTTTCTGCGATGTTGAACTTGTACTGTAAACGAGGTTCTTGTAAACAGAGGCGTCCCAAACTTTGGGGTGGCTGTGTCTTTTTGATTGTAATTTCCCTAAGCTATAGGACCATAAGTGGAAGTGCCCTAGGCTCTGTTGCTTTGTTTTTTAGATGTTTCAGGAAACACCATACACTTCTCCCGAGTGTCTGTTGGCAATTTACATCCCGCCCATCAGCATAACAAGGCTCCCAGTTCTCCATGGCCTGTCCTGCCTTTCTGGATTTTACACTTTTTTCAGATGGCCCTTTTGACCGTGGGGAAGTGAGACTTCATTGTAGTGCAGATTTCCTTTGCAAGCTTGCTTGGTTGGCCAAAAAGGGCGTATGCGTTTTTTCCTGAATATATTCAGGAAAAAACGCATACACACTTTTTGGCCAAGTGCATCATTGTGGACGTTCTGCCTCTTTTCCTATGCTTTCAATGCAATTCCAGTCTACCTCCTGAAATCGGTTTCCTGCAATTCTGCCCCGCTTTCAAGTCCTCTTGGCAGCCTTACTTCAGTATATTTTTGGACGATAGCTGTCATTTATAACTCTGCAGGTTTGTGAATTACAGTGCCCCTGAGCTCCTTTCTTCAACTCGCTTTCTTTTGAGCTGGCCGCAACACCGCAGGATGGCTTCAGGCCCTAATCTGGTTCCGGCACGGCATGCTGAGCCTTTGGTTAATTCCTCTTCCTGGTGGGAAATGAGAGTTAAATTTGCCCGTCCAGACACCTCCAGCTAGTCTCTCATTGGTTCTCGCTATTCCTGTTCATCTTCCGCAGAAATTGCAAACTGGGCCAAACAGGAGGTTAAAGGGACTGACTCTCCAAGTCGGGAGGGTGTTAGTAAAGCGTCTGGAATGTTGCACCCGAGTACCAGGGTACGAAAACTGAGACATATTTGAACACGTCTCCCGATCACATGGTTGATCATACTCTAGGTTCCACATGCATGTTTTAGCTGAAGGAAGAATACCT
Organism: Pseudorca crassidens; assembly: GCF_039906515.1. Taxonomy (NCBI): domain Eukaryota; kingdom Metazoa; phylum Chordata; class Mammalia; order Artiodactyla; family Delphinidae; genus Pseudorca; species Pseudorca crassidens. Next base: position 608,307 of record NW_027135949.1, on the reverse strand, counting down.
TAAACCTGGGTAGTTGAAACCCGTGGAATGGGTACCATGCAATATGACTTCAAAGGGTCTTCATTTGCTCACCGAACCTCTCCAATCCTATCACTGCTGCGTTTATGCCCCTGTACACATGCTTGATTCTTTTTCGGAGACATAGCAATCCATAGGTTTTAAGATACTTACTAGTCAGGTACATTCTTAGGCGTTTAATATGCGGTGTTGAGTCCATTTCGTTGAGCAAGGAGTAGCTCTTGTCTATTCCATATTTGGTTTAAGGAACTTTATCTGTGCTCATTTCAATCTCTGGTTTTATGCAGCACCCCAACTCACCTTTACCCTTAAGCAAGCATAAGTTGGTTTTCTAAATTTGAGACCCTGTTCTGTTCTGTAATTCAGTTCCTGTGTAGCCAAGTTTACATTCCGTGTATTACTGATATCTTATGATGTTTCTTTTTCTGTGTGACTTATTTCAGTTAGAATCATCATACCTGAATCCACTCATTGTGCTGCTAAGGGCCTGATGACATAGATTTCATTGCTGAGTGATATTGCTTTGTAAGTAAATACCACAACTTCTTTATCCATTTTTCACTTTCTGCGATGTTGAACTTGTACTGTAAACGAGGTTCTTGTAAACAGAGGCGTCCCAAACTTTGGGGTGGCTGTGTCTTTTTGATTTTAATTTCCCTAAGCTATAGGACCATAAGTGGAAGTGCCCTAGGCTCTGTTGCTTTGTTTTTTAGATGTTTCAGGAAACACCATACACTTCTCCCGAGTGTCTGTTGGCAATTTACATCCCGCCCATCAGCATAACAAGGCTCCCAGTTCTCCATGGCCTGTCCTGCCTTTCTGGATTTTACACTTTTTCAGATGGCCCTTTTGACCGGGGGGAAGTGAGACTTCATTGTAGTGCAGATTTCCTTTGCAAGCTTGCTTGGTTGGCCAAAAAGGGCGTATGCATTTCTTCCTGAATATATTCAGGAAAAAACGCATACGCCCTTTTTGGCCAAGTGCATTATTGTGGACGTTCTGCCTCTTTTCCTATGCTTTCAATGCAATTCCAGTCTACCTCCTGAAATCGGTTTCCTGCAATTCTGCCCCGCTTTCAAGTCCTCTTGGCAGCCTTACTTCAGTATATTTTTGGACGATAGCTGTCATTTATAACTCTGCAGGTTTGTGAATTACAGTGCCCCTGAGCTCCTTTCTTCAACTCGCTTTCTTTTGAGCTGGCCGCAACACCGCAGGATGGCTTCAGGCCCTAATCTGGTTCCGGCACGGCATGCTGAGCCTTTGGTTAATTCCTCTTCCTGGTGGGAAATGAGAGTTAAATTTGCCCGTCCAGACACCTCCAGCTAGTCTCTCATTGGTTCTCGCTATTCCTGTTCATCTTCCGCAGAAATTGCAAACTGGGCCAAACAGGAGGTTAAAGGGACTGACTCTCCAAGTCGGGAGGGTGTTAGTAAAGCGTCTGGAATGTTGCACCCGAGTACCAGGGTACGAAAACTGAGACATATTTGAACACGTCTCCCGATCACATGGTTGATCATACTCTAGGTTCCACATGCATGTTTTAGCTGAAGGAAGAATACCTTAAACCTGGGTAGTTGAAACCCGTGGAATGGGTACCATGCAATATGACTTCAAAGGGTCTTCATTTGCTCACCGAACCTCTCCAATCCTATCACTGCTGCGTTTATGCCCCTGTACACATGCTTGATTCTCTTTCGGAGACATAGCAATCCATAGGTTTTAAGATACTTACTAGTCACGTACATTCTTAGGCGTTTAATATGCGGTGTTGAGTCCATTTCGTTGAGCAAGGAGTAGCTCTTGTCTATTCCATATTTGGCTTAAGGAACTTTATCTGTGCTCATTTCAATCTCTGGTTTTATGCAGCACCCCAACTCACCTTTCCCCTTAAGCAAGCATAAGTTGGTTTTCTAAATTTGAGACCCTGTTCTGTTCTGTAATTCAGTTCCTGTGTAGCCAAGTTTACATTCCGTGTATTACTGATATCTTATGATGTTTCTTTTTCTGTGTGACTTATTTCAGTTAGAATCATCATACCTGAATCCACTCATTGTGCTGCTAAGGGCCTGATGACATAGATTTCATTGCTGAGTGATATTGCTTTGTAAGTAAATACCACAACTTCTTTATCCATTTTTCACTTTCTGCGATGTTGAACTTGTACTGTAAACGAGGTTCTTGTAAACAGAGGCGTCCCAAACTTTGGGGTGGCTGTGTCTTTTTGATTGTAATTTCCCTAAGCTATAGGACCATAAGTGGAAGTGCCCTAGGCTCTGTTGCTTTGTTTTTTAGATGTTTCAGGAAACACCATACACTTCTCCCGAGTGTCTGTTGGCAATTTACATCCCGCCCATCAGCATAACAAGGCTCCCAGTTCTCCATGGCCTGTCCTGCCTTTCTGGATTTTACACTTTTTTCAGATGGCCCTTTTGACCGTGGGGAAGTGAGACTTCATTGTAGTGCAGATTTCCTTTGCAAGCTTGCTTGGTTGGCCAAAAAGGGCGTATGCGTTTTTTCCTGAATATATTCAGGAAAAAACGCATACACACTTTTTGGCCAAGTGCATCATTGTGGACGTTCTGCCTCTTTTCCTATGCTTTCAATGCAATTCCAGTCTACCTCCTGAAATCGGTTTCCTGCAATTCTGCCCCGCTTTCAAGTCCTCTTGGCAGCCTTACTTCAGTATATTTTTGGACGATAGCTGTCATTTATAACTCTGCAGGTTTGTGAATTACAGTGCCCCTGAGCTCCTTTCTTCAACTCGCTTTCTTTTGAGCTGGCCGCAACACCGCAGGATGGCTTCAGGCCCTAATCTGGTTCCGGCACGGCATGCTGAGCCTTTGGTTAATTCCTCTTCCTGGTGGGAAATGAGAGTTAAATTTGCCCGTCCAGACACCTCCAGCTAGTCTCTCATTGGTTCTCGCTATTCCTGTTCATCTTCCGCAGAAATTGCAAACTGGGCCAAACAGGAGGTTAAAGGGACTGACTCTCCAAGTCGGGAGGGTGTTAGTAAAGCGTCTGGAATGTTGCACCCGAGTACCAGGGTACGAAAACTGAGACATATTTGAACACGTCTCCCGATCACATGGTTGATCATACTCTAGGTTCCACATGCATGTTTTAGCTGAAGGAAGAATACCTTAAACCTGGGTAGTTGAAACCCGTGGAATGGGTACCATGCAATATGACTTCAAAGGGTCTTCATTTGCTCACCGAACCTCTCCAATCCTATCACTGCTGCGTTTATGCCCCTGTACACATGCTTGATTCTTTTTCGGAGACATAGCAATCCATAGGTTTTAAGATACTTACTAGTCAGGTACATTCTTAGGCGTTTAATATGCGGTGTTGAGTCCATTTCGTTGAGCAAGGAGTAGCTCTTGTCTATTCCATATTTGGTTTAAGGAACTTTATCTGTGCTCATTTCAATCTCTGGTTTTATGCAGCACCCCAACTCACCTTTACCCTTAAGCAAGCATAAGTTGGTTTTCTAAATTTGAGACCCTGTTCTGTTCTGTAATTCAGTTCCTGTGTAGCCAAGTTTACATTCCGTGTATTACTGATATCTTATGATGTTTCTTTTTCTGTGTGACTTATTTCAGTTAGAATCATCATACCTGAATCCACTCATTGTGCTGCTAAGGGCCTGATGACATAGATTTCATTGCTGAGTGATATTGCTTTGTAAGTAAATACCACAACTTCTTTATCCATTTTTCACTTTCTGCGATGTTGAACTTGTACTGTAAACGAGGTTCTTGTAAACAGAGGCGTCCCAAACTTTGGGGTGGCTGTGTCTTTTTGATTTTAATTTCCCTAAGCTATAGGACCATAAGTGGAAGTGCCCTAGGCTCTGTTGCTTTGTTTTTTAGATGTTTCAGGAAACACCATACACTTCTCCCGAGTGTCTGTTGGCAATTTACATCCCGCCCATCAGCATAACAAGGCTCCCAGTTCTCCATGGCCTGTCCTGCCTTTCTGGATTTTACACTTTTTCAGATGGCCCTTTTGACCGGGGGGAAGTGAGACTTCATTGTAGTGCAGATTTCCTTTGCAAGCTTGCTTGGTTGGCCAAAAAGGGCGTATGCATTTCTTCCTGAATATATTCAGGAAAAAACGCATACGCCCTTTTTGGCCAAGTGCATTATTGTGGACGTTCTGCCTCTTTTCCTATGCTTTCAATGCAATTCCAGTCTATCTCCTGAAATCGGTTTCCTGCAATTCTGCCCCGCTTTCAAGTCCTCTTGGCAGCCTTACTTCAGTATATTTTTGGACGATAGCTGTCATTTATAACTCTGCAGGTTTGTGAATTACAGTGCCCCTGAGCTCCTTTCTTCAACTCGCTTTCTTTTGAGCTGGCCGCAACACCGCAGGATGGCTTCAGGCCCTAATCTGGTTCCGGCACGGCACGCTGAGCCTTTGGTTAATTCCTCTTCCTGGTGGGAAATGAGAGTTAAATTTGCCCGTCCAGACACCTCCAGCTAGTCTCTCATTGGTTCTCGCTATTCCTGTTCATCTTCCGCAGAAATTGCAAACTGGGCCAAACAGGAGGTTAAAGGGACTGACTCTCCAAGTCGGGAGGGTGTTAGTAAAGCGTCTGGAATGTTGCACCCGAGTACCAGGGTACGAAAACTGAGACATATTTGAACATGTCTCCCGATCACATGGTTGATCATACTCTAGGTTGCACATGCATGTTTTAGCTGAAGGAAGAATACCTTAAACCTGGGTAGTTGAAACCCGTGGAATGGGTACCATGCAATATGACTTCAAAGGGTCTTCATTTGCTCACCAAACCTCTCCAATCCTATCACTGCTGCGTTTATGCCCCTGTACACATGCTTGATTCTCTTTCGGAGACATAGCAATCCATAGGTTTTAAGATACTTACTAGTCAGGTACATTCTTAGGCATTTAATATGCGGTGTTGAGTCCATTTCGTTGAGCAAGGAGTAGCTCTTGTCTATTCCATATTTGGCTTAAGGAACTTTATCTGTGCTCATTTCAATCTCTGGTTTTATGCAGCACCCCAACTCACCTTTCCCCTTAAGCAAGCATAAGTTGGTTTTCTAAATTTGAGACCCTGTTCTGTTCTGTAATTCAGTTCCTGTGTAGCCAAGTTTACATTCCGTGTATTACTGATATCTTATGATGTTTCTTTTTCTGTGTGACTTATTTCAGTTAGAATCATCATACCTGAATCCACTCATTGTGCTGCTAAGGGCCTGATGACATAGATTTCATTGCTGAGTGATATTGCTTTGTAAGTAAATACCACAACTTCTTTATCCATTTTTCACTTTCTGCGATGTTGAACTTGTACTGTAAACGAGGTTCTTGTAAACAGAGGCGTCCCAAACTTTGGGGTGGCTGTGTCTTTTTGATTTTAATTTCCCTAAGCTATAGGACCATAAGTGGAAGTGCCCTAGGCTCTGTTGCTTTGTTTTTTAGATGTTTCAGGAAACACCATACACTTCTCCCGAGTGTCTGTTGGCAATTTACATCCCGCCCATCAGCATAACAAGGCTCCCAGTTCTCCATGGCCTGTCCTGCCTTTCTGGATTTTACACTTTTTTCAGATGGCCCTTTTGACCGGGGGGAAGTGAGACTTCATTGTAGTGCAGATTTCCTTTGCAAGCTTGCTTGGTTGGCCAAAAAGGGCGTATGCGTTTTTTCCTGAATATATTCAGGAAAAAACGCATACACCCTTTTTGGCCAAGTGCATCATTGTGGACGTTCTGCCTCTTTTCCTATGCTTTCAATGCAATTCCAGTCTACCTCCTGAAATCGGTTTCCTGCAATTCTGCCCCGCTTTCAAGTCCTCTTGGCAGCCTTACTTCAGTATATTTTTGGACGATAGCTGTCATTTATAACTCTGCAGGTTTGTGAATTACAGTGCCCCTGAGCTCCTTTCTTCAACTCGCTTTCTTTTGAGCTGGCCGCAACACCGCAGGATGGCTTCAGGCCCTAATCTGGTTCCGGCACGGCACGCTGAGCCTTTGGTTAATTCCTCTTCCTGGTGGGAAATGAGAGTTAAATTTGCCCGTCCAGACACCTCCAGCTAGTCTCTCATTGGTTCTCGCTATTCCTGTTCATCTTCCGCAGAAATTGCAAACTGGGCCAAACAGGAGGTTAAAGGGACTGACTCTCCAAGTCGGGAGGGTGTTAGTAAAGCGTCTGGAATGTTGCACCCGAGTACCAGGGTACGAAAACTGAGACATATTTGAACACGTCTCCCGATCACATGGTTGATCATACTCTTGGTTCCACATGCATGTTTTAGCTGAAGGAAGAATACCTTAAACCTGGGTAGTTGAAACCCGTGGAATGGGTACCATGCAATATGACTTCAAAGGGTCTTCATTTGCTCACCGAACCTCTCCAATCCTATCACTGCTGCGTTTATGCCCCTGTACACATGCTTGATTCTCTTTCGGAGACATAGCAATCCATAGGTTTTAAGATACTTACTAGTCAGGTACATTCTTAGGCATTTAATATGCGGTGTTGAGTCCATTTCGTTGAGCAAGGAGTAGCTCTTGTCTATTCCATATTTGGCTTAAGGAACTTTATCTGTGCTCATTTCAATCTCTGGTTTTATGCAGCACCCCAACTCACCTTTACCCTTAAGCAAGCATAAGTTGGTTTTCTAAATTTGAGACCCTGTTCTGTTCTGTAATTTAGTTCCTGTGTAGCCAAGTTTACATTCCGTGTATTACTGATATCTTATGATGTTTCTTTTTCTGTGTGACTTATTTCAGTTAGAATCATCATACCTGAATCCACTCATTGTGCTGCTAAGGGCCTGATGACATAGATTTCATTGCTGAGTGATATTGCTTTGTAAGTAAATACCACAACTTCTTTATCCATTTTTCACTTTCTGCGATGTTGAACTTGTACTGTAAACGAGGTTCTTGTAAACAGAGGCGTCCCAAACTTTGGGGTGGCTGTGTCTTTTGGATTTTAATTTCCCTAAGCTATAGGACCATAAGTGGAAGTGCCCTAGGCTCTGTTGCTTTGTTTTTTAGATGTTTCAGGAAACACCATACACTTCTCCCGAGTGTCTGTTGGCAATTTACATCCCGCCCATCAGCATAACAAGGCTCCCAGTTCTCCATGGCCTGTCCTGTCTTTCTGGATTTTACACTTTTTTCAGATGGCCCTTTTGACCGGGGGGAAGTGAGACTTCATTGTAGTGCAGATTTCCTTTGCAAGCTTGCTTGGTTGGCCAAAAAGGGCGTATGCGTTTCTTCCTGAATATATTCAGGAAAAAACGCATACGCCCTTTTTGGCCAAGTGCATCATTGTGGACGTTCTGCCTCTTTTCCTATGCTTTCAATGCAATTCCAGTCTACCTCCTGAAATCGGTTTCCTGCAATTCTGCCCCGCTTTCAAGTCCTCTTGGCAGCCTTACTTCAGTATATTTTTGGACGATAGCTGTCATTTATAACTCTGCAGGTTTGTGAATTACAGTGCCCCTGAGCTCCTTTCTTCAACTCGCTTTCTTTTGAGCTGGCCGCAACACCGCAGGATGGCTTCAGGCCCTAATCTGGTTCCGGCACGGCACGCTGAGCCTTTGGTTAATTCCTCTTCCTGGTGGGAAATGAGAGTTAAATTTGCCCGTCCAGACACCTCCAGCTAGTCTCTCATTGGTTCTCGCTATTCCTGTTCATCTTCCGCAGAAATTGCAAACTGGGCCAAACAGGAGGTTAAAGGGACTGACTCTCCAAGTCGGGAGGGTGTTAATAAAGCGTCTGGAATGTTGCACCCGAGTACCAGGGTACGAAAACTGAGACATATTTGAACACGTCTCCCGATCACATGGTTGATCATACTCTAGGTTCCACATGCATGTTTTAGCTGAAGGAAGAATACCTTAAACCTGGGTAGTTGAAACCCGTGGAATGGGTACCATGCAATATGACTTCCAAGGGTCTTCATTTGCTCACCGAACCTCTCCAATCCTATCACTGCTGCGTTTATGCCCCTGTACACATGCTTGATTCTCTTTCGGAGACATAGCAATCCATAGGTTTTAAGATACTTACTAGTCAGGTACATTCTTAGGCATTTAATATGCGGTGTTGAGTCCATTTCGTTGAGCAAGGAGTAGCTCTTGTCTATTCCATATTTGGCTTAAGGAACTTTATCTGTGCTCATTTCAATCTCTGGTTTTATGCAGCACCCCAACTCACCTTTCCCCTTAAGCAAGCATAAGTTGGTTTTCTAAATTTGAGACCCTGTTCTGTTCTGTAATTCAGTTCCTGTGTAGCCAAGTTTAAATTCCGTGTATTACTGATATCTTATGATGTTTCTTTTTCTGTGTGACTTATTTCAGTTAGAATCATCATACCTGAATCCACTCATTGTGCTGCTAAGGGCCTGATGACATAGATTTCATTGCTGAGTGATATTGCTTTGTAAGTAAATACCACAACTTCTTTATCCATTTTTCACTTTCTGCGATGTTGAACTTGTACTGTAAACGAGGTTCTTGTAAACAGAGGCGTCCCAAACTTTGGGGTGGCTGTGTCTTTTTGATTTTAATTTCCCTAAGCTATAGGACCATAAGTGGAAGTGCCCTAGGCTCTGTTGCTTTGTTTTTTAGATGTTTCAGGAAACACCATACACTTCTCCCGAGTGTCTGTTGGCAATTTACATCCCGCCCATCAGCATAACAAGGCTCCCAGTTCTCCATGGCCTGTCCTGCCTTTCTGGATTTTACACTTTTTTCAGATGGCCCTTTTGACCGGGGGGAAGTGAGACTTCATTGTAGTGCAGATTTCCTTTGCAAGCTTGCTTGGTTGGCCAAAAAGGGCGTATGCGTTTTTTCCTGAATATATTCAGGAAAAAACGCATACGCCCTTTTTGGCCAAGTGCATCATTGTGGACGTTCTGCCTCTTTTCCTATGCTTTCAATGCAATTCCAGTCTACCTCCTGAAATCGGTTTCCTGCAATTCTGCCCCGCTTTCAAGTCCTCTTGGCAGCCTTACTTCAGTATATTTTTGGACGATAGCTGTCATTTATAACTCTGCAGGTTTGTGAATTACAGTGCCCCTGAGCTCCTTTCTTCAACTCGCTTTCTTTTGAGCTGGCCGCAACACCGCAGGATGGCTTCAGGCCCTAATCTGGTTCCGGCACGGCACGCTGAGCCTTTGGTTAATTCCTCTTCCTGGTGGGAAATGAGAGTTAAATTTGCCCGTCCAGACACCTCCAGCTAGTCTCTCATTGGTTCTCGCTATTCCTGTTCATCTTCCGCAGAAATTGCAAACTGGGCCAAACAGGAGGTTAAAGGGACTGACTCTCCAAGTCGGGAGGGTGTTAGTAAAGCGTCTGGAATGTTGCACCCGAGTACCAGGGTACGAAAACTGAGACATATTTGAACACGTCTCCCGATCACATGGTTGATCATACTCTAGGTTGCACATGCATGTTTTAGCTGAAGGAAGAATACCTTAAACCTGGGTAGTTGAAACCCGTGGAATGGGTACCATGCAATATGACTTCAAAGGGTCTTCATTTGCTCACCGAACCTCTCCAATCCTATCACTGCTGCGTTTATGCCCCTGTACACATGCTTGATTCTCTTTCGGAGACATAGCAATCCATAGGTTTTAAGATACTTACTAGTCAGGTACATTCTTAGGCATTTAATATGCGGTGTTGAGTCCATTTCGTTGAGCAAGGAGTAGCTCTTGTCTATTCCATATTTGGCTTAAGGAACTTTATCTGTGCTCATTTCAATCTCTGGTTTTATGCAGCACCCCAACTCACCTTTCCCCTTAAGCAAGCATAAGTTGGTTTTCTAAATTTGAGACCCTGTTCTGTTCTGTAATTCAGTTCCTGTGTAGCCAAGTTTAAATTCCGTGTATTACTGATATCTTATGATGTTTCTTTTTCTGTGTGACTTATTTCAGTTAGAATCATCATACCTGAATCCACTCATTGTGCTGCTAAGGGCCTGATGACATAGATTTCATTGCTGAGTGATATTGCTTTGTAAGTAAATACCACAACTTCTTTATCCATTTTTCACTTTCTGCGATGTTGAACTTGTACGGTAAACGAGGTTCTTGTAAACAGAGGCGTCCCAAACTTTGGGGTGGCTGTGTCTTTTTGATTTTAATTTCCCTAAGCTATAGGACCATAAGTGGAAGTGCCCTAGGCTCTGTTGCTTTGTTTTTTAGATGTTTCAGGAAACACCATACACTTCTCCCGAGTGTCTGTTGGCAATTTACATCCCGCCCATCAGCATAACAAGGCTCCCAGTTCTCCATGGCCTGTCCTGCCTTTCTGGATTTTACACTTTTTTCAGATGGCCCTTTTGACCGGGGGGAAGTGAGACTTCATTGTAGTGCAGATTTCCTTTGCAAGCTTGCTTGGTTGGCCAAAAAGGGCGTATGCGTTTTTTCCTGAATATATTCAGGAAAAAACGCATACGCCCTTTTTGGCCAAGTGCATCATTGTGGACGTTCTGCCTCTTTTCCTATGCTTTCAATGCAATTCCAGTCTACCTCCTGAAATCGGTTTCCTGCAATTCTGCCCCGCTTTCAAGTCCTCTTGGCAGCCTTACTTCAGTATATTTTTGGACGATAGCTGTCATTTATAACTCTGCAGGTTTGTGAATTACAGTGCCCCTGAGCTCCTTTCTTCAACTCGCTTTCTTTTGAGCTGGCCGCAACACCGCAGGATGGCTTCAGGCCCTAATCTGGTTCCGGCACGGCACGCTGAGCCTTTGGTTAATTCCTCTTCCTGGTGGGAAATGAGAGTTAAATTTGCCCGTCCAGACACCTCCAGCTAGTCTCTCATTGGTTCTCGCTATTCCTGTTCATCTTCCGCAGAAATTGCAAACTGGGCCAAACAGGAGGTTAAAGGGACTGACTCTCCAAGTCGGGAGGGTGTTAGTAAAGCGTCTGGAATGTTGCACCCGAGTACCAGGGTACGAAAACTGAGACATATTTGAACACGTCTCCCGATCACATGGTTGATCATACTCTAGGTTCCACATGCATGTTTTAGCTGAAGGAAGAATACCTTAAACCTGGGTAGTTGAAACCCGTGGAATGGGTACCATGCAATATGACTTCAAAGGGTCTTCATTTGCTCACCGAACCTCTCCAATCCTATCACTGCTGCGTTTATGCCCCTGTACACATGCTTGATTCTCTTTTGGAGACATAGCAATCCATAGGTTTTAAGATACTTACTAGTCAGGTACATTCTTAGGCATTTAATATGCGGTGTTGAGTCCATTTCGTTGAGCAAGGAGTAGCTCTTGTCTATTCCATATTTGGCTTAAGGAACTTTATCTGTGCTCATTTCAATCTCTGGTTTTATGCAGCACCCCAACTCACCTTTCCCCTTAAGCAAGCATAAGTTGGTTTTCTAAATTTGAGACCCTGTTCTGTTCTGTAATTCAGTTCCTGTGTAGCCAAGTTTACATTCCGTGTATTACTGATATCTTATGATGTTTCTTTTTCTGTGTGACTTATTTCAGTTAGAATCATCATACCTGAATCCACTCATTGTGCTGCTAAGGGCCTGATGACATAGATTTCATTGCTGAGTGATATTGCTTTGTAAGTAAATACCACAACTTCTTTATCCATTTTTCACTTTCTGCGATGTTGAACTTGTACGGTAAACGAGGTTCTTGTAAACAGAGGCGTCCCAAACTTTGGGGTGGCTGTGTCTTTTTGATTTTAATTTCCCTAAGCTATAGGACCATAAGTGGAAGTGCCCTAGGCTCTGTTGCTTTGTTTTTTAGATGTTTCAGGAAACACCATACACTTCTCCCGAGTGTCTGTTGGCAATTTACATCCCGCCCATCAGCATAACAAGGCTCCCAGTTCTCCATGGCCTGTCCTGCCTTTCTGGATTTTACACTTTTTTCAGATGGCCCTTTTGACCGGGGGGAAGTGAGACTTCATTGTAGTGCAGATTTCCTTTGCAAGCTTGCTTGGTTGGCCAAAAAGGGCGTATGCGTTTTTTCCTGAATATATTCAGGAAAAAACGCATACGCCCTTTTTGGCCAAGTGCATCATTGTGGACGTTCTGCCTCTTTTCCTATGCTTTCAATGCAATTCCAGTCTACCTCCTGAAATCGGTTTCCTGCAATTCTGCCCCGCTTTCAAGTCCTCTTGGCAGCCTTACTTCAGTATATTTTTGGACGATAGCTGTCATTTATAACTCTGCAGGTTTGTGAATTACAGTGCCCCTGAGCTCCTTTCTTCAACTCGCTTTCTTTTGAGCTGGCCGCAACACCGCAGGATGGCTTCAGGCCCTAATCTGGTTCCGGCACGGCACGCTGAGCCTTTGGTTAATTCCTCTTCCTGGTGGGAAATGAGAGTTAAATTTGCCCGTCCAGACACCTCCAGCTAGGCTCTCATTGGTTCTCGCTATTCCTGTTCATCTTCCGCAGAAATTGCAAACTGGGCCAAACAGGAGGTTAAAGGGACTGACTCTCCAAGTTGGGAGGGTGTTAGTAAAGCGTCTGGAATGTTGCACCCGAGTACCAGGGTACGAAAACTGAGACATATTTGAACACGTCTCCCGATCACATGGTTGATCAGACTCTAGGTTCCACATGCATGTTTTAGCTGAAGGAAGAATACCTTAAACCTGGGTAGTTGAAACCCGTGGAATGGGTACCATGCAATATGACTTCAAAGGGTCTTCATTTGCTCACCGAACCTCTCCAATCCTATCACTGCTGCGTTTATGCCCCTGTACACATGCTTGATTCTCTTTCGGAGACATAGCAATCCATAGGTTTTAAGATACTTACTAGTCAGGTACATTCTTAGGCATTTAATATGCGGTGTTGAGTCCATTTCGTTGAGCAAGGAGTAGCTCTTGTCTATTCCATATTTGGCTTAAGGAACTTTATCTGTGCTCATTTCAATCTCTGGTTTTATGCAGCACCCCAACTCACCTTTCCCCTTAAGCAAGCATAAGTTGGTTTTCTAAATTTGAGACCCTGTTCTGTTCTGTAATTCAGTTCCTGTGTAGCCAAGTTTAAATTCCGTGTATTACTGATATCTTATGATGTTTCTTTTTCTGTGTGACTTATTTCAGTTAGAATCATCATACCTGAATCCACTCATTGTGCTGCTAAGGGCCTGATGACATAGATTTCATTGCTGAGTGATATTGCTTTGTAAGTAAATACCACAACTTCTTTATCCATTTTTCACTTTCTGCGATGTTGAACTTGTACTGTAAACGAGGTTCTTGTAAACAGAGGCGTCCCAAACTTTGGGGTGGCTGTGTCTTTTTGATTTTAATTTCCCTAAGCTATAGGACCATAAGTGGAAGTGCCCTAGGCTCTGTTGCTTTGTTTTTTAGATGTTTCAGGAAACACCATACACTTCTCCCGAGTGTCTGTTGGCAATTTACATCCCGCCCATCAGCATAACAAGGCTCCCAGTTCTCCATGGCCTGTCCTGCCTTTCTGGATTTTACACTTTTTTCAGATGGCCCTTTTGACCGGGGGGAAGTGAGACTTCATTGTAGTGCAGATTTCCTTTGCAAGCTTGCTTGGTTGGCCAAAAAGGGCGTATGCGTTTTTTCCTGAATATATTCAGGAAAAAACGCATACGCCCTTTTTGGCCAAGTGCATCATTGTGGACGTTCTGCCTCTTTTCCTATGCTTTCAATGCAATTCCAGTCTACCTCCTGAAATCGGTTTCCTGCAATTCTGCCCCGCTTTCAAGTCCTCTTGGCAGCCTTACTTCAGTATATTTTTGGACGATAGCTGTCATTTATAACTCTGCAGGTTTGTGAATTACAGTGCCCCTGAGCTCCTTTCTTCAACTCGCTTTCTTTTGAGCTGGCCGCAACACCGCAGGATGGCTTCAGGCCCTAATCTGGTTCCGGCACGGCACGCTGAGCCTTTGGTTAATTCCTCTTCCTGGTGGGAAATGAGAGTTAAATTTGCCCGTCCAGACACCTCCAGCTAGTCTCTCATTGGTTCTCGCTATTCCTGTTCATCTTCCGCAGAAATTGCAAACTGGGCCAAACAGGAGGTTAAAGGGACTGACTCTCCAAGTCGGGAGGGTGTTAGTAAAGCGTCTGGAATGTTGCACCCGAGTACCAGGGTACGAAAACTGAGACATATTTGAACACGTCTCCCGATCACATGGTTGATCATACTCTAGGTTCCACATGCATGTTTTAGCTGAAGGAAGAATACCTTAAACCTGGGTAGTTGAAACCCGTGGAATGGGTACCATGCAATATGACTTCAAAGGGTCTTCATTTGCTCACCGAACCTCTCCAATCCTATCACTGCTGCGTTTATGCCCCTGTACACATGCTTGATTCTCTTTCGGAGACATAGCAATCCATAGGTTTTAAGATACTTACTAGTCAGGTACATTCTTAGGCATTTAATATGCGGTGTTGAGTCCATTTCGTTGAGCAAGGAGTAGCTCTTGTCTATTCCATATTTGGCTTAAGGAACTTTATCTGTGCTCATTTCAATCTCTGGTTTTATGCAGCACCCCAACTCACCTTTCCCCTTAAGCAAGCATAAGTTGGTTTTCTAAATTTGAGACCCTGTTCTGTTCTGTAATTCAGTTCCTGTGTAGCCAAGTTTACATTCCGTGTATTACTGATATCTTATGATGTTTCTTTTTCTGTGTGACTTATTTCAGTTAGAATCATCATACCTGAATCCACTCATTGTGCTGCTAAGGGCCTGATGACATAGATTTCATTGCTGAGTGATATTGCTTTGTAAGTAAATACCACAACTTCTTTATCCATTTTTCACTTTCTGCGATGTTGAACTTGTACGGTAAACGAGGTTCTTGTAAACAGAGGCGTCCCAAACTTTGGGGTGGCTGTGTCTTTTTGATTTTAATTTCCCTAAGCTATAGGACCATAAGTGGAAGTGCCCTAGGCTCTGTTGCTTTGTTTTTTAGATGTTTCAGGAAACACCATACACTTCTCCTGAGTGTCTGTTGTCAATTTACATCCCGCCCATCAGCATAACAAGGCTCCCAGTTCTCCATGGCCTGTCCTGCCTTTCTGGATTTTACACTTTTTTCAGATGGCCCTTTTGACCGGGGGGAAGTGAGACTTCATTGTAGTGTAGATTTCCTTTGCAAGCTTGCTTGGTTGGCCAAAAAGGGCGTATGCGTTTTTTCCTGAATATATTCAGGAAAAAACGCATACGCCCTTTTTGGCCAAGTGCATCATTGTGGACGTTCTGCCTCTTTTCCTATGCTTTCAATGCAATTCCAGTCTACCTCCTGAAATCGGTTTCCTGCAATTCTGCCCCGCTTTCAAGTCCTCTTGGCAGCCTTACTTCAGTATATTTTTGGACGATAGCTGTCATTTATAACTCTACAGGTTTGTGAATTACAGTGACCCTGAGCTCCTTTCTTCAACTCGCTTTCTTTTGAGCTGGCCGCAACACCGCAGGATGGCTTCAGGCCCTAATCTGGTTCCGGCACGGCACGCTGAGCCTTTGGTTAATTCCTCTTCCTGGTGGGAAATGAGAGTTAAATTTGCCCGTCCAGACACTTCCAGCTAGTCTCTCATTGGTTCTCGCTATTCCTGTTCATCTTCCGCAGAAATTGCAAACTGGGCCAAACAGGAGGTTAAAGGGACTGACTCTCCAAGTCGGGAGGGTGTTAGTAAAGCGTCTGGAATGTTGCACCCGAGTACCAGGGTACGAAAACTGAGACATATTTGAACACGTCTCCCGATCACATGGTTGATCATACTCTAGGTTCCACATGCATGTTTTAGCTGAAGGAAGAATACCTTAAACCTGGGTAGTTGAAACCCGTGGAATGGGTACCATGCAATATGACTTCAAAGGGTCTTCATTTGCTCACCGAACCTCTCCAATCCTATCACTGCTGCGTTTATGCCCCTGTACACATGCTTGATTCTCTTTCGGAGACATAGCAATCCATAGGTTTTAAGATACTTACTAGTCAGGTACATTCTTAGGCATTTAATATGCGGTGTTGAGTCCATTTCGTTGAGCAAGGAGTAGCTCTTGTCTATTCCATATTTGGCTTAAGGAACTTTATCTGTGCTCATTTCAATCTCTGGTTTTATGCAGCACCCCAACTCACCTTTCCCCTTAAGCAAGCATAAGTTGGTTTTCTAAATTTGAGACCCTGTTCTGTTCTGTAATTCAGTTCCTGTGTAGCCAAGTTTAAATTCCGTGTATTACTGATATCTTATGATGTTTCTTTTTCTGTGTGACTTATTTCAGTTAGAATCATCATACCTGAATCCACTCATTGTGCTGCTAAGGGCCTGATGACATAGATTTCATTGCTGAGTGATATTGCTTTGTAAGTAAATACCACAACTTCTTTATCCATTTTTCACTTTCTGCGATGTTGAACTTGTACTGTAAACGAGGTTCTTGTAAACAGAGGCGTCCCAAACTTTGGGGTGGCTGTGTCTTTTTGATTTTAATTTCCCTAAGCTATAGGACCATAAGTGGAAGTGCCCTAGGCTCTGTTGCTTTGTTTTTTAGATGTTTCAGGAAACACCATACACTTCTCCCGAGTGTCTGTTGGCAATTTACATCCCGCCCATCAGCATAACAAGGCTCCCAGTTCTCCATGGCCTGTCCTGCCTTTCTGGATTTTACACTTTTTTCAGATGGCCCTTTTGACCGGGGGGAAGTGAGACTTCATTGTAGTGCAGATTTCCTTTGCAAGCTTGCTTGGTTGGCCCAAAAGGGCGTATGCGTTTTTTCCTGAATATATTCAGGAAAAAACGCATACGCCCTTTTTGGCCAAGTGCATCATTGTGGACGTTCTGCCTCTTTTCCTATGCTTTCAATGCAATTCCAGTCTATCTCCTGAAATCGGTTTCCTGCAATTCTGCCCCGCTTTCAAGTCCTCTTGGCAGCCTTACTTCAGTATATTTTTGGACGATAGCTGTCATTTATAACTCTGCAGGTTTGTGAATTACAGTGCCCCTGAGCTCCTTTCTTCAACTCGCTTTCTTTTGAGCTGGCCGCAACACCGCAGGATGGCTTCAGGCCCTAATCTGGTTCCGGCACGGCACGCTGAGCCTTTGGTTAATTCCTCTTCCTGGTGGGAAATGAGAGTTAAATTTGCCCGTCCAGACACCTCCAGCTAGTCTCTCATTGGTTCTCGCTATTCCTGTTCATCTTCCGCAGAAATTGCAAACTGGGCCAAACAGGAGGTTAAAGGGACTGACTCTCCAAGTCGGGAGGGTGTTAGTAAAGCGTCTGGAATGTTGCACCCGAGTACCAGGGTACGAAAACTGAGACATATTTGAACACGTCTCCCGATCACATGGTTGATCATACTCTAGGTTCCACATGCATGTTTTAGCTGAAGGAAGAATACCTTAAACCTGGGTAGTTGAAACCCGTGGAATGGGTACCATGCAATATGACTTCAAAGGGTCTTCATTTGCTCACCGAACCTCTCCAATCCTATCACTGCTGCGTTTATGCCCCTGTACACATGCTTGATTCTCTTTCGGAGACATAGCAATCCATAGGTTTTAAGATACTTCCTAGTCAGGTACATTCTTAGGCATTTAATATGCGGTGTTGAGTCCATTTCGTTGAGCAAGGAGTAGCTCTTGTCTATTCCATATTTGGCTTAAGGAACTTTATCTGTGCTCATTTCAATCTCTGGTTTTATGCAGCACCCCAACTCACCTTTCCCCTTAAGCAAGCATAAGTTGGTTTTCTAAATTTGAGACCCTGTTCTGTTCTGTAATTCAGTTCCTGTGTAGCCAAGTTTAAATTCCGTGTATTACTGATATCTTATGATGTTTCTTTTTCTGTGTGACTTATTTCAGTTAGAATCATCATACCTGAATCCACTCATTGTGCTGCTAAGGGCCTGATGACATAGATTTCATTGCTGAGTGATATTGCTTTGTAAGTAAATACCACAACTTCTTTATCCATTTTTCACTTTCTGCGATGTTGAACTTGTACTGTAAACGAGGTTCTTGTAAACAGAGGCGTCCCAAACTTTGGGGTGGCTGTGTCTTTTTGATTTTAATTTCCCTAAGCTATAGGACCATAAGTGGAAGTGCCCTAGGCTCTGTTGCTTTGTTTTTTAGATGTTTCAGGAAACACCATACACTTCTCCCGAGTGTCTGTTGGCAATTTACATCCCGCCCATCAGCATAACAAGGCTCCCAGTTCTCCATGGCCTGTCCTGTCTTTCTGGATTTTACACTTTTTTCAGATGGCCCTTTTGACCGGGGGGAAGTGAGACTTCATTGTAGTGCAGATTTCCTTTGCAAGCTTGCTTGGTTGGCCAAAAAGGGCGTATGCGTTTTTTCCTGAATATATTCAGGAAAAAACGCATACGCCCTTTTTGGCCAAGTGCATCATTGTGGACGTTCTGCCTCTTTTCCTATGCTTTCAATGCAATTCCAGTCTACCTCCTGAAATCGGTTTCCTGCAATTCTGCCCCGCTTTCAAGTCCTCTTGGCAGCCTTACTTCAGTATATTTTTGGACGATAGCTGTCATTTATAACTCTGCAGGTTTGTGAATTACAGTGCCCCTGAGCTCCTTTCTTCAACTCGCTTTCTTTTGAGCTGGCCGCAACACCGCAGGATGGCTTCAGGCCCTAATCTGGTTCCGGCACGGCACGCTGAGCCTTTGGTTAATTCCTCTTCCTGGTGGGAAATGAGAGTTAAATTTGCCCGTCCAGACACCTCCAGCTAGTCTCTCATTGGTTCTCGCTATTCCTGTTCATCTTCCGCAGAAATTGCAAACTGGGCCAAACAGGAGGTTAAAGGGACTGACTCTCCAAGTCGGGAGGGTGTTAGTAAAGCGTCTGGAATGTTGCACCCGAGTACCAGAGTACGAAAACTGAGACATATTTGAACACGTCTCCCGATCACATGGTTGATCATACTCTAGGTTCCACATGCATGTTTTAGCTGAAGGAGGAATACCTTAAACCTGGGTAGTTGAAACCCGTGGAATGGGTACCATGCAATATGACTTCAAAGGGTCTTCATTTGCTCACCGAACCTCTCCAATCCTATCACTGCTGCGTTTATGCCCCTGTACACATGCTTGATTCTCTTTCGGAGACATAGCAATCCATAGCTTTTAAGATACTTACTAGTCAGGTACATTCTTAGGCATTTAATATGCGGTGTTGAGTCCATTTCGTTGAGCAAGGAGTAGCTCTTGTCTATTCCATATTTGGCTTAAGGAACTTTATCTGTGCTCATTTCAATCTCTGGTTTTATGCAGCACCCCAACTCACCTTTCCCCTTAAGCAAGCATAAGTTGGTTTTCTAAATTTGAGACCCTGTTCTGTTCTGTAATTCAGTTCCTGTGTAGCCAAGTTTACATTCCGTGTATTACTGATATCTTATGATGTTTCTTTTTCTGTGTGACTTATTTCAGTTAGAATCATCATACCTGAATCCACTCATTGTGCTGCTAAGGGCCTGATGACATAGATTTCATTGCTGAGTGATATTGCTTTGTAAGTAAATACCACAACTTCTTTATCCATTTTTCACTTTCTGCGATGTTGAACTTGTACGGTAAACGAGGTTCTTGTAAACAGAGGCGTCCCAAACTTTGGGGTGGCTGTGTCTTTTTGATTTTAATTTCCCTAAGCTATAGGACCATAAGTGGAAGTGCCCTAGGCTCTGTTGCTTTGTTTTTTAGATGTTTCAGGAAACACCATACACTTCTCCCGAGTGTCTGTTGGCAATTTACATCCCGCCCATCAGCATAACAAGGCTCCCAGTTCTCCATGGCCTGTCCTGCCTTTCTGGATTTTACACTTTTTTCAGATGGCCCTTTTGACCGGGAGGAAGTGAGACTTCATTGTCGTGCAGATTTCCTTTGCAAGCTTGCTTGGTTGGCCAAAAAGGGCGTATGCGTTTTTTCCTGAATATATTCAGGAAAAAACGCATACGCCCTTTTTGGCCAAGTGCATCATTGTGGACGTTCTGCCTCTTTTCCTATGCTTTCAATGCAATTCCAGTCTGCCTCCTGAAATCGGTTTCCTGCAATTCTGCCCCGCTTTCAAGTCCTCTTGGCAGCCTTACTTCAGTATATTTTTGGACGATAGCTGTCATTTATAACTCTGCAGGTTTGTGAATTACAGTGCCCCTGAGCTCCTTTCTTCAACTCGCTTTCTTTTGAGCTGGCCGCAACACCGCAGGATGGCTTCAGGCCCTAATCTGGTTCCGGCACGGCATGCTGAGCCTTTGGTTAATTCCTCTTCCTGGTGGGAAATGAGAGTTAAATTTGCCCGTCCAGACACCTCCAGCTAGTCTCTCATTGGTTCTCGCTATTCCTGTTCATCTTCCGCAGAAATTGCAAACTGGGCCAAACAGGAGGTTAAAGGGACTGACTCTCCAAGTCGGGAGGGTGTTAGTAAAGCGTCTGGAATGTTGCACCCGAGTACCAGGGTACGAAAACTGAGACATATTTGAACACGTCTCCCGATCACATGGTTGATCATACTCTAGGTTCCACATGCATGTTTTAGCTGAAGGAAGAATACCTTAAACCTGGGTAGTTGAAACCCGTGGAATGGGTACCATGCAATATGACTTCAAAGGGTCTTCATTTGCTCACCGAACCTCTCCAATCCTATCACTGCTGCGTTTATGCCCCTGTACACATGCTTGATTCTCTTTCGGAGACATAGCAATCCATAGGTTTTAAGATACTTACTAGTCAGGTACATTCTTAGGCATTTAATATGCGGTGTTGAGTCCATTTCGTTGAGCAAGGAGTAGCTCTTGTCTATTCCATATTTGGCTTAAGGAACTTTATCTGTGCTCATTTCAATCTCTGGTTTTATGCAGCACCCCAACTCACCTTTCCCCTTAAGCAAGCATAAGTTGGTTTTCTAAATTTGAGACCCTGTTCTGTTCTGTAATTCAGTTCCTGTGTAGCCAAGTTTACATTCCGTGTATTACTGATATCTTATGATGTTTCTTTTTCTGTGTGACTTATTTCAGTTAGAATCATCATACCTGAATCCACTCATTGTGCTGCTAAGGGCCTGATGACATAGATTTCATTGCTGAGTGATATTGCTTTGTAAGTAAATACCACAACTTCTTTATCCATTTTTCACTTTCTGCGATGTTGAACTTGTACGGTAAACGAGGTTCTTGTAAACAGAGGCGTCCCAAACTTTGGGGTGGCTGTGTCTTTTTGATTTTAATTTCCCTAAGCTATAGGACCATAAGTGGAAGTGCCCTAGGCTCTGTTGCTTTGTTTTTTAGATGTTTCAGGAAACACCATACACTTCTCCCGAGTGTCTGTTGGCAATTTACATCCCGCCCATCAGCATAACAAGGCTCCCAGTTCTCCATGGCCTGTCCTGCCTTTCTGGATTTTACACTTTTTTCAGATGGCCCTTTTGACCGGGGGGAAGTGAGACTTCATTGTAGTGCAGATTTCCTTTGCAAGCTTGCTTGGTTGGCCAAAAAGGGCGTATGCGTTTTTTCCTGAATATATTCAGGAAAAAACGCATACGCCCTTTTTGGCCAAGTGCATCATTGTGGACGTTCTGCCTCTTTTCCTATGCTTTCAATGCAATTCCAGTCTACCTCCTGAAATCGGTTTCCTGCAATTCTGCCCCGCTTTCAAGTCCTCTTGGCAGCCTTACTTCAGTATATTTTTGGACGATAGCTGTCATTTATAACTCTGCAGGTTTGTGAATTACAGTGCCCCTGAGCTCCTTTCTTCAACTCGCTTTCTTTTGAGCTGGCCGCAACACCGCAGGATGGCTTCAGGCCCTAATCTGGTTCCGGCACGGCACGCTGAGCCTTTGGTTAATTCCTCTTCCTGGTGGGAAATGAGAGTTAAATTTGCCCGTCCAGGCACCTTCCAGCTAGTCTCTCATTGGTTCTCGCTATTCCTGTTCATCTTCCGCAGAAATTGCAAACTGGGCCAAACAGGAGGTTAAAGGGACTGACTCTCCAAGTCGGGAGGGTGTTAGTAAAGCGTCTGGAATGTTGCACCCGAGTACCAGGGTACGAAAACTGAGACATATTTGAACACGTCTCCCGATCACATGGTTGATCAGACTCTAGGTTCCACATGCATGTTTTAGCTGAAGGAAGAATACCTTAAACCTGGGTAGTTGAAACCCGTGGAATGGGTACCATGCAATATGACTTCAAAGGGTCTTCATTTGCTCACCGAACCTCTCCAATCCTATCACTGCTGCGTTTATGCCCCTGTACACATGCTTGATTCTCTTTCGGAGACATAGCAATCCATAGGTTTTAAGATACTTACTAGTCAGGTACATTCTTAGGCATTTAATATGCGGTGTTGAGTCCATTTCGTTGAGCAAGGAGTAGCTCTTGTCTATTCCATATTTGGCTTAAGGAACTTTATCTGTGCTCATTTCAATCTCTGGTTTTATGCAGCACCCCAACTCACCTTTCCCCTTAAGCAAGCATAAGTTGGTTTTCTAAATTTGAGACCCTGTTCTGTTCTGTAATTCAGTTCCTGTGTAGCCAAGTTTACATTCCGTGTATTACTGATATCTTATGATGTTTCTTTTTCTGTGTGACTTATTTCAGTTAGAATCATCATACCTGAATCCACTCATTGTGCTGCTAAGGGCCTGATGACATAGATTTCATTGCTGAGTGATATTGCTTTGTAAGTAAATACCACAACTTCTTTATCCATTTTTCACTTTCTGCGATGTTGAACTTGTACGGTAAACGAGGTTCTTGTAAACAGAGGCGTCCCAAACTTTGGGGTGGCTGTGTCTTTTTGATTTTAATTTCCCTAAGCTATAGGACCATAAGTGGAAGTGCCCTAGGCTCTGTTGCTTTGTTTTTTAGATGTTTCAGGAAACACCATACACTTCTCACGAGTGTCTGTTGGCAATTTACATCCCGCCCATCAGCATAACAAGGCTCCCAGTTCTCCATGGCCTGTCCTGCCTTTCTGGATTTTACACTTTTTTCAGATGGCCCTTTTGACCGGGAGGAAGTGAGACTTCATTGTCGTGCAGATTTCCTTTGCAAGCTTGCTTGGTTGGCCAAAAAGGGCGTATGCGTTTTTTCCTGAATATATTCAGGAAAAAACGCATACGCCCTTTTTGGCCAAGTGCATCATTGTGGACGTTCTGCCTCTTTTCCTATGCTTTCAATGCAATTCCAGTCTACCTCCTGAAATCGGTTTCCTGCAATTCTGCCCCGCTTTCAAGTCCTCTTGGCAGCCTTACTTCAGTATATTTTTGGACGATAGCTGTCATTTATAACTCTGCAGGTTTGTGAATTACAGTGCCCCTGAGCTCCTTTCTTCAACTCGCTTTCTTTTGAGCTGGCCGCAACACCGCAGGATGGCTTCAGGCCCTAATCTGGTTCCGGCACGGCACGCTGAGCCTTTGGTTAATTCCTCTTCCTGGTGGGAAATGAGAGTTAAATTTGCCCGTCCAGACACCTTCCAGCTAGTCTCTCATTGGTTCTCGCTATTCCTGTTCATCTTCCGCAGAAATTGCAAACTGGGCCAAACAGGAGGTTAAAGGGACTGACTCTCCAAGTCGGGAGGGTGTTAGTAAAGCGTCTGGAATGTTGCACCCGAGTACCAGGGTACGAAAACTGAGACATATTTGAACACGTCTCCCGATCACATGGTTGATCAGACTCTAGGTTCCACATGCATGTTTTAGCTGAAGGAAGAATACCTTAAACCTGGGTAGTTGAAACCCGTGGAATGGGTACCATGCAATATGACTTCAAAGGGTCTTCATTTGCTCACCGAACCTCTCCAATCCTATCACTGCTGCGTTTATGCCCCTGTACACTTGCTTGATTCTCTTTCGGAGACATAGCAATCCATAGGTTTTAAGATACTTACTAGTCAGGTACATTCTTAGGCATTTAATATGCGGTGTTGAGTCCATTTCGTTGAGCAAGGAGTAGCTCTTGTCTATTCCATATTTGGCTTAAGGAACTTTATCTGTGCTCATTTCAATCTCTGGTTTTATGCAGCACCCCAACTCACCTTTACCCTTAAGCAAGCATAAGTTGGTTTTCTAAATTTGAGACCCTGTTCTGTTCTGTAATTCAGTTCCTGTGTAGCCAAGTTTACATTCCGTGTATTACTGATATCTTATGATGGTTCTTTTTCTGTGTGACTTATTTCAGTTAGAATCATCATACCTGAATCCACTCATTGTGCTGCTAAGGGCCTGATGACATAGATTTCATTGCTGAGTGATATTGATTTGTAAGTAAATACCACAACTTCTTTATCCATTTTTCACTTTCTGCGATGTTGAACTTGTACGGTAAACGAGGTTCTTGTAAACAGAGGCGTCCCAAACTTTGGGGTGGCTGTGTCTTTTTGATTTTAATTTCCCTAAGCTATAGGACCATAAGTGGAAGTGCCCTAGGCTCTGTTGCTTTGTTTTTTAGATGTTTCAGGAAACACCATACACTTCTCCCGAGTGTCTGTTGGCAATTTACATCCCGCCCATCAGCATAACAAGGCTCCCAGTTCTCCATGGCCTGTCCTGCCTTTCTGGATTTTACACTTTTTTCAGATGGCCCTTTTGACCGGGAGGAAGTGAGACTTCATTGTAGTGCAGATTTCCTTTGCAAGCTTGCTTGGTTGGCCAAAAAGGGCGTATGCGTTTTTTCCTGAATATATTCAGGAAAAAACGCATACGCCCTTTTTGGCCAAGTGCATCATTGTGGACGTTCTGCCTCTTTTCCTATGCTTTCAATGCAATTCCAGTCTGTCTCCTGAAATCGGTTTCCTGCAATTCTGCCCCGCTTTCAAGTCCTCTTGGCAGCCTTACTTCAGTATATTTTTGGACGATAGCTGTCATTTATAACTCTGCAGGTTTGTGAATTACAGTGCCCCTGAGCTCCTTTCTTCAACTCGCTTTCTTTTGAGCTGGCCGCAACACCGCAGGATGGCTTCAGGCCCTAATCTGGTTCCGGCACGGCACGCTGAGCCTTTGGTTAATTCCTCTTCCTGGTGGGAAATGAGAGTTAAATTTGCCCGTCCAGACACCTTCCAGCTAGTCTCTCATTGGTTCTCGCTATTCCTGTTCATCTTCCGCAGAAATTGCAAACTGGGCCAAACAGGAGGTTAAAGGGACTGACTCTCCAAGTCGGGAGGGTGTTAGTAAAGCGTCTGGAATGTTGCACCCGAGTACCAGGGTACGAAAACTGAGACATATTTGAACACGTCTCCCGATCACATGGTTGATCAGACTCTAGGTTCCACATGCATGTTTTAGCTGAAGGAAGAATACCTTAAACCTGGGTAGTTGAAACCCGTGGAATGGGTACCATGCAATATGACTTCAAAGGGTCTTCATTTGCTCACCGAACCTCTCCAATCCTATCACTGCTGCGTTTATGCCCCTGTACACTTGCTTGATTCTCTTTCGGAGACATAGCAATCCATAGGTTTTAAGATACTTACTAGTCAGGTACATTCTTAGGCATTTAATATGCGGTGTTGAGTCCATTTCGTTGAGCAAGGAGTAGCTCTTGTCTATTCCATATTTGGCTTAAGGAACTTTATCTGTGCTCATTTCAATCTCTGGTTTTATGCAGCACCCCAACTCACCTTTCCCCTTAAGCAAGCATAAGTTGGTTTTCTAAATTTGAGACCCTGTTCTGTTCTGTAATTCAGTTCCTGTGTAGCCAAGTTTACATTCCGTGTATTACTGATATCTTATGATGTTTCTTTTTCTGTGTGACTTATTTCAGTTAGAATCATCATACCTGAATCCACTCATTGTGCTGCTAAGGGCCTGATGACATAGATTTCATTGCTGAGTGATATTGCTTTGTAAGTAAATACCACAACTTCTTTATCCATTTTTCACTTTCTGCGATGTTGAACTTGTACGGTAAACGAGGTTCTTGTAAACAGAGGCGTCCCAAACTTTGGGGTGGCTGTGTCTTTTTGATTTTAATTTCCCTAAGCTATAGGACCATAAGTGGAAGTGCCCTAGGCTCTGTTGCTTTGTTTTTTAGATGTTTCAGGAAACACCATACACTTCTCCCGAGTGTCTGTTGGCAATTTACATCCCGCCCATCAGCATAACAAGGCTCCCAGTTCTCCATGGCCTGTCCTGCCTTTCTGGATTTTACACTTTTTTCAGATGGCCCTTTTGACCGTGGGGAAGTGAGACTTCATTGTAGTGCAGATTTCCTTTGCAAGCTTGCTTGGTTGGCCAAAAAGGGCGTATGCGTTTTTTCCTGAATATATTCAGGAAAAAACGCATACGCCCTTTTTGGCCAAGTGCATCATTGTGGACGTTCTGCCTCTTTTCCTATGCTTTCAATGCAATTCCAGTCTACCTCCTGAAATCGGTTTCCTGCAATTCTGCCCCGCTTTCAAGTCCTCTTGGCAGCCTTACTTCAGTATATTTTTGGACGATAGCTGTCATTTATAACTCTGCAGGTTTGTGAATTACAGTGCCCCTGAGCTCCTTTCTTCAACTCGCTTTCTTTTGAGCTGGCCGCAACACCGCAGGATGGCTTCAGGCCCTAATCTGGTTCCGGCACGGCACGCTGAGCCTTTGGTTAATTCCTCTTCCTGGTGGGAAATGAGAGTTAAATTTGCCCGTCCAGACACCTCCAGCTAGTCTCTCATTGGTTCTCGCTATTCCTGTTCATCTTCCGCAGAAATTGCAAACTGGGCCAAACAGGAGGTTAAAGGGACTGACTCTCCAAGTCGGGAGGGTGTTAGTAAAGCGTCTGGAATGTTGCACCCGAGTACCAGGGTACGAAAACTGAGACATATTTGAACACGTCTCCCGATCACATGGTTGATCATACTCTAGGTTCCACATGCATGTTTTAGCTGAAGGAAGAATACCTTAAACCTGGGTAGTTGAAACCCGTGGAATGGGTACCATGCAATATGACTTCAAAGGGTCTTCATTTGCTCACCGAACCTCTCCAATCCTATCACTGCTGCGTTTATGCCCCTGTACACATGCTTGATTCTCTTTCGGAGACATAGCAATCCATAGGTTTTAAGATACTTACTAGTCAGGTACATTCTTAGGCGTTTAATATGCGGTGTTGAGTCCATTTCGTTGAGCAAGGAGTAGCTCTTGTCTATTCCATATTTGGCTTAAGGAACTTTATCTGTGCTCATTTCAATCTCTGGTTTTATGCAGCACCCCAACTCACCTTTCCCCTTATGCAAGCATAAGTTGGTTTTCTAAATTTGAGACCCTGTTCTGTTCTGTAATTCAGTTCCTGTGTAGCCAAGTTTACATTCCGTGTATTACTGATATCTTATGATGTTTCTTTTTCTGTGTGACTTATTTCAGTTAGAATCATCATACCTGAATCCACTCATTGTGCTGCTAAGGGCCTGATGACATAGATTTCATTGCTGAGTGATATTGCTTTGTAAGTAAATACCACAACTTCTTTATCCATTTTTCACTTTCTGCGATGTTGAACTTGTACTGTAAACGAGGTTCTTGTAAACAGAGGCGTCCCAAACTTTGGGGTGGCTGTGTCTTTTTGATTGTAATTTCCCTAAGCTATAGGACCATAAGTGGAAGTGCCCTAGGCTCTGTTGCTTTGTTTTTTAGATGTTTCAGGAAACACCATACACTTCTCCCGAGTGTCTGTTGGCAATTTACATCCCGCCCATCAGCATAACAAGGCTCCCAGTTCTCCATGGCCTGTCCTGCCTTTCTGGATTTTACACTTTTTTCAGATGGCCCTTTTGACCGTGGGGAAGTGAGACTTCATTGTAGTGCAGATTTCCTTTGCAAGCTTGCTTGGTTGGCCAAAAAGGGCGTATGCGTTTTTTCCTGAATATATTCAGGAAAAAACGCATACACACTTTTTGGCCAAGTGCATCATTGTGGACGTTCTGCCTCTTTTCCTATGCTTTCAATGCAATTCCAGTCTACCTCCTGAAATCGGTTTCCTGCAATTCTGCCCCGCTTTCAAGTCCTCTTGGCAGCCTTACTTCAGTATATTTTTGGACGATAGCTGTCATTTATAACTCTGCAGGTTTGTGAATTACAGTGCCCCTGAGCTCCTTTCTTCAACTCGCTTTCTTTTGAGCTGGCCGCAACACCGCAGGATGGCTTCAGGCCCTAATCTGGTTCCGGCACGGCATGCTGAGCCTTTGGTTAATTCCTCTTCCTGGTGGGAAATGAGAGTTAAATTTGCCCGTCCAGACACCTCCAGCTAGTCTCTCATTGGTTCTCGCTATTCCTGTTCATCTTCCGCAGAAATTGCAAACTGGGCCAAACAGGAGGTTAAAGGGACTGACTCTCCAAGTCGGGAGGGTGTTAGTAAAGCGTCTGGAATGTTGCACCCGAGTACCAGGGTACGAAAACTGAGACATATTTGAACACGTCTCCCGATCACATGGTTGATCATACTCTAGGTTCCACATGCATGTTTTAGCTGAAGGAAGAATACCTTAAACCTGGGTAGTTGAAACCCGTGGAATGGGTACCATGCAATATGACTTCAAAGGGTCTTCATTTGCTCACCGAACCTCTCCAATCCTATCACTGCTGCGTTTATGCCCCTGTACACATGCTTGATTCTCTTTCGGAGACATAGCAATCCATAGGTTTTAAGATACTTACTAGTCAGGTACATTCTTAGGCGTTTAATATGCGGTGTTGAGTCCATTTCGTTGAGCAAGGAGTAGCTCTTGTCTATTCCATATTTGGCTTAAGGAACTTTATCTGTGCTCATTTCAATCTCTGGTTTTATGCAGCACCCCAACTCACCTTTCCCCTTAAGCAAGCATAAGTTGGTTTTCTAAATTTGAGACCCTGTTCTGTTCTGTAATTCAGTTCCTGTGTAGCCAAGTTTACATTCCGTGTATTACTGATATCTTATGATGTTTCTTTTTCTGTGTGACTTATTTCAGTTAGAATCATCATACCTGAATCCACTCATTGTGCTGCTAAGGGCCTGATGACATAGATTTCATTGCTGAGTGATATTGCTTTGTAAGTAAATACCACAACTTCTTTATCCATTTTTCACTTTCTGCGATGTTGAACTTGTACTGTAAACGAGGTTCTTGTAAACAGAGGCGTCCCAAACTTTGGGGTGGCTGTGTCTTTTTGATTGTAATTTCCCTAAGCTATAGGACCATAAGTGGAAGTGCCCTAGGCTCTGTTGCTTTGTTTTTTAGATGTTTCAGGAAACACCATACACTTCTCCCGAGTGTCTGTTGGCAATTTACATCCCGCCCATCAGCATAACAAGGCTCCCAGTTCTCCATGGCCTGTCCTGCCTTTCTGGATTTTACACTTTTTTCAGATGGCCCTTTTGACCGTGGGGAAGTGAGACTTCATTGTAGTGCAGATTTCCTTTGCAAGCTTGCTTGGTTGGCCAAAAAGGGCGTATGCGTTTTTTCCTGAATATATTCAGGAAAAAACGCATACACACTTTTTGGCCAAGTGCATCATTGTGGACGTTCTGCCTCTTTTCCTATGCTTTCAATGCAATTCCAGTCTACCTCCTGAAATCGGTTTCCTGCAATTCTGCCCCGCTTTCAAGTCCTCTTGGCAGCCTTACTTCAGTATATTTTTGGACGATAGCTGTCATTTATAACTCTGCAGGTTTGTGAATTACAGTGCCCCTGAGCTCCTTTCTTCAACTCGCTTTCTTTTGAGCTGGCCGCAACACCGCAGGATGGCTTCAGGCCCTAATCTGGTTCCGGCACGGCATGCTGAGCCTTTGGTTAATTCCTCTTCCTGGTGGGAAATGAGAGTTAAATTTGCCCGTCCAGACACCTCCAGCTAGTCTCTCATTGGTTCTCGCTATTCCTGTTCATCTTCCGCAGAAATTGCAAACTGGGCCAAACAGGAGGTTAAAGGGACTGACTCTCCAAGTCGGGAGGGTGTTAGTAAAGCGTCTGAAATGTTGCACCCGAGTACCAGGGTACGAAAACTGAGACATATTTGAACACGTCTCCCGATCACATGGTTGATCATACTCTAGGTTCCACATGCATGTTTTAGCTGAAGGAAGAATACCTTAAACCTGGGTAGTTGAAACCCGTGGAATGGGTACCATGCAATATGACTTCAAAGGGTCTTCATTTGCTCACCGAACCTCTCCAATCCTATCACTGCTGCGTTTATGCCCCTGTACACATGCTTGATTCTTTTTCGGAGACATAGCAATCCATAGGTTTTAAGATACTTACTAGTCAGGTACATTCTTAGGCGTTTAATATGCGGTGTTGAGTCCATTTCGTTGAGCAAGGAGTAGCTCTTGTCTATTCCATATTTGGTTTAAGGAACTTTATCTGTGCTCATTTCAATCTCTGGTTTTATGCAGCACCCCAACTCACCTTTACCCTTAAGCAAGCATAAGTTGGTTTTCTAAATTTGAGACCCTGTTCTGTTCTGTAATTCAGTTCCTGTGTAGCCAAGTTTACATTCCGTGTATTACTGATATCTTATGATGTTTCTTTTTCTGTGTGACTTATTTCAGTTAGAATCATCATACCTGAATCCACTCATTGTGCTGCTAAGGGCCTGATGACATAGATTTCATTGCTGAGTGATATTGCTTTGTAAGTAAATACCACAACTTCTTTATCCATTTTTCACTTTCTGCGATGTTGAACTTGTACTGTAAACGAGGTTCTTGTAAACAGAGGCGTCCCAAACTTTGGGGTGGCTGTGTCTTTTTGATTTTAATTTCCCTAAGCTATAGGACCATAAGTGGAAGTGCCCTAGGCTCTGTTGCTTTGTTTTTTAGATGTTTCAGGAAACACCATACACTTCTCCCGAGTGTCTGTTGGCAATTTACATCCCGCCCATCAGCATAACAAGGCTCCCAGTTCTCCATGGCCTGTCCTGCCTTTCTGGATTTTACACTTTTTCAGATGGCCCTTTTGACCGGGGGGAAGTGAGACTTCATTGTAGTGCAGATTTCCTTTGCAAGCTTGCTTGGTTGGCCAAAAAGGGCGTATGCATTTCTTCCTGAATATATTCAGGAAAAAACGCATACGCCCTTTTTGGCCAAGTGCATTATTGTGGACGTTCTGCCTCTTTTCCTATGCTTTCAATGCAATTCCAGTCTATCTCCTGAAATCGGTTTCCTGCAATTCTGCCCCGCTTTCAAGTCCTCTTGGCAGCCTTACTTCAGTATATTTTTGGACGATAGCTGTCATTTATAACTCTGCAGGTTTGTGAATTACAGTGCCCCTGAGCTCCTTTCTTCAACTCGCTTTCTTTTGAGCTGGCCGCAACACCGCAGGATGGCTTCAGGCCCTAATCTGGTTCCGGCACGGCACGCTGAGCCTTTGGTTAATTCCTCTTCCTGGTGGGAAATGAGAGTTAAATTTGCCCGTCCAGACACCTCCAGCTAGTCTCTCATTGGTTCTCGCTATTCCTGTTCATCTTCCGCAGAAATTGCAAACTGGGCCAAACAGGAGGTTAAAGGGACTGACTCTCCAAGTCGGGAGGGTGTTAGTAAAGCGTCTGGAATGTTGCACCCGAGTACCAGGGTACGAAAACTGAGACATATTTGAACATGTCTCCCGATCACATGGTTGATCATACTCTAGGTTGCACATGCATGTTTTAGCTGAAGGAAGAATACCTTAAACCTGGGTAGTTGAAACCCGTGGAATGGGTACCATGCAATATGACTTCAAAGGGTCTTCATTTGCTCACCGAACCTCTCCAATCCTATCACTGCTGCGTTTATGCCCCTGTACACATGCTTGATTCTCTTTCGGAGACATAGCAATCCATAGGTTTTAAGATACTTACTAGTCAGGTACATTCTTAGGCGTTTAATATGCGGTGTTGAGTCCATTTCGTTGAGCAAGGAGTAGCTCTTGTCTATTCCATATTTGGCTTAAGGAACTTTATCTGTGCTCATTTCAATCTCTGGTTTTATGCAGCACCCCAACTCACCTTTCCCCTTAAGCAAGCATAAGTTGGTTTTCTAAATTTGAGACCCTGTTCTGTTCTGTAATTCAGTTCCTGTGTAGCCAAGTTTACATTCCGTGTATTACTGATATCTTATGATGTTTCTTTTTCTGTGTGACTTATTTCAGTTAGAATCATCATACCTGAATCCACTCATTGTGCTGCTAAGGGCCTGATGACATAGATTTCATTGCTGAGTGATATTGCTTTGTAAGTAAATACCACAACTTCTTTATCCATTTTTCACTTTCTGCGATGTTGAACTTGTACTGTAAACGAGGTTCTTGTAAACAGAGGCGTCCCAAACTTTGGGGTGGCTGTGTCTTTTTGATTTTAATTTCCCTAAGCTATAGGACCATAAGTGGAAGTGCCCTAGGCTCTGTTGCTTTGTTTTTTAGATGTTTCAGGAAACACCATACACTTCTCCCGAGTGTCTGTTGGCAATTTACATCCCGCCCATCAGCATAACAAGGCTCCCAGTTCTCCATGGCCTGTCCTGCCTTTCTGGATTTTACACTTTTTTCAGATGGCCCTTTTGACCGGGGGGAAGTGAGACTTCATTGTAGTGCAGATTTCCTTTGCAAGCTTGCTTGGTTGGCCAAAAAGGGCGTATGCGTTTTTTCCTGAATATATTCAGGAAAAAACGCATACACCCTTTTTGGCCAAGTGCATCATTGTGGACGTTCTGCCTCTTTTCCTATGCTTTCAATGCAATTCCAGTCTACCTCCTGAAATCGGTTTCCTGCAATTCTGCCCCGCTTTCAAGTCCTCTTGGCAGCCTTACTTCAGTATATTTTTGGACGATAGCTGTCATTTATAACTCTGCAGGTTTGTGAATTACAGTGCCCCTGAGCTCCTTTCTTCAACTCGCTTTCTTTTGAGCTGGCCGCAACACCGCAGGATGGCTTCAGGCCCTAATCTGGTTCCGGCACGGCACGCTGAGCCTTTGGTTAATTCCTCTTCCTGGTGGGAAATGAGAGTTAAATTTGCCCGTCCAGACACCTCCAGCTAGTCTCTCATTGGTTCTCGCTATTCCTGTTCATCTTCCGCAGAAATTGCAAACTGGGCCAAACAGGAGGTTAAAGGGACTGACTCTCCAAGTCGGGAGGGTGTTAGTAAAGCGTCTGGAATGTTGCACCCGAGTACCAGGGTACGAAAACTGAGACATATTTGAACACGTCTCCCGATCACATGGTTGATCATACTCTTGGTTCCACATGCATGTTTTAGCTGAAGGAAGAATACCTTAAACCTGGGTAGTTGAAACCCGTGGAATGGGTACCATGCAATATGACTTCAAAGGGTCTTCATTTGCTCACCGAACCTCTCCAATCCTATCACTGCTGCGTTTATGCCCCTGTACACATGCTTGATTCTCTTTCGGAGACATAGCAATCCATAGGTTTTAAGATACTTACTAGTCAGGTACATTCTTAGGCATTTAATATGCGGTGTTGAGTCCATTTCGTTGAGCAAGGAGTAGCTCTTGTCTATTCCATATTTGGCTTAAGGAACTTTATCTGTGCTCATTTCAATCTCTGGTTTTATGCAGCACCCCAACTCACCTTTACCCTTAAGCAAGCATAAGTTGGTTTTCTAAATTTGAGACCCTGTTCTGTTCTGTAATTTAGTTCCTGTGTAGCCAAGTTTACATTCCGTGTATTACTGATATCTTATGATGTTTCTTTTTCTGTGTGACTTATTTCAGTTAGAATCATCATACCTGAATCCACTCATTGTGCTGCTAAGGGCCTGATGACATAGATTTCATTGCTGAGTGATATTGCTTTGTAAGTAAATACCACAACTTCTTTATCCATTTTTCACTTTCTGCGATGTTGAACTTGTACTGTAAACGAGGTTCTTGTAAACAGAGGCGTCCCAAACTTTGGGGTGGCTGTGTCTTTTGGATTTTAATTTCCCTAAGCTATAGGACCATAAGTGGAAGTGCCCTAGGCTCTGTTGCTTTGTTTTTTAGATGTTTCAGGAAACACCATACACTTCTCCCGAGTGTCTGTTGGCAATTTACATCCCGCCCATCAGCATAACAAGGCTCCCAGTTCTCCATGGCCTGTCCTGTCTTTCTGGATTTTACACTTTTTTCAGATGGCCCTTTTGACCGGGGGGAAGTGAGACTTCATTGTAGTGCAGATTTCCTTTGCAAGCTTGCTTGGTTGGCCAAAAAGGGCGTATGCGTTTCTTCCTGAATATATTCAGGAAAAAACGCATACGCCCTTTTTGGCCAAGTGCATCATTGTGGACGTTCTGCCTCTTTTCCTATGCTTTCAATGCAATTCCAGTCTACCTCCTGAAATCGGT
Organism: Pseudorca crassidens; assembly: GCF_039906515.1. NCBI lineage: Eukaryota > Metazoa > Chordata > Mammalia > Artiodactyla > Delphinidae > Pseudorca > Pseudorca crassidens. Next base: position 574,055 of record NW_027135949.1, on the reverse strand, counting down.
TTCCTGCAATTCTGCCCCGCTTTCAAGTCCTCTTGGCAGCCTTACTTCAGTATATTTTTGGACGATAGCTGTCATTTATAACTCTGCAGGTTTGTGAATTACAGTGCCCCTGAGCTCCTTTCTTCAACTCGCTTTCTTTTGAGCTGGCCGCAACACCGCAGGATGGCTTCAGGCCCTAATCTGGTTCCGGCACGGCACGCTGAGCCTTTGGTTAATTCCTCTTCCTGGTGGGAAATGAGAGTTAAATTTGCCCGTCCAGACACCTCCAGCTAGTCTCTCATTGGTTCTCGCTATTCCTGTTCATCTTCCGCAGAAATTGCAAACTGGGCCAAACAGGAGGTTAAAGGGACTGACTCTCCAAGTCGGGAGGGTGTTAATAAAGCGTCTGGAATGTTGCACCCGAGTACCAGGGTACGAAAACTGAGACATATTTGAACACGTCTCCCGATCACATGGTTGATCATACTCTAGGTTCCACATGCATGTTTTAGCTGAAGGAAGAATACCTTAAACCTGGGTAGTTGAAACCCGTGGAATGGGTACCATGCAATATGACTTCCAAGGGTCTTCATTTGCTCACCGAACCTCTCCAATCCTATCACTGCTGCGTTTATGCCCCTGTACACATGCTTGATTCTCTTTCGGAGACATAGCAATCCATAGGTTTTAAGATACTTACTAGTCAGGTACATTCTTAGGCATTTAATATGCGGTGTTGAGTCCATTTCGTTGAGCAAGGAGTAGCTCTTGTCTATTCCATATTTGGCTTAAGGAACTTTATCTGTGCTCATTTCAATCTCTGGTTTTATGCAGCACCCCAACTCACCTTTCCCCTTAAGCAAGCATAAGTTGGTTTTCTAAATTTGAGACCCTGTTCTGTTCTGTAATTCAGTTCCTGTGTAGCCAAGTTTAAATTCCGTGTATTACTGATATCTTATGATGTTTCTTTTTCTGTGTGACTTATTTCAGTTAGAATCATCATACCTGAATCCACTCATTGTGCTGCTAAGGGCCTGATGACATAGATTTCATTGCTGAGTGATATTGCTTTGTAAGTAAATACCACAACTTCTTTATCCATTTTTCACTTTCTGCGATGTTGAACTTGTACTGTAAACGAGGTTCTTGTAAACAGAGGCGTCCCAAACTTTGGGGTGGCTGTGTCTTTTTGATTTTAATTTCCCTAAGCTATAGGACCATAAGTGGAAGTGCCCTAGGCTCTGTTGCTTTGTTTTTTAGATGTTTCAGGAAACACCATACACTTCTCCCGAGTGTCTGTTGGCAATTTACATCCCGCCCATCAGCATAACAAGGCTCCCAGTTCTCCATGGCCTGTCCTGCCTTTCTGGATTTTACACTTTTTTCAGATGGCCCTTTTGACCGGGGGGAAGTGAGACTTCATTGTAGTGCAGATTTCCTTTGCAAGCTTGCTTGGTTGGCCAAAAAGGGCGTATGCGTTTTTTCCTGAATATATTCAGGAAAAAACGCATACGCCCTTTTTGGCCAAGTGCATCATTGTGGACGTTCTGCCTCTTTTCCTATGCTTTCAATGCAATTCCAGTCTACCTCCTGAAATCGGTTTCCTGCAATTCTGCCCCGCTTTCAAGTCCTCTTGGCAGCCTTACTTCAGTATATTTTTGGACGATAGCTGTCATTTATAACTCTGCAGGTTTGTGAATTACAGTGCCCCTGAGCTCCTTTCTTCAACTCGCTTTCTTTTGAGCTGGCCGCAACACCGCAGGATGGCTTCAGGCCCTAATCTGGTTCCGGCACGGCACGCTGAGCCTTTGGTTAATTCCTCTTCCTGGTGGGAAATGAGAGTTAAATTTGCCCGTCCAGACACCTCCAGCTAGTCTCTCATTGGTTCTCGCTATTCCTGTTCATCTTCCGCAGAAATTGCAAACTGGGCCAAACAGGAGGTTAAAGGGACTGACTCTCCAAGTCGGGAGGGTGTTAGTAAAGCGTCTGGAATGTTGCACCCGAGTACCAGGGTACGAAAACTGAGACATATTTGAACACGTCTCCCGATCACATGGTTGATCATACTCTAGGTTCCACATGCATGTTTTAGCTGAAGGAAGAATACCTTAAACCTGGGTAGTTGAAACCCGTGGAATGGGTACCATGCAATATGACTTCAAAGGGTCTTCATTTGCTCACCGAACCTCTCCAATCCTATCACTGCTGCGTTTATGCCCCTGTACACATGCTTGATTCTCTTTTGGAGACATAGCAATCCATAGGTTTTAAGATACTTACTAGTCAGGTACATTCTTAGGCATTTAATATGCGGTGTTGAGTCCATTTCGTTGAGCAAGGAGTAGCTCTTGTCTATTCCATATTTGGCTTAAGGAACTTTATCTGTGCTCATTTCAATCTCTGGTTTTATGCAGCACCCCAACTCACCTTTCCCCTTAAGCAAGCATAAGTTGGTTTTCTAAATTTGAGACCCTGTTCTGTTCTGTAATTCAGTTCCTGTGTAGCCAAGTTTACATTCCGTGTATTACTGATATCTTATGATGTTTCTTTTTCTGTGTGACTTATTTCAGTTAGAATCATCATACCTGAATCCACTCATTGTGCTGCTAAGGGCCTGATGACATAGATTTCATTGCTGAGTGATATTGCTTTGTAAGTAAATACCACAACTTCTTTATCCATTTTTCACTTTCTGCGATGTTGAACTTGTACGGTAAACGAGGTTCTTGTAAACAGAGGCGTCCCAAACTTTGGGGTGGCTGTGTCTTTTTGATTTTAATTTCCCTAAGCTATAGGACCATAAGTGGAAGTGCCCTAGGCTCTGTTGCTTTGTTTTTTAGATGTTTCAGGAAACACCATACACTTCTCCCGAGTGTCTGTTGGCAATTTACATCCCGCCCATCAGCATAACAAGGCTCCCAGTTCTCCATGGCCTGTCCTGCCTTTCTGGATTTTACACTTTTTTCAGATGGCCCTTTTGACCGGGGGGAAGTGAGACTTCATTGTAGTGCAGATTTCCTTTGCAAGCTTGCTTGGTTGGCCAAAAAGGGCGTATGCGTTTTTTCCTGAATATATTCAGGAAAAAACGCATACGCCCTTTTTGGCCAAGTGCATCATTGTGGACGTTCTGCCTCTTTTCCTATGCTTTCAATGCAATTCCAGTCTACCTCCTGAAATCGGTTTCCTGCAATTCTGCCCCGCTTTCAAGTCCTCTTGGCAGCCTTACTTCAGTATATTTTTGGACGATAGCTGTCATTTATAACTCTGCAGGTTTGTGAATTACAGTGCCCCTGAGCTCCTTTCTTCAACTCGCTTTCTTTTGAGCTGGCCGCAACACCGCAGGATGGCTTCAGGCCCTAATCTGGTTCCGGCACGGCACGCTGAGCCTTTGGTTAATTCCTCTTCCTGGTGGGAAATGAGAGTTAAATTTGCCCGTCCAGACACCTCCAGCTAGGCTCTCATTGGTTCTCGCTATTCCTGTTCATCTTCCGCAGAAATTGCAAACTGGGCCAAACAGGAGGTTAAAGGGACTGACTCTCCAAGTTGGGAGGGTGTTAGTAAAGCGTCTGGAATGTTGCACCCGAGTACCAGGGTACGAAAACTGAGACATATTTGAACACGTCTCCCGATCACATGGTTGATCAGACTCTAGGTTCCACATGCATGTTTTAGCTGAAGGAAGAATACCTTAAACCTGGGTAGTTGAAACCCGTGGAATGGGTACCATGCAATATGACTTCAAAGGGTCTTCATTTGCTCACCGAACCTCTCCAATCCTATCACTGCTGCGTTTATGCCCCTGTACACATGCTTGATTCTCTTTCGGAGACATAGCAATCCATAGGTTTTAAGATACTTACTAGTCAGGTACATTCTTAGGCATTTAATATGCGGTGTTGAGTCCATTTCGTTGAGCAAGGAGTAGCTCTTGTCTATTCCATATTTGGCTTAAGGAACTTTATCTGTGCTCATTTCAATCTCTGGTTTTATGCAGCACCCCAACTCACCTTTCCCCTTAAGCAAGCATAAGTTGGTTTTCTAAATTTGAGACCCTGTTCTGTTCTGTAATTCAGTTCCTGTGTAGCCAAGTTTAAATTCCGTGTATTACTGATATCTTATGATGTTTCTTTTTCTGTGTGACTTATTTCAGTTAGAATCATCATACCTGAATCCACTCATTGTGCTGCTAAGGGCCTGATGACATAGATTTCATTGCTGAGTGATATTGCTTTGTAAGTAAATACCACAACTTCTTTATCCATTTTTCACTTTCTGCGATGTTGAACTTGTACTGTAAACGAGGTTCTTGTAAACAGAGGCGTCCCAAACTTTGGGGTGGCTGTGTCTTTTTGATTTTAATTTCCCTAAGCTATAGGACCATAAGTGGAAGTGCCCTAGGCTCTGTTGCTTTGTTTTTTAGATGTTTCAGGAAACACCATACACTTCTCCCGAGTGTCTGTTGGCAATTTACATCCCGCCCATCAGCATAACAAGGCTCCCAGTTCTCCATGGCCTGTCCTGCCTTTCTGGATTTTACACTTTTTTCAGATGGCCCTTTTGACCGGGGGGAAGTGAGACTTCATTGTAGTGCAGATTTCCTTTGCAAGCTTGCTTGGTTGGCCAAAAAGGGCGTATGCGTTTTTTCCTGAATATATTCAGGAAAAAACGCATACGCCCTTTTTGGCCAAGTGCATCATTGTGGACGTTCTGCCTCTTTTCCTATGCTTTCAATGCAATTCCAGTCTACCTCCTGAAATCGGTTTCCTGCAATTCTGCCCCGCTTTCAAGTCCTCTTGGCAGCCTTACTTCAGTATATTTTTGGACGATAGCTGTCATTTATAACTCTGCAGGTTTGTGAATTACAGTGCCCCTGAGCTCCTTTCTTCAACTCGCTTTCTTTTGAGCTGGCCGCAACACCGCAGGATGGCTTCAGGCCCTAATCTGGTTCCGGCACGGCACGCTGAGCCTTTGGTTAATTCCTCTTCCTGGTGGGAAATGAGAGTTAAATTTGCCCGTCCAGACACCTCCAGCTAGTCTCTCATTGGTTCTCGCTATTCCTGTTCATCTTCCGCAGAAATTGCAAACTGGGCCAAACAGGAGGTTAAAGGGACTGACTCTCCAAGTCGGGAGGGTGTTAGTAAAGCGTCTGGAATGTTGCACCCGAGTACCAGGGTACGAAAACTGAGACATATTTGAACACGTCTCCCGATCACATGGTTGATCATACTCTAGGTTCCACATGCATGTTTTAGCTGAAGGAAGAATACCTTAAACCTGGGTAGTTGAAACCCGTGGAATGGGTACCATGCAATATGACTTCAAAGGGTCTTCATTTGCTCACCGAACCTCTCCAATCCTATCACTGCTGCGTTTATGCCCCTGTACACATGCTTGATTCTCTTTCGGAGACATAGCAATCCATAGGTTTTAAGATACTTACTAGTCAGGTACATTCTTAGGCATTTAATATGCGGTGTTGAGTCCATTTCGTTGAGCAAGGAGTAGCTCTTGTCTATTCCATATTTGGCTTAAGGAACTTTATCTGTGCTCATTTCAATCTCTGGTTTTATGCAGCACCCCAACTCACCTTTCCCCTTAAGCAAGCATAAGTTGGTTTTCTAAATTTGAGACCCTGTTCTGTTCTGTAATTCAGTTCCTGTGTAGCCAAGTTTACATTCCGTGTATTACTGATATCTTATGATGTTTCTTTTTCTGTGTGACTTATTTCAGTTAGAATCATCATACCTGAATCCACTCATTGTGCTGCTAAGGGCCTGATGACATAGATTTCATTGCTGAGTGATATTGCTTTGTAAGTAAATACCACAACTTCTTTATCCATTTTTCACTTTCTGCGATGTTGAACTTGTACGGTAAACGAGGTTCTTGTAAACAGAGGCGTCCCAAACTTTGGGGTGGCTGTGTCTTTTTGATTTTAATTTCCCTAAGCTATAGGACCATAAGTGGAAGTGCCCTAGGCTCTGTTGCTTTGTTTTTTAGATGTTTCAGGAAACACCATACACTTCTCCCGAGTGTCTGTTGTCAATTTACATCCCGCCCATCAGCATAACAAGGCTCCCAGTTCTCCATGGCCTGTCCTGCCTTTCTGGATTTTACACTTTTTTCAGATGGCCCTTTTGACCGGGGGGAAGTGAGACTTCATTGTAGTGTAGATTTCCTTTGCAAGCTTGCTTGGTTGGCCAAAAAGGGCGTATGCGTTTTTTCCTGAATATATTCAGGAAAAAACGCATACGCCCTTTTTGGCCAAGTGCATCATTGTGGACGTTCTGCCTCTTTTCCTATGCTTTCAATGCAATTCCAGTCTACCTCCTGAAATCGGTTTCCTGCAATTCTGCCCCGCTTTCAAGTCCTCTTGGCAGCCTTACTTCAGTATATTTTTGGACGATAGCTGTCATTTATAACTCTACAGGTTTGTGAATTACAGTGCCCCTGAGCTCCTTTCTTCAACTCGCTTTCTTTTGAGCTGGCCGCAACACCGCAGGATGGCTTCAGGCCCTAATCTGGTTCCGGCACGGCACGCTGAGCCTTTGGTTAATTCCTCTTCCTGGTGGGAAATGAGAGTTAAATTTGCCCGTCCAGACACTTCCAGCTAGTCTCTCATTGGTTCTCGCTATTCCTGTTCATCTTCCGCAGAAATTGCAAACTGGGCCAAACAGGAGGTTAAAGGGACTGACTCTCCAAGTCGGGAGGGTGTTAGTAAAGCGTCTGGAATGTTGCACCCGAGTACCAGGGTACGAAAACTGAGACATATTTGAACACGTCTCCCGATCACATGGTTGATCATACTCTAGGTTCCACATGCATGTTTTAGCTGAAGGAAGAATACCTTAAACCTGGGTAGTTGAAACCCGTGGAATGGGTACCATGCAATATGACTTCAAAGGGTCTTCATTTGCTCACCGAACCTCTCCAATCCTATCACTGCTGCGTTTATGCCCCTGTACACATGCTTGATTCTCTTTCGGAGACATAGCAATCCATAGGTTTTAAGATACTTACTAGTCAGGTACATTCTTAGGCATTTAATATGCGGTGTTGAGTCCATTTCGTTGAGCAAGGAGTAGCTCTTGTCTATTCCATATTTGGCTTAAGGAACTTTATCTGTGCTCATTTCAATCTCTGGTTTTATGCAGCACCCCAACTCACCTTTCCCCTTAAGCAAGCATAAGTTGGTTTTCTAAATTTGAGACCCTGTTCTGTTCTGTAATTCAGTTCCTGTGTAGCCAAGTTTAAATTCCGTGTATTACTGATATCTTATGATGTTTCTTTTTCTGTGTGACTTATTTCAGTTAGAATCATCATACCTGAATCCACTCATTGTGCTGCTAAGGGCCTGATGACATAGATTTCATTGCTGAGTGATATTGCTTTGTAAGTAAATACCACAACTTCTTTATCCATTTTTCACTTTCTGCGATGTTGAACTTGTACTGTAAACGAGGTTCTTGTAAACAGAGGCGTCCCAAACTTTGGGGTGGCTGTGTCTTTTTGATTTTAATTTCCCTAAGCTATAGGACCATAAGTGGAAGTGCCCTAGGCTCTGTTGCTTTGTTTTTTAGATGTTTCAGGAAACACCATACACTTCTCCCGAGTGTCTGTTGGCAATTTACATCCCGCCCATCAGCATAACAAGGCTCCCAGTTCTCCATGGCCTGTCCTGCCTTTCTGGATTTTACACTTTTTTCAGATGGCCCTTTTGACCGGGGGGAAGTGAGACTTCATTGTAGTGCAGATTTCCTTTGCAAGCTTGCTTGGTTGGCCCAAAAGGGCGTATGCGTTTTTTCCTGAATATATTCAGGAAAAAACGCATACGCCCTTTTTGGCCAAGTGCATCATTGTGGACGTTCTGCCTCTTTTCCTATGCTTTCAATGCAATTCCAGTCTATCTCCTGAAATCGGTTTCCTGCAATTCTGCCCCGCTTTCAAGTCCTCTTGGCAGCCTTACTTCAGTATATTTTTGGACGATAGCTGTCATTTATAACTCTGCAGGTTTGTGAATTACAGTGCCCCTGAGCTCCTTTCTTCAACTCGCTTTCTTTTGAGCTGGCCGCAACACCGCAGGATGGCTTCAGGCCCTAATCTGGTTCCGGCACGGCACGCTGAGCCTTTGGTTAATTCCTCTTCCTGGTGGGAAATGAGAGTTAAATTTGCCCGTCCAGACACCTCCAGCTAGTCTCTCATTGGTTCTCGCTATTCCTGTTCATCTTCCGCAGAAATTGCAAACTGGGCCAAACAGGAGGTTAAAGGGACTGACTCTCCAAGTCGGGAGGGTGTTAGTAAAGCGTCTGGAATGTTGCACCCGAGTACCAGGGTACGAAAACTGAGACATATTTGAACACGTCTCCCGATCACATGGTTGATCATACTCTAGGTTCCACATGCATGTTTTAGCTGAAGGAAGAATACCTTAAACCTGGGTAGTTGAAACCCGTGGAATGGGTACCATGCAATATGACTTCAAAGGGTCTTCATTTGCTCACCGAACCTCTCCAATCCTATCACTGCTGCGTTTATGCCCCTGTACACATGCTTGATTCTCTTTCGGAGACATAGCAATCCATAGGTTTTAAGATACTTACTAGTCAGGTACATTCTTAGGCATTTAATATGCGGTGTTGAGTCCATTTCGTTGAGCAAGGAGTAGCTCTTGTCTATTCCATATTTGGCTTAAGGAACTTTATCTGTGCTCATTTCAATCTCTGGTTTTATGCAGCACCCCAACTCACCTTTCCCCTTAAGCAAGCATAAGTTGGTTTTCTAAATTTGAGACCCTGTTCTGTTCTGTAATTCAGTTCCTGTGTAGCCAAGTTTAAATTCCGTGTATTACTGATATCTTATGATGTTTCTTTTTCTGTGTGACTTATTTCAGTTAGAATCATCATACCTGAATCCACTCATTGTGCTGCTAAGGGCCTGATGACATAGATTTCATTGCTGAGTGATATTGCTTTGTAAGTAAATACCACAACTTCTTTATCCATTTTTCACTTTCTGCGATGTTGAACTTGTACTGTAAACGAGGTTCTTGTAAACAGAGGCGTCCCAAACTTTGGGGTGGCTGTGTCTTTTTGATTTTAATTTCCCTAAGCTATAGGACCATAAGTGGAAGTGCCCTAGGCTCTGTTGCTTTGTTTTTTAGATGTTTCAGGAAACACCATACACTTCTCCCGAGTGTCTGTTGGCAATTTACATCCCGCCCATCAGCATAACAAGGCTCCCAGTTCTCCATGGCCTGTCCTGTCTTTCTGGATTTTACACTTTTTTCAGATGGCCCTTTTGACCGGGGGGAAGTGAGACTTCATTGTAGTGCAGATTTCCTTTGCAAGCTTGCTTGGTTGGCCAAAAAGGGCGTATGCGTTTTTTCCTGAATATATTCAGGAAAAAACGCATACGCCCTTTTTGGCCAAGTGCATCATTGTGGACGTTCTGCCTCTTTTCCTATGCTTTCAATGCAATTCCAGTCTACCTCCTGAAATCGGTTTCCTGCAATTCTGCCCCGCTTTCAAGTCCTCTTGGCAGCCTTACTTCAGTATATTTTTGGACGATAGCTGTCATTTATAACTCTGCAGGTTTGTGAATTACAGTGCCCCTGAGCTCCTTTCTTCAACTCGCTTTCTTTTGAGCTGGCCGCAACACCGCAGGATGGCTTCAGGCCCTAATCTGGTTCCGGCACGGCACGCTGAGCCTTTGGTTAATTCCTCTTCCTGGTGGGAAATGAGAGTTAAATTTGCCCGTCCAGACACCTCCAGCTAGTCTCTCATTGGTTCTCGCTATTCCTGTTCATCTTCCGCAGAAATTGCAAACTGGGCCAAACAGGAGGTTAAAGGGACTGACTCTCCAAGTCGGGAGGGTGTTAGTAAAGCGTCTGGAATGTTGCACCCGAGTACCAGAGTACGAAAACTGAGACATATTTGAACACGTCTCCCGATCACATGGTTGATCATACTCTAGGTTCCACATGCATGTTTTAGCTGAAGGAGGAATACCTTAAACCTGGGTAGTTGAAACCCGTGGAATGGGTACCATGCAATATGACTTCAAAGGGTCTTCATTTGCTCACCGAACCTCTCCAATCCTATCACTGCTGCGTTTATGCCCCTGTACACATGCTTGATTCTCTTTCGGAGACATAGCAATCCATAGGTTTTAAGATACTTACTAGTCAGGTACATTCTTAGGCATTTAATATGCGGTGTTGAGTCCATTTCGTTGAGCAAGGAGTAGCTCTTGTCTATTCCATATTTGGCTTAAGGAACTTTATCTGTGCTCATTTCAATCTCTGGTTTTATGCAGCACCCCAACTCACCTTTCCCCTTAAGCAAGCATAAGTTGGTTTTCTAAATTTGAGACCCTGTTCTGTTCTGTAATTCAGTTCCTGTGTAGCCAAGTTTACATTCCGTGTATTACTGATATCTTATGATGTTTCTTTTTCTGTGTGACTTATTTCAGTTAGAATCATCATACCTGAATCCACTCATTGTGCTGCTAAGGGCCTGATGACATAGATTTCATTGCTGAGTGATATTGCTTTGTAAGTAAATACCACAACTTCTTTATCCATTTTTCACTTTCTGCGATGTTGAACTTGTACGGTAAACGAGGTTCTTGTAAACAGAGGCGTCCCAAACTTTGGGGTGGCTGTGTCTTTTTGATTTTAATTTCCCTAAGCTATAGGACCATAAGTGGAAGTGCCCTAGGCTCTGTTGCTTTGTTTTTTAGATGTTTCAGGAAACACCATACACTTCTCCCGAGTGTCTGTTGGCAATTTACATCCCGCCCATCAGCATAACAAGGCTCCCAGTTCTCCATGGCCTGTCCTGCCTTTCTGGATTTTACACTTTTTTCAGATGGCCCTTTTGACCGGGAGGAAGTGAGACTTCATTGTCGTGCAGATTTCCTTTGCAAGCTTGCTTGGTTGGCCAAAAAGGGCGTATGCGTTTTTTCCTGAATATATTCAGGAAAAAACGCATACGCCCTTTTTGGCCAAGTGCATCATTGTGGACGTTCTGCCTCTTTTCCTATGCTTTCAATGCAATTCCAGTCTGCCTCCTGAAATCGGTTTCCTGCAATTCTGCCCCGCTTTCAAGTCCTCTTGGCAGCCTTACTTCAGTATATTTTTGGACGATAGCTGTCATTTATAACTCTGCAGGTTTGTGAATTACAGTGCCCCTGAGCTCCTTTCTTCAACTCGCTTTCTTTTGAGCTGGCCGCAACACCGCAGGATGGCTTCAGGCCCTAATCTGGTTCCGGCACGGCACGCTGAGCCTTTGGTTAATTCCTCTTCCTGGTGGGAAATGAGAGTTAAATTTGCCCGTCCAGACACCTCCAGCTAGTCTCTCATTGGTTCTCGCTATTCCTGTTCATCTTCCGCAGAAATTGCAAACTGGGCCAAACAGGAGGTTAAAGGGACTGACTCTCCAAGTCGGGAGGGTGTTAGTAAAGCGTCTGGAATGTTGCACCCGAGTACCAGGGTACGAAAACTGAGACATATTTGAACACGTCTCCCGATCACATGGTTGATCATACTCTAGGTTCCACATGCATGTTTTAGCTGAAGGAAGAATACCTTAAACCTGGGTAGTTGAAACCCGTGGAATGGGTACCATGCAATATGACTTCAAAGGGTCTTCATTTGCTCACCGAACCTCTCCAATCCTATCACTGCTGCGTTTATGCCCCTGTACACATGCTTGATTCTCTTTCGGAGACATAGCAATCCATAGGTTTTAAGATACTTACTAGTCAGGTACATTCTTAGGCATTTAATATGCGGTGTTGAGTCCATTTCGTTGAGCAAGGAGTAGCTCTTGTCTATTCCATATTTGGCTTAAGGAACTTTATCTGTGCTCATTTCAATCTCTGGTTTTATGCAGCACCCCAACTCACCTTTCCCCTTAAGCAAGCATAAGTTGGTTTTCTAAATTTGAGACCCTGTTCTGTTCTGTAATTCAGTTCCTGTGTAGCCAAGTTTACATTCCGTGTATTACTGATATCTTATGATGTTTCTTTTTCTGTGTGACTTATTTCAGTTAGAATCATCATACCTGAATCCACTCATTGTGCTGCTAAGGGCCTGATGACATAGATTTCATTGCTGAGTGATATTGCTTTGTAAGTAAATACCACAACTTCTTTATCCATTTTTCACTTTCTGCGATGTTGAACTTGTACGGTAAACGAGGTTCTTGTAAACAGAGGCGTCCCAAACTTTGGGGTGGCTGTGTCTTTTTGATTTTAATTTCCCTAAGCTATAGGACCATAAGTGGAAGTGCCCTAGGCTCTGTTGCTTTGTTTTTTAGATGTTTCAGGAAACACCATACACTTCTCCCGAGTGTCTGTTGGCAATTTACATCCCGCCCATCAGCATAACAAGGCTCCCAGTTCTCCATGGCCTGTCCTGCCTTTCTGGATTTTACACTTTTTTCAGATGGCCCTTTTGACCGGGGGGAAGTGAGACTTCATTGTAGTGCAGATTTCCTTTGCAAGCTTGCTTGGTTGGCCAAAAAGGGCGTATGCGTTTTTTCCTGAATATATTCAGGAAAAAACGCATACGCCCTTTTTGGCCAAGTGCATCATTGTGGACGTTCTGCCTCTTTTCCTATGCTTTCAATGCAATTCCAGTCTACCTCCTGAAATCGGTTTCCTGCAATTCTGCCCCGCTTTCAAGTCCTCTTGGCAGCCTTACTTCAGTATATTTTTGGACGATAGCTGTCATTTATAACTCTGCAGGTTTGTGAATTACAGTGCCCCTGAGCTCCTTTCTTCAACTCGCTTTCTTTTGAGCTGGCCGCAACACCGCAGGATGGCTTCAGGCCCTAATCTGGTTCCGGCACGGCACGCTGAGCCTTTGGTTAATTCCTCTTCCTGGTGGGAAATGAGAGTTAAATTTGCCCGTCCAGGCACCTTCCAGCTAGTCTCTCATTGGTTCTCGCTATTCCTGTTCATCTTCCGCAGAAATTGCAAACTGGGCCAAACAGGAGGTTAAAGGGACTGACTCTCCAAGTCGGGAGGGTGTTAGTAAAGCGTCTGGAATGTTGCACCCGAGTACCAGGGTACGAAAACTGAGACATATTTGAACACGTCTCCCGATCACATGGTTGATCAGACTCTAGGTTCCACATGCATGTTTTAGCTGAAGGAAGAATACCTTAAACCTGGGTAGTTGAAACCCGTGGAATGGGTACCATGCAATATGACTTCAAAGGGTCTTCATTTGCTCACCGAACCTCTCCAATCCTATCACTGCTGCGTTTATGCCCCTGTACACATGCTTGATTCTCTTTCGGAGACATAGCAATCCATAGGTTTTAAGATACTTACTAGTCAGGTACATTCTTAGGCATTTAATATGCGGTGTTGAGTCCATTTCGTTGAGCAAGGAGTAGCTCTTGTCTATTCCATATTTGGCTTAAGGAACTTTATCTGTGCTCATTTCAATCTCTGGTTTTATGCAGCACCCCAACTCACCTTTCCCCTTAAGCAAGCATAAGTTGGTTTTCTAAATTTGAGACCCTGTTCTGTTCTGTAATTCAGTTCCTGTGTAGCCAAGTTTACATTCCGTGTATTACTGATATCTTATGATGTTTCTTTTTCTGTGTGACTTATTTCAGTTAGAATCATCATACCTGAATCCACTCATTGTGCTGCTAAGGGCCTGATGACATAGATTTCATTGCTGAGTGATATTGCTTTGTAAGTAAATACCACAACTTCTTTATCCATTTTTCACTTTCTGCGATGTTGAACTTGTACGGTAAACGAGGTTCTTGTAAACAGAGGCGTCCCAAACTTTGGGGTGGCTGTGTCTTTTTGATTTTAATTTCCCTAAGCTATAGGACCATAAGTGGAAGTGCCCTAGGCTCTGTTGCTTTGTTTTTTAGATGTTTCAGGAAACACCATACACTTCTCCCGAGTGTCTGTTGGCAATTTACATCCCGCCCATCAGCATAACAAGGCTCCCAGTTCTCCATGGCCTGTCCTGCCTTTCTGGATTTTACACTTTTTTCAGATGGCCCTTTTGACCGGGGGGAAGTGAGACTTCATTGTAGTGCAGATTTCCTTTGCAAGCTTGCTTGGTTGGCCAAAAAGGGCGTATGCGTTTTTTCCTGAATATATTCAGGAAAAAACGCATACGCCCTTTTTGGCCAAGTGCATCATTGTGGACGTTCTGCCTCTTTTCCTATGCTTTCAATGCAATTCCAGTCTACCTCCTGAAATCGGTTTCCTGCAATTCTGCCCCGCTTTCAAGTCCTCTTGGCAGCCTTACTTCAGTATATTTTTGGACGATAGCTGTCATTTATAACTCTGCAGGTTTGTGAATTACAGTGCCCCTGAGCTCCTTTCTTCAACTCGCTTTCTTTTGAGCTGGCCGCAACACCGCAGGATGGCTTCAGGCCCTAATCTGGTTCCGGCACGGCACGCTGAGCCTTTGGTTAATTCCTCTTCCTGGTGGGAAATGAGAGTTAAATTTGCCCGTCCAGGCACCTTCCAGCTAGTCTCTCATTGGTTCTCGCTATTCCTGTTCATCTTCCGCAGAAATTGCAAACTGGGCCAAACAGGAGGTTAAAGGGACTGACTCTCCAAGTCGGGAGGGTGTTAGTAAAGCGTCTGGAATGTTGCACCCGAGTACCAGGGTACGAAAACTGAGACATATTTGAACACGTCTCCCGATCACATGGTTGATCAGACTCTAGGTTCCACATGCATGTTTTAGCTGAAGGAAGAATACCTTAAACCTGGGTAGTTGAAACCCGTGGAATGGGTACCATGCAATATGACTTCAAAGGGTCTTCATTTGCTCACCGAACCTCTCCAATCCTATCACTGCTGCGTTTATGCCCCTGTACACATGCTTGATTCTCTTTCGGAGACATAGCAATCCATAGGTTTTAAGATACTTACTAGTCAGGTACATTCTTAGGCATTTAATATGCGGTGTTGAGTCCATTTCGTTGAGCAAGGAGTAGCTCTTGTCTATTCCATATTTGGCTTAAGGAACTTTATCTGTGCTCATTTCAATCTCTGGTTTTATGCAGCACCCCAACTCACCTTTCCCCTTAAGCAAGCATAAGTTGGTTTTCTAAATTTGAGACCCTGTTCTGTTCTGTAATTCAGTTCCTGTGTAGCCAAGTTTACATTCCGTGTATTACTGATATCTTATGATGTTTCTTTTTCTGTGTGACTTATTTCAGTTAGAATCATCATACCTGAATCCACTCATTGTGCTGCTAAGGGCCTGATGACATAGATTTCATTGCTGAGTGATATTGCTTTGTAAGTAAATACCACAACTTCTTTATCCATTTTTCACTTTCTGCGATGTTGAACTTGTACGGTAAACGAGGTTCTTGTAAACAGAGGCGTCCCAAACTTTGGGGTGGCTGTGTCTTTTTGATTTTAATTTCCCTAAGCTATAGGACCATAAGTGGAAGTGCCCTAGGCTCTGTTGCTTTGTTTTTTAGATGTTTCAGGAAACACCATACACTTCTCACGAGTGTCTGTTGGCAATTTACATCCCGCCCATCAGCATAACAAGGCTCCCAGTTCTCCATGGCCTGTCCTGCCTTTCTGGATTTTACACTTTTTTCAGATGGCCCTTTTGACCGGGAGGAAGTGAGACTTCATTGTCGTGCAGATTTCCTTTGCAAGCTTGCTTGGTTGGCCAAAAAGGGCGTATGCGTTTTTTCCTGAATATATTCAGGAAAAAACGCATACGCCCTTTTTGGCCAAGTGCATCATTGTGGACGTTCTGCCTCTTTTCCTATGCTTTCAATGCAATTCCAGTCTACCTCCTGAAATCGGTTTCCTGCAATTCTGCCCCGCTTTCAAGTCCTCTTGGCAGCCTTACTTCAGTATATTTTTGGACGATAGCTGTCATTTATAACTCTGCAGGTTTGTGAATTACAGTGCCCCTGAGCTCCTTTCTTCAACTCGCTTTCTTTTGAGCTGGCCGCAACACCGCAGGATGGCTTCAGGCCCTAATCTGGTTCCGGCACGGCACGCTGAGCCTTTGGTTAATTCCTCTTCCTGGTGGGAAATGAGAGTTAAATTTGCCCGTCCAGACACCTTCCAGCTAGTCTCTCATTGGTTCTCGCTATTCCTGTTCATCTTCCGCAGAAATTGCAAACTGGGCCAAACAGGAGGTTAAAGGGACTGACTCTCCAAGTCGGGAGGGTGTTAGTAAAGCGTCTGGAATGTTGCACCCGAGTACCAGGGTACGAAAACTGAGACATATTTGAACACGTCTCCCGATCACATGGTTGATCAGACTCTAGGTTCCACATGCATGTTTTAGCTGAAGGAAGAATACCTTAAACCTGGGTAGTTGAAACCCGTGGAATGGGTACCATGCAATATGACTTCAAAGGGTCTTCATTTGCTCACCGAACCTCTCCAATCCTATCACTGCTGCGTTTATGCCCCTGTACACTTGCTTGATTCTCTTTCGGAGACATAGCAATCCATAGGTTTTAAGATACTTACTAGTCAGGTACATTCTTAGGCATTTAATATGCGGTGTTGAGTCCATTTCGTTGAGCAAGGAGTAGCTCTTGTCTATTCCATATTTGGCTTAAGGAACTTTATCTGTGCTCATTTCAATCTCTGGTTTTATGCAGCACCCCAACTCACCTTTACCCTTAAGCAAGCATAAGTTGGTTTTCTAAATTTGAGACCCTGTTCTGTTCTGTAATTCAGTTCCTGTGTAGCCAAGTTTACATTCCGTGTATTACTGATATCTTATGATGGTTCTTTTTCTGTGTGACTTATTTCAGTTAGAATCATCATACCTGAATCCACTCATTGTGCTGCTAAGGGCCTGATGACATAGATTTCATTGCTGAGTGATATTGATTTGTAAGTAAATACCACAACTTCTTTATCCATTTTTCACTTTCTGCGATGTTGAACTTGTACGGTAAACGAGGTTCTTGTAAACAGAGGCGTCCCAAACTTTGGGGTGGCTGTGTCTTTTTGATTTTAATTTCCCTAAGCTATAGGACCA
Source organism: Pseudorca crassidens (assembly GCF_039906515.1). Classification (NCBI taxonomy): domain Eukaryota; kingdom Metazoa; phylum Chordata; class Mammalia; order Artiodactyla; family Delphinidae; genus Pseudorca; species Pseudorca crassidens. The sequence goes on along the minus strand of NW_027135949.1, from coordinate 557,053 downwards.
TAAGTGGAAGTGCCCTAGGCTCTGTTGCTTTGTTTTTTAGATGTTTCAGGAAACACCATACACTTCTCCCGAGTGTCTGTTGGCAATTTACATCCCGCCCATCAGCATAACAAGGCTCCCAGTTCTCCATGGCCTGTCCTGCCTTTCTGGATTTTACACTTTTTTCAGATGGCCCTTTTGACCGGGAGGAAGTGAGACTTCATTGTAGTGCAGATTTCCTTTGCAAGCTTGCTTGGTTGGCCAAAAAGGGCGTATGCGTTTTTTCCTGAATATATTCAGGAAAAAACGCATACGCCCTTTTTGGCCAAGTGCATCATTGTGGACGTTCTGCCTCTTTTCCTATGCTTTCAATGCAATTCCAGTCTGTCTCCTGAAATCGGTTTCCTGCAATTCTGCCCCGCTTTCAAGTCCTCTTGGCAGCCTTACTTCAGTATATTTTTGGACGATAGCTGTCATTTATAACTCTGCAGGTTTGTGAATTACAGTGCCCCTGAGCTCCTTTCTTCAACTCGCTTTCTTTTGAGCTGGCCGCAACACCGCAGGATGGCTTCAGGCCCTAATCTGGTTCCGGCACGGCACGCTGAGCCTTTGGTTAATTCCTCTTCCTGGTGGGAAATGAGAGTTAAATTTGCCCGTCCAGACACCTTCCAGCTAGTCTCTCATTGGTTCTCGCTATTCCTGTTCATCTTCCGCAGAAATTGCAAACTGGGCCAAACAGGAGGTTAAAGGGACTGACTCTCCAAGTCGGGAGGGTGTTAGTAAAGCGTCTGGAATGTTGCACCCGAGTACCAGGGTACGAAAACTGAGACATATTTGAACACGTCTCCCGATCACATGGTTGATCAGACTCTAGGTTCCACATGCATGTTTTAGCTGAAGGAAGAATACCTTAAACCTGGGTAGTTGAAACCCGTGGAATGGGTACCATGCAATATGACTTCAAAGGGTCTTCATTTGCTCACCGAACCTCTCCAATCCTATCACTGCTGCGTTTATGCCCCTGTACACTTGCTTGATTCTCTTTCGGAGACATAGCAATCCATAGGTTTTAAGATACTTACTAGTCAGGTACATTCTTAGGCATTTAATATGCGGTGTTGAGTCCATTTCGTTGAGCAAGGAGTAGCTCTTGTCTATTCCATATTTGGCTTAAGGAACTTTATCTGTGCTCATTTCAATCTCTGGTTTTATGCAGCACCCCAACTCACCTTTCCCCTTAAGCAAGCATAAGTTGGTTTTCTAAATTTGAGACCCTGTTCTGTTCTGTAATTCAGTTCCTGTGTAGCCAAGTTTACATTCCGTGTATTACTGATATCTTATGATGTTTCTTTTTCTGTGTGACTTATTTCAGTTAGAATCATCATACCTGAATCCACTCATTGTGCTGCTAAGGGCCTGATGACATAGATTTCATTGCTGAGTGATATTGCTTTGTAAGTAAATACCACAACTTCTTTATCCATTTTTCACTTTCTGCGATGTTGAACTTGTACGGTAAACGAGGTTCTTGTAAACAGAGGCGTCCCAAACTTTGGGGTGGCTGTGTCTTTTTGATTTTAATTTCCCTAAGCTATAGGACCATAAGTGGAAGTGCCCTAGGCTCTGTTGCTTTGTTTTTTAGATGTTTCAGGAAACACCATACACTTCTCCCGAGTGTCTGTTGGCAATTTACATCCCGCCCATCAGCATAACAAGGCTCCCAGTTCTCCATGGCCTGTCCTGCCTTTCTGGATTTTACACTTTTTTCAGATGGCCCTTTTGACCGGGGGGAAGTGAGACTTCATTGTAGTGCAGATTTCCTTTGCAAGCTTGCTTGGTTGGCCAAAAAGGGCGTATGCGTTTTTTCCTGAATATATTCAGGAAAAAACGCATACGCCCTTTTTGGCCAAGTGCATCATTGTGGACGTTCTGCCTCTTTTCCTATGCTTTCAATGCAATTCCAGTCTGCCTCCTGAAATCGGTTTCCTGCAATTCTGCCCCACTTTCAAGTCCTCTTGGCAGCCTTACTTCAGTATATTTTTGGACGATAGCTGTCATTTATAACTCTGCAGGTTTGTGAATTACAGTGCCCCTGAGCTCCTTTCTTCAACTCGCTTTCTTTTCAGCTGGCCGCAACACCGCAGGATGGCTTCAGGCCCTAATCTGGTTCCGGCACGGCACGCTGAGCCTTTGGTTAATTCCTCTTCCTGGTGGGAAATGAGAGTTAAATTTGCCCGTCCAGACACCTTCCAGCTAGTCTCTCATTGGTTCTCGCTATTCCTGTTCATCTTCCGCAGAAATTGCAAACTGGGCCAAACAGGAGGTTAAAGGGACTGACTCTCCAAGTCGGGAGGGTGTTAGTAAAGCGTCTGGAATGTTGCACCCGAGTACCAGGGTACGAAAACTGAGACATATTTGAACACGTCTCCCGATCACATGGTTGATCATACTCTAGGTTCCACATGCATGTTTTAGCTGAAGGAAGAATACCTTAAACCTGGGTAGTTGAAACCCGTGGAATGGGTACCATGCAATATGACTTCAAAGGGTCTTCATTTGCTCACCGAACCTCTCCAATCCTATCACTGCTGCGTTTATGCCCCTGTACACATGCTTGATTCTCTTACAGAGACATAGCAATCCATAGGTTTTAAGATACTTACTAGTCAGGTACATTCTTAGGCATTTAATATGCGGTGTTGAGTCCATTTCGTTGAGCAAGGAGTAGCTCTTGTCTATTCCATATTTGGCTTAAGGAACTTTATCTGTGCTCATTTCAATCTCTGGTTTTATGCAGCACCCCAACTCACCTTTCCCCTTAAGCAAGCATAAGTTAGTTTTCTAAATTTGAGACCCTGTTCTGTTCTGTAATTCAGTTCCTGTGTAGCCAAGTTTACATTCCGTGTATTACTGATATCTTATGATGTTTCTTTTTCTGTGTGACTTATTTCAGTTAGAATCATCATACCTGAATCCACTCATTGTGCTGCTAAGGGCCTGATGACATAGATTTCATTGCTGAGTGATATTGCTTTGTAAGTAAATACCACAACTTCTTTATCCATTTTTCACTTTCTGCGATGTTGAACTTGTACTGTAAACGAGGTTCTTGTAAACAGAGGCGTCCCAAACTTTGGGGTGGCTGTGTCTTTTTGATTTTAATTTCCCTAAGCTATAGGACCATAAGTGGAAGTGCCCTAGGCTCTGTTGCTTTGTTTTTTAGATGTTTCAGGAAACACCATACACTTCTCCCGAGTGTCTGTTGGCAATTTACATCCCGCCCATCAGCATAACAAGGCTCCCAGTTCTCCATGGCCTGTCCTGCCTTTCTGGATTTTACACTTTTTTCAGATGGCCCTTTTGACCGGGGGGAAGTGAGACTTCATTGTAGTGCAGATTTCCTTTGCAAGCTTGCTTGGTTGGCCAAAAAGGGCGTATGCGTTTTTTCCTGAATATATTCAGGAAAAAACGCATACGCCCTTTTTGGCCAAGTGCATCATTGTGGACGTTCTGCCTCTTTTCCTATGCTTTCAATGCAATTCCAGTCTACCTCCTGAAATCGGTTTCCTGCAATTCTGCCCCGCTTTCAAGTCCTCTTGGCAGCCTTACTTCAGTATATTTTTGGACGATAGCTGTCATTTATAACTCTGCAGGTTTGTGAATTACAGTGCCCCTGAGCTCCTTTCTTCAACTCGCTTTCTTTTGAGCTGGCCGCAACACCGCAGGATGGCTTCAGGCCCTAATCTGGTTCCGGCACGGCACGCTGAGCCTTTGGTTAATTCCTCTTCCTGGTGGGAAATGAGAGTTAAATTTGCCCGTCCAGACACCTCCAGCTAGTCTCTCATTGGTTCTCGCTATTCCTGTTCATCTTCCGCAGAAATTGCAAACTGGGCCAAACAGGAGGTTAAAGGGACTGACTCTCCAAGTCGGGAGGGTGTTAGTAAAGCGTCTGGAATGTTGCACCCGAGTACCAGGGTACGAAAACTGAGACATATTTGAACACGTCTCCCGATCACATGGTTGATCATACTCTAGGTTCCACATGCATGTTTTAGCTGAAGGAAGAATACCTTAAACCTGGGTAGTTGAAACCCGTGGAATGGGTACCATGCAATATGACTTCAAAGGGTCTTCATTTGCTCACCGAACCTCTCCAATCCTATCACTGCTGCGTTTATGCCCCTGTACACATGCTTGATTCTCTTTCGGAGACATAGCAATCCATAGGTTTTAAGATACTTACTAGTCAGGTACATTCTTAGGCATTTAATATGCGGTGTTGAGTCCATTTCGTTGAGCAAGGAGTAGCTCTTGTCTATTCCATATTTGGCTTAAGGAACTTTATCTGTGCTCATTTCAATCTCTGGTTTTATGCAGCACCCCAACTCACCTTTCCCCTTAAGCAAGCATAAGTTGGTTTTCTAAATTTGAGACCCTGTTCTGTTCTGTAATTCAGTTCCTGTGTAGCCAAGTTTACATTCCGTGTATTACTGATATCTTATGATGTTTCTTTTTCTGTGTGACTTATTTCAGTTAGAATCATCATACCTGAATCCACTCATTGTGCTGCTAAGGGCCTGATGACATAGATTTCATTGCTGAGTGATATTGCTTTGTAAGTAAATACCACAACTTCTTTATCCATTTTTCACTTTCTGCGATGTTGAACTTGTACTGTAAACGAGGTTCTTGTAAACAGAGGTGTCCCAAACATTGGGGTGGCTGTGTCTTTTTGATTTTAATTTCCCTAAGCTATAGGACCATAAGTGGAAGTGCCCTAGGCTCTGTTGCTTTGTTTTTTAGATGTTTCAGGAAACACCATACACTTCTCCCGAGTGTCTGTTGGCAATTTACATCCCGCCCATCAGCATAACAAGGCTCCCAGTTCTCCATGGCCTGTCCTGCCTTTCTGGATTTTACACTTTTTTCAGATGGCCCTTTTGACCGGGGGGAAGTGAGACTTCATTGTAGTGCAGATTTCCTTTGCAAGCTTGCTTGGTTGGCCAAAAAGGGCGTATGCGTTTTTTCCTGAATATATTCAGGAAAAAACGCATACGCCCTTTTTGGCCAAGTGCATCATTGTGGACGTTCTGCCTCTTTTCCTATGCTTTCAATGCAATTCCAGTCTACCTCCTGAAATCGGTTTCCTGCAATTCTGCCCCGCTTTCAAGTCCTCTTGGCAGCCTTACTTCAGTATATTTTTGGACGATAGCTGTCATTTATAACTCTGCAGGTTTGTGAATTACAGTGCCCCTGAGCTCCTTTCTTCAACTCGCTTTCTTTTGAGCTGGCCGCAACACCGCAGGATGGCTTCAGGCCCTAATCTGGTTCCGGCACGGCACGCTGAGCCTTTGGTTAATTCCTCTTCCTGGTGGGAAATGAGAGTTAAATTTGCCCGTCCAGACACCTTCCAGCTAGTCTCTCATTGGTTCTCGCTATTCCTGTTCATCTTCCGCAGAAATTGCAAACTGGGCCAAACAGGAGGTTAAAGGGACTGACTCTCCAAGTCGGGAGGGTGTTAGTAAAGCGTCTGGAATGTTGCACCCGAGTACCAGGGTACGAAAACTGAGACATATTTGAACACGTCTCCCGATCACATGGTTGATCATACTCTAGGTTCCACATGCATGTTTTAGCTGAAGGAAGAATACCTTAAACCTGGGTAGTTGAAACCCGTGGAATGGGTACCATGCAATATGACTTCAAAGTGTCTTCATTTGCTCACCGAACCTCTCCAATCCTATCACTGCTGCGTTTATGCCCCTGTACACATGCTTGATTCTCTTTCGGAGACATAGCAATCCATAGGTTTTAAGATACTTACTAGTCAGGTACATTCTTAGGCATTTAATATGCGGTGTTGAGTCCATTTCGTTGAGCAAGGAGTAGCTCTTGTCTATTCCATATTTGACTTAAGGAACTTTATCTGTGCTCATTTCAATCTCTGGTTTTATGCAGCACCCCAACTCACCTTTACCCTTAAGCAAGCATAAGTTGGTTTTCTAAATTTGAGACCCTGTTCTGTTCTGTAATTCAGTTCCTGTGTAGCCAAGTTTACATTCCGTGTATTACTGATATCTTATGATGTTTCTTTTTCTGTGTGACTTATTTCAGTTAGAATCATCATACCTGAATCCACTCATTGTGCTGCTAAGGGCCTGATGACATAGATTTCATTGCTGAGTGATATTGCTTTGTAAGTAAATACCACAACTTCTTTATCCATTTTTCACTTTCTGCGATGTTGAACTTGTACGGTAAACGAGGTTCTTGTAAACAGAGGCGTCCCAAACTTTGGGGTGGCTGTGTCTTTTTGATTTTAATTTCCCTAAGCTATAGGACCATAAGTGGAAGTGCCCTAGGCTCTGTTGCTTTGTTTTTTAGATGTTTCAGGAAACACCATACACTTCTCCCGAGTGTCTGTTGGCAATTTACATCCCGCCCATCAGCATAACAAGGCTCCCAGTTCTCCATGGCCTGTCCTGCCTTTCTGGATTTTACACTTTTTTCAGATGGCCCTTTTGACCGGGGGGAAGTGAGACTTCATTGTAGTGCAGATTTCCTTTGCAAGCTTGCTTGGTTGGCCAAAAAGGGCGTATGCGTTTTTTCCTGAATATATTCAGGAAAAAACGCATACGCCCTTTTTGGCCAAGTGCATCATTGTGGACGTTCTGCCTCTTTTCCTATGCTTTCAATGCAATTCCAGTCTGCCTCCTGAAATCGGTTTCCTGCAATTCTGCCCCGCTTTCAAGTCCTCTTGGCAGCCTTACTTCAGTATATTTTTGGACGATAGCTGTCATTTATAACTCTGCAGGTTTGTGAATTACAGTGCCCCTGAGCTCCTTTCTTCAACTCGCTTTCTTTTGAGCTGGCCGCAACACCGCAGGATGGCTTCAGGCCCTAATCTGGTTCCGGCACGGCACGCTGAGCCTTTGGTTAATTCCTCTTCCTGGTGGGAAATGAGAGTTAAATTTGCCCGTCCAGACACCTTCCAGCTAGTCTCTCATTGGTTCTCGCTATTCCTGTTCATCTTCCGCAGAAATTGCAAACTGGGCCAAACAGGAGGTTAAAGGGACTGACTCTCCAAGTCGGGAGGGTGTTAGTAAAGCATCTGGAATGTTGCACCCGAGTACCAGGGTACGAAAACTGAGACATATTTGAACACGTCTCCCGATCACATGGTTGATCATACTCTAGGTTCCACATGCATGTTTTAGCTGAAGGAAGAATACCTTAAACCTGGGTAGTTGAAACCCGTGGAATGGGTACCATGCAATATGACTTCAAAGGGTCTTCATTTGCTCACCGAACCTCTCCAATCCTATCACTGCTGCGTTTATGCCCCTGTACACATGCTTGATTCTCTTTCGGAGACATAGCAATCCATAGGTTTTAAGATACTTACTAGTCAGGTACATTCTTAGGCATTTAATATGCGGTGTTGAGTCCATTTCGTTGAGCAAGGAGTAGCTCTTGTCTATTCCATATTTGGCTTAAGGAACTTTATCTGTGCTCATTTCAATCTCTGGTTTTATGCAGCACCCCAACTCACCTTTCCCCTTAAGCAAGCATAAGTTGGTTTTCTAAATTTGAGACCCTGTTCTGTTCTGTAATTCAGTTCCTGTGTAGCCAAGTTTACATTCCGTGTATTACTGATATCTTATGATGTTTCTTTTTCTGTGTGACTTATTTCAGTTAGAATCATCATACCTGAATCCACTCATTGTGCTGCTAAGGGCCTGATGACATAGATTTCATTGCTGAATGATATTGCTTTGTAAGTAAATACCACAACTTCTTTATCCATTTTTCACTTTCTGCGATGTTGAACTTGTACTGTAAACGAGGTTCTTGTAAACAGAGGCGTCCCAAACTTTGGGGTGGCTGTGTCTTTTTGATTTTAATTTCCCTAAGCTATAGGACCATAAGTGGAAGTGCCCTAGGGTCTGTTGCTTTGTTTTTTAGATGTTTCAGGAAACACCATACACTTCTCCCGAGTGTCTGTTGGCAATTTACATCCCGCCCATCAGCATAACAAGGCTCCCAGTTCTCCATGGCCTGTCCTGCCTTTCTGGATTTTACACTTTTTTCAGATGGCCCTTTTGACCGGGGGGAAGTGAGACTTCATTGTAGTGCAGATTTCCTTTGCAAGCTTGCTTGGTTGGCCAAAAAGTGCGTATGCGTTTTTTCCTGAATATATTCAGGAAAAAACGCATACGCCCTTTTTGGCCAAGTGCATCATTGTGGACGTTCTGCCTCTTTTCCTATGCTTTCAATGCAATTCCAGTCTACCTCCTGAAATCGGTTTCCTGCAATTCTGCCCCGCTTTCAAGTCCTCTTGGCAGCCTTACTTCAGTATATTTTTGGACGATAGCTGTCATTTATAACTCTGCAGGTTTGTGAATTACAGTGCCCCTGAGCTCCTTTCTTCAACTCGCTTTCTTTTGAGCTGGCCGCAACACCGCAGGATGGCTTCAGGCCCTAATCTGGTTCCGGCACGGCACGCTGAGCCTTTGGTTAATTCCTCTTCCTGGTGGGAAATGAGAGTTAAATTTGCCCGTCCAGACACCTTCCAGCTAGTCTCTCATTGGTTCTCGCTATTCCTGTTCATCTTCCGCAGAAATTGCAAACTGGGCCAAACAGGAGGTTAAAGGGACTGACTCTCCAAGTCGGGAGGGTGTTAGTAAAGCGTCTGGAATGTTGCACCCGAGTACCAGGGTACGAAAACTGAGACATATTTGAACACGTCTCCCGATCACATGGTTGATCATACTCTAGGTTCCACATGCATGTTTTAGCTGAAGGAAGAATACCTTAAACCTGGGTAGTTGAAACCCGTGGAATGGGTACCATGCAATATGACTTCAAAGTGTCTTCATTTGCTCACCGAACCTCTCCAATCCTATCACTGCTGCGTTTATGCCCCTGTACACATGCTTGATTCTCTTTCGGAGACATAGCAATCCATAGGTTTTAAGATACTTACTAGTCAGGTACATTCTTAGGCATTTAATATGCGGTGTTGAGTCCATTTCGTTGAGCAAGGAGTAGCTCTTGTCTATTCCATATTTGGCTTAAGGAACTTTATCTGTGCTCATTTCAATCTCTGGTTTTATGCAGCACCCCAACTCACCTTTCCCCTTAAGCAAGCATAAGTTGGTTTTCTAAATTTGAGACCCTGTTCTGTTCTGTAATTCAGTTCCTGTGTAGCCAAGTTTACATTCCGTGTATTACTGATATCTTATGATGTTTCTTTTTCTGTGTGACTTATTTCAGTTAGAATCATCATACCTGAATCCACTCATTGTGCTGCTAAGGGCCTGATGACATAGATTTCATTGCTGAGTGATATTGCTTTGTAAGTAAATACCACAACTTCTTTATCCATTTTTCACTTTCTGCGATGTTGAACTTGTACGGTAAACGAGGTTCTTGTAAACAGAGGCGTCCCAAACTTTGGGGTGGCTGTGTCTTTTTGATTTTAATTTCCCTAAGCTATAGGACCATAAGTGGAAGTGCCCTAGGCTCTGTTGCTTTGTTTTTTAGATGTTTCAGGAAACACCATACACTTCTCCCGAGTGTCTGTTGGCAATTTACATCCCGCCCATCAGCATAACAAGGCTCCCAGTTCTCCATGGCCTGTCCTGCCTTTCTGGATTTTACAAGTTTTTCAGATGGCCCTTTTGACCGGGGGGAAGTGAGACTTCATTGTAGTGCAGATTTCCTTTGCAAGCTTGCTTGGTTGGCCAAAAAGGGCGTATGCATTTTTTCCTGAATATATTCAGGAAAAAACGCATACGCCCTTTTTGGCCAAGTGCATCATTGTGGACGTTCTGCCTCTTTTCCTATGCTTTCAATGCAATTCCAGTCTGCCTCCTGAAATCGGTTTCCTGCAATTCTGCCCCGCTTTCAAGTCCTCTTGGCAGCCTTACTTCAGTATATTTTTGGACGATAGCTGTCATTTATAACTCTGCAGGTTTGTGAATTACAGTGCCCCTGAGCTCCTTTCTTCAACTCGCTTTCTTTTGAGCTGGCCGCAACACCGCAGGATGGCTTCAGGCCCTAATCTGGTTCCGGCACGGCACGCTGAGCCTTTGGTTAATTCCTCTTCCTGGTGGGAAATGAGAGTTAAATTTGCCCGTCCAGACACCTTCCAGCTAGTCTCTCATTGGTTCTCGCTATTCCTGTTCATCTTCCGCAGAAATTGCAAACTGGGCCAAACAGGAGGTTAAAGGGACTGACTCTCCAAGTCGGGAGGGTGTTAGTAAAGCGTCTGGAATGTTGCACCCGAGTACCAGGGTACGAAAACTGAGACATATTTGAACACGTCTCCCGATCACATGGTTGATCATACTCTAGGTTCCACATGCATGTTTTAGCTGAAGGAAGAATACCTTAAACCTGGGTAGTTGAAACCCGTGGAATGGGTACCATGCAATATGACTTCAAAGGGTCTTCATTTGCTCACCGAACCTCTCCAATCCTATCACTGCTGCGTTTATGCCCCTGTACACATGCTTGATTCTCTTTCGGAGACATAGCAATCCATAGGTTTTAAGATACTTACTAGTCAGGTACATTCTTAGGCATTTAATATGCGGTGTTGAGTCCATTTCGTTGAGCAAGGAGTAGCTCTTGTCTATTCCATATTTGGCTTAAGGAACTTTATCTGTGCTCATTTCAATCTCTGGTTTTATGCAGCACCCCAACTCACCTTTCCCCTTAAGCAAGCATAAGTTGGTTTTCTAAATTTGAGACCCTGTTCTGTTCTGTAATTCAGTTCCTGTGTAGCCAAGTTTACATTCCGTGTATTACTGATATCTTATGATGTTTCTTTTTCTGTGTGACTTATTTCAGTTAGAATCATCATACCTGAATCCACTCATTGTGCTGCTAAGGGCCTGATGACATAGATTTCATTGCTGAGTGATATTGCTTTGTAAGTAAATACCACAACTTCTTTATCCATTTTTCACTTTCTGCGATGTTGAACTTGTACGGTAAACGAGGTTCTTGTAAACAGAGGCGTCCCAAACTTTGGGGTGGCTGTGTCTTTTTGATTTTAATTTCCCTAAGCTATAGGACCATAAGTGGAAGTGCCCTAGGCTCTGTTGCTTTGTTTTTTAGATGTTTCAGGAAACACCATACACTTCTCCCGAGTGTCTGTTGGCAATTTACATCCCGCCCATCAGCATAACAAGGCTCCCAGTTCTCCATGGCCTGTCCTGCCTTTCTGGATTTTACACTTTTTTCAGATGGCCCTTTTGACCGGGGGGAAGTGAGACTTCATTGTAGTGCAGATTTCCTTTGCAAGCTTGCTTGGTTGGCCAAAAAGGGCGTATGCGTTTTTTCCTGAATATATTCAGGAAAAAACGCATACGCCCTTTTTGGCCAAGTGCATCATTGTGGACGTTCTGCCTCTTTTCCTATGCTTTCAATGCAATTCCAGTCTGCCTCCTGAAATCGGTTTCCTGCAATTCTGCCCCGCTTTCAAGTCCTCTTGGCAGCCTTACTTCAGTATATTTTTGGACGATAGCTGTCATTTATAACTCTGCAGGTTTGTGAATTACAGTGCCCCTGAGCTCCTTTCTTCAACTCGCTTTCTTTTGAGCTGGCCGCAACACCGCAGGATGGCTTCAGGCCCTAATCTGGTTCCGGCACGGCACGCTGAGCCTTTGGTTAATTCCTCTTCCTGGTGGGAAATGAGAGTTAAATTTGCCCGTCCAGACACCTTCCAGCTAGTCTCTCATTGGTTCTCGCTATTCCTGTTCATCTTCCGCAGAAATTGCAAACTGGGCCAAACAGGAGGTTAAAGGGACTGACTCTCCAAGTCGGGAGGGTGTTAGTAAAGCGTCTGGAATGTTGCACCCGAGTACCAGGGTACGAAAACTGAGACATATTTGAACACGTCTCCCGATCACATGGTTGATCATACTCTAGGTTCCACATGCATGTTTTAGCTGAAGGAAGAATACCTTAAACCTGGGTAGTTGAAACCCGTGGAATGGGTACCATGCAATATGACTTCAAAGGGTCTTCATTTGCTCACCGAACCTCTCCAATCCTATCACTGCTGCGTTTATGCCCCTGTACACATGCTTGATTCTCTTTCGGAGACATAGCAATCCATAGGTTTTAAGATACTTACTAGTCAGGTACATTCTTAGGCATTTAATATGCGGTGTTGAGTCCATTTCGTTGAGCAAGGAGTAGCTCTTGTCTATTCCATATTTGGCTTAAGGAACTTTATCTGTGCTCATTTCAATCTCTGGTTTTATGCAGCACCCCAACTCACCTTTCCCCTTAAGCAAGCATAAGTTGGTTTTCTAAATTTGAGACCCTGTTCTGTTCTGTAATTCAGTTCCTGTGTAGCCAAGTTTACATTCCGTGTATTACTGATATCTTATGATGTTTCTTTTTCTGTGTGACTTATTTCAGTTAGAATCATCATACCTGAATCCACTCATTGTGCTGCTAAGGGCCTGATGACATAGATTTCATTGCTGAGTGATATTGCTTTGTAAGTAAATACCACAACTTCTTTATCCATTTTTCACTTTCTGCGATGTTGAACTTGTACTGTAAACGAGGTTCTTGTAAACAGAGGCGTCCCAAACTTTGGGGTGGCTGTGTCTTTTTGATTTTAATTTCCCTAAGCTATAGGACCATAAGTGGAAGTGCCCTAGGCTCTGTTGCTTTGTTTTTTAGATGTTTCAGGAAACACCATACACTTCTCCCGAGTGTCTGTTGGCAATTTACATCCCGCCCATCAGCAAAACAAGGCTCCCAGTTCTCCATGGCCTGTCCTGCCTTTCTGGATTTTACACTTTTTTCAGATGGCCCTTTTGACCGGGGGGAAGTGAGACTTCATTGTAGTGCAGATTTCCTTTTCAAGCTTGCTTGGTTGGCCAAAAAGGGCGTATGCGTTTTTTCCTGAATATATTCAGGAAAAAACGCATACGCCCTTTTTGGCCAAGTGCATCATTGTGGACGTTCTGCCTCTTTTCCTATGCTTTCAATGCAATTCCAGTCTACCTCCTGAAATCGGTTTCCTGCAATTCTGCCCCGCTTTCAAGTCCTCTTGGCAGCCTTACTTCAGTATATTTTTGGACGATAGCTGTCATTTATAACTCTGCAGGTTTGTGAATTACAGTGCCCCTGAGCTCCTTTCTTCAACTCGCTTTCTTTTGAGCTGGCCGCAACACCGCAGGATGGCTTCAGGCCCTAATCTGGTTCCGGCACGGCACGCTGAGCCTTTGGTTAATTCCTCTTCCTGGTGGGAAATGAGAGTTAAATTTGCCCGTCCAGACACCTCCAGCTAGTCTCTCATTGGTTCTCGCTATTCCTGTTCATCTTCCGCAGAAATTGCAAACTGGGCCAAACAGGAGGTTAAAGGGACTGACTCTCCAAGTCGGGAGGGTGTTAGTAAAGCGTCTGGAATGTTGCACCCGAGTACCAGGGTACGAAAACTGAGACATATTTGAACACGTCTCCCGATCACATGGTTGATCATACTCTAGGTTCCACATGCATGTTTTAGCTGAAGGAAGAATACCTTAAACCTGGGTAGTTGAAACCCGTGGAATGGGTACCATGCAATATGACTTCAAAGGGTCTTCATTTGCTCACCGAACCTCTCCAATCCTATCACTGCTGCGTTTATGCCCCTGTACACATGCTTGATTCTCTTTCGGAGACATAGCAATCCATAGGTTTTAAGATACTTACTAGTCAGGTACATTCTTAGGCATTTAATATGCGGTGTTGAGTCCATTTCGTTGAGCAAGGAGTAGCTCTTGTCTATTCCATATTTGGCTTAAGGAACTTTATCTGTGTTCATTTCAATCTCTGGTTTTATGCAGCACCCCAACTCACCTTTACCCTTAAGCAAGCATAAGTTGGTTTTCTAAATTTGAGACCCTGTTCTGTTCTGTAATTCAGTTCCTGTGTAGCCAAGTTTACATTCCGTGTATTACTGATATCTTATGATGGTTCTTTTTCTGTGTGACTTATTTCAGTTAGAATCATCATACCTGAATCCACTCATTGTGCTGCTAAGGGCCTGATGACATAGATTTCATTGCTGAGTGATATTGCTTTGTAAGTAAATACCACAACTTCTTTATCCATTTTTCACTTTCTGCGATGTTGAACTTGTACGGTAAATGAGGTTCTTGTAAACAGAGGCGTCCCAAACTTTGGGGTGGCTGTGTCTTTTTGATTTTAATTTCCCTAAGCTATAGGACCATAAGTGGAAGTGCCCTAGGCTCTGTTGCTTTGTTTTTTAGATGTTTCAGGAAACACCATACACTTCTCCCGAGTGTCTGTTGGCAATTTACATCCCGCCCATCAGCATAACAAGGCTCCCAGTTCTCCATGGCCTGTCCTGCCTTTCTGGATTTTACACTTTTTTCAGATGGCCCTTTTGACCGGGGGGAAGTGAGACTTCATTGTAGTGTAGATTTCCTTTTCAAGCTTGCTTGGTTGGCCAAAAAGGGCGTATGCGTTTTTTCCTGAATATATTCAGGAAAAACCGCATACGCCCTTTTTGGCCATGTGCATCATTGTGGACGTTCTGCCTCTTTTCCTATGCTTTCAATGCAATTCCAGTCTACCTCCTGAAATCGGTTTCCTGCAATTCTGCCCCGCTTTCAAGTCCTCTTGGCAGCCTTACTTCAGTATATTTTTGGACGATAGCTGTCATTTATAACTCTGCAGGTTTGTGAATTACAGTGCCCCTGAGCTCCTTTCTTCAACTCGCTTTCTTTTGAGCTGGCCGCAACACCGCAGGATGGCTTCAGGCCCTAATCTGGTTCCGGCACGGCACGCTGAGCCTTTGGTTAATTCCTCTTCCTGGTGGGAAATGAGAGTTAAATTTGCCCGTCCAGACACCTCCAGCTAGTCTCTCATTGGTTCTCGCTATTCCTGTTCATCTTCCGCAGAAATTGCAAACTGGGCCAAACAGGAGGTTAAAGGGACTGACTCTCCAAGTCGGGAGGGTGTTAGTAAAGCGTCTGGAATGTTGCACCCGAGTACCAGGGTACGAAAACTGAGACATATTTGAACACGTCTCCCGATCACATGGTTGATCATTCTCTAGGTTCCACATGCATGTTTTAGCTGAAGGAAGAATACCTTAAACCTGGGTAGTTGAAACCCGTGGAATGGGTACCATGCAATATGACTTCAAAGGGTCTTCATTTGCTCACCGAACCTCTCCAATCCTATCACTGCTGCGTTTATGCCCCTGTACACATGCTTGATTCTCTTTCGGAGACATAGCAATCCATAGGTTTTAAGATACTTACTAGTCAGGTACATTCTTAGGCATTTAATATGCGGTGTTGAGTCCATTTCGTTGAGCAAGGAGTAGCTCTTGTCTATTCCATATTTGGCTTAAGGAACTTTATCTGTGCTCATTTCAATCTCTGGTTTTATGCAGCACCCCAACTCACCTTTCCCCTTAAGCAAGCATAAGTTGGTTTTCTAAATTTGAGACCCTGTTCTGTTCTGTAATTCAGTTCCTGTGTAGCCAAGTTTACATTCCGTGTATTACTGATATCTTATGATGTTTCTTTTTCTGTGTGACTTATTTCAGTTAGAATCATCATACCTGAATCCACTCATTGTGCTGCTAAGGGCCTGATGACATAGATTTCATTGCTGAGTGATATTGCTTTGTAAGTAAATACCACAACTTCTTTATCCATTTTTCACTTTCTGCGATGTTGAACTTGTACTGTAAACGAGGTTCTTGTAAACAGAGGCGTCCCAAACTTTGGGGTGGCTGTGTCTTTTTGATTTTAATTTCCCTAAGCTATAGGACCATAAGTGGAAGTGCCCTAGGCTCTGTTGCTTTGTTTTTTAGATGTTTCAGGAAACACCATACACTTCTCCCGAGTGTCTGTTGGCAATTTACATCCCGCCCATCAGCATAACAAGGCTCCCAGTTCTCCATGGCCTGTCCTGCCTTTCTGGATTTTACACTTTTTTCAGATGGCCCTTTTGACCGGGGGGAAGTGAGACTTCATTGTAGTGCAGATTTCCTTTGCAAGCTTGCTTGGTTGGCCAAAAAGGGCGTATGCGTTTTTTCCTGAATATATTCAGGAAAAAACGCATACGCCCTTTTTGGCCAAGTGCATCATTGTGGACGTTCTGCCTCTTTTCCTATGCTTTCAATGCAATTCCAGTCTACCTCCTGAAATCGGTTTCCTGCAATTCTGCCCCGCTTTCAAGTCCTCTTGGCAGCCTTACTTCAGTATATTTTTGGACGATAGCTGTCATTTATAACTCTGCAGGTTTGTGAATTACAGTGCCCCTGAGCTCCTTTCTTCAACTCGCTTTCTTTTGAGCTGGCCGCAACACCGCAGGATGGCTTCAGGCCCTAATCTGGTTCCGGCACGGCACGCTGAGCCTTTGGTTAATTCCTCTTCCTGGTGGGAAATGAGAGTTAAATTTGCCCGTCCAGACACCTCCAGCTAGTCTCTCATTGGTTCTCGCTATTCCTGTTCATCTTCCGCAGAAATTGCAAACTGGGCCAAACAGGAGGTTAAAGGGACTGACTCTCCAAGTCGGGAGGGTGTTAGTAAAGCGTCTGGAATGTTGCACCCGAGTACCAGGGTACGAAAACTGAGACATATTTGAACACGTCTCCCGATCACATGGTTGATCATACTCTAGGTTCCACATGCATGTTTTAGCTGAAGGAAGAATACCTTAAACCTGGGTAGTTGAAACCCGTGGAATGGGTACCATGCAATATGACTTCAAAGGGTCTTCATTTGCTCACCGAACCTCTCCAATCCTATCACTGCTGCGTTTATGCCCCTGTACACATGCTTGATTCTCTTTCGGAGACATAGCAATCCATAGGTTTTAAGATACTTACTAGTCAGGTACATTCTTAGGCATTTAATATGCGGTGTTGAGTCCATTTCGTTGAGCAAGGAGTAGCTCTTGTCTATTCCATATTTGGCTTAAGGAACTTTATCTGTGCTCATTTCAATCTCTGGTTTTATGCAGCACCCCAACTCACCTTTCCCCTTAAGCAAGCATAAGTTGGTTTTCTAAATTTGAGACCCTGTTCTGTTCTGTAATTCAGTTCCTGTGTAGCCAAGTTTACATTCCGTGTATTACTGATATCTTATGATGTTTCTTTTTCTGTGTGACTTATTTCAGTTAGAATCATCATACCTGAATCCACTCATTGTGCTGCTAAGGGCCTGATGACATAGATTTCATTGCTGAGTGATATTGCTTTGTAAGTAAATACCACAACTTCTTTATCCATTTTTCACTTTCTGCGATGTTGAACTTGTACGGTAAACGAGGTTCTTGTAAACAGAGGCGTCCCAAACTTTGGGGTGGCTGTGTCTTTTTGATTTTAATTTCCCTAAGCTATAGGACCATAAGTGGAAGTGCCCTAGGCTCTGTTGCTTTGTTTTTTAGATGTTTCAGGAAACACCATACACTTCTCCCGAGTGTCTGTTGGCAATTTACATCCCGCCCATCAGCATAACAAGGCTCCCAGTTCTCCATGGCCTGTCCTGCCTTTCTGGATTTTACAAGTTTTTCAGATGGCCCTTTTGACCGGGGGGAAGTGAGACTTCATTGTAGTGCAGATTTCCTTTGCAAGCTTGCTTGGTTGGCCAAAAAGGGCGTATGCGTTTTTTCCTGAATATATTCAGGAAAAAACGCATACGCCCTTTTTGGCCAAGTGCATCATTGTGGACGTTCTGCCTCTTTTCCTATGCTTTCAATGCAATTCCAGTCTGCCTCCTGAAATCGGTTTCCTGCAATTCTGCCCCGCTTTCAAGTCCTCTTGGCAGCCTTACTTCAGTATATTTTTGGACGATAGCTGTCATTTATAACTCTGCAGGTTTGTGAATTACAGTGCCCCTGAGCTCCTTTCTTCAACTCGCTTTCTTTTGAGCTGGCCGCAACACCGCAGGATGGCTTCAGGCCCTAATCTGGTTCCGGCACGGCACGCTGAGCCTTTGGTTAATTCCTCTTCCTGGTGGGAAATGAGAGTTAAATTTGCCCGTCCAGACACCTTCCAGCTAGTCTCTCATTGGTTCTCGCTATTCCTGTTCATCTTCCGCAGAAATTGCAAACTGGGCCAAACAGGAGGTTAAAGGGACTGACTCTCCAAGTCGGGAGGGTGTTAGTAAAGCGTCTGGAATGTTGCACCCGAGTACCAGGGTACGAAAACTGAGACATATTTGAACACGTCTCCCGATCACATGGTTGATCATACTCTAGGTTCCACATGCATGTTTTAGCTGAAGGAAGAATACCTTAAACCTGGGTAGTTGAAACCCGTGGAATGGGTACCATGCAATATGACTTCAAAGGGTCTTCATTTGCTCACCGAACCTCTCCAATCCTATCACTGCTGCGTTTATGCCCCTGTACACATGCTTGATTCTCTTTCGGAGACATAGCAATCCATAGGTTTTAAGATACTTACTAGTCAGGTACATTCTTAGGCATTTAATATGCGGTGTTGAGTCCATTTCGTTGAGCAAGGAGTAGCTCTTGTCTATTCCATATTTGGCTTAAGGAACTTTATCTGTGCTCATTTCAATCTCTGGTTTTATGCAGCACCCCAACTCACCTTTCCCCTTAAGCAAGCATAAGTTGGTTTTCTAAATTTGAGACCCTGTTCTGTTCTGTAATTCAGTTCCTGTGTAGCCAAGTTTACATTCCGTGTATTACTGATATCTTATGATGTTTCTTTTTCTGTGTGACTTATTTCAGTTAGAATCATCATACCTGAATCCACTCATTGTGCTGCTAAGGGCCTGATGACATAGATTTCATTGCTGAGTGATATTGCTTTGTAAGTAAATACCACAACTTCTTTATCCATTTTTCACTTTCTGCGATGTTGAACTTGTACGGTAAACGAGGTTCTTGTAAACAGAGGCGTCCCAAACTTTGGGGTGGCTGTGTCTTTTTGATTTTAATTTCCCTAAGCTATAGGACCATAAGTGGAAGTGCCCTAGGCTCTGTTGCTTTGTTTTTTAGATGTTTCAGGAAACACCATACACTTCTCCCGAGTGTCTGTTGGCAATTTACATCCCGCCCATCAGCATAACAA
This sequence comes from Pseudorca crassidens, assembly GCF_039906515.1. NCBI lineage: Eukaryota > Metazoa > Chordata > Mammalia > Artiodactyla > Delphinidae > Pseudorca > Pseudorca crassidens. The sequence continues at coordinate 537,972 of NW_027135949.1, read as the reverse complement.
GGCTCCCAGTTCTCCATGGCCTGTCCTGCCTTTCTGGATTTTACACTTTTTTCAGATGGCCCTTTTGACCGGGGGGAAGTGAGACTTCATTGTAGTGCAGATTTCCTTTGCAAGCTTGCTTGGTTGGCCAAAAAGGGCGTATGCGTTTTTTCCTGAATATATTCAGGAAAAAACGCATACGCCCTTTTTGGCCAAGTGCATCATTGTGGACGTTCTGCCTCTTTTCCTATGCTTTCAATGCAATTCCAGTCTGCCTCCTGAAATCGGTTTCCTGCAATTCTGCCCCGCTTTCAAGTCCTCTTGGCAGCCTTACTTCAGTATATTTTTGGACGATAGCTGTCATTTATAACTCTGCAGGTTTGTGAATTACAGTGCCCCTGAGCTCCTTTCTTCAACTCGCTTTCTTTTGAGCTGGCCGCAACACCGCAGGATGGCTTCAGGCCCTAATCTGGTTCCGGCACGGCACGCTGAGCCTTTGGTTAATTCCTCTTCCTGGTGGGAAATGAGAGTTAAATTTGCCCGTCCAGACACCTCCAGCTAGTCTCTCATTGGTTCTCGCTATTCCTGTTCATCTTCCGCAGAAATTGCAAACTGGGCCAAACAGGAGGTTAAAGGGACTGACTCTCCAAGTCGGGAGGGTGTTAGTAAAGCGTCTGGAATGTTGCACCCGAGTACCAGGGTACGAAAACTGAGACATATTTGAACACGTCTCCCGATCACATGGTTGATCATACTCTAGGTTCCACATGCATGTTTTAGCTGAAGGAAGAATACCTTAAACCTGGGTAGTTGAAACCCGTGGAATGGGTACCATGCAATATGACTTCAAAGGGTCTTCATTTGCTCACCGAAACTCTCCAATCCTATCACTGCTGCGTTTATGCCCCTGTACACATGCTTGATTCTCTTTCGGAGACATAGCAATCCATAGGTTTTAAGATACTTACTAGTCAGGTACATTCTTAGGCATTTAATATGCGGTGTTGAGTCCATTTCGTTGAGCAAGGAGTAGCTCTTGTCTATTCCATATTTGGCTTAAGGAACTTTATCTGTGTTCATTTCAATCTCTGGTTTTATGCAGCACCCCAACTCACCTTTACCCTTAAGCAAGCATAAGTTGGTTTTCTAAATTTGAGACCCTGTTCTGTTCTGTAATTCAGTTCCTGTGTAGCCAAGTTTACATTCCGTGTATTACTGATATCTTATGATGGTTCTTTTTCTGTGTGACTTATTTCAGTTAGAATCATCATACCTGAATCCACTCATTGTGCTGCTAAGGGCCTGATGACATAGATTTCATTGCTGAGTGATATTGCTTTGTAAGTAAATACCACAACTTCTTTATCCATTTTTCACTTTCTGCGATGTTGAACTTGTACGGTAAATGAGGTTCTTGTAAACAGAGGCGTCCCAAACTTTGGGGTGGCTGTGTCTTTTTGATTTTAATTTCCCTAAGCTATAGGACCATAAGTGGAAGTGCCCTAGGCTCTGTTGCTTTGTTTTTTAGATGTTTCAGGAAACACCATACACTTCTCCCGAGTGTCTGTTGGCAATTTACATCCCGCCCATCAGCATAACAAGGCTCCCAGTTCTCCATGGCCTGTCCTGCCTTTCTGGATTTTACACTTTTTTCAGATGGCCCTTTTGACCGGGGGGAAGTGAGACTTCATTGTAGTGTAGATTTCCTTTGCAAGCTTGCTTGGTTGGCCAAAAAGGGCGTATGCGTTTTTTCCTGAATATATTCAGGAAAAACCGCATACGCCCTTTTTGGCCAAGTGCATCATTGTGGACGTTCTGCCTCTTTTCCTATGCTTTCAATGCAATTCCAGTCTACCTCCTGAAATCGGTTTCCTGCAATTCTGCCCCGCTTTCAAGTCCTCTTGGCAGCCTTACTTCAGTATATTTTTGGACGATAGCTGTCATTTATAACTCTGCAGGTTTGTGAATTACAGTGCCCCTGAGCTCCTTTCTTCAACTCGCTTTCTTTTGAGCTGGCCGCAACACCGCAGGATGGCTTCAGGCCCTAATCTGGTTCCGGCACGGCACGCTGAGCCTTTGGTTAATTCCTCTTCCTGGTGGGAAATGAGAGTTAAATTTGCCCGTCCAGACACCTCCAGCTAGTCTCTCATTGGTTCTCGCTATTCCTGTTCATCTTCCGCAGAAATTGCAAACTGGGCCAAACAGGAGGTTAAAGGGACTGACTCTCCAAGTCGGGAGGGTGTTAGTAAAGCGTCTGGAATGTTGCACCCGAGTACCAGGGTACGAAAACTGAGACATATTTGAACACGTCTCCCGATCACATGGTTGATCATTCTCTAGGTTCCACATGCATGTTTTAGCTGAAGGAAGAATACCTTAAACCTGGGTAGTTGAAACCCGTGGAATGGGTACCATGCAATATGACTTCAAAGGGTCTTCATTTGCTCACCGAACCTCTCCAATCCTATCACTGCTGCGTTTATGCCCCTGTACACATGCTTGATTCTCTTTCGGAGACATAGCAATCCATAGGTTTTAAGATACTTACTAGTCAGGTACATTCTTAGGCATTTAATATGCGGTGTTGAGTCCATTTCGTTGAGCAAGGAGTAGCTCTTGTCTATTCCATATTTGGCTTAAGGAACTTTATCTGTGCTCATTTCAATCTCTGGTTTTATGCAGCACCCCAACTCACCTTTCCCCTTAAGCAAGCATAAGTTGGTTTTCTAAATTTGAGACCCTGTTCTGTTCTGTAATTCAGTTCCTGTGTAGCCAAGTTTACATTCCGTGTATTACTGATATCTTATGATGTTTCTTTTTCTGTGTGACTTATTTCAGTTAGAATCATCATACCTGAATCCACTCATTGTGCTGCTAAGGGCCTGATGACATAGATTTCATTGCTGAGTGATATTGCTTTGTAAGTAAATACCACAACTTCTTTATCCATTTTTCACTTTCTGCGATGTTGAACTTGTACTGTAAACGAGGTTCTTGTAAACAGAGGCGTCCCAAACTTTGGGGTGGCTGTGTCTTTTTGATTTTAATTTCCCTAAGCTATAGGACCATAAGTGGAAGTGCCCTAGGCTCTGTTGCTTTGTTTTTTAGATGTTTCAGGAAACACCATACACTTCTCCCGAGTGTCTGTTGGCAATTTACATCCCGCCCATCAGCAAAACAAGGCTCCCAGTTCTCCATGGCCTGTCCTGCCTTTCTGGATTTTACACTTTTTTCAGATGGCCCTTTTGACCGGGGGGAAGTGAGACTTCATTGTAGTGCAGATTTCCTTTTCAAGCTTGCTTGGTTGGCCAAAAAGGGCGTATGCGTTTTTTCCTGAATATATTCAGGAAAAAACGCATACGCCCTTTTTGGCCAAGTGCATCATTGTGGACGTTCTGCCTCTTTTCCTATGCTTTCAATGCAATTCCAGTCTACCTCCTGAAATCGGTTTCCTGCAATTCTGCCCCGCTTTCAAGTCCTCTTGGCAGCCTTACTTCAGTATATTTTTGGACGATAGCTGTCATTTATAACTCTGCAGGTTTGTGAATTACAGTGCCCCTGAGCTCCTTTCTTCAACTCGCTTTCTTTTGAGCTGGCCGCAACACCGCAGGATGGCTTCAGGCCCTAATCTGGTTCCGGCACGGCACGCTGAGCCTTTGGTTAATTCCTCTTCCTGGTGGGAAATGAGAGTTAAATTTGCCCGTCCAGACACCTCCAGCTAGTCTCTCATTGGTTCTCGCTATTCCTGTTCATCTTCCGCAGAAATTGCAAACTGGGCCAAACAGGAGGTTAAAGGGACTGACTCTCCAAGTCGGGAGGGTGTTAGTAAAGCGTCTGGAATGTTGCACCCGAGTACCAGGGTACGAAAACTGAGACATATTTGAACACGTCTCCCGATCACATGGTTGATCAGACTCTAGGTTCCACATGCATGTTTTAGCTGAAGGAAGAATACCTTAAACCTGGGTAGTTGAAACCCGTGGAATGGGTACCATGCAATATGACTTCAAAGGGTCTTCATTTGCTCACCGAACCTCTCCAATCCTATCACTGCTGCGTTTATGCCCCTGTACACATGCTTGATTCTCTTTCGGAGACATAGCAATCCATAGGTTTTAAGATACTTACTAGTCAGGTACATTCTTAGGCATTTAATATGCGGTGTTGAGTCCATTTCGTTGAGCAAGGAGTAGCTCTTGTCTATTCCATATTTGGCTTAAGGAACTTTATCTGTGTTCATTTCAATCTCTGGTTTTATGCAGCACCCCAACTCACCTTTACCCTTAAGCAAGCATAAGTTGGTTTTCTAAATTTGAGACCCTGTTCTGTTCTGTAATTCAGTTCCTGTGTAGCCAAGTTTACATTCCGTGTATTACCGATATCTTATGATGGTTCTTTTTCTGTGTGACTTATTTCAGTTAGAATCATCATACCTGAATCCACTCATTGTGCTGCTAAGGGCCTGATGACATAGATTTCATTGCTGAGTGATATTGCTTTGTAAGTAAATACCACAACTTCTTTATCCATTTTTCACTTTCTGCGATGTTGAACTTGTACGGTAAATGAGGTTCTTGTAAACAGAGGCGTCCCAAACTTTGGGGTGGCTGTGTCTTTTTGATTTTAATTTCCCTAAGCTATAGGACCATAAGTGGAAGTGCCCTAGGCTCTGTTGCTTTGTTTTTTAGATGTTTCAGGAAACACCATACACTTCTCCCGAGTGTCTGTTGGCAATTTACATCCCGCCCATCAGCATAACAAGGCTCCCAGTTCTCCATGGCCTGTCCTGCCTTTCTGGATTTTACACTTTTTTCAGATGGCCCTTTTGACCGGGGGGAAGTGAGACTTCATTGTAGTGTAGATTTCCTTTGCAAGCTCGCTTGGTTGGCCAAAAAGTGCGTATGCGTTTTTTCCTGAATATATTCAGGAAAAACCGCATACGCCCTTTTTGGCCAAGTGCATCATTGTGGACGTTCTGCCTCTTTTCCTATGCTTTCAATGCAATTCCAGTCTACCTCCTGAAATCGGTTTCCTGCAATTCTGCCCCGCTTTCAAGTCCTCTTGGCAGCCTTACTTCAGTATATTTTTGGACGATAGCTGTCATTTATAACTCTGCAGGTTTGTGAATTACAGTGCCCCTGAGCTCCTTTCTTCAACTCGCTTTCTTTTGAGCTGGCCGCAACACCGCAGGATGGCTTCAGGCCCTAATCTGGTTCCGGCACGGCACGCTGAGCCTTTGGTTAATTCCTCTTCCTGGTGGGAAATGAGAGTTAAATTTGCCCGTCCAGACACCTCCAGCTAGTCTCTCATTGGTTCTCGCTATTCCTGTTCATCTTCCGCAGAAATTGCAAACTGGGCCAAACAGGAGGTTAAAGGGACTGACTCTCCAAGTCGGGAGGGTGTTAGTAAAGCGTCTGGAATGTTGCACCCGAGTACCAGGGTACGAAAACTGAGACATATTTGAACACGTCTCCCGATCACATGGTTGATCATTCTCTAGGTTCCACATGCATGTTTTAGCTGAAGGAAGAATACCTTAAACCTGGGTAGTTGAAACCCGTGGAATGGGTACCATGCAATATGACTTCAAAGGGTCTTCATTTGCTCACCGAACCTCTCCAATCCTATCACTGCTGCGTTTATGCCCCTGTACACATGCTTGATTCTCTTTCGGAGACATAGCAATCCATAGGTTTTAAGATACTTACTAGTCAGGTACATTCTTAGGCATTTAATATGCGGTGTTGAGTCCATTTCGTTGAGCAAGGAGTAGCTCTTGTCTATTCCATATTTGGCTTAAGGAACTTTATCTGTGCTCATTTCAATCTCTGGTTTTATGCAGCACCCCAACTCACCTTTCCCCTTAAGCAAGCATAAGTTGGTTTTCTAAATTTGAGACCCTGTTCTGTTCTGTAATTCAGTTCCTGTGTAGCCAAGTTTACATTCCGTGTATTACTGATATCTTATGATGTTTCTTTTTCTGTGTGACTTATTTCAGTTAGAATCATCATACCTGAATCCACTCATTGTGCTGCTAAGGGCCTGATGACATAGATTTCATTGCTGAGTGATATTGCTTTGTAAGTAAATACCACAACTTCTTTATCCATTTTTCACTTTCTGCGATGTTGAACTTGTACTGTAAACGAGGTTCTTGTAAACAGAGGCGTCCCAAACTTTGGGGTGGCTGTGTCTTTTTGATTTTAATTTCCCTAAGCTATAGGACCATAAGTGGAAGTGCCCTAGGCTCTGTTGCTTTGTTTTTTAGATGTTTCAGGAAACACCATACACTTCTCCCGAGTGTCTGTTGGCAATTTACATCCCGCCCATCAGCATAACAAGGCTCCCAGTTCTCCATGGCCTGTCCTGCCTTTCTGGATTTTACACTTTTTTCAGATGGCCCTTTTGACCGGGGGGAAGTGAGACTTCATTGTAGTGCAGATTTCCTTTGCAAGCTTGCTTGGTTGGCCAAAAAGGGCGTATGCGTTTTTTCCTGAATATATTCAGGAAAAAACGCATACGCCCTTTTTGGCCAAGTGCATCATTGTGGACGTTCTGCCTCTTTTCCTATGCTTTCAATGCAATTCCAGTCTACCTCCTGAAATCGGTTTCCTGCAATTCTGCCCCGCTTTCAAGTCCTCTTGGCAGCCTTACTTCAGTATATTTTTGGACGATAGCTGTCATTTATAACTCTGCAGGTTTGTGAATTACAGTGCCCCTGAGCTCCTTTCTTCAACTCGCTTTCTTTTGAGCTGGCCGCAACACCGCAGGATGGCTTCAGGCCCTAATCTGGTTCCGGCACGGCACGCTGAGCCTTTGGTTAATTCCTCTTCCTGGTGGGAAATGAGAGTTAAATTTGCCCGTCCAGACACCTCCAGCTAGTCTCTCATTGGTTCTCGCTATTCCTGTTCATCTTCCGCAGAAATTGCAAACTGGGCCAAACAGGAGGTTAAAGGGACTGACTCTCCAAGTCGGGAGGGTGTTAGTAAAGCGTCTGGAATGTTGCACCCGAGTACCAGGGTACGAAAACTGAGACATATTTGAACACGTCTCCCGATCACATGGTTGATCATACTCTAGGTTCCACATGCATGTTTTAGCTGAAGGAAGAATACCTTAAACCTGGGTAGTTGAAACCCGTGGAATGGGTACCATGCAATATGACTTCAAAGGGTCTTCATTTGCTCACCGAACCTCTCCAATCCTATCACTGCTGCGTTTATGCCCCTGTACACATGCTTGATTCTCTTTCGGAGACATAGCAATCCATAGGTTTTAAGATACTTACTAGTCAGGTACATTCTTAGGCATTTAATATGCGGTGTTGAGTCCATTTCGTTGAGCAAGGAGTAGCTCTTGTCTATTCCATATTTGGCTTAAGGAACTTTATCTGTGTTCATTTCAATCTCTGGTTTTATGCAGCACCCCAACTCACCTTTACCCTTAAGCAAGCATAAGTTGGTTTTCTAAATTTGAGACCCTGTTCTGTTCTGTAATTCAGTTCCTGTGTAGCCAAGTTTACATTCCGTGTATTACTGATATCTTATGATGGTTCTTTTTCTGTGTGACTTATTTCAGTTAGAATCATCATACCTGAATCCACTCATTGTGCTGCTAAGGGCCTGATGACATAGATTTCATTGCTGAGTGATATTGCTTTGTAAGTAAATACCACAACTTCTTTATCCATTTTTCACTTTCTGCGATGTTGAACTTGTACTGTAAACGAGGTTCTTGTAAACAGAGGCGTCCCAAACTTTGGGGTGGCTGTGTCTTTTTGATTTTAATTTCCCTAAGCTATAGGACCATAAGTGGAAGTGCCCTAGGCTCTGTTGCTTTGTTTTTTAGATGTTTCAGGAAACACCATACACTTCTCCCGAGTGTCTGTTGGCAATTTACATCCCGCCCATCAGCATAACAAGGCTCCCAGTTCTCCATGGCCTGTCCTGCCTTTCTGGATTTTACACTTTTTTCAGATGGCCCTTTTGACCGGGGGGAAGTGAGACTTCATTGTAGTGTAGATTTCCTTTGCAAGCTTGCTTGGTTGGCCAAAAAGGGCGTATGCGTTTTTTCCTGAATATATTCAGGAAAAAACGCATACGCCCTTTTTGGCCAAGTGCATCATTGTGGACGTTCTGCCTCTTTTCCTATGCTTTCAATGCAATTCCAGTCTACCTCCTGAAATCGGTTTCCTGCAATTCTGCCCCGCTTTCAAGTCCTCTTGGCAGCCTTACTTCAGTATATTTTTGGACGATAGCTGTCATTTATAACTCTGCAGGTTTGTGAATTACAGTGCCCCTGAGCTCCTTTCTTCAACTCGCTTTCTTTTGAGCTGGCCGCAACACCGCAGGATGGCTTCAGGCCCTAATCTGGTTCCGGCACGGCACGCTGAGCCTTTGGTTAATTCCTCTTCCTGGTGGGAAATGAGAGTTAAATTTGCCCGTCCAGACACCTCCAGCTAGTCTCTCATTGGTTCTCGCTATTCCTGTTCATCTTCCGCAGAAATTGCAAACTGGGCCAAACAGGAGGTTAAAGGGACTGACTCTCCAAGTCGGGAGGGTGTTAGTAAAGCGTCTGGAATGTTGCACCCGAGTACCAGGGTACGAAAACTGAGACATATTTGAACACGTCTCCCGATCACATGGTTGATCATACTCTAGGTTCCACATGCATGTTTTAGCTGAAGGAAGAATACCTTAAACCTGGGTAGTTGAAACCCGTGGAATGGGTACCATGCAATATGACTTCAAAGGGTCTTCATTTGCTCACCGAACCTCTCCAATCCTATCACTGCTGCGTTTATGCCCCTGTACACATGCTTGATTCTCTTTCGGAGACATAGCAATCCATAGGTTTTAAGATACTTACTAGTCAGGTACATTCTTAGGCATTTAATATGCGGTGTTGAGTCCATTTCGTTGAGCAAGGAGTAGCTCTTGTCTATTCCATATTTGGCTTAAGGAACTTTATCTGTGCTCATTTCAATCTCTGGTTTTATGCAGCACCCCAACTCACCTTTCCCCTTAAGCAAGCATAAGTTGGTTTTCTAAATTTGAGACCCTGTTCTGTTCTGTAATTCAGTTCCTGTGTAGCCAAGTTTACATTCCGTGTATTACTGATATCTTATGATGTTTCTTTTTCTGTGTGACTTATTTCAGTTAGAATCATCATACCTGAATCCACTCATTGTGCTGCTAAGGGCCTGATGACATAGATTTCATTGCTGAGTGATATTGCTTTGTAAGTAAATACCACAACTTCTTTATCCATTTTTCACTTTCTGCGATGTTGAACTTGTACTGTAAACGAGGTTCTTGTAAACAGAGGCGTCCCAAACTTTGGGGTGGCTGTGTCTTTTTGATTTTAATTTCCCTAAGCTATAGGACCATAAGTGGAAGTGCCCTAGGCTCTGTTGCTTTGTTTTTTAGATGTTTCAGGAAACACCATACACTTCTCCCGAGTGTCTGTTGGCAATTTACATCCCGCCCATCAGCATAACAAGGCTCCCAGTTCTCCATGGCCTGTCCTGCCTTTCTGGATTTTACACTTTTTTCAGATGGCCCTTTTGACCGGGGGGAAGTGAGACTTCATTGTAGTGCAGATTTCCTTTGCAAGCTTGCTTGGTTGGCCAAAAAGGGCGTATGCGTTTTTTCCTGAATATATTCAGGAAAAAACGCATACGCCCTTTTTGGCCAAGTGCATCATTGTGGACGTTCTGCCTCTTTTCCTATGCTTTCAATGCAATTCCAGTCTACCTCCTGAAATCGGTTTCCTGCAATTCTGCCCCGCTTTCAAGTCCTCTTGGCAGCCTTACTTCAGTATATTTTTGGACGATAGCTGTCATTTATAACTCTGCAGGTTTGTGAATTACAGTGCCCCTGAGCTCCTTTCTTCAACTCGCTTTCTTTTGAGCTGGCCGCAACACCGCAGGATGGCTTCAGGCCCTAATCTGGTTCCGGCACGGCACGCTGAGCCTTTGGTTAATTCCTCTTCCTGGTGGGAAATGAGAGTTAAATTTGCCCGTCCAGACACCTCCAGCTAGTCTCTCATTGGTTCTCGCTATTCCTGTTCATCTTCCGCAGAAATTGCAAACTGGGCCAAACAGGAGGTTAAAGGGACTGACTCTCCAAGTCGGGAGGGTGTTAGTAAAGCGTCTGGAATGTTGCACCCGAGTACCAGGGTACGAAAACTGAGACATATTTGAACACGTCTCCCGATCACATGGTTGATCATACTCTAGGTTCCACATGCATGTTTTAGCTGAAGGAAGAATACCTTAAACCTGGGTAGTTGAAACCCGTGGAATGGGTACCATGCAATATGACTTCAAAGGGTCTTCATTTGCTCACCGAACCTCTCCAATCCTATCACTGCTGCGTTTATGCCCCTGTACACATGCTTGATTCTCTTTCGGAGACATAGCAATCCATAGGTTTTAAGATACTTACTAGTCAGGTACATTCTTAGGCATTTAATATGCGGTGTTGAGTCCATTTCGTTGAGCAAGGAGTAGCTCTTGTCTATTCCATATTTGGCTTAAGGAACTTTATCTGTGTTCATTTCAATCTCTGGTTTTATGCAGCACCCCAACTCACCTTTACCCTTAAGCAAGCATAAGTTGGTTTTCTAAATTTGAGACCCTGTTCTGTTCTGTAATTCAGTTCCTGTGTAGCCAAGTTTACATTCCGTGTATTACTGATATCTTATGATGGTTCTTTTTCTGTGTGACTTATTTCAGTTAGAATCATCATACCTGAATCCACTCATTGTGCTGCTAAGGGCCTGATGACATAGATTTCATTGCTGAGTGATATTGCTTTGTAAGTAAATACCACAACTTCTTTATCCATTTTTCACTTTCTGCGATGTTGAACTTGTACTGTAAACGAGGTTCTTGTAAACAGAGGCGTCCCAAACTTTGGGGTGGCTGTGTCTTTTTGATTTTAATTTCCCTAAGCTATAGGACCATAAGTGGAAGTGCCCTAGGCTCTGTTGCTTTGTTTTTTAGATGTTTCAGGAAACACCATACACTTCTCCCGAGTGTCTGTTGGCAATTTACATCCCGCCCATCAGCATAACAAGGCTCCCAGTTCTCCATGGCCTGTCCTGCCTTTCTGGATTTTACACTTTTTTCAGATGGCCCTTTTGACCGGGGGGAAGTGAGACTTCATTGTAGTGTAGATTTCCTTTGCAAGCTTGCTTGGTTGGCCAAAAAGGGCGTATGCGTTTTTTCCTGAATATATTCAGGAAAAAACGCATACGCCCTTTTTGGCCAAGTGCATCATTGTGGACGTTCTGCCTCTTTTCCTATGCTTTCAATGCAATTCCAGTCTACCTCCTGAAATCGGTTTCCTGCAATTCTGCCCCGCTTTCAAGTCCTCTTGGCAGCCTTACTTCAGTATATTTTTGGACGATAGCTGTCATTTATAACTCTGCAGGTTTGTGAATTACAGTGCCCCTGAGCTCCTTTCTTCAACTCGCTTTCTTTTGAGCTGGCCGCAACACCGCAGGATGGCTTCAGGCCCTAATCTGGTTCCGGCACGGCACGCTGAGCCTTTGGTTAATTCCTCTTCCTGGTGGGAAATGAGAGTTAAATTTGCCCGTCCAGACACCTCCAGCTAGTCTCTCATTGGTTCTCGCTATTCCTGTTCATCTTCCGCAGAAATTGCAAACTGGGCCAAACAGGAGGTTAAAGGGACTGACTCTCCAAGTCGGGAGGGTGTTAGTAAAGCGTCTGGAATGTTGCACCCGAGTACCAGGGTACGAAAACTGAGACATATTTGAACACGTCTCCCGATCACATGGTTGATCATACTCTAGGTTCCACATGCATGTTTTAGCTGAAGGAAGAATACCTTAAACCTGGGTAGTTGAAACCCGTGGAATGGGTACCATGCAATATGACTTCAAAGGGTCTTCATTTGCTCACCGAACCTCTCCAATCCTATCACTGCTGCGTTTATGCCCCTGTACACATGCTTGATTCTCTTTCGGAGACATAGCAATCCATAGGTTTTAAGATACTTACTAGTCAGGTACATTCTTAGGCATTTAATATGCGGTGTTGAGTCCATTTCGTTGAGCAAGGAGTAGCTCTTGTCTATTCCATATTTGGCTTAAGGAACTTTATCTGTGCTCATTTCAATCTCTGGTTTTATGCAGCACCCCAACTCACCTTTCCCCTTAAGCAAGCATAAGTTGGTTTTCTAAATTTGAGACCCTGTTCTGTTCTGTAATTCAGTTCCTGTGTAGCCAAGTTTACATTCCGTGTATTACTGATATCTTATGATGGTTCTTTTTCTGTGTGACTTATTTCAGTTAGAATCATCATACCTGAATCCACTCATTGTGCTGCTAAGGGCCTGATGACATAGATTTCATTGCTGAGTGATATTGCTTTGTAAGTAAATACCACAACTTCTTTATCCATTTTTCACTTTCTGCGATGTTGAACTTGTACTGTAAACGAGGTTCTTGTAAACAGAGGCGTCCCAAACTTTGGGGTGGCTGTGTCTTTTTGATTTTAATTTCCCTAAGCTATAGGACCATAAGTGGAAGTGCCCTAGGCTCTGTTGCTTTGTTTTTTAGATGTTTCAGGAAACACCATACACTTCTCCCGAGTGTCTGTTGGCAATTTACATCCCGCCCATCAGCATAACAAGGCTCCCAGTTCTCCATGGCCTGTCCTGTCTTTCTGGATTTTACACTTTTTTCAGATGGCCCTTTTGACCGGGGGGAAGTGAGACTTCATTGTAGTGCAGATTTCCTTTGCAAGCTTGCTTGGTTGGCCAAAAAGGGCGTATGCGTTTTTTCCTCAATATATTCAGGAAAAAACGCATACGCCCTTTTTGGCCAAGTGCATCATTGTGGACGTTCTGCCTCTTTTCCTATGCTTTCAATGCAATTCCAGTCTGCCTCCTGAAATCGGTTTCCTGCAATTCTGCCCCGCTTTCAAGTCCTCTTGGCAGCCTTACTTCAGTATATTTTTGGACGATAGCTGTCATTTATAACTCTGCAGGTTTGTGAATTACAGTGCCCCTGAGCTCCTTTCTTCAACTCGCTTTCTTTTGAGCTGGCCGCAACACCGCAGGATGGCTTCAGGCCCTAATCTGGTTCCGGCACGGCACGCTGAGCCTTTGGTTAATTCCTCTTCCTGGTGGGAAATGAGAGTTAAATTTGCCCGTCCAGACACCTCCAGCTAGTCTCTCATTGGTTCTCGCTATTCCTGTTCATCTTCCGCAGAAATTGCAAACTGGGCCAAACAGGAGGTTAAAGGGACTGACTCTCCAAGTCGGGAGGGTGTGTTAGTAAAGCGTCTGGAATGTTGCACCCGAGTACCAGGGTACGAAAACTGAGACATATTTGAACACGTCTCCCGATCACATGGTTGATCATACTCTAGGTTCCACATGCATGTTTTAGCTGAAGGAAGAATACCTTAAACCTGGGTAGTTGAAACCCGTGGAATGGGTACCATGCAATATGACTTCAAAGGGTCTTCATTTGCTCACCGAACCTCTCCAATCCTATCACTGCTGCGTTTATGCCCCTGTACACATGCTTGATTCTCTTTCGGAGACATAGCAATCCATAGGTTTTAAGATACTTACTAGTCAGGTACATTCTTAGGCATTTAATATGCGGTGTTGAGTCCATTTCGTTAAGCAAGGAGTAGCTCTTGTCTATTCCATATTTGGCTTAAGGAACTTTATCTGTGCTCATTTCAATCTCTGGTTTTATGCAGCACCCCAACTCACCTTTCCCCTTAAGCAAGCATAAGTTGGTTTTCTAAATTTGAGACCCTGTTCTGTTCTGTAATTCAGTTCCTGTGTAGCCAAGTTTACATTCCGTGTATTACTGATATCTTATGATGGTTCTTTTTCTGTGTGACTTATTTCAGTTAGAATCATCATACCTGAATCCACTCATTGTGCTGCTAAGGGCCTGATGACATAGATTTCATTGCTGAGTGATATTGCTTTGTAAGTAAATACCACAACTTCTTTATCCATTTTTCACTTTCTGCGATGTTGAACTTGTACTGTAAACGAGGTTCTTGTAAACAGAGGCGTCCCAAACTTTGGGGTGGCTGTGTCTTTTTGATTTTAATTTCCCTAAGCTATAGGACCATAAGTGGAAGTGCCCTAGGCTCTGTTGCTTTGTTTTTTAGATGTTTCAGGAAACACCATACACTTCTCCCGAGTGTCTGTTGGCAATTTACATCCCGCCCATCAGCATAACAAGGCTCCCAGTTCTCCATGGCCTGTCCTGTCTTTCTGGATTTTACACTTTTTTCAGATGGCCCTTTTGACCGGGGGGAAGTGAGACTTCATTGTAGTGCAGATTTCCTTTGCAAGCTTGCTTGGTTGGCCAAAAAGGGCGTATGCGTTTTTTCCTGAATATATTCAGGAAAAAACGCATACGCCCTTTTTGGCCAAGTGCATCATTGTGGACGTTCTGCCTCTTTTCCTATGCTTTCAATGCAATTCCAGTCTACCTCCTGAAATCGGTTTCCTGCAATTCTGCCCCGCTTTCAAGTCCTCTTGGCAGCCTTACTTCAGTATATTTTTGGACGATAGCTGTCATTTATAACTCTGCAGGTTTGTGAATTACAGTGCCCCTGAGCTCCTTTCTTCAACTCGCTTTCTTTTGAGCTGGCCGCAACACCGCAGGATGGCTTCAGGCCCTAATCTGGTTCCGGCACGGCACGCTGAGCCTTTGGTTAATTCCTCTTCCTGGTGGGAAATGAGAGTTAAATTTGCCCGTCCAGACACCTCCAGCTAGTCTCTCATTGGTTCTCGCTATTCCTGTTCATCTTCCGCAGAAATTGCAAACTGGGCCAAACAGGAGGTTAAAGGGACTGACTCTCCAAGTCGGGAGGGTGTTAGTAAAGCGTCTGGAATGTTGCACCCGAGTACCAGGGTACGAAAACTGAGACATATTTGAACACGTCTCCCGATCACATGGTTGATCATACTCTAGGTTCCACATGCATGTTTTAGCTGAAGGAAGAATACCTTAAACCTGGGTAGTTGAAACCCGTGGAATGGGTACCATGCAATATGACTTCAAAGGGTCTTCATTTGCTCACCGAACCTCTCCAATCCTATCACTGCTGCGTTTATGCCCCTGTACACATGCTTGATTCTCTTTCGGAGACATAGCAATCCATAGGTTTTAAGATACTTACTAGTCAGGTACATTCTTAGGCATTTAATATGCGGTGTTGAGTCCATTTCGTTGAGCAAGGAGTAGCTCTTGTCTATTCCATATTTGGCTTAAGGAACTTTATCTGTGCTCATTTCAATCTCTGGTTTTATGCAGCACCCCAACTCACCTTTCCCCTTAAGCAAGCATAAGTTGGTTTTCTAAATTTGAGACCCTGTTCTGTTCTGTAATTCAGTTCCTGTGTAGCCAAGTTTACATTCCGTGTATTACTGATATCTTATGATGGTTCTTTTTCTGTGTGACTTATTTCAGTTAGAATCATCATACCTGAATCCACTCATTGTGCTGCTAAGGGCCTGATGACATAGATTTCATTGCTGAGTGATATTGCTTTGTAAGTAAATACCACAACTTCTTTATCCATTTTTCACTTTCTGCGATGTTGAACTTGTACTGTAAACGAGGTTCTTGTAAACAGAGGCGTCCCAAACTTTGGGGTGGCTGTGTCTTTTTGATTTTAATTTCCCTAAGCTATAGGACCATAAGTGGAAGTGCCCTAGGCTCTGTTGCTTTGTTTTTTAGATGTTTCAGGAAACACCATACACTTCTCCCGAGTGTCTGTTGGCAATTTACATCCCGCCCATCAGCATAACAAGGCTCCCAGTTCTCCATGGCCTGTCCTGTCTTTCTGGATTTTACACTTTTTTCAGATGGCCCTTTTGACCGGGGGGAAGTGAGACTTCATTGTAGTGCAGATTTCCTTTGCAAGCTTGCTTGGTTGGCCAAAAAGGGCGTATGCGTTTTTTCCTCAATATATTCAGGAAAAAACGCATACGCCCTTTTTGGCCAAGTGCATCATTGTGGACGTTCTGCCTCTTTTCCTATGCTTTCAATGCAATTCCAGTCTGCCTCCTGAAATCGGTTTCCTGCAATTCTGCCCCGCTTTCAAGTCCTCTTGGCAGCCTTACTTCAGTATATTTTTGGACGATAGCTGTCATTTATAACTCTGCAGGTTTGTGAATTACAGTGCCCCTGAGCTCCTTTCTTCAACTCGCTTTCTTTTGAGCTGGCCGCAACACCGCAGGATGGCTTCAGGCCCTAATCTGGTTCCGGCACGGCACGCTGAGCCTTTGGTTAATTCCTCTTCCTGGTGGGAAATGAGAGTTAAATTTGCCCGTCCAGACACCTCCAGCTAGTCTCTCATTGGTTCTCGCTATTCCTGTTCATCTTCCGCAGAAATTGCAAACTGGGCCAAACAGGAGGTTAAAGGGACTGACTCTCCAAGTCGGGAGGGTGTGTTAGTAAAGCGTCTGGAATGTTGCACCCGAGTACCAGGGTACGAAAACTGAGACATATTTGAACACGTCTCCCGATCACATGGTTGATCATACTCTAGGTTCCACATGCATGTTTTAGCTGAAGGAAGAATACCTTAAACCTGGGTAGTTGAAACCCGTGGAATGGGTACCATGCAATATGACTTCAAAGGGTCTTCATTTGCTCACCGAACCTCTCCAATCCTATCACTGCTGCGTTTATGCCCCTGTACACATGCTTGATTCTCTTTCGGAGACATAGCAATCCATAGGTTTTAAGATACTTACTAGTCAGGTACATTCTTAGGCATTTAATATGCGGTGTTGAGTCCATTTCGTTGAGCAAGGAGTAGCTCTTGTCTATTCCATATTTGGCTTAAGGAACTTTATCTGTGCTCATTTCAATCTCTGGTTTTATGCAGCACCCCAACTCACCTTTCCCCTTAAGCAAGCATAAGTTGGTTTTCTAAATTTGAGACCCTGTTCTGTTCTGTAATTCAGTTCCTGTGTAGCCAAGTTTACATTCCGTGTATTACTGATATCTTATGATGGTTCTTTTTCTGTGTGACTTATTTCAGTTAGAATCATCATACCTGAATCCACTCATTGTGCTGCTAAGGGCCTGATGACATAGATTTCATTGCTGAGTGATATTGCTTTGTAAGTAAATACCACAACTTCTTTATCCATTTTTCACTTTCTGCGATGTTGAACTTGTACTGTAAACGAGGTTCTTGTAAACAGAGGCGTCCCAAACTTTGGGGTGGCTGTGTCTTTTTGATTTTAATTTCCCTAAGCTATAGGACCATAAGTGGAAGTGCCCTAGGCTCTGTTGCTTTGTTTTTTAGATGTTTCAGGAAACACCATACACTTCTCCCGAGTGTCTGTTGGCAATTTACATCCCGCCCATCAGCATAACAAGGCTCCCAGTTCTCCATGGCCTGTCCTGTCTTTCTGGATTTTACACTTTTTTCAGATGGCCCTTTTGACCGGGGGGAAGTGAGACTTCATTGTAGTGCAGATTTCCTTTGCAAGCTTGCTTGGTTGGCCAAAAAGGGCGTATGCGTTTTTTCCTCAATATATTCAGGAAAAAACGCATACGCCCTTTTTGGCCAAGTGCATCATTGTGGACGTTCTGCCTCTTTTCCTATGCTTTCAATGCAATTCCAGTCTGCCTCCTGAAATCGGTTTCCTGCAATTCTGCCCCGCTTTCAAGTCCTCTTGGCAGCCTTACTTCAGTATATTTTTGGACGATAGCTGTCATTTATAACTCTGCAGGTTTGTGAATTACAGTGCCCCTGAGCTCCTTTCTTCAACTCGCTTTCTTTTGAGCTGGCCGCAACACCGCAGGATGGCTTCAGGCCCTAATCTGGTTCCGGCACGGCACGCTGAGCCTTTGGTTAATTCCTCTTCCTGGTGGGAAATGAGAGTTAAATTTGCCCGTCCAGACACCTCCAGCTAGTCTCTCATTGGTTCTCGCTATTCCTGTTCATCTTCCGCAGAAATTGCAAACTGGGCCAAACAGGAGGTTAAAGGGACTGACTCTCCAAGTCGGGAGGGTGTGTTAGTAAAGCGTCTGGAATGTTGCACCCGAGTACCAGGGTACGAAAACTGAGACATATTTGAACACGTCTCCCGATCACATGGTTGATCATACTCTAGGTTCCACATGCATGTTTTAGCTGAAGGAAGAATACCTTAAACCTGGGTAGTTGAAACCCGTGGAATGGGTACCATGCAATATGACTTCAAAGGGTCTTCATTTGCTCACCGAACCTCTCCAATCCTATCACTGCTGCGTTTATGCCCCTGTACACTTGCTTGATTCTCTTTCGGAGACATAGCAATCCATAGGTTTTAAGATACTTACTAGTCAGGTACATTCTTAGGCATTTAATATGCGGTGTTGAGTCCATTTCGTTGAGCAAGGAGTAGCTCTTGTCTATTCCATATTTGGCTTAAGGAACTTTATCTGTGCTCATTTCAATCTCTGGTTTTATGCAGCACCCCAACTCACCTTTCCCCTTAAGCAAGCATAAGTTGGTTTTCTAAATTTGAGACCCTGTTCTGTTCTGTAATTCAGTTCCTGTGTAGCCAAGTTTACATTCCGTGTATTACTGATATCTTATGATGTTTCTTTTTCTGTGTGACTTATTTCAGTTAGAATCATCATACCTGAATCCACTCATTGTGCTGCTAAGGACCTGATGACATAGATTTCATTGCTGAGTGATATTGCTTTGTAAGTAAATACCACAACTTCTTTATCCATTTTTCACTTTCTGCGATGTTGAACTTGTACGGTAAACGAGGTTCTTGTAAACAGAGGCGTCCCAAACTTTGGGGTGGCTGTGTCTTTTTGATTTTAATTTCCCTAAGCTATAGGACCATAAGTGGAAGTGCCCTAGGCTCTGTTGCTTTGTTTTTTAGATGTTTCAGGAAACACCATACACTTCTCCCGAGTGTCTGTTGGCAATTTACATCCCGCCCATCAGCATAACAAGGCTCCCAGTTCTCCATGGCCTGTCCTGCCTTTCTGGATTTTACACTTTTTTCAGATGGCCCTTTTGACCGGGAGGAAGTGAGACTTCATTGTAGTGCAGATTTCCTTTGCAAGCTTGCTTGGTTGGCCAAAAAGGGCGTATGCGTTTTTTCCTGAATGTATTCAGGAAAAAACGCATACGCCCTTTTTGGCCAAGTGCATCATTGTGGACGTTCTGCCTCTTTTCCTATGCTTTCAATGCAATTCCAGTCTACCTCCTGAAATCGGTTTCCTGCAATTCTGCCCCGCTTTCAAGTCCTCTTGGCAGCCTTACTTCAGTATATTTTTGGACGATAGCTGTCATTTATAACTCTGCAGGTTTGTGAATTACAGTGCCCCTGAGCTCCTTTCTTCAACTCGCTTTCTTTTGAGCTGGCCGCAACACCGCAGGATGGCTTCAGGCCCTAATCTGGTTCCGGCACGGCACGCTGAGCCTTTGGTTAATTCCTCTTCCTGGTGGGAAATGAGAGTTAAATTTGCCCGTCCAGACACCTTCCAGCTAGTCTCTCATTGGTTCTCGCTATTCCTGTTCATGTTCCGCAGAAATTGCAAACTGGGCCAAACAGGAGGTTAAAGGGACTG
This sequence comes from Pseudorca crassidens, assembly GCF_039906515.1. Classification (NCBI taxonomy): domain Eukaryota; kingdom Metazoa; phylum Chordata; class Mammalia; order Artiodactyla; family Delphinidae; genus Pseudorca; species Pseudorca crassidens. The sequence goes on along the minus strand of NW_027135949.1, from coordinate 518,385 downwards.
ACTCTCCAAGTCGGGAGGGTGTTAGTAAAGCGTCTGGAATGTTGCACCCGAGTACCAGGGTACGAAAACTGAGACATATTTGAACACGTCTCCCGATCACATGGTTGATCAGACTCTAGGTTCCACATGCATGTTTTAGCTGAAGGAAGAATACCTTAAACCTGGGTAGTTGAAACCCGTGGAATGGGTACCATGCAATATGACTTCAAAGGGTCTTCATTTGCTCACCGAACCTCTCCAATCCTATCACTGCTGCGTTTATGCCCCTGTACACATGCTTGATTCTCTTTCGGAGACATAGCAATCCATAGGTTTTAAGATACTTACTAGTCAGGTACATTCTTAGGCATTTAATATGCGGTGTTGAGTCCATTTCGTTGAGCAAGGAGTAGCTCTTGTCTATTCCATATTTGGCTTAAGGAACTTTATCTGTGCTCATTTCAATCTCTGGTTTTATGCAGCACCCCAACTCACCTTTACCCTTAAGCAAGCATAAGTTGGTTTTCTAAATTTGAGACCCTGTTCTGTTCTGTAATTCAGTTCCTGTGTAGCCAAGTTTACATTCCGTGTATTACTGATATCTTATGATGTTTCTTTTTCTGTGTGACTTATTTCAGTTAGAATCATCATACCTGAATCCACTCATTGTGCTGCTAAGGGCCTGATGACATAGATTTCATTGCTGAGTGATATTGCTTTGTAAGTAAATACCACAACTTCTTTATCCATTTTTCACTTTCTGCGATGTTGAACTTGTACGGTAAACGAGGTTCTTGTAAACAGAGGCGTCCCAAACTTTGGGGTGGCTGTGTCTTTTTGATTTTAATTTCCCTAAGCTATAGGACCATAAGTGGAAGTGCCCTAGGCTCTGTTGCTTTGTTTTTTAGATGTTTCAGGAAACACCATACACTTCTCCCGAGTGTCTGTTGGCAATTTACATCCCGCCCATCAGCATAACAAGGCTCCCAGTTCTCCATGGCCTGTCCTGCCTTTCTGGATTTTACACTTTTTTCAGATGGCCCTTTTGACCGGGAGGAAGTGAGACTTCATTGTAGTGCAGATTTCCTTTGCAAGCTTGCTTGGTTGGCCAAAAAGGGCGTATGCGTTTTTTCCTGAATATATTCAGGAAAAAACGCATACGCCCTTTTTGGCCAAGTGCATCATTGTGGACGTTCTGCCTCTTTTCCTATGCTTTCAATGCAATTCCAGTCTGCCTCCTGAAATCGGTTTCCTGCAATTCTGCCCCGCTTTCAAGTCCTCTTGGCAGCCTTACTTCAGTATATTTTTGGACGATAGCTGTCATTTATAACTCTGCAGGTTTGTGAATTACAGTGCCCCTGAGCTCCTTTCTTCAACTCGCTTTCTTTTGAGCTGGCCGCAACACCGCAGGATGGCTTCAGGCCCTAATCTGGTTCCGGCACGGCACGCTGAGCCTTTGGTTAATTCCTCTTCCTGGTGGGAAATGAGAGTTAAATTTGCCCGTCCAGACACCTTCCAGCTAGTCTCTCATTGGTTCTCGCTATTCCTGTTCATGTTCCGCAGAAATTGCAAACTGGGCCAAACAGGAGGTTAAAGGGACTGACTCTCCAAGTCGGGAGGGTGTTAGTAAAGCGTCTGGAATGTTGCACCCGAGTACCAGGGTACGAAAACTGAGACATATTTGAACACGTCTCCCGATCACATGGTTGATCAGACTCTAGGTTCCACATGCATGTTTTAGCTGAAGGAAGAATACCTTAAACCTGGGTAGTTGAAACCCGTGGAATGGGTACCATGCAATATGACTTCAAAGGGTCTTCATTTGCTCACCGAACCTCTCCAATCCTATCACTGCTGCGTTTATGCCCCTGTACACTTGCTTGATTCTCTTTCGGAGACATAGCAATCCATAGGTTTTAAGATACTTACTAGTCAGGTACATTCTTAGGCATTTAATATGCGGCGTTGAGTCCATTTCGTTGAGCAAGGAGTAGCTCTTGTCTATTCCATATTTGGCTTAAGGAACTTTATCTGTGCTCATTTCAATCTCTGGTTTTATGCAGCACCCCAACTCACCTTTCCCCTTAAGCAAGCATAAGTTGGTTTTCTAAATTTGAGACCCTGTTCTGTTCTGTAATTCAGTTCCTGTGTAGCCAAGTTTACATTCCGTGTATTACTGATATCTTATGATGTTTCTTTTTCTGTGTGACTTATTTCAGTTAGAATCATCATACCTGAATCCACTCATTGTGCTGCTAAGGGCCTGATGACATAGATTTCATTGCTGAGTGATATTGCTTTGTAAGTAAATACCACAACTTCTTTATCCATTTTTCACTTTCTGCGATGTTGAACTTGTACGGTAAACGAGGTTCTTGTAAACAGAGGCGTCCCAAACTTTGGGGTGGCTGTGTCTTTTTGATTTTAATTTCCCTAAGCTATAGGACCATAAGTGGAAGTGCCCTAGGCTCTGTTGCTTTGTTTTTTAGATGTTTCAGGAAACACCATACACTTCTCCCGAGTGTCTGTTGTCAATTTACATCCCGCCCATCAGCATAACAAGGCTCCCAGTTCTCCATGGCCTGTCCTGCCTTTCTGGATTTTACACTTTTTTCAGATGGCCCTTTTGACCGGGAGGAAGTGAGACTTCATTGTAGTGCAGATTTCCTTTGCAAGCTTGCTTGGTTGGCCAAAAAGGGCGTATGCGTTTTTTCCTGAATATATTCAGGAAAAAACGCATACGCCCTTTTTGGCCAAGTGCATCATTGTGGACGTTCTGCCTCTTTTCCTATGCTTTCAATGCAATTCCAGTCTGCCTCCTGAAATCGGTTTCCTGCAATTCTGCCCCGCTTTCAAGTCCTCTTGGCAGCCTTACTTCAGTATATTTTTGGACGATAGCTGTCATTTATAACTCTGCAGGTTTGTGAATTACAGTGCCCCTGAGCTCCTTTCTTCAACTCGCTTTCTTTTGAGCTGGCCGCAACACCGCAGGATGGCTTCAGGCCCTAATCTGGTTCCGGCACGGCACGCTGAGCCTTTGGTTAATTCCTCTTCCTGGTGGGAAATGAGAGTTAAATTTGCCCGTCCAGACACCTTCCAGCTAGTCTCTCATTGGTTCTCGCTATTCCTGTTCATCTTCCGCAGAAATTGCAAACTGGGCCAAACAGGAGGTTAAAGGGACTGACTCTCCAAGTCGGGAGGGTGTTAGTAAAGCGTCTGGAATGTTGCACCCGAGTACCAGGGTACGAAAACTGAGACATATTTGAACACGTCTCCCGATCACATGGTTGATCATACTCTAGGTTCCACATGCATGTTTTAGCTGAAGGAAGAATACCTTAAACCTGGGTAGTTGAAACCCGTGGAATGGGTACCATGCAATATGACTTCAAAGGGTCTTCATTTGCTCACCGAACCTCTCCAATCCTATCACTGCTGCGTTTATGCCCCTGTACACATGCTTGATTCTCTTTCGGAGACATAGCAATCCATAGGTTTTAAGATACTTACTAGTCAGGTACATTCTTAGGCATTTAATATGCGGTGTTGAGTCCATTTCGTTGAGCAAGGAGTAGCTCTTGTCTATTCCATATTTGGCTTAAGGAACTTTATCTGTGCTCATTTCAATCTCTGGTTTTATGCAGCACCCCAACTCACCTTTCCCCTTAAGCAAGCATAAGTTGGTTTTCTAAATTTGAGACCCTGTTCTGTTCTGTAATTCAGTTCCTGTGTAGCCAAGTTTACATTCCGTGTATTACTGATATCTTATGATGTTTCTTTTTCTGTGTGACTTATTTCAGTTAGAATCATCATACCTGAATCCACTCATTGTGCTGCTAAGGGCCTGATGACATAGATTTCATTGCTGAGTGATATTGCTTTGTAAGTAAATACCACAACTTCTTTATCCATTTTTCACTTTCTGCGATGTTGAACTTGTACTGTAAACGAGGTTCTTGTAAACAGAGGCGTCCCAAACTTTGGGGTGGCTGTGTCTTTTTGATTTTAATTTCCCTAAGCTATAGGACCATAAGTGGAAGTGCCCTAGGCTCTGTTGCTTTGTTTTTTAGATGTTTCAGGAAACACCATACACTTCTCCCGAGTGTCTGTTGGCAATTTACATCCCGCCCATCAGCATAACAAGGCTCCCAGTTCTCCATGGCCTGTCCTGCCTTTCTGGATTTTACACTTTTTTCAGATGGCCCTTTTGACCGGGGGGAAGTGAGACTTCATTGTAGTGCAGATTTCCTTTGCAAGCTTGCTTGGTTGGCCAAAAAGGGCGTATGCGTTTTTTCCTGAATATATTCAGGAAAAAACGCATACGCCCTTTTTGGCCAAGTGCATCATTGTGGACGTTCTGCCTCTTTTCCTATGCTTTCAATGCAATTCCAGTCTACCTCCTGAAATCGGTTTCCTGCAATTCTGCCCCGCTTTCAAGTCCTCTTGGCAGCCTTACTTCAGTATATTTTTGGACGATAGCTGTCATTTATAACTCTGCAGGTTTGTGAATTACAGTGCCCCTGAGCTCCTTTCTTCAACTCGCTTTCTTTTGAGCTGGCCGCAACACCGCAGGATGGCTTCAGGCCCTAATCTGGTTCCGGCACGGCACGCTGAGCCTTTGGTTAATTCCTCTTCCTGGTGGGAAATGAGAGTTAAATTTGCCCGTCCAGACACCTCCAGCTAGTCTCTCATTGGTTCTCGCTATTCCTGTTCATCTTCCGCAGAAATTGCAAACTGGGCCAAACAGGAGGTTAAAGGGACTGACTCTCCAAGTCGGGAGGGTGTTAGTAAAGCGTCTGGAATGTTGCACCCGAGTACCAGGGTACGAAAACTGAGACATATTTGAACACGTCTCCCGATCACATGGTTGATCATACTCTAGGTTCCACATGCATGTTTTAGCTGAAGGAAGAATACCTTAAACCTGGGTAGTTGAAACCCGTGGAATGGGTACCATGCAATATGACTTCAAAGGGTCTTCATTTGCTCACCGAACCTCTCCAATCCTATCACTGCTGCGTTTATGCCCCTGTACACATGCTTGATTCTCTTTCGGAGACATAGCAATCCATAGGTTTTAAGATACTTACTAGTCAGGTACATTCTTAGGCGTTTAATATGCGGTGTTGAGTCCATTTCGTTGAGCAAGGAGTAGCTCTTGTCTATTCCATATTTGGCTTAAGGAACTTTATCTGTGTTCATTTCAATCTCTGGTTTTATGCAGCACCCCAACTCACCTTTACCCTTAAGCAAGCATAAGTTGGTTTTCTAAATTTGAGACCCTGTTCTGTTCTGTAATTCAGTTCCTGTGTAGCCAAGTTTACATTCCGTGTATTACTGATATCTTATGATGTTTCTTTTTCTGTGTGACTTATTTCAGTTAGAATCATCATACCTGAATCCACTCATTGTGCTGCTAAGGGCCTGATGACATAGATTTCATTGCTGAGTGATATTGCTTTGTAAGTAAATACCACAACTTCTTTATCCATTTTTCACTTTCTGCGATGTTGAACTTGTACGGTAAACGAGGTTCTTGTAAACAGAGGCGTCCCAAACTTTGGGGTGGCTGTGTCTTTTTGATTTTAATTTCCCTAAGCTATAGGACCATAAGTGGAAGTGCCCTAGGCTCTGTTGCTTTGTTTTTTAGATGTTTCAGGAAACACCATACACTTCTCCCGAGTGTCTGTTGGCAATTTACATCCCGCCCATCAGCATAACAAGGCTCCCAGTTCTCCATGGCCTGTCCTGCCTTTCTGGATTTTACACTTTTTTCAGATGGCCCTTTTGACCGGGGGGAAGTGAGACTTCATTGTAGTGCAGATTTCCTTTGCAAGCTTGCTTGGTTGGCCAAAAAGGGCGTATGCGTTTTTTCCTGAATATATTCAGGAAAAAACGCATACGCCCTTTTTGGCCAAGTGCATCATTGTGGACGTTCTGCCTCTTTTCCTATGCTTTCAATGCAATTCCAGTCTGCCTCCTGAAATCGGTTTCCTGCAATTCTGCCCCGCTTTCAAGTCCTCTTGGCAGCCTTACTTCAGTATATTTTTGGACGATAGCTGTCATTTATAACTCTGCAGGTTTGTGAATTACAGTGCCCCTGAGCTCCTTTCTTCAACTCGCTTTCTTTTGAGCTGGCCGCAACACCGCAGGATGGCTTCAGGCCCTAATCTGGTTCCGGCACGGCACGCTGAGCCTTTGGTTAATTCCTCTTCCTGGTGGGAAATGAGAGTTAAATTTGCCCGTCCAGACACCTTCCAGCTAGTCTCTCATTGGTTCTCGCTATTCCTGTTCATCTTCTGCAGAAATTGCAAACTGGGCCAAACAGGAGGTTAAAGGGACTGACTCTCCAAGTCGGGAGGGTGTTAGTAAAGCGTCTGGAATGTTGCACCCGAGTACCAGGGTACGAAAACTGAGACATATTTGAACACGTCTCCCGATCACATGGTTGATCATACTCTAGGTTCCACATGCATGTTTTAGCTGAAGGAAGAATACCTTAAACCTGGGTAGTTGAAACCCGTGGAATGGGTACCATGCAATATGACTTCAAAGGGTCTTCATTTGCTCACCGAACCTCTCCAATCCTATCACTGCTGCGTTTATGCCCCTGTACACATGCTTGATTCTCTTTCGGAGACATAGCAATCCATAGGTTTTAAGATACTTACTAGTCAGGTACATTCTTAGGCTTTTAATATGCGGTGTTGAGTCCATTTCGTTGAACAAGGAGTAGCTCTTGTCTATTCCATATTTGGCTTAAGGAACTTTATCTGTGCTCATTTCAATCTCTGGTTTTATGCAGCACCCCAACTCACCTTTCCCCTTAAGCAAGCATAAGTTGGTTTTCTAAATTTGAGACCCTGTTCTGTTCTGTAATTCAGTTCCTGTGTAGCCAAGTTTACATTCCGTGTATTACTGATATCTTATGATGTTTCTTTTTCTGTGTGACTTATTTCAGTTAGAATCATCATACCTGAATCCACTCATTGTGCTGCTAAGGGCCTGATGACATAGATTTCATTGCTGAGTGATATTGCTTTGTAAGTAAATACCACAACTTCTTTATCCATTTTTCACTTTCTGCGATGTTGAACTTGTACGGTAAACGAGGTTCTTGTAAACAGAGGCGTCCCAAACTTTGGGGTGGCTGTGTCTTTTTGATTTTAATTTCCCTAAACTATAGGACCATAAGTGGAAGTGCCCTAGGCTCTGTTGCTTTGTTTTTTAGATGTTTCAGGAAACACCATACACTTCTCCCGAGTGTCTGTTGGCAATTTACATCCCGCCCATCAGCATAACAAGGCTCCCAGTTCTCCATGGCCTGTCCTGCCTTTCTGGATTTTACACTTTTTTCAGATGGCCCTTTTGACCGGGGGGAAGTGAGACTTCATTGTAGTGCAGATTTCCTTTGCAAGCTTGCTTGGTTGGCCAAAAAGGGCGTATGCGTTTTTTCCTGAATATATTCAGGAAAAAACGCATACGCCCTTTTTGGCCAAGTGCATCATTGTGGACGTTCTGCCTCTTTTCCTATGCTTTCAATGCAATTCCAGTCTACCTCCTGAAATCGGTTTCCTGCAATTCTGCCCCGCTTTCAAGTCCTCTTGGCAGCCTTACTTCAGTATATTTTTGGACGATAGCTGTCATTTATAACTCTGCAGGTTTGTGAATTACAGTGCCCCTGAGCTCCTTTCTTCAACTCGCTTTCTTTTGAGCTGGCCGCAACACCGCAGGATGGCTTCAGGCCCTAATCTGGTTCCGGCACGGCACGCTGAGCCTTTGGTTAATTCCTCTTCCTGGTGGGAAATGAGAGTTAAATTTGCCCGTCCAGACACCTCCAGCTAGTCTCTCATTGGTTCTCGCTATTCCTGTTCATCTTCCGCAGAAATTGCAAACTGGGCCAAACAGGAGGTTAAAGGGACTGACTCTCCAAGTCGGGAGGGTGTTAGTAAAGCGTCTGGAATGTTGCACCCGAGTACCAGGGTACGAAAACTGAGACATATTTGAACACGTCTCCCGATCACATGGTTGATCATACTCTAGGTTCCACATGCATGTTTTAGCTGAAGGAAGAATACCTTAAACCTGGGTAGTTGAAACCCGTGGAATGGGTACCATGCAATATGACTTCAAAGGGTCTTCATTTGCTCACCGAACCTCTCCAATCCTATCACTGCTGCGTTTATGCCCCTGTACACATGCTTGATTCTCTTTCGGAGACATAGCAATCCATAGGTTTTAAGATACTTACTAGTCAGGTACATTCTTAGGCGTTTAATATGCGGTGTTGAGTCCATTTCGTTGAGCAAGGAGTAGCTCTTGTCTATTCCATATTTGGCTTAAGGAACTTTATCTGTGTTCATTTCAATCTCTGGTTTTATGCAGCACCCCAACTCACCTTTACCCTTAAGCAAGCATAAGTTGGTTTTCTAAATTTGAGACCCTGTTCTGTTCTGTAATTCAGTTCCTGTGTAGCCAAGTTTACATTCCGTGTATTACTGATATCTTATGATGTTTCTTTTTCTGTGTGACTTATTTCAGTTAGAATCATCATACCTGAATCCACTCATTGTGCTGCTAAGGGCCTGATGACATAGATTTCATTGCTGAGTGATATTGCTTTGTAAGTAAATACCACAACTTCTTTATCCATTTTTCACTTTCTGCGATGTTGAACTTGTACGGTAAACGAGGTTCTTGTAAACAGAGGCGTCCCAAACTTTGGGGTGGCTGTGTCTTTTTGATTTTAATTTCCCTAAGCTATAGGACCATAAGTGGAAGTGCCCTAGGCTCTGTTGCTTTGTTTTTTAGATGTTTCAGGAAACACCATACACTTCTCCCGAGTGTCTGTTGGCAATTTACATCCCGCCCATCAGCATAACAAGGCTCCCAGTTCTCCATGGCCTGTCCTGCCTTTCTGGATTTTACACTTTTTTCAGATGGCCCTTTTGACCGGGGGGAAGTGAGACTTCATTGTAGTGCAGATTTCCTTTGCAAGCTTGCTTGGTTGGCCAAAAAGGGCGTATGCGTTTTTTCCTGAATATATTCAGGAAAAAACGCATACGCCCTTTTTGGCCAAGTGCATCATTGTGGACGTTCTGCCTCTTTTCCTATGCTTTCAATGCAATTCCAGTCTGCCTCCTGAAATCGGTTTCCTGCAATTCTGCCCCGCTTTCAAGTCCTCTTGGCAGCCTTACTTCAGTATATTTTTGGACGATAGCTGTCATTTATAACTCTGCAGGTTTGTGAATTACAGTGCCCCTGAGCTCCTTTCTTCAACTCGCTTTCTTTTGAGCTGGCCGCAACACCGCAGGATGGCTTCAGGCCCTAATCTGGTTCCGGCACGGCACGCTGAGCCTTTGGTTAATTCCTCTTCCTGGTGGGAAATGAGAGTTAAATTTGCCCGTCCAGACACCTTCCAGCTAGTCTCTCATTGGTTCTCGCTATTCCTGTTCATCTTCTGCAGAAATTGCAAACTGGGCCAAACAGGAGGTTAAAGGGACTGACTCTCCAAGTCGGGAGGGTGTTAGTAAAGCGTCTGGAATGTTGCACCCGAGTACCAGGGTACGAAAACTGAGACATATTTGAACACGTCTCCCGATCACATGGTTGATCATACTCTAGGTTCCACATGCATGTTTTAGCTGAAGGAAGAATACCTTAAACCTGGGTAGTTGAAACCCGTGGAATGGGTACCATGCAATATGACTTCAAAGGGTCTTCATTTGCTCACCGAACCTCTCCAATCCTATCACTGCTGTGTTTATGCCCCTGTACACATGCTTGATTCTCTTTCGGAGACATAGCAATCCATAGGTTTTAAGATACTTACTAGTCAGGTACATTCTTAGGCATTTAATATGCGGTGTTGAGTCCATTTCGTTGAGCAAGGAGTAGCTCTTGTCTATTCCATATTTGGCTTAAGGAACTTTATCTGTGCTCATTTCAATCTCTGGTTTTATGCAGCACCCCAACTCACCTTTCCCCTTAAGCAAGCATAAGTTGGTTTTCTAAATTTGAGACCCTGTTCTGTTCTGTAATTCAGTTCCTGTGTAGCCAAGTTTACATTCCGTGTATTACTGATATCTTATGATGTTTCTTTTTCTGTGTGACTTATTTCAGTTAGAATCATCATACCTGAATCCACTCATTGTGCTGCTAAGGGCCTGATGACATAGATTTCATTGCTGAGTGATATTGCTTTGTAAGTAAATACCACAACTTCTTTATCCATTTTTCACTTTCTGCGATGTTGAACTTGTACGGTAAATGAGGTTCTTGTAAACAGAGGCGTCCCAAACTTTGGGGTGGCTGTGTCTTTTTGATTTTAATTTCCCTAAGCTATAGGACCATAAGTGGAAGTGCCCTAGGCTCTGTTGCTTTGTTTTTTAGATGTTTCAGGAAACACCATACACTTCTCCCGAGTGTCTGTTGGCAATTTACATCCCGCCCATCAGCATAACAAGGCTCCCAGTTCTCCATGGCCTGTCCTGCCTTTCTGGATTTTACACTTTTTTCAGATGGCCCTTTTGACCGGGGGGAAGTGAGACTTCATTGTAGTGCAGATTTCCTTTGCAAGCTTGCTTGGTTGGCCAAAAAGGGCGTATGCGTTTTTTCCTGAATATATTCAGGAAAAAACGCATACGCCCTTTTTGGCCAAGTGCATCATTGTGGACGTTCTGCCTCTTTTCCTATGCTTTCAATGCAATTCCAGTCTGCCTCCTGAAATCGGTTTCCTGCAATTCTGCCCCGCTTTCAAGTCCTCTTGGCAGCCTTACTTCAGTATATTTTTGGACGATAGCTGTCATTTATAACTCTGCAGGTTTGTGAATTACAGTGCCCCTGAGCTCCTTTCTTCAACTCGCTTTCTTTTGAGCTGGCCGCAACACCGCAGGATGGCTTCAGGCCCTAATCTGGTTCCGGCACGGCACGCTGAGCCTTTGGTTAATTCCTCTTCCTGGTGGGAAATGAGAGTTAAATTTGCCCGTCCAGACACCTTCCAGCTAGTCTCTCATTGGTTCTCGCTATTCCTGTTCATCTTCTGCAGAAATTGCAAACTGGGCCAAACAGGAGGTTAAAGGGACTGACTCTCCAAGTCGGGAGGGTGTTAGTAAAGCGTCTGGAATGTTGCACCCGAGTACCAGGGTACGAAAACTGAGACATATTTGAACACGTCTCCCGATCACATGGTTGATCATACTCTAGGTTCCACATGCATGTTTTAGCTGAAGGAAGAATACCTTAAACCTGGGTAGTTGAAACCCGTGGAATGGGTACCATGCAATATGACTTCAAAGGGTCTTCATTTGCTCACCGAACCTCTCCAATCCTATCACTGCTGCGTTTATGCCCCTGTACACATGCTTGATTCTCTTTCAGAGACATAGCAATCCATAGGTTTTAAGATACTTACTAGTCAGGTACATTCTTAGGCATTTAATATGCGGTGTTGAGTCCATTTCGTTGAGCAAGGAGTAGCTCTTGTCTATTCCATATTTGGCTTAAGGAACTTTATCTGTGCTCATTTCAATCTCTGGTTTTATGCAGCACCCCAACTCACCTTTCCCCTTAAGCAAGCATAAGTTGGTTTTCTAAATTTGAGACCCTGTTCTGTTCTGTAATTCAGTTCCTGTGTAGCCAAGTTTACATTCCGTGTATTACTGATATCTTATGATGTTTCTTTTTCTGTGTGACTTATTTCAGTTAGAATCATCATACCTGAATCCACTCATTGTGCTGCTAAGGGCCTGATGACATAGATTTCATTGCTGAGTGATATTGCTTTGTAAGTAAATACCACAACTTCTTTATCCATTTTTCACTTTCTGCGATGTTGAACTTGTACTGTAAACGAGGTTCTTGTAAACAGAGGCGTCCCAAACTTTGGGGTGGCTGTGTCTTTTTGATTTTAATTTCCCTAAGCTATAGGACCATAAGTGGAAGTGCCCTAGGCTCTGTTGCTTTGTTTTTTAGATGTTTCAGGAAACACCATACACTTCTCCCGAGTGTCTGTTGGCAATTTACATCCCGCCCATCAGCATAACAAGGCTCCCAGTTCTCCATGGCCTGTCCTGCCTTTCTGGATTTTACACTTTTTTCAGATGGCCCTTTTGACCGGGGGGAAGTGAGACTTCAGTGTAGTGTAGATTTACTTTGCAAGCTTGCTTGGTTGGCCAAAAAGGGCGTATGCCTTTTTTCCTGAATATATTCAGGAAAAAACGCATACGCCCTTTTTGGCCAAGTGCATCATTGTGGACGTTCTGCCTCTTTTCCTATGCTTTCAATGCAATTCCAGTCTACCTCCTGAAATCGGTTTCCTGCAATTCTGCCCCGCTTTCAAGTCCTCTTGGCAGCCTTACTTCAGTATATTTTTGGACGATAGCTGTCATTTATAACTCTGCAGGTTTGTGAATTACAGTGCCCCTGAGCTCCTTTCTTCAACTCGCTTTCTTTTGAGCTGGCCGCAACACCGCAGGATGGCTTCAGGCCCTAATCTGGTTCCGGCACGGCACGCTGAGCCTTTGGTTAATTCCTCTTCCTGGTGGGAAATGAGAGTTAAATTTGCCCGTCCAGACACCTTCCAGCTAGTCTCTCATTGGTTCTCGCTATTCCTGTTCATCTTCCGCAGAAATTGCAAACTGGGCCAAACAGGAGGTTAAAGGGACTGACTCTCCAAGTCGGGAGGGTGTTAGTAAAGCGTCTGGAATGTTGCACCCGAGTACCAGTGTACGAAAACTGAGACATATTTGAACACGTCTCCCGATCACATGGTTGATCATACTCTAGGTTCCACATGCATGTTTTAGCTGAAGGAAGAATACCTTAAACCTGGGTAGTTGAAACCCGTGGAATGGGTACCATGCAATATGACTTCAAAGTGTCTTCATTTGCTCACCGAACCTCTCCAATCCTATCACTGCTGCGTTTATGCCCCTGTACACATGCTTGATTCTCTTTCGGAGACATAGCAATCCATAGGTTTTAAGATACTTACTAGTCAGGTACATTCTTAGGCATTTAATATGCGGTGTTGAGTCCATTTCGTTGAGCAAGGAGTAGCTCTTGTCTATTCCATATTTGGCTTAAGGAACTTTATCTGTGCTCATTTCAATCTCTGGTTTTATGCAGCACCCCAACTCACCTTTACCCTTAAGCAAGCATAAGTTGGTTTTCTAAATTTGAGACCCTGTTCTGTTCTGTAATTCAGTTCCTGTGTAGCCAAGTTTACATTCCGTGTATTACTGATATCTTATGATGGTTCTTTTTCTGTGTGACTTATTTCAGTTAGAATCATCATACCTGAATCCACTCATTGTGCTGCTAAGGGCCTGATGACATAGATTTCATTGCTGAGTGATATTGCTTTGTAAGTAAATACCACAACTTCTTTATCCATTTTTCACTTTCTGCGATGTTGAACTTGTACTGTAAACGAGGTTCTTGTAAACAGAGGCGTCCCAAACTTTGGGGTGGCTGTGTCTTTTTGATTTTAATTTCCCTAAGCTATAGGACCATAAGTGGAAGTGCCCTAGGCTCTGTTGCTTTGTTTTTTAGATGTTTCAGGAAACACCATACACTTCTCCCGAGTGTCTGTTGGCAATTTACATCCCGCCCATCAGCATAACAAGGCTCCCAGTTCTCCATGGCCTGTCCTGCCTTTCTGGATTTTACACTTTTTTCAGATGGCCCTTTTGACCGGGGGGAAGTGAGACTTCATTGTAGTGTAGATTTACTTTGCAAGCTTGCTTGGTTGGCCAAAAAGGGCGTATGCGTTTTTTCCTGAATATATTCAGGAAAAACCGCATACGCCCTTTTTGGCCAAGTGCATCATTGTGGACGTTCTGCCTCTTTTCCTATGCTTTCAATGCAATTCCAGTCTACCTCCTGAAATCGGTTTCCTGCAATTCTGCCCCGCTTTCAAGTCCTCTTGGCAGCCTTACTTCAGTATATTTTTGGACGATAGCTGTCATTTATAACTCTGCAGGTTTGTGAATTACAGTGCCCCTGAGCTCCTTTCTTCAACTCGCATTCTTTTGAGCTGGCCGCAACACCACAGGATGGCTTCAGGCCCTAATCTGGTTCCGGCACGGCACGCTGAGCCTTTGGTTAATTCCTCTTCCTGGTGGGAAATGAGAGTTAAATTTGCCCGTCCAGACACCTCCAGCTAGTCTCTCATTGGTTCTCGCTATTCCTGTTCATCTTCCGCAGAAATTGCAAACTGGGCCAAACAGGAGGTTAAAGGGACTGACTCTCCAAGTCGGGAGGGTGTTAGTAAAGCGTCTGGAATGTTGCACCCGAGTACCAGGGTACGAAAACTGAGACATATTTGAACACGTCTCCCGATCACATGGTTGATCATTCTCTAGGTTCCACATGCATGTTTTAGCTGAAGGAAGAATACCTTAAACCTGGGTAGTTGAAACCCGTGGAATGGGTACCATGCAATATGACTTCAAAGGGTCTTCATTTGCTCACCGAACCTCTCCAATCCTATCACTGCTGCGTTTATGCCCCTGTACACATGCTTGATTCTCTTTCGGAGACATAGCAATCCATAGGTTTTAAGATACTTACTAGTCAGGTACATTCTTAGGCATTTAATATGCGGTGTTGAGTCCATTTCGTTGAGCAAGGAGTAGCTCTTGTCTATTCCATATTTGGCTTAAGGAACTTTATCTGTGCTCATTTCAATCTCTGGTTTTATGCAGCACCCCAACTCACCTTTCCCCTTAAGCAAGCATAAGTTGGTTTTCTAAATTTGAGACCCTGTTCTGTTCTGTAATTCAGTTCCTGTGTAGCCAAGTTTACATTCCGTGTATTACTGATATCTTATGATGTTTCTTTTTCTGTGTGACTTATTTCAGTTAGAATCATCATACCTGAATCCACTCATTGTGCTGCTAAGGGCCTGATGACATAGATTTCATTGCTGAGTGATATTGCTTTGTAAGTAAATACCACAACTTCTTTATCCATTTTTCACTTTCTGCGATGTTGAACTTGTACTGTAAACGAGGTTCTTGTAAACAGAGGCGTCCCAAACTTTGGGGTGGCTGTGTCTTTTTGATTTTAATTTCCCTAAGCTATAGGACCATAAGTGGAAGTGCCCTAGGCTCTGTTGCTTTGTTTTTTAGATGTTTCAGGAAACACCATACACTTCTCCCGAGTGTCTGTTGGCAATTTACATCCCGCCCATCAGCATAACAAGGCTCCCAGTTCTCCATGGCCTGTCCTGCCTTTCTGGATTTTACACTTTTTTCAGATGGCCCTTTTGACCGGGGGGAAGTGAGACTTCATTGTAGTGCAGATTTCCTTTGCAAGCTTGCTTGGTTGGCCAAAAAGGGCGTATGCGTTTTTTCCTGAATATATTCAGGAAAAAACGCATACGCCCTTTTTGGCCAAGTGCATCATTGTGGACGTTCTGCCTCTTTTCCTATGCTTTCAATGCAATTCCAGTCTACCTCCTGAAATCGGTTTCCTGCAATTCTGCCCCGCTTTCAAGTCCTCTTGGCAGCCTTACTTCAGTATATTTTTGGACGATAGCTGTCATTTATAACTCTGCAGGTTTGTGAATTACAGTGCCCCTGAGCTCCTTTCTTCAACTCGCTTTCTTTTGAGCTGGCCGCAACACCGCAGGATGGCTTCAGGCCCTAATCTGGTTCCGGCACGGCACGCTGAGCCTTTGGTTAATTCCTCTTCCTGGTGGGAAATGAGAGTTAAATTTGCCCGTCCAGACACCTCCAGCTAGTCTCTCATTGGTTCTCGCTATTCCTGTTCATCTTCCGCAGAAATTGCAAACTGGGCCAAACAGGAGGTTAAAGGGACTGACTCTCCAAGTCGGGAGGGTGTTAGTAAAGCGTCTGGAATGTTGCACCCGAGTACCAGGGTACGAAAACTGAGACATATTTGAACACGTCTCCCGATCACATGGTTGATCATACTCTAGGTTCCACATGCATGTTTTAGCTGAAGGAAGAATACCTTAAACCTGGGTAGTTGAAACCCGTGGAATGGGTACCATGCAATATGACTTCAAAGGGTCTTCATTTGCTCACCGAACCTCTCCAATCCTATCACTGCTGCGTTTATGCCCCTGTACACATGCTTGATTCTCTTTCGGAGACATAGCAATCCATAGGTTTTAAGATACTTACTAGTCAGGTACATTCTTAGGCATTTAATATGCGGTGTTGAGTCCATTTCGTTGAGCAAGGAGTAGCTCTTGTCTATTCCATATTTGGCTTAAGGAACTTTATCTGTGTTCATTTCAATCTCTGGTTTTATGCAGCACCCCAACTCACCTTTCCCCTTAAGCAAGCATAAGTTGGTTTTCTAAATTTGAGACCCTGTTCTGTTCTGTAATTCAGTTCCTGTGTAGCCACGTTTACATTCCGTGTATTACTGATATCTTATGATGGTTCTTTTTCTGTGTGACTTATTTCAGTTAGAATCATCATACCTGAATCCACTCATTGTGCTGCTAAGGGCCTGATGACATAGATTTCATTGCTGAGTGATATTGCTTTGTAAGTAAATACCACAACTTCTTTATCCATTTTTCACTTTCTGCGATGTTGAACTTGTACGGTAAACGAGGTTCTTGTAAACAGAGGCGTCCCAAACTTTGGGGTGGCTGTGTCTTTTTGATTTTAATTTCCCTAAGCTATAGGACCATAAGTGGAAGTGCCCTAGGCTCTGTTGCTTTGTTTTTTAGATGTTTCAGGAAACACCATACACTTCTCCCGAGTGTCTGTTGGCAATTTACATCCCGCCCATCAGCATAACAAGGCTCACAGTTCTCCATGGCCTGTCCTGTCTTCATGGATTTTACACTTTTTTCAGATGGCCCTTTTGACCGGGGGGAAGTGAGACTTCATTGTAGTGCAGATTTCCTTTGCAAGCTTGCTTGGTTGGCCAAAAAGGGCGTATGCGTTTTTTCCTGAATATATTCAGGAAAAACCGCATACGCCCTTTTTGGCCAAGTGCATCATTGTGGACGTTCTGCCTCTTTTCCTATGCTTTCAATGCAATTCCAGTCTACCTCCTGAAATCGGTTTCCTGCAATTCTGCCCCGCTTTCAAGTCCTCTTGGCAGCCTTACTTCAGTATATTTTTGGACGATAGCTGTCATTTATAACTCTGCAGGTTTGTGAATTACAGTGCCCCTGAGCTCCTTTCTTCAACTCGCTTTCTTTTGAGCTGGCCGCAACACCGCAGGATGGCTTCAGGCCCTAATCTGGTTCCGGCACGGCACGCTGAGCCTTTGGTTAATTCCTCTTCCTGGTGGGAAATGAGAGTTAAATTTGCCCGTCCAGACACCTCCAGCTAGTCTCTCATTGGTTCTCGCTATTCCTGTTCATCTTCCGCAGAAATTGCAAACTGGGCCAAACAGGAGGTTAAAGGGACTGACTCTCCAAGTCGGGAGGGTGTTAGTAAAGCGTCTGGAATGTTGCACCCGAGTACCAGGGTACGAAAACTGAGACATATTTGAACACGTCTCCCGATCACATGGTTGATCATTCTCTAGGTTCCACATGCATGTTTTAGCTGAAGGAAGAATACCTTAAACCTGGGTAGTTGAAACCCGTGGAATGGGTACCATGCAATATGACTTCAAAGGGTCTTCATTTGCTCACCGAACCTCTCCAATCCTATCACTGCTGCGTTTATGCCCCTGTACACATGCTTGATTCTCTTTCGGAGACATAGCAATCCATAGGTTTTAAGATACTTACTAGTCAGGTACATTCTTAGGCATTTAATATGCGGTGTTGAGTCCATTTCGTTGAGCAAGGAGTAGCTCTTGTCTATTCCATATTTGGCTTAAGGAACTTTATCTGTGCTCATTTCAATCTCTGGTTTTATGCAGCACCCCAACTCACCTTTCCCCTTAAGCAAGCATAAGTTGGTTTTCTAAATTTGAGACCCTGTTCTGTTCTGTAATTCAGTTCCTGTGTAGCCAAGTTTACATTCCGTGTATTACTGATATCTTATGATGTTTCTTTTTCTGTGTGACTTATTTCAGTTAGAATCATCATACCTGAATCCACTCATTGTGCTGCTAAGGGCCTGATGACATAGATTTCATTGCTGAGTGATATTGCTTTGTAAGTAAATACCACAACTTCTTTATCCATTTTTCACTTTCTGCGATGTTGAACTTGTACTGTAAACGAGGTTCTTGTAAACAGAGGCGTCCCAAACTTTGGGGTGGCTGTGTCTTTTTGATTTTAATTTCCCTAAGCTATAGGACCATAAGTGGAAGTGCCCTAGGCTCTGTTGCTTTGTTTTTTAGATGTTTCAGGAAACACCATACACTTCTCCCGAGTGTCTGTTGGCAATTTACATCCCGCCCATCAGCATAACAAGGCTCCCAGTTCTCCATGGCCTGTCCTGCCTTTCTGGATTTTACACTTTTTTCAGATGGCCCTTTTGACCGGGGGGAAGTGAGACTTCATTGTAGTGTAGATTTACTTTGCAAGCTTGCTTGGTTGGCCAAAAAGGGCGTATGCGTTTTTTCCTGAATATATTCAGGAAAAAACGCATACGCCCTTTTTGGCCAAGTGCATCATTGTGGACGTTCTGCCTCTTTTCCTATGCTTTCAATGCAATTCCAGTCTACCTCCTGAAATCGGTTTCCTGCAATTCTGCCCCGCTTTCAAGTCCTCTTGGCAGCCTTACTTCAGTATATTTTTGGACGATAGCTGTCATTTATAACTCTGCAGGTTTGTGAATTACAGTGCCCCTGAGCTCCTTTCTTCAACTCGCTTTCTTTTGAGCTGGCCGCAACACCGCAGGATGGCTTCAGGCCCTAATCTGGTTCCGGCACGGCACGCTGAGCCTTTGGTTAATTCCTCTTCCTGGTGGGAAATGAGAGTTAAATTTGCCCGTCCAGACACCTCCAGCTAGTCTCTCATTGGTTCTCGCTATTCCTGTTCATCTTCCGCAGAAATTGCAAACTGGGCCAAACAGGAGGTTAAAGGGACTGACTCTCCAAGTCGGGAGGGTGTTAGTAAAGCGTCTGGAATGTTGCACCCGAGTACCAGGGTACGAAAACTGAGACATATTTGAACACGTCTCCCGATCACATGGTTGATCATTCTCTAGGTTCCACATGCATGTTTTAGCTGAAGGAAGAATACCTTAAACCTGGGTAGTTGAAACCCGTGGAATGGGTACCATGCAATATGACTTCAAAGGGTCTTCATTTGCTCACCGAACCTCTCCAATCCTATCACTGCTGCGTTTATGCCCCTGTACACATGCTTGATTCTCTTTCGGAGACATAGCAATCCATAGGTTTTAAGATACTTACTAGTCAGGTACATTCTTAGGCATTTAATATGCGGTGTTGAGTCCATTTCGTTGAGCAAGGAGTAGCTCTTGTCTATTCCATATTTGGCTTAAGGAACTTTATCTGTGCTCATTTCAATCTCTGGTTTTATGCAGCACCCCAACTCACCTTTCCCCTTAAGCAAGCATAAGTTGGTTTTCTAAATTTGAGACCCTGTTCTGTTCTGTAATTCAGTTCCTGTGTAGCCAAGTTTACATTCCGTGTATTACTGATATCTTATGATGGTTCTTTTTCTGTGTGACTTATTTCAGTTAGAATCATCATACCTGAATCCACTCATTGTGCTGCTAAGGGCCTGATGACATAGATTTCATTGCTGAGTGATATTGCTTTGTAAGTAAATACCACAACTTCTTTATCCATTTTTCACTTTCTGCGATGTTGAACTTGTACTGTAAACGAGGTTCTTGTAAACAGAGGCGTCCCAAACTTTGGGGTGGCTGTGTCTTTTTGATTTTAATTTCCCTAAGCTATAGGACCATAAGTGGAAGTGCCCTAGGCTCTGTTGCTTTGTTTTTTAGATGTTTCAGGAAACACCATACACTTCTCCCGAGTGTCTGTTGGCAATTTACATCCCGCCCATCAGCATAACAAGGCTCCCAGTTCTCCATGGCCTGTCCTGCCTTTCTGGATTTTACACTTTTTTCAGATGGCCCTTTTGACCGGGGGGAAGTGAGACTTCATTGTAGTGCAGATTTCCTTTGCAAGCTTGCTTGGTTGGCCAAAAAGGGCGTATGCGTTTTTTCCTGAATATATTCAGGAAAAAACGCATACGCCCTTTTTGGCCAAGTGCATCATTGTGGACGTTCTGCCTCTTTTCCTATGCTTTCAATGCAATTCCAGTCTACCTCCTGAAATCGGTTTCCTGCAATTCTGCCCCGCTTTCAAGTCCTCTTGGCAGCCTTACTTCAGTATATTTTTGGACGATAGCTGTCATTTATAACTCTGCAGGTTTGTGAATTACAGTGCCCCTGAGCTCCTTTCTTCAACTCGCTTTCTTTTGAGCTGGCCGCAACACCGCAGGATGGCTTCAGGCCCTAATCTGGTTCCGGCACGGCACGCTGAGCCTTTGGTTAATTCCTCTTCCTGGTGGGAAATGAGAGTTAAATTTGCCCGTCCAGACACCTCCAGCTAGTCTCTCATTGGTTCTCGCTATTCCTGTTCATCTTCCGCAGAAATTGCAAACTGGGCCAAACAGGAGGTTAAAGGGACTGACTCTCCAAGTCGGGAGGGTGTTAGTAAAGCGTCTGGAATGTTGCACCCGAGTACCAGGGTACGAAAACTGAGACATATTTGAACACGTCTCCCGATCACATGGTTGATCATACTCTAGGTTCCACATGCATGTTTTAGCTGAAGGAAGAATACCTTAAACCTGGGTAGTTGAAACCCGTGGAATGGGTACCATGCAATATGACTTCAAAGGGTCTTCATTTGCTCACCGAACCTCTCCAATCCTATCACTGCTGCGTTTATGCCCCTGTACACATGCTTGATTCTCTTTCGGAGACATAGCAATCCATAGGTTTTAAGATACTTACTAGTCAGGTACATTCTTAGGCGTTTAATATGCGGTGTTGAGTCCATTTCGTTGAGCAAGGAGTAGCTCTTGTCTATTCCATATTTGGCTTAAGGAACTTTATCTGTGTTCATTTCAATCTCTGGTTTTATGCAGCACCCCAACTCACCTTTACCCTTAAGCAAGCATAAGTTGGTTTTCTAAATTTGAGACCCTGTTCTGTTCTGTAATTCAGTTCCTGTGTAGCCAAGTTTACATTCCGTGTATTACTGATATCTTATGATGTTTCTTTTTCTGTGTGACTTATTTCAGTTAGAATCATCATACCTGAATCCACTCATTGTGCTGCTAAGGGCCTGATGACATAGATTTCATTGCTGAGTGATATTGCTTTGTAAGTAAATACCACAACTTCTTTATCCATTTTTCACTTTCTGCGATGTTGAACTTGTACGGTAAACGAGGTTCTTGTAAACAGAGGCGTCCCAAACTTTGGGGTGGCTGTGTCTTTTTGATTTTAATTTCCCTAAGCTATAGGACCATAAGTGGAAGTGCCCTAGGCTCTGTTGCTTTGTTTTTTAGATGTTTCAGGAAACACCATACACTTCTCCCGAGTGTCTGTTGGCAATTTACATCCCGCCCATCAGCATAACAAGGCTCCCAGTTCTCCATGGCCTGTCCTGCCTTTCTGGATTTTACACTTTTTTCAGATGGCCCTTTTGACCGGGGGGAAGTGAGACTTCATTGTAGTGCAGATTTCCTTTGCAAGCTTGCTTGGTTGGCCAAAAAGGGCGTATGCGTTTTTTCCTGAATATATTCAGGAAAAAACGCATACGCCCTTTTTGGCCAAGTGCATCATTGTGGACGTTCTGCCTCTTTTCCTATGCTTTCAATGCAATTCCAGTCTGCCTCCTGAAATCGGTTTCCTGCAATTCTGCCCCGCTTTCAAGTCCTCTTGGCAGCCTTACTTCAGTATATTTTTGGACGATAGCTGTCATTTATAACTCTGCAGGTTTGTGAATTACAGTGCCCCTGAGCTCCTTTCTTCAACTCGCTTTCTTTTGAGCTGGCCGCAACACCGCAGGATGGCTTCAGGCCCTAATCTGGTTCCGGCACGGCACGCTGAGCCTTTGGTTAATTCCTCTTCCTGGTGGGAAATGAGAGTTAAATTTGCCCGTCCAGACACCTTCCAGCTAGTCTCTCATTGGTTCTCGCTATTCCTGTTCATCTTCTGCAGAAATTGCAAACTGGGCCAAACAGGAGGTTAAAGGGACTGACTCTCCAAGTCGGGAGGGTGTTAGTAAAGCGTCTGGAATGTTGCACCCGAGTACCAGGGTACGAAAACTGAGACATATTTGAACACGTCTCCCGATCACATGGTTGATCATTCTCTAGGTTCCACATGCATGTTTTAGCTGAAGGAAGAATACCTTAAACCTGGGTAGTTGAAACCCGTGGAATGGGTACCATGCAATATGACTTCAAAGGGTCTTCATTTGCTCACCGAACCTCTCCAATCCTATCACTGCTGCGTTTATGCCCCTGTACACATGCTTGATTCTCTTTCGGAGACATAGCAATCCATAGGTTTTAAGATACTTACTAGTCAGGTACATTCTTAGGCATTTAATATGCGGTGTTGAGTCCATTTCGTTGAGCAAGGAGTAGCTCTTGTCTATTCCATATTTGGCTTAAGGAACTTTATCTGTGCTCATTTCAATCTCTGGTTTTATGCAGCACCCCAACTCACCTTTCCCCTTAAGCAAGCATAAGTTGGTTTTCTAAATTTGAGACCCTGTTCTGTTCTGTAATTCAGTTCCTGTGTAGCCAAGTTTACATTCCGTGTATTACTGATATCTTATGATGGTTCTTTTTCTGTGTGACTTATTTCAGTTAGAATCATCATACCTGAATCCACTCATTGTGCTGCTAAGGGCCTGATGACATAGATTTCATTGCTGAGTGATATTGCTTTGTAAGTAAATACCACAACTTCTTTATCCATTTTTCACTTTCTGCGATGTTGAACTTGTACTGTAAACGAGGTTCTTGTAAACAGAGGCGTCCCAAACTTTGGGGTGGCTGTGTCTTTTTGATTTTAATTTCCCTAAGCTATAGGACCATAAGTGGAAGTGCCCTAGGCTCTGTTGCTTTGTTTTTTAGATGTTTCAGGAAACACCATACACTTCTCCCGAGTGTCTGTTGGCAATTTACATCCCGCCCATCAGCATAACAAGGCTCCCAGTTCTCCATGGCCTGTCCTGCCTTTCTGGATTTTACACTTTTTTCAGATGGCCCTTTTGACCGGGGGGAAGTGAGACTTCATTGTAGTGCAGATTTCCTTTGCAAGCTTGCTTGGTTGGCCAAAAAGGGCGTATGCGTTTTTTCCTGAATATATTCAGGAAAAAACGCATACGCCCTTTTTGGCCAAGTGCATCATTGTGGACGTTCTGCCTCTTTTCCTATGCTTTCAATGCAATTCCAGTCTACCTCCTGAAATCGGTTTCCTGCAATTCTGCCCCGCTTTCAAGTCCTCTTGGCAGCCTTACTTCAGTATATTTTTGGACGATAGCTGTCATTTATAACTCTGCAGGTTTGTGAATTACAGTGCCCCTGAGCTCCTTTCTTCAACTCGCTTTCTTTTGAGCTGGCCGCAACACCGCAGGATGGCTTCAGGCCCTAATCTGGTTCCGGCACGGCACGCTGAGCCTTTGGTTAATTCCTCTTCCTGGTGGGAAATGAGAGTTAAATTTGCCCGTCCAGACACCTCCAGCTAGTCTCTCATTGGTTCTCGCTATTCCTGTTCATCTTCCGCAGAAATTGCAAACTGGGCCAAACAGGAGGTTAAAGGGACTGACTCTCCAAGTCGGGAGGGTGTTAGTAAAGCGTCTGGAATGTTGCACCCGAGTACCAGGGTACGAAAACTGAGACATATTTGAAGACGTCTCCCGATCACATGGTTGATCATACTCTAGGTTCCACATGCATGTTTTAGCTGAAGGAAGAATACCTTAAACCTGGGTAGTTGAAACCCGTGGAATGGGTACCATGCAATATGACTTCAAAGGGTCTTCATTTGCTCACCGAACCTCTCCAATCCTATCACTGCTGCGTTTATGCCCCTGTACACATGCTTGATTCTCTTTCGGAGACATAGCAATCCATAGGTTTTAAGATACTTACTAGTCAGGTACATTCTTAGGCATTTAATATGCGGTGTTGAGTCCATTTCGTTGAGCAAGGAGTAGCTCTTGTCTATTCCATATTTGGCTTAAGGAACTTTATCTGTGTTCATTTCAATCTCTGGTTTTATGCACCACCCCAACTCACCTTTCCCCTTAAGCAAGCATAAGTTGGTTTTCTAAATTTGAGACCCTGTTCTGTTCTGTAATTCAGTTCCTGTGTAGCCAAGTTTACATTCCGTGTATTACTGATATCTTATGATGGTTCTTTTTCTGTGTGACTTATTTCAGTTAGAATCATCATACCTGAATCTACTCATTGTGCTGCTAAGGGCCTGATGACATAGATTTCATTGCTGAGTGATATTGCTTTGTAAGTAAATACCACAACTTCTTTATCCATTTTTCACTTTCTGCGATGTTGAACTTGTACGGTAAACGAGGTTCTTGTAAACAGAGGCGTCCCAAACTTTGGGGTGGCTGTGTCTTTTTGATTTTAATTTCCCTAAGCTATAGGACCATAAGTGGAAGTGCCCTAGGCTCTGTTGCTTTGTTTTTTAGATGTTTCAGGAAACACCATACACTTCTCCCGAGTGTCTGTTGGCAATTTACATCCCGCCCATCAGCATAACAAGGCTCCCAGTTCTCCATGGCCTGTCCTGCCTTTCTGGATTTTACACTTTTTTCAGATGGCCCTTTTGACCGGGGGGAAGTGAGACTTCATTGTAGTGCAGATTTCCTTTGCAAGCTTGCTTGGTTGGCCAAAAAGGGCGTATGCGTTTTTTCCTGAATATATTCAGGAAAAAACGCATACGCCCTTTTTGGCCAAGTGCATCATTGTGGACGTTCTGCCTCTTTTCCTATGCTTTCAATGCAATTCCAGTCTGCCTCCTGAAATCGGTTTCCTGCAATTCTGCCCCGCTTTCAAGTCCTCTTGGCAGCCTTACTTCAGTATATTTTTGGACGATAGCTGTCATTTATAACTCTGCAGGTTTGTGAATTACAGTGCCCCTGAGCTCCTTTCTTCAACTCGCTTTCTTTTGAGCTGGCCGCAACACCGCAGGATGGCTTCAGGCCCTAATCTGGTTCCGGCACGGCACGCTGAGCCTTTGGTTAATTCCTCTTCCTGGTGGGAAATGAGAGTTAAATTTGCCCGTCCAGACACCTTCCAGCTAGTCTCTCATTGGTTCTCGCTATTCCTGTTCATCTTCTGCAGAAATTGCAAACTGGGCCAAACAGGAGGTTAAAGGGACTGACTCTCCAAGTCGGGAGGGTGTTAGTAAAGCGTCTGGAATGTTGCACCCGAGTACCAGGGTACGAAAACTGAGACATATTTGAACACGTCTCCCGATCACATGGTTGATCATTCTCTAGGTTCCACATGCATGTTTTAGCTGAAGGAAGAATACCTTAAACCTGGGTAGTTGAAACCCGTGGAATGGGTACCATGCAATATGACTTCAAAGGGTCTTCATTTGCTCACCGAACCTCTCCAATCCTATCACTGCTGCGTTTATGCCCCTGTACACATGCTTGATTCTCTTTCGGAGACATAGCAATCCATAGGTTTTAAGATACTTACTAGTCAGGTACATTCTTAGGCATTTAATATGCGGTGTTGAGTCCATTTCGTTGAGCAAGGAGTAGCTCTTGTCTATTCCATATTTGGCTTAAGGAACTTTATCTGTGCTCATTTCAATCTCTGGTTTTATGCAGCACCCCAACTCACCTTTCCCCTTAAGCAAGCATAAGTTGGTTTTCTAAATTTGAGACCCTGTTCTGTTCTGTAATTCAGTTCCTGTGTAGCCAAGTTTACATTCCGTGTATTACTGATATCTTATGATGGTTCTTTTTCTGTGTGACTTATTTCAGTTAGAATCATCATACCTGAATCCACTCATTGTGCTGCTAAGGGCCTGATGACATAGATTTCATTGCTGAGTGATATTGCTTTGTAAGTAAATACCACAACTTCTTTATCCATTTTTCACTTTCTGCGATGTTGAACTTGTACTGTAAACGAGGTTCTTGTAAACAGAGGCGTCCCAAACTTTGGGGTGGCTGTGTCTTTTTGATTTTAATTTCCCTAAGCTATAGGACCATAAGTGGAAGTGCCCTAGGCTCTGTTGCTTTGTTTTTTAGATGTTTCAGGAAACACCATACACTTCTCCCGAGTGTCTGTTGGCAATTTACATCCCGCCCATCAGCATAACAAGGCTCCCAGTTCTCCATGGCCTGTCCTGCCTTTCTGGATTTTACACTTTTTTCAGATGGCCCTTTTGACCAGGGGGAAGTGAGACTTCATTGTAGTGCAGATTTCCTTTGCAAGCTTGCTTGGTTGGCCAAAAAGGGCGTATGCGTTTTTTCCTGAATATATTCAGGAAAAAACGCATACGCCCTTTTTGGCCAAGTGCATCATTGTGGACGTTCTGCCTCTTTTCCTATGCTTTCAATGCAATTCCAGTCTACCTCCTGAAATCGGTTTCCTGCAATTCTGCCCCGCTTTCAAGTCCTCTTGGCAGCCTTACTTCAGTATATTTTTGGACGATAGCTGTCATTTATAACTCTGCAGGTTTGTGAATTACAGTGCCCCTGAGCTCCTTTCTTCAACTCGCTTTCTTGTGACCTGGCCGCAACACCGCAGGATTGCTTCAGGCCCTAATCTGGTTCCGGCACGGCACGCTGAGCCTTTGGTTAATTCCTCTTCCTGGTGGGAAATGAGAGTTAAATTTGCCCGTCCAGACACCTTCCAGCTAGTCTCTCATTGGTTCTCGCTATTCCTGTTCATGTTCCGCAGAAATTGCAAACTGGGCCAAACAGGAGGTTAAAGGGACTGACTCTCCAAGTCGGGAGGGTGTTAGTAAAGCGTCTGGAATGTTGCACCCGAGTACCAGGGTACGAAAACTGAGACATATTTGAACACGTCTCCCGATCACATGGTTGATCATACTCTAGGTTCCACATGCATGTTTTAGCTGAAGGAAGAATACCTTAAACCTGGGTAGTTGAAACCCGTGGAATGGGTACCATGCAATATGACTTCAAAGGGTCTTCATTTGCTCACCGAACCTCTCCAATCCTATCACTGCTGCGTTTATGCCCCTGTACACATGCTTGATTCTCTTTCGGAGACATAGCAATCCATAGGTTTTAAGATACTTACTAGTCAGGTACATTCTTAGGCATTTAATATGCGGTGTTGAGTCCATTTCGTTGAGCAAGGAGTAGCTCTTGTCTATTCCATATTTGGCTTAAGGAACTTTATCTGTGCTCATTTCAATCTCTGGTTTTATGCAGCACCCCAACTCACCTTTCCCCTTAAGCAAGCATAAGTTGGTTTTCTAAATTTGAGACCCTGTTCTGTTCTGTAATTCAGTTCCTGTGTAGCCAAGTTTACATTCCGTGTATTACTGATATCTTATGATGTTTCTTTTTCTGTGTGACTTATTTCAGTTAGAATCATCATACCTGAATCCACTCATTGTGCTGCTAAGGGCCTGATGACATAGATTTCATTGCTGAGTGATATTGCTTTGTAAGTAAATACCACAACTTCTTTATCCATTTTTCACTTTCTGCGATGTTGAACTTGTACTGTAAACGAGGTTCTTGTAAACAGAGGCGTCCCAAACTTTGGGGTGGCTGTGTCTTTTTGATTTTAATTTCCCTAAGCTATAGGACCATAAGTGGAAGTGCCCTAGGCTCTGTTGCTTTGTTTTTTAGATGTTTCAGGAAACACCATACACTTCTCCCGAGTGTCTGTTGGCAATTTACATCCCGCCCATCAGCATAACAAGGCTCCCAGTTCTCCATGGCCTGTCCTGCCTTTCTGGATTTTACACTTTTTTCAGATGGCCCTTTTGACCGGGGGGAAGTGAGACTTCATTGTAGTGCAGATTTCCTTTGCAAGCTTGCTTGGTTGGCCAAAAAGGGCGTATGCGTTTTTTCCTGAATATATTCAGGAAAAAACGCATACGCCCTTTTTGGCCAAGTGCATCATTGTGGACGTTCTGCCTCTTTTCCTATGCTTTCAATGCAATTCCAGTCTACCTCCTGAAATCGGTTTCCTGCAATTCTGCCCCGCTTTCAAGTCCTCTTGGCAGCCTTACTTCAGTATATTTTTGGACGATAGCTGTCATTTATAACTCTGCAGGTTTGTGAATTACAGTGCCCCTGAGCTCCTTTCTTCAACTCGCTTTCTTTTGAGCTGGCCGCAACACCGCAGGATGGCTTCAGGCCCTAATCTGGTTCCGGCACGGCACGCTGAGCCTTTGGTTAATTCCTCTTCCTGGTGGGAAATGAGAGTTAAATTTGCCCGTCCAGACACCTCCAGCTAGTCTCTCATTGGTTCTCGCTATTCCTGTTCATCTTCCGCAGAAATTGCAAACTGGGCCAAACAGGAGGTTAAAGGGACTGACTCTCCAAGTCGGGAGGGTGTTAGTAAAGCGTCTGGAATGTTGCACCCGAGTACCAGGGTACGAAAACTGAGACATATTTGAACACGTCTCCCGATCACATGGTTGATCATACTCTAGGTTCCACATGCATGTTTTAGCTGAAGGAAGAATACCTTAAACCTGGGTAGTTGAAACCCGTGGAATGGGTACCATGCAATATGACTTCAAAGGGTCTTCATTTGCTCACCGAACCTCTCCAATCCTATCACTGCTGCGTTTATGCCCCTGTACACATGCTTGATTCTCTTTCGGAGACATAGCAATCCATAGGTTTTAAGATACTTACTAGTCAGGTACATTCTTAGGCATTTAATATGCGGTGTTGAGTCCATTTCGTTGAGCAAGGAGTAGCTCTTGTCTATTCCATATTTGGCTTAAGGAACTTTATCTGTGTTCATTTCAATCTCTGGTTTTATGCAGCACCCCAACTCACCTTTACCCTTAAGCAAGCATAAGTTGGTTTTCTAAATTTGAGACCCTGTTCTGTTCTGTAATTCAGTTCCTGTGTAGCCAAGTTTACATTCCGTGTATTACTGATATCTTATGATGGTTCTTTTTCTGTGTGACTTATTTCAGTTAGAATCATCATACCTGAATCCACTCATTGTGCTGCTAAGGGCCTGATGACATAGATTTCATTGCTGAGTGATATTGCTTTGTAAGTAAATACCACAACTTCTTTATCCATTTTTCACTTTCTGCGATGTTGAACTTGTACGGTAAACGAGGTTCTTGTAAACAGAGGCGTCCCAAACTTTGGGGTGGCTGTGTCTTTTTGATTTTAATTTCCCTAAGCTATAGGACCATAAGTGGAAGTGCCCTAGGCTCTGTTGCTTTGTTTTTTAGATGTTTCAGGAAACACCATACACTTCTCCCGAGTGTCTGTTGGCAATTTACATCCCGCCCATCAGCATAACAAGGCTCCCAGTTCTCCATGGCCTGTCCTGCCTTTCTGGATTTTACACTTTTTTCAGATGGCCCTTTTGACCGGGGGGAAGTGAGACTTCATTGTAGTGCAGATTTCCTTTGCAAGCTTGCTTGGTTGGCCAAAAAGGGCGTATGCGTTTTTTCCTGAATATATTCAGGAAAAAACGCATACGCCCTTTTTGGCCAAGTGCATCATTGTGGACGTTCTGCCTCTTTTCCTATGCTTTCAATGCAATTCCAGTCTGCCTCCTGAAATCGGTTTCCTGCAATTCTGCCCCGCTTTCAAGTCCTCTTGGCAGCCTTACTTCAGTATATTTTTGGACGATAGCTGTCATTTATAACTCTGCAGGTTTGTGAATTACAGTGCCCCTGAGCTCCTTTCTTCAACTCGCTTTCTTTTGAGCTGGCCGCAACACCGCAGGATGGCTTCAGGCCCTAATCTGGTTCCGGCACGGCACGCTGAGCCTTTGGTTAATTCCTCTTCCTGGTGGGAAATGAGAGTTAAATTTGCCCGTCCAGACACCTTCCAGCTAGTCTCTCATTGGTTCTCGCTATTCCTGTTCATGTTCCGCAGAAATTGCAAACTGGGCCAAACAGGAGGTTAAAGGGACTGACTCTCCAAGTCGGGAGGGTGTTAGTAAAGCGTCTGGAATGTTGCACCCGAGTACCAGGGTACGAAAACTGAGACATATTTGAACACGTCTCCCGATCACATGGTTGATCATACTCTAGGTTCCACATGCATGTTTTAGCTGAAGGAAGAATACCTTAAACCTGGGTAGTTGAAACCCGTGGAATGGGTACCATGCAATATGACTTCAAAGGGTCTTCATTTGCTCACCGAACCTCTCCAATCCTATCACTGCTGCGTTTATGCCCCTGTACACATGCTTGATTCTCTTTCGGAGACATAGCAATCCATAGGTTTTAAGATACTTACTAGTCAGGTACATTCTTAGGCATTTAATATGCGGTGTTGAGTCCATTTCGTTGAGCAAGGAGTAGCTCTTGTCTATTCCATATTTGGCTTAAGGAACTTTATCTGTGCTCATTTCAATCTCTGGTTTTATGCAGCACCCCAACTCACCTTTACCCTTAAGCAAGCATAAGTTGGTTTTCTAAATTTGAGACCCTGTTCTGTTCTGTAATTCAGTTCCTGTGTAGCCAAGTTTACATTCCGTGTATTACTGATATCTTATGATGTTTCTTTTTCTGTGTGACTTATTTCAGTTAGAATCATCATACCTGAATCCACTCATTGTGCTGCTAAGGGCCTGATGACATAGATTTCATTGCTGAGTGATATTGCTTTGTAAGTAAATACCACAACTTCTTTATCCATTTTTCACTTTCTGCGATGTTGAACTTGTACGGTAAACGAGGTTCTTGTAAACAGAGGCGTCCCAAACTTTGGGGTGGCTGTGTCTTTTTGATTTTAATTTCCCTAAGCTATAGGACCATAAGTGGAAGTGCCCTAGGCTCTGTTGCTTTGTTTTTTAGATGTTTCAGGAAACACCATACACTTCTCCCGAGTGTCTGTTGGCAATTTACATCCCGCCCATCAGCATAACAAGGCTCCCAGTTCTCCATGGCCTGTCCTGCCTTTCTGGATTTTACACTTTTTTCAGATGGCCCTTTTGACCGGGGGGAAGTGAGACTTCATTGTAGTGCAGATTTCCTTTGCAAGCTTGCTTGGTTGGCCAAAAAGGGCGTATGCGTTTCTTCCTGAATATATTCAGGAAAAAACGCATACGCCCTTTTTGGCCAAGTGCATCATTGTGGACGTTCTGCCTCTTTTCCTATGCTTTCAATGCAATTCCAGTCTGCCTCCTGAAATCGGTTTCCTGCAATTCTGCCCCGCTTTCAAGTCCTCTTGGCAGCCTTACTTCAGTATATTTTTGGACGATAGCTGTCATTTATAACTCTGCAGGTTTGTGAATTACAGTGCCCCTGAGCTCCTTTCTTCAACTCGCTTTCTTTTGAGCTGGCCGCAACACCGCAGGATGGCTTCAGGCCCTAATCTGGTTCCGGCACGGCACGCTGAGCCTTTGGTTAATTCCTCTTCCTGGTGGGAAATGAGAGTTAAATTTGCCCGTCCAGACACCTTCCAGCTAGTCTCTCATTGGTTCTCGCTATTCCTGTTCATCTTCCGCAGAAATTGCAAACTGGGCCAAACAGGAGGTTAAAGGGACTGACTCTCCAAGTCGGGAGGGTGTTAGTAAAGCGTCTGGAATGTTGCACCCGAGTACCAGGGTACGAAAACTGAGACATATTTGAACACGTCTCCCGATCACATGGTTGATCATACTCTAGGTTCCACATGCATGTTTTAGCTGAAGGAAGAATACCTTAAACCTGGGTAGTTGAAACCCGTGGAATGGGTACCATGCAATATGACTTCAAAGGGTCTTCATTTGCTCACCGAACCTCTCCAATCCTATCACTGCTGCGTTTATGCCCCTGTACACATGCTTGATTCTCTTTCGGAGACATAGCAATCCATAGGTTTTAAGATACTTACTAGTCAGGTACATTCTTAGGCATTTAATATGCGGTGTTGAGTCCATTTCGTTGAGCAAGGAGTAGCTCTTGTCTATTCCATATTTGGCTTAAGGAACTTTATCTGTGCTCATTTCAATCTCTGGTTTTATGCAGCACCCCAACTCACCTTTCCCCTTAAGCAAGCATAAGTTGGTTTTCTAAATTTGAGACCCTGTTCTGTTCTGTAATTCAGTTCCTGTGTAGCCAAGTTTACATTCCGTGTATTACTGATATCTTATGATGTTTCTTTTTCTGTGTGACTTATTTCAGTTAGAATCATCATACCTGAATCCACTCATTGTGCTGCTAAGGGCCTGATGACATAGATTTCATTGCTGAGTGATATTGCTTTGTAAGTAAATACCACAACTTCTTTATCCATTTTTCACTTTCTGCGATGTTGAACTTGTACTGTAAACGAGGTTCTTGTAAACAGAGGCGTCCCAAACTTTGGGGTGGCTGTGTCTTTTTTATTTTAATTTCCCTAAGCTATAGGACCATAAGTGGAAGTGCCCTAGGCTCTGTTGCTTTGTTTTTTAGATGTTTCAGGAAACACCATACACTTCTCCCGAGTGTCTGTTGGCAATTTACATCCCGCCCATCAGCATAACAAGGCTCCCAGTTCTCCATGGCCTGTCCTGCCTTTCTGGATTTTACACTTTTTTCAGATGGCCCTTTTGACCGGGGTGAAGTGAGACTTCATTGTAGTGCAGATTTCCTTTGCAAGCTTGCTTGGTTGGCCAAAAAGGGCGTATGAGTTTTTTCCTGAATATATTCAGGAAAAAACGCATACGCCCTTTTTGGCCAAGTGCATCATTGTGGACGTTCTGCCTCTTTTCCTATGCTTTCAATGCAATTCCAGTCTACCTCCTGAAATCGGTTTCCTGCAATTCTGCCCCGCTTTCAAGTCCTCTTGGCAGCCTTACTTCAGTATATTTTTGGACGATAGCTGTCATTTATAACTCTGCAGGTTTGTGAATTACAGTGCCCCTGAGCTCCTTTCTTCAACTCGCTTTCTTTTGAGCTGGCCGCAACACCGCAGGATGGCTTCAGGCCCTAATCTGGTTCCGGCACGGCACGCTGAGCCTTTGGTTAATTCCTCTTCCTGGTGGGAAATGAGAGTTAAATTTGCCCGTCCAGACACCTTCCAGCTAGTCTCTCATTGGTTCTCGCTATTCCTGTTCATCTTCCGCAGAAATTGCAAACTGGGCCAAACAGGAGGTTAAAGGGACTGACTCTCCAAGTCGGGAGGGTGTTAGTAAAGCGTCTGGAATGTTGCACCCGAGTACCAGGGTACGAAAACTGAGACATATTTGAACACGTCTCCCGATCACATGGTTGATCATACTCTAGGTTCCACATGCATGTTTTAGCTGAAGGAAGAATACCTTAAACCTGGGTAGTTGAAACCCGTGGAATGGGTACCATGCAATATGACTTCAAAGGGTCTTCATTTGCTCACCGAACCTCTCCAATCCTATCACTGCTGCGTTTATGCCCCTGTACACATGCTTGATTCTCTTTCGGAGACATAGCAATCCATAGGTTTTAAGATACTTACTAGTCAGGTACATTCTTAGGCATTTAATATGCGGTGTTGAGTCCATTTCGTTGAGCAAGGAGTAGCTCTTGTCTATTCCATATTTGGCTTAAGGAACTTTATCTGTGCTCATTTCAATCTCTGGTTTTATGCAGCACCCCAACTCACCTTTCCCCTTAAGCAAGCATAAGTTGGTTTTCTAAATTTGAGACCCTGTTCTGTTCTGTAATTCAGTTCCTGTGTAGCCAAGTTTACATTCCGTGTATTACTGATATCTTATGATGTTTCTTTTTCTGTGTGACTTATTTCAGTTAGAATCATCATACCTGAATCCACTCATTGTGCTGCTAAGGGCCTGATGACATAGATTTCATTGCTGAGTGATATTGCTTTGTAAGTAAATACCACAACTTCTTTATCCATTTTTCACTTTCTGCGATGTTGAACTTGTACGGTAAACGAGGTTCTTGTAAACAGAGGCGTCCCAAACTTTGGGGTGGCTGTGTCTTTTTTATTTTAATTTCCCTAAGCTATAGGACCATAAGTGGAAGTGCCCTAGGCTCTGTTGCTTTGTTTTTTAGATGTTTCAGGAAACACCATACACTTCTCCCGAGTGTCTGTTGGCAATTTACATCCCGCCCATCAGCATAACAAGGCTCCCAGTTCTCCATGGCCTGTCCTGCTTTTCTGGATTTTACACTATTTTCAGATGGCCCTTTTGACCGGGAGGAAGTGAGACTTCATTGTAGTGCAGATTTCCTTTGCAAGCTTGCTTGGTTGGCCAAAAAGGGCGTATGCGTTTTTTCCTGAATATATTCAGGAAAAAACGCATACGCACTTTTTGGCCAAGTGCATTATTGTGGACGTTCTGCCTCTTTTCCTATGCTTTCAATGCAATTCCAGTCTACCTCCTGAAATCGGTTTCCTGCAATTCTGCCCCGCTTTCAAGTCCTCTTGGCAGCCTTACTTCAGTATATTTTTGGACGATAGCTGTCATTTATAACTCTGCAGGTTTGTGAATTACAGTGCCCCTGAGCTCCTTTCTTCAACTCGCTTTCTTTTGAGCTGGCCGCAACACCGCAGGATGGCTTCAGGCCCTAATCTTGTTCCGGCACGGCACGCTGAGCCTTTGGTTAATTCCTCTTCCTGGTGGGAAATGAGAGTTAAATTTGCCCGTCCAGACACCTTCCAGCTAGTCTCTCATTGGTTCTCGCTATTCCTGTTCATCTTCCACAGAAATTGCAAACTGGGCCAAACAGGAGGTTAAAGGGACTGACTCTCCAAGTCGGGAGGGTGTTAGTAAAGCGTCTGGAATGTTGCACCCGAGTACCAGGGTACGAAAACTGAGACATATTTGAACACGTCTCCCGATCACATGGTTGATCATACTCTAGGTTCCACATGCATGTTTTAGCTGAAGGAAGAATACCTTAAACCTGGGTAGTTGAAACCCGTGGAATGGGTACCATGCAATATGACTTCAAAGTGTCTTCATTTGCTCACCGAACCTCTCCAATCCTATCACTGCTGCGTTTATGCCCCTGTACACATGCTTGATTCTCTTTCGGAGACATAGCAATCCATAGGTTTTAAGATACTTACTAGTCAGGTACATTCTTAGGCATTTAATATGCGGTGTTGAGTCCATTTCGTTGAGCAAGGAGTAGCTCTTGTCTATTCCATATTTGGCTTAAGGAACTTTATCTGTGCTCATTTCAATCTCTGGTTTTATGCAGCACCCCAACTCACCTTTCCCCTTAAGCAAGCATAAGTTGGTTTTCTAAATTTGAGACCCTGTTCTGTTCTGTAATTCAGTTCCTGTGTAGCCAAGTTTACATTCCGTGTATTACTGATATCTTATGATGTTTCTTTTTCTGTGTGACTTATTTCAGTTAGAATCATCATACCTGAATCCACTCATTGTGCTGCTAAGGGCCTGATGACATAGATTTCATTGCTGAGTGATATTGCTTTGTAAGTAAATACCACAACTTCTTTATCCATTTTTCACTTTCTGCGATGTTGAACTTGTACGGTAAACGAGGTTCTTGTAAACAGAGGCGTCCCAAACTTTGGGGTGGCTGTGTCTTTTTGATTTTAATTTCCCTAAGCTATAGGACCATAAGTGGAAGTGCCCTAGGCTCTGTTGCTTTGTTTTTTAGATGTTTCAGGAAACACCATACACTTCTCCCGAGTGTCTGTTGGCAATTTACATCCCGCCCATCAGCATAACAAGGCTCCCAGTTCTCCATGGCCTGTCCTGCCTTTCTGGATTTTACACTTTTTTCAGATGGCCCTTTTGACCGGGGGGAAGTGAGACTTCATTGTAGTGCAGATTTCCTTTGCAAGCTTGCTTGGTTGGCCAAAAAGGGCGTATGCGTTTTTTCCTGAATATATTCAGGAAAAAACGCATACGCCCTTTTTGGCCAAGTGCATCATTGTGGACGTTCTGCCTCTTTTCCTATGCTTTCAATGCAATTCCAGTCTGCCTCCTGAAATCGGTTTCCTGCAATTCTGCCCCGCTTTCAAGTCCTCTTGGCAGCCTTACTTCAGTATATTTTTGGACGATAGCTGTCATTTATAACTCTGCAGGTTTGTGAATTACAGTGCCCCTGAGCTCCTTTCTTCAACTCGCTTTCTTTTGAGCTGGCCGCAACACCGCAGGATGGCTTCAGGCCCTAATCTGGTTCCGGCACGGCACGCTGAGCCTTTGGTTAATTCCTCTTCCTGGTGGGAAATGAGAGTTAAATTTGCCCGTTCAGACACCTTCCAGCTAGTCTCTCATTGGTTCTCGCTATTCCTGTTCATCTTCCGCAGAAATTGCAAACTGGGCCAAACAGGAGGTTAAAGGGACTGACTCTCCAAGTCGGGAGGGTGTTAGTAAAGCGTCTGGAATGTTGCACCCGAGTACCAGGGTACAAAAACTGAGACATATTTGAACACATCTCCCGATCACATGGTTCATCA
The DNA here is from genome assembly GCF_039906515.1 of Pseudorca crassidens. Lineage (NCBI taxonomy): Eukaryota > Metazoa > Chordata > Mammalia > Artiodactyla > Delphinidae > Pseudorca > Pseudorca crassidens. The sequence continues at coordinate 481,920 of NW_027135949.1, read as the reverse complement.
GACTCTAGGTTCCACATGCATGTTTTAGCTGAAGGAAGAATACCTTAAACCTGGGTAGTTGAAACCCGTGGAATGGGTACCATGCAATATGACTTCAAAGGGTCTTCATTTGCTCACCGAACCTCTCCAATCCTATCACTGCTGCGTTTATGCCCCTGTACACATGCTTGATTCTCTTTCGGAGACATAGCAATCCATAGGTTTTAAGATACTTACTAGTCAGGTACATTCTTAGGCTTTTAATATGCGGTGTTGAGTCCATTTCGTTGAACAAGGAGTAGCTCTTGTCTATTCCATATTTGGCTTAAGGAACTTTATCTGTGCTCATTTCAATCTCTGGTTTTATGCAGCACCCCAACTCACCTTTCCCCTTAAGCAAGCATAAGTTGGTTTTCTAAATTTGAGACCCTGTTCTGTTCTGTAATTCAGTTCCTGTGTAGCCAAGTTTACATTCCGTGTATTACTGATATCTTATGATGTTTCTTTTTCTGTGTGACTTATTTCAGTTAGAATCATCATACCTGAATCCACTCATTGTGCTGCTAAGGGCCTGATGACATAGATTTCATTGCTGAGTGATATTGCTTTGTAAGTAAATACCACAACTTCTTTATCCATTTTTCACTTTCTGCGATGTTGAACTTGTACGGTAAACGAGGTTCTTGTAAACAGAGGCGTCCCAAACTTTGGGGTGGCTGTGTCTTTTTGATTTTAATTTCCCTAAGCTATAGGACCATAAGTGGAAGTGCCCTAGGCTCTGTTGCTTTGTTTTTTAGATGTTTCAGGAAACACCATACACTTCTCCCGAGTGTCTGTTGGCAATTTACATCCCGCCCATCAGCATAACAAGGCTCCCAGTTCTCCATGGCCTGTCCTGCCTTTCTGGATTTTACACTTTTTTCAGATGGCCCTTTTGACCGGGGGGAAGTGAGACTTCATTGTAGTGCAGATTTCCTTTGCAAGCTTGCTTGGTTGGCCAAAAAGGGCGTATGCGTTTTTTCCTGAATATATTCAGGAAAAAACGCATACGCCCTTTTTGGCCAAGTGCATCATTGTGGACGTTCTGCCTCTTTTCCTATGCTTTCAATGCAATTCCAGTCTACCTCCTGAAATCGGTTTCCTGCAATTCTGCCCCGCTTTCAAGTCCTCTTGGCAGCCTTACTTCAGTATATTTTTGGACGATAGCTGTCATTTATAACTCTGCAGGTTTGTGAATTACAGTGCCCCTGAGCTCCTTTCTTCAACTCGCTTTCTTTTGAGCTGGCCGCAACACCGCAGGATGGCTTCAGGCCCTAATCTGGTTCCGGCACGGCACGCTGAGCCTTTGGTTAATTCCTCTTCCTGGTGGGAAATGAGAGTTAAATTTGCCCGTCCAGACACCTCCAGCTAGTCTCTCATTGGTTCTCGCTATTCCTGTTCATCTTCCGCAGAAATTGCAAACTGGGCCAAACAGGAGGTTAAAGGGACTGACTCTCCAAGTCGGGAGGGTGTTAGTAAAGCGTCTGGAATGTTGCACCCGAGTACCAGGGTACGAAAACTGAGACATATTTGAACACGTCTCCCGATCACATGGTTGATCATACTCTAGGTTCCACATGCATGTTTTAGCTGAAGGAAGAATACCTTAAACCTGGGTAGTTGAAACCCGTGGAATGGGTACCATGCAATATGACTTCAAAGGGTCTTCATTTGCTCACCGAACCTCTCCAATCCTATCACTGCTGCGTTTATGCCCCTGTACACATGCTTGATTCTCTTTCGGAGACATAGCAATCCATAGGTTTTAAGATACTTACTAGTCAGGTACATTCTTAGGCATTTAATATGCGGTGTTGAGTCCATTTCGTTGAGCAAGGAGTAGCTCTTGTCTATTCCATATTTGGCTTAAGGAACTTTATCTGTGCTCATTTCAATCTCTGGTTTTATGCAGCACCCCAACTCACCTTTCCCCTTAAGCAAGCATAAGTTGGTTTTCTAAATTTGAGACCCTGTTCTGTTCTGTAATTCAGTTCCTGTGTAGCCAAGTTTACATTCCGTGTATTACTGATATCTTATGATGTTTCTTTTTCTGTGTGACTTATTTCAGTTAGAATCATCATACCTGAATCCACTCATTGTGCTGCTAAGGGCCTGATGACATAGATTTCATTGCTGAGTGATATTGCTTTGTAAGTAAATACCACAACTTCTTTATCCATTTTTCACTTTCTGCGATGTTGAACTTGTACTGTAAACGAGGTTCTTGTAAACAGAGGCGTCCCAAACTTTGGGGTGGCTGTGTCTTTTTTATTTTAATTTCCCTAAGCTATAGGACCATAAGTGGAAGTGCCCTAGGCTCTGTTGCTTTGTTTTTTAGATGTTTCAGGAAACACCATACACTTCTCCCGAGTGTCTGTTGGCAATTTACATCCCGCCCATCAGCATAACAAGGCTCCCAGTTCTCCATGGCCTGTCCTGCCTTTCTGGATTTTACACTTTTTTCAGATGGCCCTTTTGACCGGGGGGAAGTGAGACTTCATTGTAGTGCAGATTTCCTTTGCAAGCTTGCTTGGTTGGCCAAAAAGGGCGTATGCGTTTTTTCCTGAATATATTCAGGAAAAAACGCATACGCCCTTTTTGGCCAAGTGCATCATTGTGGACGTTCTGCCTCTTTTCCTATGCTTTCAATGCAATTCCAGTCTGCCTCCTGAAATCGGTTTCCTGCAATTCTGCCCCGCTTTCAAGTCCTCTTGGCAGCCTTACTTCAGTATATTTTTGGACGATAGCTGTCATTTATAACTCTGCAGGTTTGTGAATTACAGTGCCCCTGAGCTCCTTTCTTCAACTCGCTTTCTTTTGAGCTGGCCGCAACACCGCAGGATGGCTTCAGGCCCTAATCTGGTTCTGGCACGGCACGCTGAGCCTTTGGTTAATTCCTCTTCCTGGTGGGAAATGAGAGTTAAATTTGCCCGTCCAGACACCTTCCAGCTAGTCTCTCATTGGTTCTCGCTATTCCTGTTCATGTTCCGCAGAAATTGCAAACTGGGCCAAACAGGAGGTTAAAGGGACTGACTCTCCAAGTCGGGAGGGTGTTAGTAAAGCGTCTGGAATGTTGCACCCGAGTACCAGGGTACGAAAACTGAGACATATTTGAACACGTCTCCCGATCACATGGTTGATCATACTCTAGGTTCCACATGCATGTTTTAGCTGAAGGAAGAATACCTTAAACCTGGGTAGTTGAAACCCGTGGAATGGGTACCATGCAATATGACTTCAAAGGGTCTTCATTTGCTCACCGAACCTCTCCAATCCTATCACTGCTGCGTTTATGCCCCTGTACACATGCTTGATTCTCTTTCGGAGACATAGCAATCCATAGGTTTTAAGATACTTACTAGTCAGGTACATTCTTAGGCATTTAATATGCGGTGTTGAGTCCATTTCGTTGAGCAAGGAGTAGCTCTTGTCTATTCCATATTTGGCTTAAGGAACTTTATCTGTGCTCATTTCAATCTCTGGTTTTATGCAGCACCCCAACTCACCTTTCCCCTTAAGCAAGCATAAGTTGGTTTTCTAAATTTGAGACCCTGTTCTGTTCTGTAATTCAGTTCCTGTGTAGCCAAGTTTACATTCCGTGTATTACTGATATCTTATGATGTTTCTTTTTCTGTGTGACTTATTTCAGTTAGAATCATCATACCTGAATCCACTCATTGTGCTGCTAAGGGCCTGATGACATAGATTTCATTGCTGAGTGATATTGCTTTGTAAGTAAATACCACAACTTCTTTATCCATTTTTCACTTTCTGCGATGTTGAACTTGTACGGTAAACGAGGTTCTTGTAAACAGAGGCGTCCCAAACTTTGGGGTGGCTGTGTCTTTTTGATTTTAATTTCCCTAAGCTATAGGACCATAAGTGGAAGTGCCCTAGGCTCTGTTGCTTTGTTTTTTAGATGTTTCAGGAAACACCATACACTTCTCCCGAGTGTCTGTTGGCAATTTACATCCCGCCCATCAGCATAACAAGGCTCCCAGTTCTCCATGGCCTGTCCTGCCTTTCTGGATTTTACACTTTTTTCAGATGGCCCTTTTGACCGGGGGGAAGTGAGACTTCATTGTAGTGCAGATTTCCTTTGCAAGCTTGCTTGGTTGGCCAAAAAGGGCGTATGCGTTTCTTCCTGAATATATTCAGGAAAAAACGCATACGCCCTTTTTGGCCAAGTGCATCATTGTGGACGTTCTGCCTCTTTTCCTATGCTTTCAATGCAATTCCAGTCTGCCTCCTGAAATCGGTTTCCTGCAATTCTGCCCCGCTTTCAAGTCCTCTTGGCAGCCTTACTTCAGTATATTTTTGGACGATAGCTGTCATTTATAACTCTGCAGGTTTGTGAATTACAGTGCCCCTGAGCTCCTTTCTTCAACTCGCTTTCTTTTGAGCTGGCCGCAACACCGCAGGATGGCTTCAGGCCCTAATCTGGTTCCGGCACGGCACGCTGAGCCTTTGGTTAATTCCTCTTCCTGGTGGGAAATGAGAGTTAAATTTGCCCGTCCAGACACCTTCCAGCTAGTCTCTCATTGGTTCTCGCTATTCCTGTTCATCTTCCGCAGAAATTGCAAACTGGGCCAAACAGGAGGTTAAAGGGACTGACTCTCCAAGTCGGGAGGGTGTTAGTAAAGCGTCTGGAATGTTGCACCCGAGTACCAGGGTACGAAAACTGAGACATATTTGAACACGTCTCCCGATCACATGGTTGATCATACTCTAGGTTCCACATGCATGTTTTAGCTGAAGGAAGAATACCTTAAACCTGGGTAGTTGAAACCCGTGGAATGGGTACCATGCAATATGACTTCAAAGGGTCTTCATTTGCTCACCGAACCTCTCCAATCCTATCACTGCTGCGTTTATGCCCCTGTACACATGCTTGATTCTCTTTCGGAGACATAGCAATCCATAGGTTTTAAGATACTTACTAGTCAGGTACATTCTTAGGCATTTAATATGCGGTGTTGAGTCCATTTCGTTGAGCAAGGAGTAGCTCTTGTCTATTCCATATTTGGCTTAAGGAACTTTATCTGTGCTCATTTCAATCTCTGGTTTTATGCAGCACCCCAACTCACCTTTCCCCTTAAGCAAGCATAAGTTGGTTTTCTAAATTTGAGACCCTGTTCTGTTCTGTAATTCAGTTCCTGTGTAGCCAAGTTTACATTCCGTGTATTACTGATATCTTATGATGTTTCTTTTTCTGTGTGACTTATTTCAGTTAGAATCATCATACCTGAATCCACTCATTGTGCTGCTAAGGGCCTGATGACATAGATTTCATTGCTGAGTGATATTGCTTTGTAAGTAAATACCACAACTTCTTTATCCATTTTTCACTTTCTGCGATGTTGAACTTGTACGGTAAACGAGGTTCTTGTAAACAGAGGCGTCCCAAACTTTGGGGTGGCTGTGTCTTTTTGATTTTAATTTCCCTAAGCTATAGGACCATAAGTGGAAGTGCCCTAGGCTCTGTTGCTTTGTTTTTTAGATGTTTCAGGAAACACCATACACTTCTCCCGAGTGTCTGTTGGCAATTTACATCCCGCCCATCAGCATAACAAGGCTCCCAGTTCTCCATGGCCTGTCCTGCTTTTCTGGATTTTACACTATTTTCAGATGGCCCTTTTGACCGGGAGGAAGTGAGACTTCATTGTAGTGCAGATTTCCTTTGCAAGCTTGCTTGGTTGGCCAAAAAGGGCGTATGCGTTTTTTCCTGAATATATTCAGGAAAAAACGCATACGCACTTTTTGGCCAAGTGCATCATTGTGGACGTTCTGCCTCTTTTCCTATGCTTTCAATGCAATTCCAGTCTACCTCCTGAAATCGGTTTCCTGCAATTCTGCCCCGCTTTCAAGTCCTCTTGGCAGCCTTACTTCAGTATATTTTTGGACGATAGCTGTCATTTATAACTCTGCAGGTTTGTGAATTACAGTGCCCCTGAGCTCCTTTCTTCAACTCGCTTTCTTTTGAGCTGGCCGCAACACCGCAGGATGGCTTCAGGCCCTAATCTTGTTCCGGCACGGCACGCTGAGCCTTTGGTTAATTCCTCTTCCTGGTGGGAAATGAGAGTTAAATTTGCCCGTCCAGACACCTTCCAGCTAGTCTCTCATTGGTTCTCGCTATTCCTGTTCATCTTCCACAGAAATTGCAAACTGGGCCAAACAGGAGGTTAAAGGGACTGACTCTCCAAGTCGGGAGGGTGTTAGTAAAGCGTCTGGAATGTTGCACCCGAGTACCAGGGTACGAAAACTGAGACATATTTGAACACGTCTCCCGATCACATGGTTGATCATACTCTAGGTTCCACATGCATGTTTTAGCTGAAGGAAGAATACCTTAAACCTGGGTAGTTGAAACCCGTGGAATGGGTACCATGCAATATGACTTCAAAGTGTCTTCATTTGCTCACCGAACCTCTCCAATCCTATCACTGCTGCGTTTATGCCCCTGTACACATGCTTGATTCTCTTTCGGAGACATAGCAATCCATAGGTTTTAAGATACTTACTAGTCAGGTACATTCTTAGGCATTTAATATGCGGTGTTGAGTCCATTTCGTTGAGCAAGGAGTAGCTCTTGTCTATTCCATATTTGGCTTAAGGAACTTTATCTGTGCTCATTTCAATCTCTGGTTTTATGCAGCACCCCAACTCACCTTTCCCCTTAAGCAAGCATAAGTTGGTTTTCTAAATTTGAGACCCTGTTCTGTTCTGTAATTCAGTTCCTGTGTAGCCAAGTTTACATTCCGTGTATTACTGATATCTTATGATGTTTCTTTTTCTGTGTGACTTATTTCAGTTAGAATCATCATACCTGAATCCACTCATTGTGCTGCTAAGGGCCTGATGACATAGATTTCATTGCTGAGTGATATTGCTTTGTAAGTAAATACCACAACTTCTTTATCCATTTTTCACTTTCTGCGATGTTGAACTTGTACGGTAAACGAGGTTCTTGTAAACAGAGGCGTCCCAAACTTTGGGGTGGCTGTGTCTTTTTGATTTTAATTTCCCTAAGCTATAGGACCATAAGTGGAAGTGCCCTAGGCTCTGTTGCTTTGTTTTTTAGATGTTTCAGGAAACACCATACACTTCTCCCGAGTGTCTGTTGGCAATTTACATCCCGCCCATCAGCATAACAAGGCTCCCAGTTCTCCATGGCCTGTCCTGCCTTTCTGGATTTTACACTTTTTTCAGATGGCCCTTTTGACCGGGGGGAAGTGAGACTTCATTGTAGTGCAGATTTCCTTTGCAAGCTTGCTTGGTTGGCCAAAAAGGGCGTATGCGTTTTTTCCTGAATATATTCAGGAAAAAACGCATACGCCCTTTTTGGCCAAGTGCATCATTGTGGACGTTCTGCCTCTTTTCCTATGCTTTCAATGCAATTCCAGTCTGCCTCCTGAAATCGGTTTCCTGCAATTCTGCCCCGCTTTCAAGTCCTCTTGGCAGCCTTACTTCAGTATATTTTTGGACGATAGCTGTCATTTATAACTCTGCAGGTTTGTGAATTACAGTGCCCCTGAGCTCCTTTCTTCAACTCGCTTTCTTTTGAGCTGGCCGCAACACCGCAGGATGGCTTCAGGCCCTAATCTGGTTCCGGCACGGCACGCTGAGCCTTTGGTTAATTCCTCTTCCTGGTGGGAAATGAGAGTTAAATTTGCCCGTCCAGACACCTTCCAGCTAGTCTCTCATTGGTTCTCGCTATTCCTGTTCATCTTCCGCAGAAATTGCAAACTGGGCCAAACAGGAGGTTAAAGGGACTGACTCTCCAAGTCGGGAGGGTGTTAGTAAAGCGTCTGGAATGTTGCACCCGAGTACCAGGGTACAAAAACTGAGACATATTTGAACACATCTCCCGATCACATGGTTGATCAGACTCTAGGTTCCACATGCATGTTTTAGCTGAAGGAAGAATACCTTAAACCTGGGTAGTTGAAACCCGTGGAATGGGTACCATGCAATATGACTTCAAAGGGTCTTCATTTGCTCACCGAACCTCTCCAATCCTATCACTGCTGCGTTTATGCCCCTGTACACATGCTTGATTCTCTTTCGGAGACATAGCAATCCATAGGTTTTAAGATACTTACTAGTCAGGTACATTCTTAGGCTTTTAATATGCGGTGTTGAGTCCATTTCGTTGAACAAGGAGTAGCTCTTGTCTATTCCATATTTGGCTTAAGGAACTTTATCTGTACTCATTTCAATCTCTGGTTTTATGCAGCACCCCAACTCACCTTTCCCCTTAAGCAAGCATAAGTTGGTTTTCTAAATTTGAGACCCTGTTCTGTTCTGTAATTCAGTTCCTGTGTAGCCAAGTTTACATTCCGTGTATTACTGATATCTTATGATGTTTCTTTTTCTGTGTGACTTATTTCAGTTAGAATCATCATACCTGAATCCACTCATTGTGCTGCTAAGGGCCTGATGACATAGATTTCATTGCTGAGTGATATTGCTTTGTAAGTAAATACCACAACTTCTTTATCCATTTTTCACTTTCTGCGATGTTGAACTTGTACGGTAAACGAGGTTCTTGTAAACAGAGGCGTCCCAAACTTTGGGGTGGCTGTGTCTTTTTGATTTTAATTTCCCTAAGCTATAGGACCATAAGTGGAAGTGCCCTAGGCTCTGTTGCTTTGTTTTTTAGATGTTTCAGGAAACACCATACACTTCTCCCGAGTGTCTGTTGGCAATTTACATCCCGCCCATCAGCATAACAAGGCTCCCAGTTCTCCATGGCCTGTCCTGCCTTTCTGGATTTTACACTTTTTTCAGATGGCCCTTTTGACCGGGGGGAAGTGAGACTTCATTGTAGTGCAGATTTCCTTTGCAAGCTTGCTTGGTTGGCCAAAAAGGGCGTATGCGTTTTTTCCTGAATATATTCAGGAAAAAACGCATACGCCCTTTTTGGCCAAGTGCATCATTGTGGACGTTCTGCCTCTTTTCCTATGCTTTCAATGCAATTCCAGTCTACCTCCTGAAATCGGTTTCCTGCAATTCTGCCCCGCTTTCAAGTCCTCTTGGCAGCCTTACTTCAGTATATTTTTGGACGATAGCTGTCATTTATAACTCTGCAGGTTTGTGAATTACAGTGCCCCTGAGCTCCTTTCTTCAACTCGCTTTCTTTTGAGCTGGCCGCAACACCGCAGGATGGCTTCAGGCCCTAATCTGGTTCCGGCACGGCACGCTGAGCCTTTGGTTAATTCCTCTTCCTGGTGGGAAATGAGAGTTAAATTTGCCCGTCCAGACACCTCCAGCTAGTCTCTCATTGGTTCTCGCTATTCCTGTTCATCTTCCGCAGAAATTGCAAACTGGGTCAAACAGGAGGTTAAAGGGACTGACTCTCCAAGTCGGGAGGGTGTTAGTAAAGCGTCTGGAATGTTGCACCCGAGTACCAGGGTACGAAAACTGAGACATATTTGAACACGTCTCCCGATCACATGGTTGATCAGACTCTAGGTTCCACATGCATGTTTTAGCTGAAGGAAGAATACCTTAAACCTGGGTAGTTGAAACCCGTGGAATGGGTACCATGCAATATGACTTCAAAGGGTCTTCATTTGCTCACCGAACCTCTCCAATCCTATCACTGCTGCGTTTATGCCCCTGTACACATGCTTGATTCTCTTTCGGAGACATAGCAATCCATAGGTTTTAAGATACTTACTAGTCAGGTACATTCTTAGGCATTTAATATGCGGTGTTGAGTCCATTTCGTTGAGCAAGGAGTAGCTCTTGTCTATTCCATATTTGGCTTAAGGAACTTTATCTGTGCTCATTTCAATCTCTGGTTTTATGCAGCACCCCAACTCACCTTTCCCCTTAAGCAAGCATAAGTTGGTTTTCTAAATTTGAGACCCTGTTCTGTTCTGTAATTCAGTTCCTGTGTAGCCAAGTTTACATTCCGTGTATTACTGATATCTTATGATGTTTCTTTTTCTGTGTGACTTATTTCAGTTAGAATCATCATACCTGAATCCACTCATTGTGCTGCTAAGGGCCTGATGACATAGATTTCATTGCTGAGTGATATTGCTTTGTAAGTAAATACCACAACTTCTTTATCCATTTTTCACTTTCTGCGATGTTGAACTTGTACGGTAAACGAGGTTCTTGTAAACAGAGGCGTCCCAAACTTTGGGGTGGCTGTGTATTTTTGATTTTAATTTCCCTAAGCTATAGGACCATAAGTGGAAGTGCCCTAGGCTCTGTTGCTTTGTTTTTTAGATGTTTCAGGAAACACCATACACTTCTCCCGAGTGTCTGTTGGCAATTTACATCCCGCCCATCAGCATAACAAGGCTCCCAGTTCTCCATGGCCTGTCCTGCCTTTCTGGATTTTACACTTTTTTCAGATGGCCCTTTTGACCGGGGGGAAGTGAGACTTCATTGTAGTGCAGATTTCCTTTGCAAGCTTGCTTGGTTGGCCAAAAAGGGCGTATGCGTTTTTTCCTGAATATATTCAGGAAAAAACGCATACGCCCTTTTTGGCCAAGTGCATCATTGTGGACGTTCTGCCTCTTTTCCTATGCTTTCAATGCAATTCCAGTCTGCCTCCTGAAATCGGTTTCCTGCAATTCTGCCCCGCTTTCAAGTCCTCTTGGCAGCCTTACTTCAGTATATTTTTGGACGATAGCTGTCATTTATAACTCTGCAGGTTTGTGAATTACAGTGCCCCTGAGCTCCTTTCTTCAACTCGCTTTCTTTTGAGCTGGCCGCAACACCGCAGGATGGCTTCAGGCCCTAATCTGGTTCCGGCACGGCACGCTGAGCCTTTGGTTAATTCCTCTTCCTGGTGGGAAATGAGAGTTAAATTTGCCCGTCCAGACACCTTCCAGCTAGTCTCTCATTGGTTCTCGCTATTCCTGTTCATCTTCCGCAGAAATTGCAAACTGGGCCAAACAGGAGGTTAAAGGGACTGACTCTCCAAGTCGGGAGGGTGTTAGTAAAGCGTCTGGAATGTTGCACCCGAGTACCAGGGTACGAAAACTGAGACATATTTGAACACGTCTCCCGATCACATGGTTGATCATACTCTAGGTTCCACATGCATGTTTTAGCTGAAGGAAGAATACCTTAAACCTGGGTAGTTGAAACCCGTGGAATGGGTACCATGCAATATGACTTCAAAGTGTCTTCATTTGCTCACCGAACCTCTCCAATCCTATCACTGCTGCGTTTATGCCCCTGTACACATGCTTGATTCTCTTTCGGAGACATAGCAATCCATAGGTTTTAAGATACTTACTAGTCAGGTACATTCTTAGGCATTTAATATGCGGTGTTGAGTCCATTTCGTTGAGCAAGGAGTAGCTCTTGTCTATTCCATATTTGGCTTAAGGAACTTTATCTGTGCTCATTTCAATCTCTGGTTTTATGCAGCACCCCAACTCACCTTTCCCCTTAAGCAAGCATAAGTTGGTTTTCTAAATTTGAGACCCTGTTCTGTTCTGTAATTCAGTTCCTGTGTAGCCAAGTTTACATTCCGTGTATTACTGATATCTTATGATGTTTCTTTTTCTGTGTGACTTATTTCAGTTAGAATCATCATACCTGAATCCACTCATTGTGCTGCTAAGGGCCTGATGACATAGATTTCATTGCTGAGTGATATTGCTTTGTAAGTAAATACCACAACTTCTTTATCCATTTTTCACTTTCTGCGATGTTGAACTTGTACGGTAAACGAGGTTCTTGTAAACAGAGGCGTCCCAAACTTTGGGGTGGCTGTGTCTTTTTGATTTTAATTTCCCTAAGCTATAGGACCATAAGTGGAAGTGCCCTAGGCTCTGTTGCTTTGTTTTTTAGATGTTTCAGGAAACACCATACACTTCTCCCGAGTGTCTGTTGGCAATTTACATCCCGCCCATCAGCATAACAAGGCTCCCAGTTCTCCATGGCCTGTCCTGCCTTTCTGGATTTTACACTTTTTTCAGATGGCCCTTTTGACCGGGGGGAAGTGAGACTTCATTGTAGTGCAGATTTCCTTTGCAAGCTTGCTTGGTTGGCCAAAAAGGGCGTATGCGTTTTTTCCTGAATATATTCAGGAAAAAACGCATACGCCCTTTTTGGCCAAGTGCATCATTGTGGACGTTCTGCCTCTTTTCCTATGCTTTCAATGCAATTCCAGTCTACCTCCTGAAATCGGTTTCCTGCAATTCTGCCCCGCTTTCAAGTCCTCTTGGCAGCCTTACTTCAGTATATTTTTGGACGATAGCTGTCATTTATAACTCTGCAGGTTTGTGAATTACAGTGCCCCTGAGCTCCTTTCTTCAACTCGCTTTCTTTTGAGCTGGCCGCAACACCGCAGGATGGCTTCAGGCCCTAATCTGGTTCCGGCACGGCACGCTGAGCCTTTGGTTAATTCCTCTTCCTGGTGGGAAATGAGAGTTAAATTTGCCCGTCCAGACACCTCCAGCTAGTCTCTCATTGGTTCTCGCTATTCCTGTTCATCTTCCGCAGAAATTGCAAACTGGGCCAAACAGGAGGTTAAAGGGACTGACTCTCCAAGTCGGGAGGGTGTTAGTAAAGCGTCTGGAATGTTGCACCCGAGTACCAGGGTACGAAAACTGAGACATATTTGAACACGTCTCCCGATCACATGGTTGATCAGACTCTAGGTTCCACATGCATGTTTTAGCTGAAGGAAGAATACCTTAAACCTGGGTAGTTGAAACCCGTGGAATGGGTACCATGCAATATGACTTCAAAGGGTCTTCATTTGCTCACCGAACCTCTCCAATCCTATCACTGCTGCGTTTATGCCCCTGTACACATGCTTGATTCTCTTTCGGAGACATAGCAATCCATAGGTTTTAAGATACTTACTAGTCAGGTACATTCTTAGGCATTTAATATGCGGTGTTGAGTCCATTTCGTTGAGCAAGGAGTAGCTCTTGTCTATTCCATATTTGGCTTAAGGAACTTTATCTGTGCTCATTTCAATCTCTGGTTTTATGCAGCACCCCAACTCACCTTTCCCCTTAAGCAAGCATAAGTTGGTTTTCTAAATTTGAGACCCTGTTCTGTTCTGTAATTCAGTTCCTGTGTAGCCAAGTTTACATTCCGTGTATTACTGATATCTTATGATGTTTCTTTTTCTGTGTGACTTATTTCAGTTAGAATCATCATACCTGAATCCACTCATTGTGCTGCTAAGGGCCTGATGACATAGATTTCATTGCTGAGTGATATTGCTTTGTAAGTAAATACCACAACTTCTTTATCCATTTTTCACTTTCTGCGATGTTGAACTTGTACGGTAAACGAGGTTCTTGTAAACAGAGGCGTCCCAAACTTTGGGGTGGCTGTGTATTTTTGATTTTAATTTCCCTAAGCTATAGGACCATAAGTGGAAGTGCCCTAGGCTCTGTTGCTTTGTTTTTTAGATGTTTCAGGAAACACCATACACTTCTCCCGAGTGTCTGTTGGCAATTTACATCCCGCCCATCAGCATAACAAGGCTCCCAGTTCTCCATGGCCTGTCCTGCCTTTCTGGATTTTACACTTTTTTCAGATGGCCCTTTTGACCGGGGGGAAGTGAGACTTCATTGTAGTGCAGATTTCCTTTGCAAGCTTGCTTGGTTGGCCAAAAAGGGCGTATGCGTTTTTTCCTGAATATATTCAGGAAAAAACGCATACGCCCTTTTTGGCCAAGTGCATCATTGTGGACGTTCTGCCTCTTTTCCTATGCTTTCAATGCAATTCCAGTCTGCCTCCTGAAATCGGTTTCCTGCAATTCTGCCCCGCTTTCAAGTCCTCTTGGCAGCCTTACTTCAGTATATTTTTGGACGATAGCTGTCATTTATAACTCTGCAGGTTTGTGAATTACAGTGCCCCTGAGCTCCTTTCTTCAACTCGCTTTCTTTTGAGCTGGCCGCAACACCGCAGGATGGCTTCAGGCCCTAATCTGGTTCCGGCACGGCACGCTGAGCCTTTGGTTAATTCCTCTTCCTGGTGGGAAATGAGAGTTAAATTTGCCCGTCCAGACACCTTCCAGCTAGTCTCTCATTGGTTCTCGCTATTCCTGTTCATCTTCCGCAGAAATTGCAAACTGGGCCAAACAGGAGGTTAAAGGGACTGACTCTCCAAGTCGGGAGGGTGTTAGTAAAGCGTCTGGAATGTTGCACCCGAGTACCAGGGTACGAAAACTGAGACATATTTGAACACGTCTCCCGATCACATGGTTGATCAGACTCTAGGTTCCACATGCATGTTTTAGCTGAAGGAAGAATACCTTAAACCTGGGTAGTTGAAACCCGTGGAATGGGTACCATGCAATATGACTTCAAAGTGTCTTCATTTGCTCACCGAACCTCTCCAATCCTATCACTGCTGCGTTTATGCCCCTGTACACATGCTTGATTCTCTTTCGGAGACATAGCAATCCATAGGTTTTAAGATACTTACTAGTCAGGTACATTCTTAGGCATTTAATATGCGGTGTTGAGTCCATTTCGTTGAGCAAGGAGTAGCTCTTGTCTATTCCATATTTGGCTTAAGGAACTTTATCTGTGCTCATTTCAATCTCTGGTTTTATGCAGCACCCCAACTCACCTTTCCCCTTAAGCAAGCATAAGTTGGTTTTCTAAATTTGAGACCCTGTTCTGTTCTGTAATTCAGTTCCTGTGTAGCCAAGTTTACATTCCGTGTATTACTGATATCTTATGATGTTTCTTTTTCTGTGTGACTTATTTCAGTTAGAATCATCATACCTGAATCCACTCATTGTGCTGCTAAGGGCCTGATGACATAGATTTCATTGCTGAGTGATATTGCTTTGTAAGTAAATACCACAACTTCTTTATCCATTTTTCACTTTCTGCGATGTTGAACTTGTACGGTAAACGAGGTTCTTGTAAACAGAGGCGTCCCAAACTTTGGGGTGGCTGTGTCTTTTTGATTTTAATTTCCCTAAGCTATAGGACCATAAGTGGAAGTGCCCTAGGCTCTGTTGCTTTGTTTTTTAGATGTTTCAGGAAACACCATACACTTCTCCCGAGTGTCTGTTGGCAATTTACATCCCGCCCATCAGCATAACAAGGCTCCCAGTTCTCCATGGCCTGTCCTGCCTTTCTGGATTTTACACTTTTTTCAGATGGCCCTTTTGACCGGGGGGAAGTGAGACTTCATTGTAGTGCAGATTTCCTTTGCAAGCTTGCTTGGTTGGCCAAAAAGGGCGTATGCGTTTTTTCCTGAATATATTCAGGAAAAAACGCATACGCCCTTTTTGGCCAAGTGCATCATTGTGGACGTTCTGCCTCTTTTCCTATGCTTTCAATGCAATTCCAGTCTGCCTCCTGAAATCGGTTTCCTGCAATTCTGCCCCGCTTTCAAGTCCTCTTGGCAGCCTTACTTCAGTATATTTTTGGACGATAGCTGTCATTTATAACTCTGCAGGTTTGTGAATTACAGTGCCCCTGAGCTCCTTTCTTCAACTCGCTTTCTTTTGAGCTGGCCGCAACACCGCAGGATGGCTTCAGGCCCTAATCTGGTTCCGGCACGGCACGCTGAGCCTTTGGTTAATTCCTCTTCCTGGTGGGAAATGAGAGTTAAATTTGCCCGTCCAGACACCTTCCAGCTAGTCTCTCATTGGTTCTCGCTATTCCTGTTCATCTTCCGCAGAAATTGCAAACTGGGCCAAACAGGAGGTTAAAGGGACTGACTCTCCAAGTCGGGAGGGTGTTAGTAAAGCGTCTGGAATGTTGCACCCGAGTACCAGGGTACGAAAACTGAGACATATTTGAACACGTCTCCCGATCACATGGTTGATCATACTCTAGGTTCCACATGCATGTTTTAGCTGAAGGAAGAATACCTTAAACCTGGGTAGTTGAAACCCGTGGAATGGGTACCATGCAATATGACTTCAAAGGGTCTTCATTTGCTCACCGAACCTCTCCAATCCTATCACTGCTGCGTTTATGCCCCTGTACACATGCTTGATTCTCTTTCGGAGACATAGCAATCCATAGGTTTTAAGATACTTACTAGTCAGGTACATTCTTAGGCATTTAATATGCGGTGTTGAGTCCATTTCGTTGAGCAAGGAGTAGCTCTTGTCTATTCCATATTTGGCTTAAGGAACTTTATCTGTGCTCATTTCAATCTCTGGTTTTATGCAGCACCCCAACTCACCTTTACCCTTAAGCAAGCATAAGTTGGTTTTCTAAATTTGAGACCCTGTTCTGTTCTGTAATTCAGTTCCTGTGTAGCCAAGTTTACATTCCATGTATTACTGATATCTTATGATGTTTCTTTTTCTGTGTGACTTATTTCAGTTAGAATCATCATACCTGAATCCACTCATTGTGCTGCTAAGGGCCTGATGACATAGATTTCATTGCTGAGTGATATTGCTTTGTAAGTAAATACCACAACTTCTTTATCCATTTTTCACTTTCTGCGATGTTGAACTTGTACGGTAAACGAGGTTCTTGTAAACAGAGACGTCCCAAACTTTGGGGTGGCTGTGTCTTTTTGATTTTAATTTCCCTAAGCTATAGGACCATAAGTGGAAGTGCCCTAGGCTCTGTTGCTTTGTTTTTTAGATGTTTCAGGAAACACCATACACTTCTCCCGAGTGTCTGTTGGCAATTTACATCCCGCCCATCAGCATAACAAGGCTCCCAGTTCTCCATGGCCTGTCCTGCCTTTCTGGATTTTACACTTTTTTCAGATGGCCCTTTTGACCGGGGGGAAGTGAGACTTCATTGTAGTGCAGATTTCCTTTGCAAGCTTGCTTGGTTGGCCAAAAAGGGCGTATGCGTTTTTTCCTGAATATATTCAGGAAAAAACGCATACGCCCTTTTTGGCCAAGTGCATCATTGTGGACGTTCTGCCTCTTTTCCTATGCTTTCAATGCAATTCCAGTCTACCTCCTGAAATCGGTTTCCTGCAATTCTGCCCCGCTTTCAAGTCCTCTTGGCAGCCTTACTTCAGTATATTTTTGGACGATAGCTGTCATTTATAACTCTGCAGGTTTGTGAATTACAGTGCCCCTGAGCTCCTTTCTTCAACTCGCTTTCTTTTGAGCTGGCCGCAACACCGCAGGATGGCTTCAGGCCCTAATCTGGTTCCGGCACGGCACGCTGAGCCTTTGGTTAATTCCTCTTCCTGGTGGGAAATGAGAGTTAAATTTGCCCGTCCAGACACCTCCAGCTAGTCTCTCATTGGTTCTCGCTATTCCTGTTCATCTTCCGCAGAAATTGCAAACTGGGCCAAACAGGAGGTTAAAGGGACTGACTCTCCAAGTCGGGAGGGTGTTAGTAAAGCATCTGGAATGTTGCACCCGAGTACCAGGGTACGAAAACTGAGACATATTTGAACACGTCTCCCGATCACATGGTTGATCATACTCTAGGTTCCACATGCATGTTTTAGCTGAAGGAAGAATACCTTAAACCTGGGTAGTTGAAACCCGTGGAATGGGTACCATGCAATATGACTTCAAAGGGTCTTCATTTGCTCACCGAACCTCTCCAATCCTATCACTGCTGCGTTTATGCCCCTGTACACATGCTTGATTCTCTTTCGGAGACATAGCAATCCATAGGTTTTAAGATACTTACTAGTCAGGTACATTCTTAGGCATTTAATATGCGGTGTTGAGTCCATTTCGTTGAGCAAGGAGTAGCTCTTGTCTATTCCATATTTGGCTTAAGGAACTTTATCTGTGCTCATTTCAATCTCTGGTTTTATGCAGCACCCCAACTCACCTTTCCCCTTAAGCAAGCATAAGTTGGTTTTCTAAATTTGAGACCCTGTTCTGTTCTGTAATTCAGTTCCTGTGTAGCCAAGTTTACATTCCGTGTATTACTGATATCTTATGATGTTTCTTTTTCTGTGTGACTTATTTCAGTTAGAATCATCATACCTGAATCCACTCATTGTGCTGCTAAGGGCCTGATGACATAGATTTCATTGCTGAGTGATATTGCTTTGTAAGTAAATACCACAACTTCTTTATCCATTTTTCACTTTCTGCGATGTTGAACTTGTACTGTAAACGAGGTTCTTGTAAACAGAGGCGTCCCAAACTTTGGGGTGGCTGTGTCTTTTTGATTTTAATTTCCCTAAGCTATAGGACCATAAGTGGAAGTGCCCTAGGCTCTGTTGCTTTGTTTTTTAGATGTTTCAGGAAACACCATACACTTCTCCCGAGTGTCTGTTGGCAATTTACATCCCGCCCATCAGCATAACAAGGCTCCCAGTTCTCCATGGCCTGTCCTGCCTTTCTGGATTTTACACTTTTTTCAGATGGCCCTTTTGACCAGGGGGAAGTGAGACTTCATTGTAGTGCAGATTTCCTTTGCAAGCTTGCTTGGTTGGCCAAAAAGGGCGTATGCGTTTTTTCCTGAATATATTCAGGAAAAAACGCATACGCCCTTTTTGGCCAAGTGCATCATTGTGGACGTTCTGCCTCTTTTCCTATGCTTTCAATGCAATTCCAGTCTACCTCCTGAAATCGGTTTCCTGCAATTCTGCCCCGCTTTCAAGTCCTCTTGGCAGCCTTACTTCAGTATATTTTTGGACGATAGCTGTCATTTATAACTCTGCAGGTTTGTGAATTACAGTGCCCCTGAGCTCCTTTCTTCAACTCGCTTTCTTTTGAGCTGGCCGCAACACCGCAGGATGGCTTCAGGCCCTAATCTGGTTCCGGCACGGCACGCTGAGCCTTTGGTTAATTCCTCTTCCTGGTGGGAAATGAGAGTTAAATTTGCCCGTCCAGACACCTTCCAGCTAGTCTCTCATTGGTTCTCGCTATTCCTGTTCATCTTCCGCAGAAATTGCAAACTGGGCCAAACAGGAGGTTAAAGGGACTGACTCTCCAAGTCGGGAGGGTGTTAGTAAAGCGTCTGGAATGTTGCACCCGAGTACCAGGGTACGAAAACTGAGACATATTTGAACACGTCTCCCGATCACATGGTTGATCATACTCTAGGTTCCACATGCATGTTTTAGCTGAAGGAAGAATACCTTAAACCTGGGTAGTTGAAACCCGTGGAATGGGTACCATGCAATATGACTTCAAAGTGTCTTCATTTGCTCACCGAACCTCTCCAATCCTATCACTGCTGCGTTTATGCCCCTGTACACATGCTTGATTCTCTTTCGGAGACATAGCAATCCATAGGTTTTAAGATACTTACTAGTCAGGTACATTCTTAGGCATTTAATATGCGGTGTTGAGTCCATTTCGTTGAGCAAGGAGTAGCTCTTGTCTATTCCATATTTGGCTTAAGGAACTTTATCTGTGCTCATTTCAATCTCTGGTTTTATGCAGCACCCCAACTCACCTTTCCCCTTAAGCAAGCATAAGTTGGTTTTCTAAATTTGAGACCCTGTTCTGTTCTGTAATTCAGTTCCTGTGTAGCCAAGTTTACATTCCGTGTATTACTGATATCTTATGATGTTTCTTTTTCTGTGTGACTTATTTCAGTTAGAATCATCATACCTGAATCCACTCATTGTGCTGCTAAGGGCCTGATGACATAGATTTCATTGCTGAGTGATATTGCTTTGTAAGTAAATACCACAACTTCTTTATCCATTTTTCACTTTCTGCGATGTTGAACTTGTACGGTAAACGAGGTTCTTGTAAACAGAGGCGTCCCAAACTTTGGGGTGGCTGTGTCTTTTTGATTTTAATTTCCCTAAGCTATAGGACCATAAGTGGAAGTGCCCTAGGCTCTGTTGCTTTGTTTTTTAGATGTTTCAGGAAACACCATACACTTCTCCCGAGTGTCTGTTGGCAATTTACATCCCGCCCATCAGCATAACAAGGCTCCCAGTTCTCCATGGCCTGTCCTGCCTTTCTGGATTTTACACTTTTCTCAGATGGCCCTTTTGACCGGGGGGAAGTGAGACTTCATTGTAGTGCAGATTTCCTTTGCAAGCTTGCTTGGTTGGCCAAAAAGGGCGTATGCGTTTTTTCCTGAATATATTCAGGAAAAAACGCATACGCCCTTTTTGGCCAAGTGCATCATTGTGGACGTTCTGCCTCTTTTCCTATGCTTTCAATGCAATTCCAGTCTGCCTCCTGAAATTGGTTTCCTGCAATTCTGCCCCGCTTTCAAGTCCTCTTGGCAGCCTTACTTCAGTATATTTTTGGACGATAGCTGTCATTTATAACTCTGCAGGTTTGTGAATTACAGTGCCCCTGAGCTCCTTTCTTCAACTCGCTTTCTTTTGAGCTGGCCGCAACACCGCAGGATGGCTTCAGGCCCTAATCTGGTTCCGGCACGGCACGCTGAGCCTTTGGTTAATTCCTCTTCCTGGTGGGAAATGAGAGTTAAATTTGCCCGTCCAGACACCTTCCAGCTAGTCTCTCATTGGTTCTCGCTATTCCTGTTCATCTTCCGCAGAAATTGCAAACTGGGCCAAACAGGAGGTTAAAGGGACTGACTCTCCAAGTCGGGAGGGTGTTAGTAAAGCGTCTGGAATGTTGCACCCGAGTACCAGGGTACGAAAACTGAGACATATTTGAACACGTCTCCCGATCACATGGTTGATCAGACTCTAGGTTCCACATGCATGTTTTAGCTGAAGGAAGAATACCTTAAACCTGGGTAGTTGAAACCCGTGGAATGGGTACCATGCAATATGACTTCAAAGGGTCTTCATTTGCTCACCGAACCTCTCCAATCCTATCACTGCTGCGTTTATGCCCCTGTACACATGCTTGATTCTCTTTCGGAGACATAGCAATCCATAGGTTTTAAGATACTTACTAGTCAGGTACATTCTTAGGCATTTAATATGCGGTGTTGAGTCCATTTCGTTGAGCAAGGAGTAGCTCTTGTCTATTCCATATTTGGCTTAAGGAACTTTATCTGTGCTCATTTCAATCTCTGGTTTTATGCAGCACCCCAACTCACCTTTCCCCTTAAGCAAGCATAAGTTGGTTTTCTAAATTTGAGACCCTGTTCTGTTCTGTAATTCAGTTCCTGTGTAGCCAAGTTTACATTCCGTGTATTACTGATATCTTATGATGTTTCTTTTTCTGTGTGACTTATTTCAGTTAGAATCATCATACCTGAATCCACTCATTGTGCTGCTAAGGGCCTGATGACATAGATTTCATTGCTGAGTGATATTGCTTTGTAAGTAAATACCACAACTTCTTTATCCATTTTTCACTTTCTGCGATGTTGAACTTGTACGGTAAACGAGGTTCTTGTAAACAGAGGCGTCCCAAACTTTGGGGTGGCTGTGTCTTTTTGATTTTAATTTCCCTAAGCTATAGGACCATAAGTGGAAGTGCCCTAGGCTCTGTTGCTTTGTTTTTTAGATGTTTCAGGAAACACCATACACTTCTCCCGAGTGTCTGTTGGCAATTTACATCCCGCCCATCAGCATAACAAGGCTCCCAGTTCTCCATGGCCTGTCCTGCCTTTCTGGATTTTACACTTTTTTCAGATGGCCCTTTTGACCGGGGGGAAGTGAGACTTCATTGTAGTGCAGATTTCCTTTGCAAGCTTGCTTGGTTGGCCAAAAAGGGCGTATGCGTTTTTTCCTGAATATATTCAGGAAAAAACGCATACGCCCTTTTTGGCCAAGTGCATCATTGTGGACGTTCTGCCTCTTTTCCTATGCTTTCAATGCAATTCCAGTCTACCTCCTGAAATCGGTTTCCTGCAATTCTGCCCCGCTTTCAAGTCCTCTTGGCAGCCTTACTTCAGTATATTTTTGGACGATAGCTGTCATTTATAACTCTGCAGGTTTGTGAATTACAGTGCCCCTGAGCTCCTTTCTTCAACTCGCTTTCTTTTGAGCTGGCCGCAACACCGCAGGATGGCTTCAGGCCCTAATCTGGTTCCGGCACGGCACGCTGAGCCTTTGGTTAATTCCTCTTCCTGGTGGGAAATGAGAGTTAAATTTGCCCGTCCAAACACCTCCAGCTAGTCTCTCATTGGTTCTCGCTATTCCTGTTCATCTTCCGCAGAAATTGCAAACTGGGCCAAACAGGAGGTTAAAGGGACTGACTCTCCAAGTCGGGAGGGTGTTAGTAAAGCGTCTGGAATGTTGCACCCGAGTACCAGGGTACGAAAACTGAGACATATTTGAACACGTCTCCCGATCACATGGTTGATCATACTCTAGGTTCCACATGCATGTTTTAGCTGAAGGAAGAATACCTTAAACCTGGGTAGTTGAAACCTGTGGAATGGGTACCATGCAATATGACTTCAAAGGGTCTTCATTTGCTCACCGAACCTCTCCAATCCTATCACTGCTGCGTTTATGCCCCTGTACACATGCTTGATTCTCTTTCGGAGACATAGCAATCCATAGGTTTTAAGATACTTACTAGTCAGGTACATTCTTAGGCATTTAATATGCGGTGTTGAGTCCATTTCGTTGAGCAAGGAGTAGCTCTTGTCTATTCCATATTTGGCTTAAGGAACTTTATCTGTGTTCATTTCAATCTCTGGTTTTATGCAGTACCCCAACTCACCTTTCCCCTTAAGCAAGCATAAGTTGGTTTTCTAAATTTGAGACCCTGTTCTGTTCTGTAATTCAGTTCCTGTGTAGCCAAGTTTACATTCCGTGTATTACTGATATCTTATGATGGTTCTTTTTCTGTGTGACTTATTTCAGTTAGAATCATCATACCTGAATCCACTCATTGTGCTGCTAAGGGCCTGATGACATAGATTTCATTGCTGAGTGATATTGCTTTGTAAGTAAATACCACAACTTCTTTATCCATTTTTCACTTTCTGCGATGTTGAACTTGTACTGTAAACGAGGTTCTTGTAAACAGAGGCGTCCCAAACTTTGGGGTGGCTGTGTCTTTTTGATTTTAATTTCCCTAAGCTATAGGACCATAAGTGGAAGTGCCCTAGGCTCTGTTGCTTTGTTTTTTAGATGTTTCAGGAAACACCATACACTTCTCCCGAGTGTCTGTTGGCAATTTACATCCCGCCCATCAGCATAACAAGGCTCCCAGTTCTCCATGGCCTGTCCTGCCTTTCTGGATTTTACACTTTTTTCAGATGGCCCTTTTGACCGGGGGGAAGTGAGACTTCATTGTAGTGCAGATTTCCTTTGCAAGCTTGCTTGGTTGGCCAAAAAGGGCGTATGCGTTTTTTCCTGAATATATTCAGGAAAAAACGCATACGCCCTTTTTGGCCAAGTGCATCATTGTGGACGTTCTGCCTCTTTTCCTATGCTTTCAATGCAATTCCAGTCTGCCTCCTGAAATCGGTTTCCTGCAATTCTGCCCCGCTTTCAAGTCCTCTTGGCAGCCTTACTTCAGTATATTTTTGGACGATAGCTGTCATTTATAACTCTGCAGGTTTGTGAATTACAGTGCCCCTGAGCTCCTTTCTTCAACTCGCTTTCTTTTGAGCTGGCCGCAACACCGCAGGATGGCTTCAGGCCCTAATCTGGTTCCGGCACGGCACGCTGAGCCTTTGGTTAATTCCTCTTCCTGGTGGGAAATGAGAGTTAAATTTGCCCGTCCAGACACCTTCCAGCTAGTCTCTCATTGGTTCTCGCTATTCCTGTTCATCTTCCGCAGAAATTGCAAACTGGGCCAAACAGGAGGTTAAAGGGACTGACTCTCCAAGTCGGGAGGGTGTTAGTAAAGCGTCTGGAATGTTGCACCCGAGTACCAGGGTACGAAAACTGAGACATATTTGAACACGTCTCCCGATCACATGGTTGATCATACTCTAGGTTCCACATGCATGTTTTAGCTGAAGGAAGAATACCTTAAACCTGGGTAGTTGAAACCCGTGGAATGGGTACCATGCAATATGACTTCAAAGTGTCTTCATTTGCTCACCGAACCTCTCCAATCCTATCACTGCTGCGTTTATGCCCCTGTACACATGCTTGATTCTCTTTCGGAGACATAGCAATCCATAGGTTTTAAGATACTTACTAGTCAGGTACATTCTTAGGCATTTAATATGCGGTGTTGAGTCCATTTCGTTGAGCAAGGAGTAGCTCTTGTCTATTCCATATTTGGCTTAAGGAACTTTATCTGTGCTCATTTCAATCTCTGGTTTTATGCAGCACCCCAACTCACCTTTACCCTTAAGCAAGCATAAGTTGGTTTTCTAAATTTGAGACCCTGTTCTGTTCTGTAATTCAGTTCCTGTGTAGCCAAGTTTACATTCCGTGTATTACTGATATCTTATGATGTTTCTTTTTCTGTGTGACTTATTTCAGTTAGAATCATCATACCTGAATCCACTCATTGTGCTGCTAAGGGCCTGATGACATAGATTTCATTGCTGAGTGATATTGCTTTGTAAGTAAATACCACAACTTCTTTATCCATTTTTCACTTTCTGCGATGTTGAACTTGTACGGTAAACGAGGTTCTTGTAAACAGAGGCGTCCCAAACTTTGGGGTGGCTGTGTCTTTTTGATTTTAATTTCCCTAAGCTATAGGACCATAAGTGGAAGTGCCCTAGGCTCTGTTGCTTTGTTTTTTAGATGTTTCAGGAAACACCATACACTTCTCCCGAGTGTCTGTTGGCAATTTACATCCCGCCCATCAGCATAACAAGGCTCTCAGTTCTCCATGGCCTGTCCTGCCTTTCTGGATTTTACACTTTTTTCAGATGGCCCTTTTGACCGGGGGGAAGTGAGACTTCATTGTAGTGCAGATTTCCTTTGCAAGCTTGCTTGGTTGGCCAAAAAGGGCGTATGCGTTTTTTCCTGAATATATTCAGGAAAAAACGCATACACCCTTTTTGGCCAAGTGCATCATTGTGGACGTTCTGCCTCTTTTCCTATGCTTTCAATGCAATTCCAGTCTGCCTCCTGAAATCGGTTTCCTGCAATTCTGCCCCGCTTTCAAGTCCTCTTGGCAGCCTTACTTCAGTATATTTTTGGACGATAGCTGTCATTTATAACTCTGCAGGTTTGTGAATTACAGTGCCCCTGAGCTCCTTTCTTCAACTCGCTTTCTTTTGAGCTGGCCGCAACACCGCAGGATGGCTTCAGGCCCTAATCTGGTTCCGGCACGGCACGCTGAGCCTTTGGTTAATTCCTCTTCCTGGTGGGAAATGAGAGTTAAATTTGCCCGTCCAGACACCTTCCAGCTAGTCTCTCATTGGTTCTCGCTATTCCTGTTCATCTTCCGCAGAAATTGCAAACTGGGCCAAACAGGAGGTTAAAGGGACTGACTCTCCAAGTCGGGAGGGTGTTAGTAAAGCGTCTGGAATGTTGCACCCGAGTACCAGGGTACGAAAACTGAGACATATTTGAACACGTCTCCCGATCACATGGTTGATCAGACTCTAGGTTCCACATGCATGTTTTAGCTGAAGGAAGAATACCTTAAACCTGGGTAGTTGAAACCCGTGGAATGGGTACCATGCAATATGACTTCAAAGGGTCTTCATTTGCTCACCGAACCTCTCCAATCCTATCACTGCTGCGTTTATGCCCCTGTACACATGCTTGATTCTCTTTCGGAGACATAGCAATCCATAGGTTTTAAGATACTTACTAGTCAGGTACATTCTTAGGCATTTAATATGCGGTGTTGAGTCCATTTCGTTGAGCAAGGAGTAGCTCTTGTCTATTCCATATTTGGCTTAAGGAACTTTATCTGTGCTCATTTCAATCTCTGGTTTTATGCAGCACCCCAACTCACCTTTCCCCTTAAGCAAGCATAAGTTGGTTTTCTAAACTTGAGACCCTGTTCTGTTCTGTAATTCAGTTCCTGTGTAGCCAAGTTTACATTCCGTGTATTACTGATATCTTATGATGTTTCTTTTTCTGTGTGACTTATTTCAGTTAGAATCATCATACCTGAATCCACTCATTGTGCTGCTAAGGGCCTGATGACATAGATTTCATTGCTGAGTGATATTGCTTTGTAAGTAAATACCACAACTTCTTTATCCATTTTTCACTTTCTGCGATGTTGAACTTGTACGGTAAACGAGGTTCTTGTAAACAGAGGCGTCCCAAACTTTGGGGTGGCTGTGTCTTTTTGATTTTAATTTCCCTAAGCTATAGGACCATAAGTGGAAGTGCCCTAGGCTCTGTTGCTTTGTTTTTTAGATGTTTCAGGAAACACCATACACTTCTCCCGAGTGTCTGTTGGCAATTTACATCCCGCCCATCAGCATAACAAGGCTCCCAGTTCTCCATGGCCTGTCCTGCCTTTCTGGATTTTACACTTTTTTCAGATGGCCCTTTTGACCGGGGGGAAGTGAGACTTCATTGTAGTGCAGATTTCCTTTGCAAGCTTGCTTGGTTGGCCAAAAAGGGCGTATGCGTTTTTTCCTGAATATATTCAGGAAAAAACGCATACGCCCTTTTTGGCCAAGTGCATCATTGTGGACGTTCTGCCTCTTTTCCTATGCTTTCAATGCAATTCCAGTCTACCTCCTGAAATCGGTTTCCTGCAATTCTGCCCCGCTTTCAAGTCCTCTTGGCAGCCTTACTTCAGTATATTTTTGGACGATAGCTGTCATTTATAACTCTGCAGGTTTGTGAATTACAGTGCCCCTGAGCTCCTTTCTTCAACTCGCTTTCTTTTGAGCTGGCCGCAACACCGCAGGATGGCTTCAGGCCCTAATCTGGTTCCGGCACGGCACGCTGAGCCTTTGGTTAATTCCTCTTCCTGGTGGGAAATGAGAGTTAAATTTGCCCGTCCAGACACCTCCAGCTAGTCTCTCATTGGTTCTCGCTATTCCTGTTCATCTTCCGCAGAAATTGCAAACTGGGCCAAACAGGAGGTTAAAGGGACTGACTCTCCAAGTCGGGAGGGTGTTAGTAAAGCGTCTGGAATGTTGCACCCGAGTACCAGGGTACGAAAACTGAGACATATTTGAACACGTCTCCCGATCACATGGTTGATCAGACTCTAGGTTCCACATGCATGTTTTAGCTGAAGGAAGAATACCTTAAACCTGGGTAGTTGAAACCCGTGGAATGGGTACCATGCAATATGACTTCAAAGGGTCTTCATTTGCTCACCGAACCTCTCCAATCCTATCACTGCTGCGTTTATGCCCCTGTACACATGCTTGATTCTCTTTCGGAGACATAGCAATCCATAGGTTTTAAGATACTTACTAGTCAGGTACATTCTTAGGCATTTAATATGCGGTGTTGAGTCCATTTCGTTGAGCAAGGAGTAGCTCTTGTCTATTCCATATTTGGCTTAAGGAACTTTATCTGTGCTCATTTCAATCTCTGGTTTTATGCAGCACCCCAACTCACCTTTCCCCTTAAGCAAGCATAAGTTGGTTTTCTAAATTTGAGACCCTGTTCTGTTCTGTAATTCAGTTCCTGTGTAGCCAAGTTTACATTCCGTGTATTACTGATATCTTATGATGTTTCTTTTTCTGTGTGACTTATTTCAGTTAGAATCATCATACCTGAATCCACTCATTGTGCTGCTAAGGGCCTGATGACATAGATTTCATTGCTGAGTGATATTGCTTTGTAAGTAAATACCACAACTTCTTTATCCATTTTTCACTTTCTGCGATGTTGAACTTGTACGGTAAACGAGGTTCTTGTAAACAGAGGCGTCCCAAACTTTGGGGTGGCTGTGTCTTTTTGATTTTAATTTCCCTAAGCTATAGGACCATAAGTGGAAGTGCCCTAGGCTCTGTTGCTTTGTTTTTTAGATGTTTCAGGAAACACCATACACTTCTCCCGAGTGTCTGTTGGCAATTTACATCCCGCCCATCAGCATAACAAGGCTCTCAGTTCTCCATGGCCTGTCCTGCCTTTCTGGATTTTACACTTTTTTCAGATGGCCCTTTTGACCGGGGGGAAGTGAGACTTCATTGTAGTGCAGATTTCCTTTGCAAGCTTGCTTGGTTGGCCAAAAAGGGCGTATGCGTTTTTTCCTGAATATATTCAGGAAAAAACGCATACGCCCTTTTTGGCCAAGTGCATCATTGTGGACGTTCTGCCTCTTTTCCTATGCTTTCAATGCAATTCCAGTCTACCTCCTGAAATCGGTTTCCTGCAATTCTGCCCCGCTTTCAAGTCCTCTTGGCAGCCTTACTTCAGTATATTTTTGGACGATAGCTGTCATTTATAACTCTGCAGGTTTGTGAATTACAGTGCCCCTGAGCTCCTTTCTTCAACTCGCTTTCTTTTGAGCTGGCCGCAACACCGCAGGATGGCTTCAGGCCCTAATCTGGTTCCGGCACGGCACGCTGAGCCTTTGGTTAATTCCTCTTCCTGGTGGGAAATGAGAGTTAAATTTGCCCGTCCAGACACCTCCAGCTAGTCTCTCATTGGTTCTCGCTATTCCTGTTCATCTTCCGCAGAAATTGCAAACTGGGCCAAACAGGAGGTTAAAGGGACTGACTCTCCAAGTCGGGAGGGTGTTAGTAAAGCGTCTGGAATGTTGCACCCGAGTACCAGGGTACGAAAACTGAGACATATTTGAACACGTCTCCCGATCACATGGTTGATCATACTCTAGGTTCCACATGCATGTTTTAGCTGAAGGAAGAATACCTTAAACCTGGGTAGTTGAAACCCGTGGAATGGGTACCATGCAATATGACTTCAAAGGGTCTTCATTTGCTCACCGAACCTCTCCAATCCTATCACTGCTGCGTTTATGCCCCTGTACACATGCTTGATTCTCTTTCGGAGACATAGCAATCCATAGGTTTTAAGATACTTACTAGTCAGGTACATTCTTAGGCATTTAATATGCGGTGTTGAGTCCATTTCGTTGAGCAAGGAGTAGCTCTTGTCTATTCCATATTTGGCTTAAGGAACTTTATCTGTGCTCATTTCAATCTCTGGTTTTATGCAGCACCCCAACTCACCTTTACCCTTAAGCAAGCATAAGTTGGTTTTCTAAATTTGAGACCCTGTTCTGTTCTGTAATTCAGTTCCTGTGTAGCCAAGTTTACATTCCGTGTATTACTGATATCTTATGATGTTTCTTTTTCTGTGTGACTTATTTCAGTTAGAATCATCATACCTGAATCCACGCATTGTGCTGCTAAGGGCCTGATGACATAGATTTCATTGCTGAGTGATATTGCTTTGTAAGTAAATACCACAACTTCTTTATCCATTTTTCACTTTCTGCGATGTTGAACTTGTACGGTAAACGAGGTTCTTGTAAACAGAGGCGTCCCAAACTTTGGGGTGGCTGTGTCTTTTTGATTTTAATTTCCCTAAGCTATAGGACCATAAGTGGAAGTGCCCTAGGCTCTGTTGCTTTGTTTTTTAGATGTTTCAGGAAACACCATACACTTCTCCCGAGTGTCTGTTGGCAATTTACATCCCGCCCATCAGCATAACAAGGCTCCCAGTTCTCCATGGCCTGTCCTGCCTTTCTGGATTTTACACTTTTTTCAGATGGCCCTTTTGACCGGGGGGAAGTGAGACTTCATTGTAGTGCAGATTTCCTTTGCAAGCTTGCTTGGTTGGCCAAAAAGGGCGTATGCGTTTTTTCCTGAATATATTCAGGAAAAAACGCATACGCCCTTTTTGGCCAAGTGCATCATTGTGGACGTTCTGCCTCTTTTCCTATGCTTTCAATGCAATTCCAGTCTACCTCCTGAAATCGGTTTCCTGCAATTCTGCCCCGCTTTCAAGTCCTCTTGGCAGCCTTACTTCAGTATATTTTTGGACGATAGCTGTCATTTATAACTCTGCAGGTTTGTGAATTACAGTGCCCCTGAGCTCCTTTCTTCAACTCGCTTTCTTTTGAGCTGGCCGCAACACCGCAGGATGGCTTCAGGCCCTAATCTGGTTCCGGCACGGCACGCTGAGCCTTTGGTTAATTCCTCTTCCTGGTGGGAAATGAGAGTTAAATTTGCCCGTCCAGACACCTCCAGCTAGTCTCTCATTGGTTCTCGCTATTCCTGTTCATCTTCCGCAGAAATTGCAAACTGGGCCAAACAGGAGGTTAAAGGGACTGACTCTCCAAGTCGGGAGGGTGTTAGTAAAGCGTCTGGAATGTTGCACCCGAGTACCAGGGTACGAAAACTGAGACATATTTGAACACGTCTCCCGATCACATGGTTGATCAGACTCTAGGTTCCACATGCATGTTTTAGCTGAAGGAAGAATACCTTAAACCTGGGTAGTTGAAACCCGTGGAATGGGTACCATGCAATATGACTTCAAAGGGTCTTCATTTGCTCACCGAACCTCTCCAATCCTATCACTGCTGCGTTTATGCCCCTGTACACATGCTTGATTCTCTTTCGGAGACATAGCAATCCATAGGTTTTAAGATACTTACTAGTCAGGTACATTCTTAGGCATTTAATATGCGGTGTTGAGTCCATTTCGTTGAGCAAGGAGTAGCTCTTGTCTATTCCATATTTGGCTTAAGGAACTTTATCTGTGCTCATTTCAATCTCTGGTTTTATGCAGCACCCCAACTCACCTTTCCCCTTAAGCAAGCATAAGTTGGTTTTCTAAATTTGAGACCCTGTTCTGTTCTGTAATTCAGTTCCTGTGTAGCCAAGTTTACATTCCGTGTATTACTGATATCTTATGATGTTTCTTTTTCTGTGTGACTTATTTCAGTTAGAATCATCATACCTGAATCCACTCATTGTGCTGCTAAGGGCCTGATGACATAGATTTCATTGCTGAGTGATATTGCTTTGTAAGTAAATACCACAACTTCTTTATCCATTTTTCACTTTCTGCGATGTTGAACTTGTACGGTAAACGAGGTTCTTGTAAACAGAGGCGTCCCAAACTTTGGGGTGGCTGTGTATTTTTGATTTTAATTTCCCTAAGCTATAGGACCATAAGTGGAAGTGCCCTAGGCTCTGTTGCTTTGTTTTTTAGATGTTTCAGGAAACACCATACACTTCTCCCGAGTGTCTGTTGGCAATTTACATCCCGCCCATCAGCATAACAAGGCTCCCAGTTCTCCATGGCCTGTCCTGCCTTTCTGGATTTTACACTTTTTTCAGATGGCCCTTTTGACCGGGGGGAAGTGAGACTTCATTGTAGTGCAGATTTCCTTTGCAAGCTTGCTTGGTTGGCCAAAAAGGGCGTATGCGTTTTTTCCTGAATATATTCAGGAAAAAACGCATACGCCCTTTTTGGCCAAGTGCATCATTGTGGACGTTCTGCCTCTTTTCCTATGCTTTCAATGCAATTCCAGTCTGCCTCCTGAAATCGGTTTCCTGCAATTCTGCCCCGCTTTCAAGTCCTCTTGGCAGCCTTACTTCAGTATATTTTTGGACGATAGCTGTCATTTATAACTCTGCAGGTTTGTGAATTACAGTGCCCCTGAGCTCCTTTCTTCAACTCGCTTTCTTTTGAGCTGGCCGCAACACCGCAGGATGGCTTCAGGCCCTAATCTGGTTCCGGCACGGCACGCTGAGCCTT
Organism: Pseudorca crassidens; assembly: GCF_039906515.1. Lineage (NCBI taxonomy): Eukaryota > Metazoa > Chordata > Mammalia > Artiodactyla > Delphinidae > Pseudorca > Pseudorca crassidens. Next base: position 450,564 of record NW_027135949.1, on the reverse strand, counting down.
TGGTTAATTCCTCTTCCTGGTGGGAAATGAGAGTTAAATTTGCCCGTCCAGACACCTTCCAGCTAGTCTCTCATTGGTTCTCGCTATTCCTGTTCATCTTCCGCAGAAATTGCAAACTGGGCCAAACAGGAGGTTAAAGGGACTGACTCTCCAAGTCGGGAGGGTGTTAGTAAAGCGTCTGGAATGTTGCACCCGAGTACCAGGGTACGAAAACTGAGACATATTTGAACACGTCTCCCGATCACATGGTTGATCATACTCTAGGTTCCACATGCATGTTTTAGCTGAAGGAAGAATACCTTAAACCTGGGTAGTTGAAACCCGTGGAATGGGTACCATGCAATATGACTTCAAAGTGTCTTCATTTGCTCACCGAACCTCTCCAATCCTATCACTGCTGCGTTTATGCCCCTGTACACATGCTTGATTCTCTTTCGGAGACATAGCAATCCATAGGTTTTAAGATACTTACTAGTCAGGTACATTCTTAGGCATTTAATATGCGGTGTTGAGTCCATTTCGTTGAGCAAGGAGTAGCTCTTGTCTATTCCATATTTGGCTTAAGGAACTTTATCTGTGCTCATTTCAATCTCTGGTTTTATGCAGCACCCCAACTCACCTTTCCCCTTAAGCAAGCATAAGTTGGTTTTCTAAATTTGAGACCCTGTTCTGTTCTGTAATTCAGTTCCTGTGTAGCCAAGTTTACATTCCGTGTATTACTGATATCTTATGATGTTTCTTTTTCTGTGTGACTTATTTCAGTTAGAATCATCATACCTGAATCCACTCATTGTGCTGCTAAGGGCCTGATGACATAGATTTCATTGCTGAGTGATATTGCTTTGTAAGTAAATACCACAACTTCTTTATCCATTTTTCACTTTCTGCGATGTTGAACTTGTACGGTAAACGAGGTTCTTGTAAACAGAGGCGTCCCAAACTTTGGGGTGGCTGTGTCTTTTTGATTTTAATTTCCCTAAGCTATAGGACCATAAGTGGAAGTGCCCTAGGCTCTGTTGCTTTGTTTTTTAGATGTTTCAGGAAACACCATACACTTCTCCCGAGTGTCTGTTGGCAATTTACATCCCGCCCATCAGCATAACAAGGCTCCCAGTTCTCCATGGCCTGTCCTGCCTTTCTGGATTTTACACTTTTTTCAGATGGCCCTTTTGACCGGGGGGAAGTGAGACTTCATTGTAGTGCAGATTTCCTTTGCAAGCTTGCTTGGTTGGCCAAAAAGGGCGTATGCGTTTTTTCCTGAATATATTCAGGAAAAAACGCATACGCCCTTTTTGGCCAAGTGCATCATTGTGGACGTTCTGCCTCTTTTCCTATGCTTTCAATGCAATTCCAGTCTGCCTCCTGAAATCGGTTTCCTGCAATTCTGCCCCGCTTTCAAGTCCTCTTGGCAGCCTTACTTCAGTATATTTTTGGACGATAGCTGTCATTTATAACTCTGCAGGTTTGTGAATTACAGTGCCCCTGAGCTCCTTTCTTCAACTCGCTTTCTTTTGAGCTGGCCGCAACACCGCAGGATGGCTTCAGGCCCTAATCTGGTTCCGGCACGGCACGCTGAGCCTTTGGTTAATTCCTCTTCCTGGTGGGAAATGAGAGTTAAATTTGCCCGTCCAGACACCTTCCAGCTAGTCTCTCATTGGTTCTCGCTATTCCTGTTCATCTTCCGCAGAAATTGCAAACTGGGCCAAACAGGAGGTTAAAGGGACTGACTCTCCAAGTCGGGAGGGTGTTAGTAAAGCGTCTGGAATGTTGCACCCGAGTACCAGGGTACGAAAACTGAGACATATTTGAACACGTCTCCCGATCACATGGTTGATCATACTCTAGGTTCCACATGCATGTTTTAGCTGAAGGAAGAATACCTTAAACCTGGGTAGTTGAAACCCGTGGAATGGGTACCATGCAATATGACTTCAAAGGGTCTTCATTTGCTCACCGAACCTCTCCAATCCTATCACTGCTGCGTTTATGCCCCTGTACACATGCTTGATTCTCTTTCGGAGACATAGCAATCCATAGGTTTTAAGATACTTACTAGTCAGGTACATTCTTAGGCATTTAATATGCGGTGTTGAGTCCATTTCGTTGAGCAAGGAGTAGCTCTTGTCTATTCCATATTTGGCTTAAGGAACTTTATCTGTGCTCATTTCAATCTCTGGTTTTATGCAGCACCCCAACTCACCTTTACCCTTAAGCAAGCATAAGTTGGTTTTCTAAATTTGAGACCCTGTTCTGTTCTGTAATTCAGTTCCTGTGTAGCCAAGTTTACATTCCATGTATTACTGATATCTTATGATGTTTCTTTTTCTGTGTGACTTATTTCAGTTAGAATCATCATACCTGAATCCACTCATTGTGCTGCTAAGGGCCTGATGACATAGATTTCATTGCTGAGTGATATTGCTTTGTAAGTAAATACCACAACTTCTTTATCCATTTTTCACTTTCTGCGATGTTGAACTTGTACGGTAAACGAGGTTCTTGTAAACAGAGACGTCCCAAACTTTGGGGTGGCTGTGTCTTTTTGATTTTAATTTCCCTAAGCTATAGGACCATAAGTGGAAGTGCCCTAGGCTCTGTTGCTTTGTTTTTTAGATGTTTCAGGAAACACCATACACTTCTCCCGAGTGTCTGTTGGCAATTTACATCCCGCCCATCAGCATAACAAGGCTCCCAGTTCTCCATGGCCTGTCCTGCCTTTCTGGATTTTACACTTTTTTCAGATGGCCCTTTTGACCGGGGGGAAGTGAGACTTCATTGTAGTGCAGATTTCCTTTGCAAGCTTGCTTGGTTGGCCAAAAAGGGCGTATGCGTTTTTTCCTGAATATATTCAGGAAAAAACGCATACGCCCTTTTTGGCCAAGTGCATCATTGTGGACGTTCTGCCTCTTTTCCTATGCTTTCAATGCAATTCCAGTCTACCTCCTGAAATCGGTTTCCTGCAATTCTGCCCCGCTTTCAAGTCCTCTTGGCAGCCTTACTTCAGTATATTTTTGGACGATAGCTGTCATTTATAACTCTGCAGGTTTGTGAATTACAGTGCCCCTGAGCTCCTTTCTTCAACTCGCTTTCTTTTGAGCTGGCCGCAACACCGCAGGATGGCTTCAGGCCCTAATCTGGTTCCGGCACGGCACGCTGAGCCTTTGGTTAATTCCTCTTCCTGGTGGGAAATGAGAGTTAAATTTGCCCGTCCAGACACCTCCAGCTAGTCTCTCATTGGTTCTCGCTATTCCTGTTCATCTTCCGCAGAAATTGCAAACTGGGCCAAACAGGAGGTTAAAGGGACTGACTCTCCAAGTCGGGAGGGTGTTAGTAAAGCGTCTGGAATGTTGCACCCGAGTACCAGGGTACGAAAACTGAGACATATTTGAACACGTCTCCCGATCACATGGTTGATCATACTCTAGGTTCCACATGCATGTTTTAGCTGAAGGAAGAATACCTTAAACCTGGGTAGTTGAAACCCGTGGAATGGGTACCATGCAATATGACTTCAAAGGGTCTTCATTTGCTCACCGAACCTCTCCAATCCTATCACTGCTGCGTTTATGCCCCTGTACACATGCTTGATTCTCTTTCGGAGACATAGCAATCCATAGGTTTTAAGATACTTACTAGTCAGGTACATTCTTAGGCATTTAATATGCGGTGTTGAGTCCATTTCGTTGAGCAAGGAGTAGCTCTTGTCTATTCCATATTTGGCTTAAGGAACTTTATCTGTGCTCATTTCAATCTCTGGTTTTATGCAGCACCCCAACTCACCTTTCCCCTTAAGCAAGCATAAGTTGGTTTTCTAAATTTGAGACCCTGTTCTGTTCTGTAATTCAGTTCCTGTGTAGCCAAGTTTACATTCCGTGTATTACTGATATCTTATGATGTTTCTTTTTCTGTGTGACTTATTTCAGTTAGAATCATCATACCTGAATCCACTCATTGTGCTGCTAAGGGCCTGATGACATAGATTTCATTGCTGAGTGATATTGCTTTGTAAGTAAATACCACAACTTCTTTATCCATTTTTCACTTTCTGCGATGTTGAACTTGTACTGTAAACGAGGTTCTTGTAAACAGAGGCGTCCCAAACTTTGGGGTGGCTGTGTCTTTTTGATTTTAATTTCCCTAAGCTATAGGACCATAAGTGGAAGTGCCCTAGGCTCTGTTGCTTTGTTTTTTAGATGTTTCAGGAAACACCATACACTTCTCCCGAGTGTCTGTTGGCAATTTACATCCCGCCCATCAGCATAACAAGGCTCCCAGTTCTCCATGGCCTGTCCTGCCTTTCTGGATTTTACACTTTTTTCAGATGGCCCTTTTGACCAGGGGGAAGTGAGACTTCATTGTAGTGCAGATTTCCTTTGCAAGCTTGCTTGGTTGGCCAAAAAGGGCGTATGCGTTTTTTCCTGAATATATTCAGGAAAAAACGCATACGCCCTTTTTGGCCAAGTGCATCATTGTGGACGTTCTGCCTCTTTTCCTATGCTTTCAATGCAATTCCAGTCTACCTCCTGAAATCGGTTTCCTGCAATTCTGCCCCGCTTTCAAGTCCTCTTGGCAGCCTTACTTCAGTATATTTTTGGACGATAGCTGTCATTTATAACTCTGCAGGTTTGTGAATTACAGTGCCCCTGAGCTCCTTTCTTCAACTCGCTTTCTTTTGAGCTGGCCGCAACACCGCAGGATGGCTTCAGGCCCTAATCTGGTTCCGGCACGGCACGCTGAGCCTTTGGTTAATTCCTCTTCCTGGTGGGAAATGAGAGTTAAATTTGCCCGTCCAGACACCTTCCAGCTAGTCTCTCATTGGTTCTCGCTATTCCTGTTCATCTTCCGCAGAAATTGCAAACTGGGCCAAACAGGAGGTTAAAGGGACTGACTCTCCAAGTCGGGAGGGTGTTAGTAAAGCGTCTGGAATGTTGCACCCGAGTACCAGGGTACGAAAACTGAGACATATTTGAACACGTCTCCCGATCACATGGTTGATCATACTCTAGGTTCCACATGCATGTTTTAGCTGAAGGAAGAATACCTTAAACCTGGGTAGTTGAAACCCGTGGAATGGGTACCATGCAATATGACTTCAAAGTGTCTTCATTTGCTCACCGAACCTCTCCAATCCTATCACTGCTGCGTTTATGCCCCTGTACACATGCTTGATTCTCTTTCGGAGACATAGCAATCCATAGGTTTTAAGATACTTACTAGTCAGGTACATTCTTAGGCATTTAATATGCGGTGTTGAGTCCATTTCGTTGAGCAAGGAGTAGCTCTTGTCTATTCCATATTTGGCTTAAGGAACTTTATCTGTGCTCATTTCAATCTCTGGTTTTATGCAGCACCCCAACTCACCTTTCCCCTTAAGCAAGCATAAGTTGGTTTTCTAAATTTGAGACCCTGTTCTGTTCTGTAATTCAGTTCCTGTGTAGCCAAGTTTACATTCCGTGTATTACTGATATCTTATGATGTTTCTTTTTCTGTGTGACTTATTTCAGTTAGAATCATCATACCTGAATCCACTCATTGTGCTGCTAAGGGCCTGATGACATAGATTTCATTGCTGAGTGATATTGCTTTGTAAGTAAATACCACAACTTCTTTATCCATTTTTCACTTTCTGCGATGTTGAACTTGTACGGTAAACGAGGTTCTTGTAAACAGAGGCGTCCCAAACTTTGGGGTGGCTGTGTCTTTTTGATTTTAATTTCCCTAAGCTATAGGACCATAAGTGGAAGTGCCCTAGGCTCTGTTGCTTTGTTTTTTAGATGTTTCAGGAAACACCATACACTTCTCCCGAGTGTCTGTTGGCAATTTACATCCCGCCCATCAGCATAACAAGGCTCCCAGTTCTCCATGGCCTGTCCTGCCTTTCTGGATTTTACACTTTTCTCAGATGGCCCTTTTGACCGGGGGGAAGTGAGACTTCATTGTAGTGCAGATTTCCTTTGCAAGCTTGCTTGGTTGGCCAAAAAGGGCGTATGCGTTTTTTCCTGAATATATTCAGGAAAAAACGCATACGCCCTTTTTGGCCAAGTGCATCATTGTGGACGTTCTGCCTCTTTTCCTATGCTTTCAATGCAATTCCAGTCTGCCTCCTGAAATTGGTTTCCTGCAATTCTGCCCCGCTTTCAAGTCCTCTTGGCAGCCTTACTTCAGTATATTTTTGGACGATAGCTGTCATTTATAACTCTGCAGGTTTGTGAATTACAGTGCCCCTGAGCTCCTTTCTTCAACTCGCTTTCTTTTGAGCTGGCCGCAACACCGCAGGATGGCTTCAGGCCCTAATCTGGTTCCGGCACGGCACGCTGAGCCTTTGGTTAATTCCTCTTCCTGGTGGGAAATGAGAGTTAAATTTGCCCGTCCAGACACCTTCCAGCTAGTCTCTCATTGGTTCTCGCTATTCCTGTTCATCTTCCGCAGAAATTGCAAACTGGGCCAAACAGGAGGTTAAAGGGACTGACTCTCCAAGTCGGGAGGGTGTTAGTAAAGCGTCTGGAATGTTGCACCCGAGTACCAGGGTACGAAAACTGAGACATATTTGAACACGTCTCCCGATCACATGGTTGATCATACTCTAGGTTCCACATGCATGTTTTAGCTGAAGGAAGAATACCTTAAACCTGGGTAGTTGAAACCCGTGGAATGGGTACCATGCAATATGACTTCAAAGTGTCTTCATTTGCTCACCGAACCTCTCCAATCCTATCACTGCTGCGTTTATGCCCCTGTACACATGCTTGATTCTCTTTCGGAGACATAGCAATCCATAGGTTTTAAGATACTTACTAGTCAGGTACATTCTTAGGCATTTAATATGCGGTGTTGAGTCCATTTCGTTGAGCAAGGAGTAGCTCTTGTCTATTCCATATTTGGCTTAAGGAACTTTATCTGTGCTCATTTCAATCTCTGGTTTTATGCAGCACCCCAACTCACCTTTCCCCTTAAGCAAGCATAAGTTGGTTTTCTAAATTTGAGACCCTGTTCTGTTCTGTAATTCAGTTCCTGTGTAGCCAAGTTTACATTCCGTGTATTACTGATATCTTATGATGTTTCTTTTTCTGTGTGACTTATTTCAGTTAGAATCATCATACCTGAATCCACTCATTGTGCTGCTAAGGGCCTGATGACATAGATTTCATTGCTGAGTGATATTGCTTTGTAAGTAAATACCACAACTTCTTTATCCATTTTTCACTTTCTGCGATATTGAACTTGTACGGTAAACGAGGTTCTTGTAAACAGAGGCGTCCCAAACTTTGGGGTGGCTGTGTCTTTTTGATTTTAATTTCCCTAAGCTATAGGACCATAAGTGGAAGTGCCCTAGGCTCTGTTGCTTTGTTTTTTAGATGTTTCAGGAAACACCATACACTTCTCCCGAGTGTCTGTTGGCAATTTACATCCCGCCCATCAGCATAACAAGGCTCCCAGTTCTCCATGGCCTGTCCTGCCTTTCTGGATTTTACACTTTTTTCAGATGGCCCTTTTGACCGGGGGGAAGTGAGACTTCATTGTAGTGCAGATTTCCTTTGCAAGCTTGCTTGGTTGGCCAAAAAGGGCGTATGCGTTTTTTCCTGAATATATTCAGGAAAAAACGCATACGCCCTTTTTGGCCAAGTGCATCATTGTGGACGTTCTGCCTCTTTTCCTATGCTTTCAATGCAATTCCAGTCTGCCTCCTGAAATCGGTTTCCTGCAATTCTGCCCCGCTTTCAAGTCCTCTTGGCAGCCTTACTTCAGTATATTTTTGGACGATAGCTGTCATTTATAACTCTGCAGGTTTGTGAATTACAGTGCCCCTGAGCTCCTTTCTTCAACTCGCTTTCTTTTGAGCTGGCCGCAACACCGCAGGATGGCTTCAGGCCCTAATCTGGTTCCGGCACGGCACGCTGAGCCTTTGGTTAATTCCTCTTCCTGGTGGGAAATGAGAGTTAAATTTGCCCGTCCAGACACCTTCCAGCTAGTCTCTCATTGGTTCTCGCTATTCCTGTTCATCTTCCGCAGAAATTGCAAACTGGGCCAAACAGGAGGTTAAAGGGACTGACTCTCCAAGTCGGGAGGGTGTTAGTAAAGCGTCTGGAATGTTGCACCCGAGTACCAGGGTACGAAAACTGAGACATATTTGAGCACGTCTCCCGATCACATGGTTGATCAGACTCTAGGTTCCACATGCATGTTTTAGCTGAAGGAAGAATACCTTAAACCTGGGTAGTTGAAACCCGTGGAATGGGTACCATGCAATATGACTTCAAAGGGTCTTCATTTGCTCACCGAACCTCTCCAATCCTATCACTGCTGCGTTTATGCCCCTGTACACATGCTTGATTCTCTTTCGGAGACATAGCAATCCATAGGTTTTAAGATACTTACTAGTCAGGTACATTCTTAGGCATTTAATATGCGGTGTTGAGTCCATTTCGTTGAGCAAGGAGTAGCTCTTGTCTATTCCATATTTGGCTTAAGGAACTTTATCTGTGCTCATTTCAATCTCTGGTTTTATGCAGCACCCCAACTCACCTTTACCCTTAAGCAAGCATAAGTTGGTTTTCTAAATTTGAGACCCTGTTCTGTTCTGTAATTCAGTTCCTGTGTAGCCAAGTTTACATTCCGTGTATTACTGATATCTTATGATGTTTCTTTTTCTGTGTGACTTATTTCAGTTAGAATCATCATACCTGAATCCACTCATTGTGCTGCTAAGGGCCTGATGACATAGATTTCATTGCTGAGTGATATTGCTTTGTAAGTAAATACCACAACTTCTTTATCCATTTTTCACTTTCTGCAATGTTGAACTTGTACGGTAAACGAGGTTCTTGTAAACAGAGGTGTCCCAAACTTTGGGGTGGCTGTGTCTTTTTGATTTTAATTTCCCTAAGCTATAGGACCATAAGTGGAAGTGCCCTAGGCTCTGTTGCTTTGTTTTTTAGATGTTTCAGGAAACACCATACACTTCTCCCGAGTGTCTGTTGGCAATTTACATCCCGCCCATCAGCATAACAAGGCTCCCAGTTCTCCATGGCCTGTCCTGCCTTTCTGGATTTTACACTTTTTTCAGATGGCCCTTTTGACCGGGGGGAAGTGAGACTTCATTGTAGTGCAGATTTCCTTTGCAAGCTTGCTTGGTTGGCCAAAAAGGGCGTATGCGTTTTTTCCTGAATATATTCAGGAAAAAACGCATACGCCCTTTTTGGCCAAGTGCATCATTGTGGACGTTCTGCCTCTTTTCCTATGCTTTCAATGCAATTCCAGTCTACCTCCTGAAATCGGTTTCCTGCAATTCTGCCCCGCTTTCAAGTCCTCTTGGCAGCCTTACTTCAGTATATTTTTGGACGATAGCTGTCATTTATAACTCTGCAGGTTTGTGAATTACAGTGCCCCTGAGCTCCTTTCTTCAACTCGCTTTCTTTTGAGCTGGCCGCAACACCGCAGGATGGCTTCAGGCCCTAATCTGGTTCCGGCACGGCACGCTGAGCCTTTGGTTAATTCCTCTTCCTGGTGGGAAATGAGAGTTAAATTTGCCCGTCCAGACACCTCCAGCTAGTCTCTCATTGGTTCTCGCTATTCCTGTTCATCTTCCGCAGAAATTGCAAACTGGGCCAAACAGGAGGTTAAAGGGACTGACTCTCCAAGTCGGGAGGGTGTTAGTAAAGCGTCTGGAATGTTGCACCCGAGTACCAGGGTACGAAAACTGAGACATATTTGAACACGTCTCCCGATCACATGGTTGATCAGACTCTAGGTTCCACATGCATGTTTTAGCTGAAGGAAGAATACCTTAAACCTGGGTAGTTGAAACCCGTGGAATGGGTACCATGCAATATGACTTCAAAGGGTCTTCATTTGCTCACCGAACCTCTCCAATCCTATCACTGCTGCGTTTATGCCCCTGTACACATGCTTGATTCTCTTTCGGAGACATAGCAATCCATAGGTTTTAAGATACTTACTAGTCAGGTACATTCTTAGGCATTTAATATGCGGTGTTGAGTCCATTTCGTTGAGCAAGGAGTAGCTCTTGTCTATTCCATATTTGGCTTAAGGAACTTTATCTGTGCTCATTTCAATCTCTGGTTTTATGCAGCACCCCAACTCACCTTTCCCCTTAAGCAAGCATAAGTTGGTTTTCTAAATTTGAGACCCTGTTCTGTTCTGTAATTCAGTTCCTGTGTAGCCAAGTTTACATTCCGTGTATTACTGATATCTTATGATGTTTCTTTTTCTGTGTGACTTATTTCAGTTAGAATCATCATACCTGAATCCACTCATTGTGCTGCTAAGGGCCTGATGACATAGATTTCATTGCTGAGTGATATTGCTTTGTAAGTAAATACCACAACTTCTTTATCCATTTTTCACTTTCTGCGATGTTGAACTTGTACGGTAAACGAGGTTCTTGTAAACAGAGGCGTCCCAAACTTTGGGGTGGCTGTGTCTTTTTGATTTTAATTTCCCTAAGCTATAGGACCATAAGTGGAAGTGCCCTAGGCTCTGTTGCTTTGTTTTTTAGATGTTTCAGGAAACACCATACACTTCTCCCGAGTGTCTGTTGGCAATTTACATCCCGCCCATCAGCATAACAAGGCTCCCAGTTCTCCATGGCCTGTCCTGCCTTTCTGGATTTTACACTTTTTTCAGATGGCCCTTTTGACCGGGGGGAAGTGAGACTTCATTGTAGTGCAGATTTCCTTTGCAAGCTTGCTTGGTTGGCCAAAAAGGGCGTATGCGTTTTTTCCTGAATATATTCAGGAAAAAACGCATACGCCCTTTTTGGCCAAGTGCATCATTGTGGACGTTCTGCCTCTTTTCCTATGCTTTCAATGCAATTCCAGTCTACCTCCTGAAATCGGTTTCCTGCAATTCTGCCCCGCTTTCAAGTCCTCTTGGCAGCCTTACTTCAGTATATTTTTGGACGATAGCTGTCATTTATAACTCTGCAGGTTTGTGAATTACAGTGCCCCTGAGCTCCTTTCTTCAACTCGCTTTCTTTTGAGCTGGCCGCAACACCGCAGGATGGCTTCAGGCCCTAATCTGGTTCCGGCACGGCACGCTGAGCCTTTGGTTAATTCCTCTTCCTGGTGGGAAATGAGAGTTAAATTTGCCCGTCCAAACACCTCCAGCTAGTCTCTCATTGGTTCTCGCTATTCCTGTTCATCTTCCGCAGAAATTGCAAACTGGGCCAAACAGGAGGTTAAAGGGACTGACTCTCCAAGTCGGGAGGGTGTTAGTAAAGCGTCTGGAATGTTGCACCCGAGTACCAGGGTACGAAAACTGAGACATATTTGAACACGTCTCCCGATCACATGGTTGATCATACTCTAGGTTCCACATGCATGTTTTAGCTGAAGGAAGAATACCTTAAACCTGGGTAGTTGAAACCTGTGGAATGGGTACCATGCAATATGACTTCAAAGGGTCTTCATTTGCTCACCGAACCTCTCCAATCCTATCACTGCTGCGTTTATGCCCCTGTACACATGCTTGATTCTCTTTCGGAGACATAGCAATCCATAGGTTTTAAGATACTTACTAGTCAGGTACATTCTTAGGCATTTAATATGCGGTGTTGAGTCCATTTCGTTGAGCAAGGAGTAGCTCTTGTCTATTCCATATTTGGCTTAAGGAACTTTATCTGTGTTCATTTCAATCTCTGGTTTTATGCAGTACCCCAACTCACCTTTCCCCTTAAGCAAGCATAAGTTGGTTTTCTAAATTTGAGACCCTGTTCTGTTCTGTAATTCAGTTCCTGTGTAGCCAAGTTTACATTCCGTGTATTACTGATATCTTATGATGGTTCTTTTTCTGTGTGACTTATTTCAGTTAGAATCATCATACCTGAATCCACTCATTGTGCTGCTAAGGGCCTGATGACATAGATTTCATTGCTGAGTGATATTGCTTTGTAAGTAAATACCACAACTTCTTTATCCATTTTTCACTTTCTGCGATGTTGAACTTGTACGGTAAACGAGGTTCTTGTAAACAGAGGCGTCCCAAACTTTGGGGTGGCTGTGTCTTTTTGATTTTAATTTCCCTAAGCTATAGGACCATAAGTGGAAGTGCCCTAGGCTCTGTTGCTTTGTTTTTTAGATGTTTCAGGAAACACCATACACTTCTCCCGAGTGTCTGTTGGCAATTTACATCCCGCCCATCAGCATAACAAGGCTCCCAGTTCTCCATGGCCTGTCCTGCCTTTCTGGATTTTACACTTTTTTCAGATGGCCCTTTTGACCGGGGGGAAGTGAGACTTCATTGTAGTGCAGATTTCCTTTGCAAGCTTGCTTGGTTGGCCAAAAAGGGCGTATGCGTTTTTTCCTGAATATATTCAGGAAAAAACGCATACGCCCTTTTTGGCCAAGTGCATCATTGTGGACGTTCTGCCTCTTTTCCTATGCTTTCAATGCAATTCCAGTCTGCCTCCTGAAATCGGTTTCCTGCAATTCTGCCCCGCTTTCAAGTCCTCTTGGCAGCCTTACTTCAGTATATTTTTGGACGATAGCTGTCATTTATAACTCTGCAGGTTTGTGAATTACAGTGCCCCTGAGCTCCTTTCTTCAACTCGCTTTCTTTTGAGCTGGCCGCAACACCGCAGGATGGCTTCAGGCCCTAATCTGGTTCCGGCACGGCACGCTGAGCCTTTGGTTAATTCCTCTTCCTGGTGGGAAATGAGAGTTAAATTTGCCCGTCCAGACACCTTCCAGCTAGTCTCTCATTGGTTCTCGCTATTCCTGTTCATCTTCCGCAGAAATTGCAAACTGGGCCAAACAGGAGGTTAAAGGGACTGACTCTCCAAGTCGGGAGGGTGTTAGTAAAGCGTCTGGAATGTTGCACCCGAGTACCAGGGTACGAAAACTGAGACATATTTGAACACGTCTCCCGATCACATGGTTGATCATACTCTAGGTTCCACATGCATGTTTTAGCTGAAGGAAGAATACCTTAAACCTGGGTAGTTGAAACCCGTGGAATGGGTACCATGCAATATGACTTCAAAGTGTCTTCATTTGCTCACCGAACCTCTCCAATCCTATCACTGCTGCGTTTATGCCCCTGTACACATGCTTGATTCTCTTTCGGAGACATAGCAATCCATAGGTTTTAAGATACTTACTAGTCAGGTACATTCTTAGGCATTTAATATGCGGTGTTGAGTCCATTTCGTTGAGCAAGGAGTAGCTCTTGTCTATTCCATATTTGGCTTAAGGAACTTTATCTGTGCTCATTTCAATCTCTGGTTTTATGCAGCACCCCAACTCACCTTTACCCTTAAGCAAGCATAAGTTGGTTTTCTAAATTTGAGACCCTGTTCTGTTCTGTAATTCAGTTCCTGTGTAGCCAAGTTTACATTCCGTGTATTACTGATATCTTATGATGTTTCTTTTTCTGTGTGACTTATTTCAGTTAGAATCATCATACCTGAATCCACTCATTGTGCTGCTAAGGGCCTGATGACATAGATTTCATTGCTGAGTGATATTGCTTTGTAAGTAAATACCACAACTTCTTTATCCATTTTTCACTTTCTGCGATGTTGAACTTGTACGGTAAACGAGGTTCTTGTAAACAGAGGCGTCCCAAACTTTGGGGTGGCTGTGTCTTTTTGATTTTAATTTCCCTAAGCTATAGGACCATAAGTGGAAGTGCCCTAGGCTCTGTTGCTTTGTTTTTTAGATGTTTCAGGAAACACCATACACTTCTCCCGAGTGTCTGTTGGCAATTTACATCCCGCCCATCAGCATAACAAGGCTCTCAGTTCTCCATGGCCTGTCCTGCCTTTCTGGATTTTACACTTTTTTCAGATGGCCCTTTTGACCGGGGGGAAGTGAGACTTCATTGTAGTGCAGATTTCCTTTGCAAGCTTGCTTGGTTGGCCAAAAAGGGCGTATGCGTTTTTTCCTGAATATATTCAGGAAAAAACGCATACACCCTTTTTGGCCAAGTGCATCATTGTGGACGTTCTGCCTCTTTTCCTATGCTTTCAATGCAATTCCAGTCTGCCTCCTGAAATCGGTTTCCTGCAATTCTGCCCCGCTTTCAAGTCCTCTTGGCAGCCTTACTTCAGTATATTTTTGGACGATAGCTGTCATTTATAACTCTGCAGGTTTGTGAATTACAGTGCCCCTGAGCTCCTTTCTTCAACTCGCTTTCTTTTGAGCTGGCCGCAACACCGCAGGATGGCTTCAGGCCCTAATCTGGTTCCGGCACGGCACGCTGAGCCTTTGGTTAATTCCTCTTCCTGGTGGGAAATGAGAGTTAAATTTGCCCGTCCAGACACCTTCCAGCTAGTCTCTCATTGGTTCTCGCTATTCCTGTTCATCTTCCGCAGAAATTGCAAACTGGGCCAAACAGGAGGTTAAAGGGACTGACTCTCCAAGTCGGGAGGGTGTTAGTAAAGCGTCTGGAATGTTGCACCCGAGTACCAGGGTACGAAAACTGAGACATATTTGAACACGTCTCCCGATCACATGGTTGATCAGACTCTAGGTTCCACATGCATGTTTTAGCTGAAGGAAGAATACCTTAAACCTGGGTAGTTGAAACCCGTGGAATGGGTACCATGCAATATGACTTCAAAGGGTCTTCATTTGCTCACCGAACCTCTCCAATCCTATCACTGCTGCGTTTATGCCCCTGTACACATGCTTGATTCTCTTTCGGAGACATAGCAATCCATAGGTTTTAAGATACTTACTAGTCAGGTACATTCTTAGGCATTTAATATGCGGTGTTGAGTCCATTTCGTTGAGCAAGGAGTAGCTCTTGTCTATTCCATATTTGGCTTAAGGAACTTTATCTGTGCTCATTTCAATCTCTGGTTTTATGCAGCACCCCAACTCACCTTTCCCCTTAAGCAAGCATAAGTTGGTTTTCTAAACTTGAGACCCTGTTCTGTTCTGTAATTCAGTTCCTGTGTAGCCAAGTTTACATTCCGTGTATTACTGATATCTTATGATGTTTCTTTTTCTGTGTGACTTATTTCAGTTAGAATCATCATACCTGAATCCACTCATTGTGCTGCTAAGGGCCTGATGACATAGATTTCATTGCTGAGTGATATTGCTTTGTAAGTAAATACCACAACTTCTTTATCCATTTTTCACTTTCTGCGATGTTGAACTTGTACGGTAAACGAGGTTCTTGTAAACAGAGGCGTCCCAAACTTTGGGGTGGCTGTGTCTTTTTGATTTTAATTTCCCTAAGCTATAGGACCATAAGTGGAAGTGCCCTAGGCTCTGTTGCTTTGTTTTTTAGATGTTTCAGGAAACACCATACACTTCTCCCGAGTGTCTGTTGGCAATTTACATCCCGCCCATCAGCATAACAAGGCTCCCAGTTCTCCATGGCCTGTCCTGCCTTTCTGGATTTTACACTTTTTTCAGATGGCCCTTTTGACCGGGGGGAAGTGAGACTTCATTGTAGTGCAGATTTCCTTTGCAAGCTTGCTTGGTTGGCCAAAAAGGGCGTATGCGTTTTTTCCTGAATATATTCAGGAAAAAACGCATACGCCCTTTTTGGCCAAGTGCATCATTGTGGACGTTCTGCCTCTTTTCCTATGCTTTCAATGCAATTCCAGTCTACCTCCTGAAATCGGTTTCCTGCAATTCTGCCCCGCTTTCAAGTCCTCTTGGCAGCCTTACTTCAGTATATTTTTGGACGATAGCTGTCATTTATAACTCTGCAGGTTTGTGAATTACAGTGCCCCTGAGCTCCTTTCTTCAACTCGCTTTCTTTTGAGCTGGCCGCAACACCGCAGGATGGCTTCAGGCCCTAATCTGGTTCCGGCACGGCACGCTGAGCCTTTGGTTAATTCCTCTTCCTGGTGGGAAATGAGAGTTAAATTTGCCCGTCCAGACACCTCCAGCTAGTCTCTCATTGGTTCTCGCTATTCCTGTTCATCTTCCGCAGAAATTGCAAACTGGGCCAAACAGGAGGTTAAAGGGACTGACTCTCCAAGTCGGGAGGGTGTTAGTAAAGCGTCTGGAATGTTGCACCCGAGTACCAGGGTACGAAAACTGAGACATATTTGAACACGTCTCCCGATCACATGGTTGATCAGACTCTAGGTTCCACATGCATGTTTTAGCTGAAGGAAGAATACCTTAAACCTGGGTAGTTGAAACCCGTGGAATGGGTACCATGCAATATGACTTCAAAGGGTCTTCATTTGCTCACCGAACCTCTCCAATCCTATCACTGCTGCGTTTATGCCCCTGTACACATGCTTGATTCTCTTTCGGAGACATAGCAATCCATAGGTTTTAAGATACTTACTAGTCAGGTACATTCTTAGGCATTTAATATGCGGTGTTGAGTCCATTTCGTTGAGCAAGGAGTAGCTCTTGTCTATTCCATATTTGGCTTAAGGAACTTTATCTGTGCTCATTTCAATCTCTGGTTTTATGCAGCACCCCAACTCACCTTTCCCCTTAAGCAAGCATAAGTTGGTTTTCTAAATTTGAGACCCTGTTCTGTTCTGTAATTCAGTTCCTGTGTAGCCAAGTTTACATTCCGTGTATTACTGATATCTTATGATGTTTCTTTTTCTGTGTGACTTATTTCAGTTAGAATCATCATACCTGAATCCACTCATTGTGCTGCTAAGGGCCTGATGACATAGATTTCATTGCTGAGTGATATTGCTTTGTAAGTAAATACCACAACTTCTTTATCCATTTTTCACTTTCTGCGATGTTGAACTTGTACGGTAAACGAGGTTCTTGTAAACAGAGGCGTCCCAAACTTTGGGGTGGCTGTGTCTTTTTGATTTTAATTTCCCTAAGCTATAGGACCATAAGTGGAAGTGCCCTAGGCTCTGTTGCTTTGTTTTTTAGATGTTTCAGGAAACACCATACACTTCTCCCGAGTGTCTGTTGGCAATTTACATCCCGCCCATCAGCATAACAAGGCTCTCAGTTCTCCATGGCCTGTCCTGCCTTTCTGGATTTTACACTTTTTTCAGATGGCCCTTTTGACCGGGGGGAAGTGAGACTTCATTGTAGTGCAGATTTCCTTTGCAAGCTTGCTTGGTTGGCCAAAAAGGGCGTATGCGTTTTTTCCTGAATATATTCAGGAAAAAACGCATACGCCCTTTTTGGCCAAGTGCATCATTGTGGACGTTCTGCCTCTTTTCCTATGCTTTCAATGCAATTCCAGTCTACCTCCTGAAATCGGTTTCCTGCAATTCTGCCCCGCTTTCAAGTCCTCTTGGCAGCCTTACTTCAGTATATTTTTGGACGATAGCTGTCATTTATAACTCTGCAGGTTTGTGAATTACAGTGCCCCTGAGCTCCTTTCTTCAACTCGCTTTCTTTTGAGCTGGCCGCAACACCGCAGGATGGCTTCAGGCCCTAATCTGGTTCCGGCACGGCACGCTGAGCCTTTGGTTAATTCCTCTTCCTGGTGGGAAATGAGAGTTAAATTTGCCCGTCCAGACACCTCCAGCTAGTCTCTCATTGGTTCTCGCTATTCCTGTTCATCTTCCGCAGAAATTGCAAACTGGGCCAAACAGGAGGTTAAAGGGACTGACTCTCCAAGTCGGGAGGGTGTTAGTAAAGCGTCTGGAATGTTGCACCCGAGTACCAGGGTACGAAAACTGAGACATATTTGAACACGTCTCCCGATCACATGGTTGATCATACTCTAGGTTCCACATGCATGTTTTAGCTGAAGGAAGAATACCTTAAACCTGGGTAGTTGAAACCCGTGGAATGGGTACCATGCAATATGACTTCAAAGGGTCTTCATTTGCTCACCGAACCTCTCCAATCCTATCACTGCTGCGTTTATGCCCCTGTACACATGCTTGATTCTCTTTCGGAGACATAGCAATCCATAGGTTTTAAGATACTTACTAGTCAGGTACATTCTTAGGCATTTAATATGCGGTGTTGAGTCCATTTCGTTGAGCAAGGAGTAGCTCTTGTCTATTCCATATTTGGCTTAAGGAACTTTATCTGTGCTCATTTCAATCTCTGGTTTTATGCAGCACCCCAACTCACCTTTACCCTTAAGCAAGCATAAGTTGGTTTTCTAAATTTGAGACCCTGTTCTGTTCTGTAATTCAGTTCCTGTGTAGCCAAGTTTACATTCCGTGTATTACTGATATCTTATGATGTTTCTTTTTCTGTGTGACTTATTTCAGTTAGAATCATCATACCTGAATCCACGCATTGTGCTGCTAAGGGCCTGATGACATAGATTTCATTGCTGAGTGATATTGCTTTGTAAGTAAATACCACAACTTCTTTATCCATTTTTCACTTTCTGCGATGTTGAACTTGTACGGTAAACGAGGTTCTTGTAAACAGAGGCGTCCCAAACTTTGGGGTGGCTGTGTCTTTTTGATTTTAATTTCCCTAAGCTATAGGACCATAAGTGGAAGTGCCCTAGGCTCTGTTGCTTTGTTTTTTAGATGTTTCAGGAAACACCATACACTTCTCCCGAGTGTCTGTTGGCAATTTACATCCCGCCCATCAGCATAACAAGGCTCCCAGTTCTCCATGGCCTGTCCTGCCTTTCTGGATTTTACACTTTTTTCAGATGGCCCTTTTGACCGGGGGGAAGTGAGACTTCATTGTAGTGCAGATTTCCTTTGCAAGCTTGCTTGGTTGGCAAAAAAGGGCGTATGCGTTTTTTCCTGAATATATTCAGGAAAAAACGCATACACCCTTTTTGGCCAAGTGCATCATTGTGGACGTTCTGCCTCTTTTCCTATGCTTTCAATGCAATTCCAGTCTGCCTCCTGAAATCGGTTTCCTGCAATTCTGCCCCGCTTTCAAGTCCTCTTGGCAGCCTTACTTCAGTATATTTTTGGACGATAGCTGTCATTTATAACTCTGCAGGTTTGTGAATTACAGTGCCCCTGAGCTCCTTTCTTCAACTCGCTTTCTTTTGAGCTGGCCGCAACACCGCAGGATGGCTTCAGGCCCTAATCTGGTTCCGGCACGGCACGCTGAGCCTTTGGTTAATTCCTCTTCCTGGTGGGAAATGAGAGTTAAATTTGCCCGTCCAGACACCTCCAGCTAGTCTCTCATTGGTTCTCGCTATTCCTGTTCATCTTCCGCAGAAATTGCAAACTGGGCCAAACAGGAGGTTAAAGGGACTGACTCTCCAAGTCGGGAGGGTGTTAGTAAAGCGTCTGGAATGTTGCACCCGAGTACCAGGGTACGAAAACTGAGACATATTTGAACACGTCTCCCGATCACATGGTTGATCAGACTCTAGGTTCCACATGCATGTTTTAGCTGAAGGAAGAATACCTTAAACCTGGGTAGTTGAAACCCGTGGAATGGGTACCATGCAATATGACTTCAAAGGGTCTTCATTTGCTCACCGAACCTCTCCAATCCTATCACTGCTGCGTTTATGCCCCTGTACACATGCTTGATTCTCTTTCGGAGACATAGCAATCCATAGGTTTTAAGATACTTACTAGTCAGGTACATTCTTAGGCATTTAATATGCGGTGTTGAGTCCATTTCGTTGAGCAAGGAGTAGCTCTTGTCTATTCCATATTTGGCTTAAGGAACTTTATCTGTGCTCATTTCAATCTCTGGTTTTATGCAGCACCCCAACTCACCTTTCCCCTTAAGCAAGCATAAGTTGGTTTTCTAAATTTGAGACCCTGTTCTGTTCTGTAATTCAGTTCCTGTGTAGCCAAGTTTACATTCCGTGTATTACTGATATCTTATGATGTTTCTTTTTCTGTGTGACTTATTTCAGTTAGAATCATCATACCTGAATCCACTCATTGTGCTGCTAAGGGCCTGATGACATAGATTTCATTGCTGAGTGATATTGCTTTGTAAGTAAATACCACAACTTCTTTATCCATTTTTCACTTTCTGCAATGTTGAACTTGTACGGTAAACGAGGTTCTTGTAAACAGAGGCGTCCCAAACTTTGGGGTGGCTGTGTCTTTTTGATTTTAATTTCCCTAAGCTATAGGACCATAAGTGGAAGTGCCCTAGGCTCTGTTGCTTTGTTTTTTAGATGTTTCAGGAAACACCATACACTTCTCCCGAGTGTCTGTTGGCAATTTACATCCCGCCCATCAGCATAACAAGGCTCCCAGTTCTCCATGGCCTGTCCTGCCTTTCTGGATTTTACACTTTTTTCAGATGGCCCTTTTGACCGGGGGGAAGTGAGACTTCATTGTAGTGTAGATTTCCTTTGCAAGCATGCTTGGTTGGCCAAAAAGGGCGTATGCGTTTTTTCCTGAATATATTCAGGAAAAAACGCATACGCCCTTTTTGGCCAAGTGCATCATTGTGGACGTTCTGCCTCTTTTCCTATGCTTTCAATGCAATTCCAGTCTACCTCCTGAAATCGGTTTCCTGCAATTCTGCTCCGCTTTCAAGTCCTCTTGGCAGCCTTACTTCAGTATATTTTTGGACGATAGCTGTCATTTATAACTCTGCAGGTTTGTGAATTACAGTGCCCCTGAGCTCCTTTCTTCAACTCGCTTTCTTTTGAGCTGGCCGCAACACCGCAGGATGGCTTCAGGCCCTAATCTGGTTCCGGCACGGCACGCTGAGCCTTTGGTTAATTCCTCTTCCTGGTGGGAAATGAGAGTTAAATTTGCCCGTCCAGACACCTCCAGCTAGTCTCTCATTGGTTCTCGCTATTCCTGTTCATCTTCCGCAGAAATTGCAAACTGGGCCAAACAGGAGGTTAAAGGGACTGACTCTCCAAGTCGGGAGGGTGTTAGTAAAGCGTCTGGAATGTTGCACCCGAGTACCAGGGTACGAAAACTGAGACATATTTGAACACGTCTCCCGATCACATGGTTGATCATACTCTAGGTTCCACATGCATGTTTTAGCTGAAGGAAGAATACCTTAAACCTGGGTAGTTGAAACCCGTGGAATGGGTACCATGCAATATGACTTCAAAGTGTCTTCATTTGCTCACCGAACCTCTCCAATCCTATCACTGCTGCGTTTATGCCCCTGTACACATGCTTGATTCTCTTTCGGAGACATAGCAATCCATAGGTTTTAAGATACTTACTAGTCAGGTACATTCTTAGGCATTTAATATGCGGTGTTGAGTCCATTTCGTTGAGCAAGGAGTAGCTCTTGTCTATTCCATATTTGGCTTAAGGAACTTTATCTGTGCTCATTTCAATCTCTGGTTTTATGCAGCACCCCAACTCACCTTTCCCCTTAAGCAAGCATAAGTTGGTTTTCTAAATTTGAGACCCTGTTCTGTTCTGTAATTCAGTTCCTGTGTAGCCAAGTTTACATTCCGTGTATTACTGATATCTTATGATGTTTCTTTTTCTGTGTGACTTATTTCAGTTAGAATCATCATACCTGAATCCACTCATTGTGCTGCTAAGGGCCTGATGACATAGATTTCATTGCTGAGTGATATTGCTTTGTAAGTAAATACCACAACTTCTTTATCCATTTTTCACTTTCTGCGATGTTGAACTTGTACTGTAAACGAGGTTCTTGTAAACAGAGGCGTCCCAAACTTTGGGGTGGCTGTGTCTTTTTGATTTTAATTTCCCTAAGCTATAGGACCATAAGTGGAAGTGCCCTAGGCTCTGTTGCTTTGTTTTTTAGATGTTTCAGGAAACACCATACACTTCTCCCGAGTGTCTGTTGGCAATTTACATCCCGCCCATCAGCATAACAAGGCTCCCAGTTCTCCATGGCCTGTCCTGCCTTTCTGGATTTTACACTTTTTTCAGATGGCCCTTTTGACCGGGGGGAAGTGAGACTTCATTGTAGTGTAGATTTCCTTTGCAAGCTTGCTTGGTTGGCCAAAAAGGGCGTATGCGTTTTTTCCTGAATATATTCAGGAAAAAACGCATACGCCCTTTTTGGCCAAGTGCATCATTGTGGACGTTCTGCCTCTTTTCCTATGCTTTCAATGCAATTCCAGTCTACCTCCTGAAATCGGTTTCCTGCAATTCTGCCCCGCTTTCAAGTCCTCTTGGCAGCCTTACTTCAGTATATTTTTGGACGATAGCTGTCATTTATAACTCTGCAGGTTTGTGAATTACAGTGCCCCTGAGCTCCTTTCTTCAACTCGCTTTCTTTTGAGCTGGCCGCAACACCGCAGGATGGCTTCAGGCCCTAATCTGGTTCCGGCACGGCACGCTGAGCCTTTGGTTAATTCCTCTTCCTGGTGGGAAATGAGAGTTAAATTTGCCCGTCCAGGCACCTCCAGCTAGTCTCTCATTGGTTCTCGCTATTCCTGTTCATCTTCCGCAGAAATTGCAAACTGGGCCAAACAGGAGGTTAAAGGGACTGACTCTCCAAGTCGGGAGGGTGTTAGTAAAGCGTCTGGAATGTTGCACCCGAGTACCAGGGTACGAAAACTGAGACATATTTGAACACGTCTCCCGATCACATGGTTGATCATACTCTAGGTTCCACATGCATGTTTTAGCTGAAGGAAGAATACCTTAAACCTGGGTAGTTGAAACCCGTGGAATGGGTACCATGCAATATGACTTCAAAGGGTCTTCATTTGCTCACCGAACCTCTCCAATCCTATCACTGCTGCGTTTATGCCCCTGTACACATGCTTGATTCTCTTTCGGAGACATAGCAATCCATAGGTTTTAAGATACTTACTAGTCAGGTACATTCTTAGGCATTTAATATGCGGTGTTGAGTCCATTTCGTTGAGCAAGGAGTAGCTCTTGTCTATTCCATATTTGGCTTAAGGAACTTTATCTGTGCTCATTTCAATCTCTGGTTTTATGCAGCACCCCAACTCACCTTTCCCCTTAAGCAAGCATAAGTTGGTTTTCTAAATTTGAGACCCTGTTCTGTTCTGTAATTCAGTTCCTGTGTAGCCAAGTTTACATTCCGTGTATTACTGATATCTTATGATGTTTCTTTTTCTGTGTGACTTATTTCAGTTAGAATCATCATACCTGAATCCACTCATTGTGCTGCTAAGGGCCTGATGACATAGATTTCATTGCTGAGTGATATTGCTTTGTAAGTAAATACCACAACTTCTTTATCCATTTTTCACTTTCTGCGATGTTGAACTTGTACGGTAAACGAGGTTCTTGTAAACAGAGGCGTCCCAAACTTTGGGGTGGCTGTGTCTTTTTGATTTTAATTTCCCTAAGCTATAGGACCATAAGTGGAAGTGCCCTAGGCTCTGTTGCTTTGTTTTTTAGATGTTTCAGGAAACACCATACACTTCTCCCGAGTGTCTGTTGGCAATTTACATCCCGCCCATCAGCATAACAAGGCTCCCAGTTCTCCATGGCCTGTCCTGCCTTTCTGGATTTTACACTTTTTTCAGATG
Organism: Pseudorca crassidens; assembly: GCF_039906515.1. NCBI lineage: Eukaryota > Metazoa > Chordata > Mammalia > Artiodactyla > Delphinidae > Pseudorca > Pseudorca crassidens. The sequence goes on along the minus strand of NW_027135949.1, from coordinate 427,275 downwards.
GCCCTTTTGACCGGGGGGAAGTGAGACTTCATTGTCGTGCAGATTTCCTTTGCAAGCTTGCTTGGTTGGCCAAAAAGGGCGTATGCGTTTTTTCCTGAATATATTCAGGAAAAAACGCATACGCCCTTTTTGGCCAAGTGCATCATTGTGGACGTTCTGCCTCTTTTCCTATGCTTTCAATGCAATTCCAGTCTGCCTCCTGAAATCGGTTTCCTGCAATTCTGCCCCGCTTTCAAGTCCTCTTGGCAGCCTTACTTCAGTATATTTTTGGACGATAGCTGTCATTTATAACTCTGCAGGTTTGTGAATTACAGTGCCCCTGAGCTCCTTTCTTCAACTCGCTTTCTTTTGAGCTGGCCGCAACACCGCAGGATGGCTTCAGGCCCTAATCTGGTTCCGGCACAGCACGCTGAGCCTTTGGTTAATTCCTCTTCTTGGTGGGAAATGAGAGTTAAATTTGCCCGTCCAGACACCTCCAGCTAGTCTCTCATTGGTTCTCGCTATTCCTGTTCATCTTCCGCAGAAATTGCAAACTGGGCCAAACAGGAGGTTAAAGGGACTGACTCTCCAAGTCGGGAGGGTGTTAGTAAAGCGTCTGGAATGTTGCACCCGAGTACCAGGGTACGAAAACTGAGACATATTTGAACACGTCTCCCGATCACATGGTTGATCATACTCTAGGTTCCACATGCATGTTTTAGCTGAAGGAAGAATACCTTAAACCTGGGTAGTTGAAACCCGTGGAATGGGTACCATGCAATATGACTTCAAAGGGTCTTCATTTGCTCACCGAACCTCTCCAATCCTATCACTGCTGCGTTTATGCCCCTGTACACATGCTTGATTCTCTTTCGGAGACATAGCAATCCATAGGTTTTAAGATACTTACTAGTCAGGTACATTCTTAGGCATTTAATATGCGGTGTTGAGTCCATTTCGTTGAGCAAGGAGTAGCTCTTGTCTATTCCATATTTGGCTTAAGGAACTTTATCTGTGCTCATTTCAATCTCTGGTTTTATGCAGCACCCCAACTCACCTTTCCCCTTAAGCAAGCATAAGTTGGTTTTCTAAATTTGAGACCCTGTTCTGTTCTGTAATTCAGTTCCTGTGTAGCCAAGTTTACATTCCGTGTATTACTGATATCTTATGATGTTTCTTTTTCTGTGTGACTTATTTCAGTTAGAATCATCATACCTGAATCCACTCATTGTGCTGCTAAGGGCCTGATGACATAGATTTCATTGCTGAGTGATATTGCTTTGTAAGTAAATACCACAACTTCTTTATCCATTTTTCACTTTCTGCGATGTTGAACTTGTACGGTAAACGAGGTTCTTGTAAACAGAGGCGTCCCAAACTTTGGGGTGGCTGTGTCTTTTTGATTTTAATTTCCCTAAGCTATAGGACCATAAGTGGAAGTGCCCTAGGCTCTGTTGCTTTGTTTTTTAGATGTTTCAGGAAACACCATACACTTCTCCCGAGTGTCTGTTGGCAATTTACATCCCGCCCATCAGCATAACAAGGCTCCCAGTTCTCCATGGCCTGTCCTGCCTTTCTGGATTTTACACTTTTTTCAGATGGCCCTTTTGACCGGGGGGAAGTGAGACTTCATTGTAGTGCAGATTTCCTTTGCAAGCTTGCTTGGTTGGCCAAAAAGGGCGTATGCGTTTTTTCCTGAATATATTCAGGAAAAAACGCATACGCCCTTTTTGGCCAAGTGCATCATTGTGGACGTTCTGCCTCTTTTCCTATGCTTTCAATGCAATTCCAGTCTACCTCCTGAAATCGGTTTCCTGCAATTCTGCCCCGCTTTCAAGTCCTCTTGGCAGCCTTACTTCAGTATATTTTTGGACGATAGCTGTCATTTATAACTCTGCAGGTTTGTGAATTACAGTGCCCCTGAGCTCCTTTCTTCAACTCGCTTTCTTTTGAGCTGGCCGCAACACCGCAGGATGGCTTCAGGCCCTAATCTGGTTCCGGCACGGCACGCTGAGCCTTTGGTTAATTCCTCTTCCTGGTGGGAAATGAGAGTTAAATTTGCCCGTCCAGACACCTCCAGCTAGTCTCTCATTGGTTCTCGCTATTCCTGTTCATCTTCCGCAGAAATTGCAAACTGGGCCAAACAGGAGGTTAAAGGGACTGACTCTCCAAGTCGGGAGGGTGTTAGTAAAGCGTCTGGAATGTTGCACCCGAGTACCAGGGTACGAAAACTGAGACATATTTGAACACGTCTCCCGATCACATGGTTGATCATACTCTAGGTTCCACATGCATGTTTTAGCTGAAGGAAGAATACCTTAAACCTGGGTAGTTGAAACCCGTGGAATGGGTACCATGCAATATGACTTCAAAGGGTCTTCATTTGCTCACCGAACCTCTCCAATCCTATCACTGCTGCGTTTATGCCCCTGTACACATGCTTGATTCTCTTTCGGAGACATAGCAATCCATAGGTTTTAAGATACTTACTAGTCAGGTACATTCTTAGGCATTTAATATGCGGTGTTGAGTCCATTTCGTTGAGCAAGGAGTAGCTCTTGTCTATTCCATATTTGGCTTAAGGAACTTTATCTGTGCTCATTTCAATCTCTGGTTTTATGCAGCACCCCTACTCACCTTTCCCCTTAAGCAAGCATAAGTTGGTTTTCTAAATTTGAGACCCTGTTCTGTTCTGTAATTCAGTTCCTGTGTAGCCAAGTTTACATTCCGTGTATTACTGATATCTTATGATGTTTCTTTTTCTGTGTGACTTATTTCAGTTAGAATCATCATACCTGAATCCACTCATTGTGCTGCTAAGGGCCTGATGACATAGATTTCATTGCTGAGTGATATTGCTTTGTAAGTAAATACCACAACTTCTTTATCCATTTTTCACTTTCTGCGATGTTGAACTTGTACTGTAAACGAGGTTCTTGTAAACAGAGGCGTCCCAAACTTTGGGGTGGCTGTGTCTTTTTGATTTTAATTTCCCTAAGCTATAGGACCATAAGTGGAAGTGCCCTAGGCTCTGTTGCTTTGTTTTTTAGATGTTTCAGGAAACACCATACACTTCTCCCGAGTGTCTGTTGGCAATTTACATCCCGCCCATCAGCATAACAAGGCTCCCAGTTCTCCATGGCCTGTCCTGCCTTTCTGGATTTTACACTTTTTTCAGATGGCCCTTTTGACCGGGGGGAAGTGAGACTTCATTGTAGTGCAGATTTCCTTTGCAAGCTTGCTTGGTTGGCCAAAAAGGGCGTATGCGTTTTTTCCTGAATATATTCAGGAAAAAACGCATACGCCCTTTTTGGCCAAGTGCATCATTGTGGACGTTCTGCCTCTTTTCCTATGCTTTCAATGCAATTCCAGTCTGCCTCCTGAAATCGGTTTCCTGCAATTCTGCCCCGCTTTCAAGTCCTCTTGGCAGCCTTACTTCAGTATATTTTTGGACGATAGCTGTCATTTATAACTCTGCAGGTTTGTGAATTACAGTGCCCCTGAGCTCCTTTCTTCAACTCGCTTTCTTTTGAGCTGGCCGCAACACCGCAGGATGGCTTCAGGCCCTAATCTGGTTCCGGCACGGCACGCTGAGCCTTTGGTTAATTCCTCTTCCTGGTGGGAAATGAGAGTTAAATTTGCCCGTCCAGACACCTTCCAGCTAGTCTCTCATTGGTTCTCGCTATTCCTGTTCATCTTCCGCAGAAATTGCAAACTGGGCCAAACAGGAGGTTAAAGGGACTGACTCTCCAAGTCGGGAGGGTGTTAGTAAAGCGTCTGGAATGTTGCACCCGAGTACCAGGGTACGAAAACTGAGACATATTTGAACACGTCTCCCGATCACATGGTTGATCATACTCTAGGTTCCACATGCATGTTTTAGCTGAAGGAAGAATACCTTAAACCTGGGTAGTTGAAACCCGTGGAATGGGTACCATGCAATATGACTTCAAAGGGTCTTCATTTGCTCACCGAACCTCTCCAATCCTATCACTGCTGCGTTTATGCCCCTGTACACATGCTTGATTCTCTTTCGGAGACATAGCAATCCATAGGTTTTAAGATACTTACTAGTCAGGTACATTCTTAGGCATTTAATATGCGGTGTTGAGTCCATTTCGTTGAGCAAGGAGTAGCTCTTGTCTATTCCATATTTGGCTTAAGGAACTTTATCTGTGCTCATTTCAATCTCTGGTTTTATGCAGCACCCCAACTCACCTTTCCCCTTAAGCAAGCATAAGTTGGTTTTCTAAATTTGAGACCCTGTTCTGTTCTGTAATTCAGTTCCTGTGTAGCCAAGTTTACATTCCGTGTATTACTGATATCTTATGATGTTTCTTTTTCTGTGTGACTTATTTCAGTTAGAATCATCATACCTGAATCCACTCATTGTGCTGCTAAGGGCCTGATGACATAGATTTCATTGCTGAGTGATATTGCTTTGTAAGTAAATACCACAACTTCTTTATCCATTTTTCACTTTCTGCGATGTTGAACTTGTACTGTAAACGAGGTTCTTGTAAACAGAGGCGTCCCAAACTTTGGGGTGGCTGTGTCTTTTTGATTTTAATTTCCCTAAGCTATAGGACCATAAGTGGAAGTGCCCTAGGCTCTGTTGCTTTGTTTTTTAGATGTTTCAGGAAACACCATACACTTCTCCCGAGTGTCTGTTGGCAATTTACATCCCGCCCATCAGCATAACAAGGCTCCCAGTTCTCCATGGCCTGTCCTGCCTTTCTGGATTTTACACTTTTTTCAGATGGCCCTTTTGACCGGGGGGAAGTGAGACTTCATTGTAGTGCAGATTTCCTTTGCAAGCTTGCTTGGTTGGCCAAAAAGGGCGTATGAGTTTTTTCCTGAATATATTCAGGAAAAAACGCATACGCCCTTTTTGGCCAAGTGCATCATTGTGGACGTTCTGCCTCTTTTCCTATGCTTTCAATGCAATTCCAGTCTGCCTCCTGAAATCGGTTTCCTGCAATTCTGCCCCGCTTTCAAGTCCTCTTGGCAGCCTTACTTCAGTATATTTTTGGACGATAGCTGTCATTTATAACTCTGCAGGTTTGTGAATTACAGTGCCCCTGAGCTCCTTTCTTCAACTCGCTTTCTTTTGAGCTGGCCGCAACACCGCAGGATGGCTTCAGGCCCTAATCTGGTTCCGGCACGGCACGCTGAGCCTTTGGTTAATTCCTCTTCCTGGTGGGAAATGAGAGTTAAATTTGCCCGTCCAGACACCTCCAGCTAGTCTCTCATTGGTTCTCGCTATTCCTGTTCATCTTCCGCAGAAATTGCAAACTGGGCCAAACAGGAGGTTAAAGGGACTGACTCTCCAAGTCGGGAGGGTGTTAGTAAAGCGTCTGGAATGTTGCACCCGAGTACCAGGGTACGAAAACTGAGACATATTTGAACACGTCTCCCGATCACATGGTTGATCATACTCTAGGTTCCACATGCATGTTTTAGCTGAAGGAAGAATACCTTAAACCTGGGTAGTTGAAACCCGTGGAATGGGTACCCTGCAATATGACTTCAGAGGGTCTTCATTTGCTCACCGAACCTCTCCAATCCTATCACTGCTGCGTTTATGCCCCTGTACACATGCTTGATTCTCTTTCGGAGACATAGCAATCCATAGGTTTTAAGATACTTACTAGTCAGGTACATTCTTAGGCATTTAATATGCGGTGTTGAGTCCATTTCGTTGAGCAAGGAGTAGCTCTTGTCTATTCCATATTTGGCTTAAGGAACTTTATCTGTGCTCATTTCAATCTCTGGTTTTATGCAGCACCCCAACTCACCTTTCCCCTTAAGCAAACATAAGTTGGTTTTCTAAATTTGAGACCCTGTTCTGTTCTGTAATTCAGTTCCTGTGTAGCCAAGTTTACATTCCGTGTATTACTGATATCTTATGATGTTTCTTTTTCTGTGTGACTTATTTCAGTTAGAATCATCATACCTGAATCCACTCATTGTGCTGCTAAGGGCCTGATGACATAGATTTCATTGCTGAGTGATATTGCTTTGTAAGTAAATACCACAACTTCTTTATCCATTTTTCAATTTCTGCGATGTTGAACTTGTACTGTAAACGAGGTTCTTGTAAACAGAGGCGTCCCAAACTTTGGGGTGGCTGTGTCTTTTTGATTTTAATTTCCCTAAGCTATAGGACCATAAGTGGAAGTGCCCTAGGCTCTGTTGCTTTGTTTTTTAGATGTTTCAGGAAACACCATACACTTCTCCCGAGTGTCTGTTGGCAATTTACATCCCGCCCATCAGCATAACAAGGCTCCCAGTTCTCCATGGCCTGTCCTGCCTTTCTGGATTTTACACTTTTTTCAGATGGCCCTTTTGACCGGGGGGAAGTGAGACTTCATTGTAGTGCAGATTTCCTTTGCAAGCTTGCTTGGTTGGCCAAAAAGGGCGTATGCATTTTTTCCTGAATATATTCAGGAAAAAACGCATACGCCCTTTTTGGCCAAGTGCATCATTGTGGACGTTCTGCCTCTTTTCCTATGCTTTCAATGCAATTCCAGTCTGCCTCCTGAAATCGGTTTCCTGCAATTCTGCCCCGCTTTCAAGTCCTCTTGGCAGCCTTACTTCAGTATATTTTTGGACGATAGCTGTCATTTATAACTCTGCAGGTTTGTGAATTACAGTGGCCCTGAGCTCCTTTCTTCAACTCGCTTTCTTTTGAGCTGGCCGCAACACCGCAGGATGGCTTCAGGCCCTAATCTGGTTCCGGCACGGCACGCTGAGCCTTTGGTTAATTCCTCTTCCTGGTGGGAAATGAGAGTTAAATTTGCCCGTCCAGACACCTCCAGCTAGTCTCTCATTGGTTCTCGCTATTCCTGTTCATCTTCCGCAGAAATTGCAAACTGGGCCAAACAGGAGGTTAAAGGGACTGACTCTCCAAGTCGGGAGGGTGTTAGTAAAGCGTCTGGAATGTTGCACCCGAGTACCAGGGTACGAAAACTGAGACATATTTGAACACGTCTCCCGATCACATGGTTGATCATACTCTAGGTTCCACATGCATGTTTTAGCTGAAGGAAGAATACCTTAAACCTGGGTAGTTGAAACCCGTGGAATGGGTACCATGCAATATGACTTCAAAGGGTCTTCATTTGCTCACCGAACCTCTCCAATCCTATCACTGCTGCGTTTATGCCCCTGTACACATGCTTGATTCTCTTTCGGAGACATAGCAATCCATAGGTTTTAAGATACTTACTAGTCAGGTACATTCTTAGGCATTTAATATGCGGTGTTGAGTCCATTTCGTTGAGCAAGGAGTAGCTCTTGTCTATTCCATATTTGGCTTAAGGAACTTTATCTGTGCTCATTTCAATCTCTGGTTTTATGCAGCACCCCAACTCACCTTTACCCTTAAGCAAGCATAAGTTGGTTTTCTAAATTTGAGACCCTGTTCTGTTCTGTAATTCAGTTCCTGTGTAGCCAAGTTTACATTCCGTGTATTACTGATATCTTATGATGTTTCTTTTTCTGTGTGACTTATTTCAGTTAGAATCATCATACCTGAATCCACTCATTGTGCTGCTAAGGGCCTGATGACATAGATTTCATTGCTGAGTGATATTGCTTTGTAAGTAAATACCACAACTTCTTTATCCATTTTTCACTTTCTGCGATGTTGAACTTGTACGGTAAACGAGGTTCTTGTAAACAGAGGCGTCCCAAACTTTGGGGTGGCTGTGTCTTTTTGATTTTAATTTCCCTAAGCTATAGGACCATAAGTGGAAGTGCCCTAGGCTCTGTTGCTTTGTTTTTTAGATGTTTCAGGAAACACCATACACTTCTCCCGAGTGTCTGTTGGCAATTTACATCCCGCCCATCAGCATAACAAGGCTCCCAGTTCTCCATGGCCTGTCCTGCCTTTCTGGATTTTACACTTTTTTCAGATGGCCCTTTTGACCGGGAGGAAGTGAGACTTCATTGTAGTGCAGATTTCCTTTGCAAGCTTGCTTGGTTGGCCAAAAAGGGCGTATGCGTTTTTTCCTGAATATATTCAGGAAAAAACGCATACGCCCTTTTTGGCCAAGTGCATCATTGTGGACGTTCTGCCTCTTTTCCTATGCTTTCAATGCAATTCCAGTCTACCTCCTGAAATCGGTTTCCTGCAATTCTGCCCCGCTTTCAAGTCCTCTTGGCAGCCTTACTTCAGTATATTTTTGGACGATAGCTGTCATTTATAACTCTGCAGGTTTGTGAATTACAGTGCCCCTGAGCTCCTTTCTTCAACTCGCTTTCTTTTGAGCTGGCCGCAACACCGCAGGATGGCTTCAGGCCCTAATCTGGTTCCGGCACGGCACGCTGAGCCTTTGGTTAATTCCTCTTCCTGGTGGGAAATGAGAGTTAAATTTGCCCGTCCAGACACCTCCAGCTAGTCTCTCATTGGTTCTCGCTATTCCTGTTCATCTTCCGCAGAAATTGCAAACTGGGCCAAACAGGAGGTTAAAGGGACTGACTCTCCAAGTCGGGAGGGTGTTAGTAAAGCGTCTGGAATGTTGCACCCGAGTACCAGGGTACGAAAACTGAGACATATTTGAACACGTCTCCCGATCACATGGTTGATCATACTCTAGGTTCCACATGCATGTTTTAGCTGAAGGAAGAATACCTTAAACCTGGGTAGTTGAAACCCGTGGAATGGGTACCATGCAATATGACTTCAGAGGGTCTTCATTTGCTCACCGAACCTCTCCAATCCTATCACTGCTGCGTTTATGGCCCTGTACACATGCTTGATTCTCTTTCGGAGACATAGCAATCCATAGGTTTTAAGATACTTACTAGTCAGGTACATTCTTAGGCGTTTAATATGCGGTGTTGAGTCCATTTCGGTGAGCAAGGAGTAGCTCTTGTCTATTCCATATTTGGCTTAAGGAACTTTATCTGTGCTCATTTCAATCTCTGGTTTTATGCAGCACCCCAACTCACCTTTCCCCTTAAGCAAGCATAAGTTGGTTTTCTAAATTTGAGACCCTGTTCTGTTCTGTAATTCAGTTCCTGTGTAGCCAAGTTTACATTCCGTGTATTACTGATATCTTATGATGGTTCTTTTTCTGTGTGACTTATTTCAGTTAGAATCATCATACCTGAATCCACTCATTGTGCTGCTAAGGGCCTGATGACATAGATTTCATTGCTGAGTGATATTGCTTTGTAAGTAAATACCACAACTTCTTTATCCATTTTTCACTTTCTGCGATGTTGAACTTGTACTGTAAACGAGGTTCTTGTAAACAGAGGCGTCCCAAACTTTGGGGTGGCTGTGTCTTTTTGATTTTAATTTCCCTAAGCTATAGGACCATAAGTGGAAGTGCCCTAGGCTCTGTTGCTTTGTTTTTTAGATGTTTCAGGAAACACCATACACTTCTCCCGAGTGTCTGTTGGCAATTTACATCCCGCCAATCAGCATAACAAGGCTCCCAGTTCTCCATGGCCTGTCCTGTCTTTCTGGATTTTACACTTTTTTCAGATGGCCCTTTTGACCGGGGGGAAGTGAGACTTCATTGTAGTGCAGATTTCCTTTGCAAGCTTGCTTGGTTGGCCAAAAAGGGCGTATGCGTTTTTTCCTGAATATATTCAGGAAAAACGCATACGCCCTTTTTGGCCAAGTGCATCATTGTGGACGTTCTGCCTCTTTTCCTATGCTTTCAATGCAATTCCAGTCTACCTCCTGAAATCGGTTTCCTGCAATTCTGCCCCGCTTTCAAGTCCTCTTGGCAGCCTTACTTCAGTATATTTTTGGACGATAGCTGTCATTTATAACTCTGCAGGTTTGTGAATTACAGTGCCCCTGAGCTCCTTTCTTCAACTCGCTTTCTTTTGAGCTGGCCGCAACACCGCAGGATGGCTTCAGGCCCTAATCTGGTTCCGGCACGGCACGCTGAGCCTTTGGTTAATTCCTCTTCCTGGTGGGAAATGAGAGTTAAATTTGCCCGTCCAGACACCTCCAGCTAGTCTCTCATTGGTTCTCGCTATTCCTGTTCATCTTCCGCAGAAATTGCAAACTGGGCCAAACAGGAGGTTAAAGGGACTGACTCTCCAAGTCGGGAGGGTGTTAGTAAAGCGTCTGGAATGTTGCACCCGAGTACCAGAGTACGAAAACTGAGACATATTTGAACACGTCTCCCGATCACATGGTTGATCATACTCTAGGTTCCACATGCATGTTTTAGCTGAAGGAAGAATACCTTAAACCTGGGTAGTTGAAACCCGGGGAATGGGTACCATGCAATATGACTTCAAAGGGTCTTCATTTGCTCACCGAACCTCTCCAATCCTATCACTGCTGCGTTTATGCCCCTGTACACATGCTTGATTCTCTTTCGGAGACATAGCAATCCATAGGTTTTAAGATACTTACTAGTCAGGTACATTCTTAGGCATTTAATATGCGGTGTTGAGTCCATTTCGTTGAGCAAGGAGTAGCTCTTGTCTATTCCATATTTGGCTTAAGGAACTTTATCTGTGCTCATTTCAATCTCTGGTTTTATGCAGCACCCCAACTCACCTTTACCCTTAAGCAAGCATAAGTTGGTTTTCTAAATTTGAGACCCTGTTCTGTTCTGTAATTCAGTTCCTGTGTAGCCAAGTTTACATTCCGTGTATTACTGATATCTTATGATGTTTCTTTTTCTGTGTGACTTATTTCAGTTAGAATCATCATACCTGAATCCACTCATTGTGCTGCTAAGGGCCTGATGACATAGATTTCATTGCTGAGTGATATTGCTTTGTAAGTAAATACCACAACTTCTTTATCCATTTTTCACTTTCTGCGATGTTGAACTTGTACGGTAAACGAGGTTCTTGTAAACAGAGGCGTCCCAAACTTTGGGGTGGCTGTGTCTTTTTGATTTTAATTTCCCTAAGCTATAGGACCATAAGTGGAAGTGCCCTAGGCTCTGTTGCTTTGTTTTTTAGATGTTTCAGGAAACACCATACACTTCTCCCGAGTGTCTGTTGGCAATTTACATCCCGCCCATCAGCATAACAAGGCTCCCAGTTCTCCATGGCCTGTCCTGCCTTTCTGGATTTTACACTTTTTTCAGATGGCCCTTTTGACCGGGGGGAAGTGAGACTTCATTGTAGTGCAGATTTCCTTTGCAAGCTTGCTTGGTTGGCCAAAAAGTGCGTATGCGTTTTTTCCTGAATATATTCAGGAAAAAACGCATACGCCCTTTTTGGCCAAGTGCATCATTGTGGACGTTCTGCCTCTTTTCCTATGCTTTCAATGCAATTCCAGTCTGCCTCCTGAAATCGGTTTCCTGCAATTCTGCCCCGCTTTCAAGTCCTCTTGGCAGCCTTACTTCAGTATATTTTTGGACGATAGCTGTCATTTATAACTCTGCAGGTTTGTGAATTACAGTGCCCCTGAGCTCCTTTCTTCACCTCGCTTTCTTTTGAGCTGGCCGCAACACCGCAGGATGGCTTCAGGCCCTAATCTGGTTCCGGCACGGCACGCTGAGCCTTTGGTTAATTCCTCTTCCTGGTGGGAAATGAGAGTTAAATTTGCCCGTCCAGACACCTCCAGCTAGTCTCTCATTGGTTCTCGCTATTCCTGTTCATCTTCCGCAGAAATTGCAAACTGGGCCAAACAGGAGGTTAAAGGGACTGACTCTCCAAGTCGGGAGGGTGTTAGTAAAGCGTCTGGAATGTTGCACCCGAGTACCAGGGTACGAAAACTGAGACATATTTGAACACGTCTCCCGATCACATGGTTGATCATACTCTAGGTTCCACATGCATGTTTTAGCTGAAGGAAGAATACCTTAAACCTGGGTAGTTGAAACCCGTGGAATGGGTACCATGCAATATGACTTCAAAGGGTCTTCATTTGCTCACCGAACCTCTCCAATCCTATCACTGCTGCGTTTATGCCCCTGTACACTTGCTTGATTCTCTTTCGGAGACATAGCAATCCATAGGTTTTAAGATACTTACTAGTCAGGTACATTCTTAGGCATTTAATATGCGGTGTTGAGTCCATTTCGTTGAGCAAGGAGTAGCTCTTGTCTATTCCATATTTGGCTTAACGAACTTTATCTGTGCTCATTTCAATCTCTGGTTTTATGCAGCACCCCAACTCACCTTTCCCCTTAAGCAAGCATAAGTTGGTTTTCTAAATTTGAGACCCTGTTCTGTTCTGTAATTCAGTTCCTGTGTAGCCAAGTTTACATTCCGTGTATTACTGATATCTTATGATGTTTCTTTTTCTGTGTGACTTATTTCAGTTAGAATCATCATACCTGAATCCACTCATTGTGCTGCTAAGGGCCTGATGACATAGATTTCATTGCTGAGTGATATTGCTTTGTAAGTAAATACCACAACTTCTTTATCCATTTTTCACTTTCTGCGATGTTGAACTTGTACGGTAAACGAGGTTCTTGTAAACAGAGGCGTCCCAAACTTTGGGGTGGCTGTGTCTTTTTGATTTTAATTTCCCTAAGCTATAGGACCATAAGTGGAAGTGCCCTAGGCTCGGTTGCTTTGTTTTTTAGATGTTTCAGGAAACACCATACACTTCTCCCGAGTGTCTGTTGGCAATTTACATCCCGCCCATCAGCATAACAAGGCTCCCAGTTCTCCATGGCCTGTCCTGCCTTTCTGGATTTTACACTTTTTTCAGATGGCCCTTTTGACCGGGGGGAAGTGAGACTTCATTGTAGTGCAGATTTCCTTTGCAAGCTTGCTTGGTTGGCCAAAAAGTGCGTATGCGTTTTTTCCTGAATATATTCAGGAAAAAACGCATACGCCCTTTTTGGCCAAGTGCATCATTGTGGACGTTCTGCCTCTTTTCCTATGCTTTCAATGCAATTCCAGTCTGCCTCCTGAAATCGGTTTCCTGCAATTCTGCCCCACTTTCAAGTCCTCTTGGCAGCCTTACTTCAGTATATTTTTGGACGATAGCTGTCATTTATAACTCTGCAGGTTTGTGAATTACAGTGCCCCTGAGCTCCTTTCTTCAACTCGCTTTCTTTTGAGCTGGCCGCAACACTGCAGGATGGCTTCAGGCCCTAATCTGGTTCCGGCACGGCACGCTGAGCCTTTGGTTAATTCCTCTTCCTGGTGGGAAATGAGAGTTAAATTTGCCCGTCCAGACACCTCCAGCTAGTCTCTCATTGGTTCTCGCTATTCCTGTTCATCTTCCGCAGAAATTGCAAACTGGGCCAAACAGGAGGTTAAAGGGACTGACTCTCCAAGTCGGGAGGGTGTTAGTAAAGCGTCTGGAATGTTGCACCCGAGTACCAGGGTACGAAAACTGAGACATATTTGAACACGTCTCCCGATCACATGGTTGATCATACTCTAGGTTCCACATGCATGTTTTAGCTGAAGGAAGAATACCTTAAACCTGGGTAGTTGAAACCCGTGGAATGGGTACCATGCAATATGACTTCAAAGGGTCTTCATTTGCTCACCGAACCTCTCCAATCCTATCACTGCTGCGTTTATGCCCCTGTACACATGCTTGATTCTCTTTCGGAGACATAGCAATCCATAGGTTTTAAGATACTTATTAGTCAGGTACATTCTTAGGCATTTAATATGCGGTGTTGAGTCCATTTCGTTGAGCAAGGAGTAGCTCTTGTCTATTCCATATTTGGCTTAAGGAACTTTATCTGTGCTCATTTCAATCTCTGGTTTTATGCAGCACCCCAACTCACCTTTCCCCTTAAGCAAGCATAAGTTGGTTTTCTAAATTTGAGACCCTGTTCTGTTCTGTAATTCAGTTCCTGTGTAACCAAGTTTACATTCCGTGTATTACTGATATCTTATGATGTTTCTTTTTCTGTGTGACTTATTTCAGTTAGAATCATCATACCTGAATCCACTCATTGTGCTGCTAAGGGCCTGATGACATAGATTTCATTGCTGAGTGATATTGCTTTGTAAGTAAATACCACAACTTCTTTATCCATTTTTCACTTTCTGCGATGTTGAACTTGTACGGTAAACGAGGTTCTTGTAAACAGAGGCGTCCCAAACTTTGGGGTGGCTGTGTCTTTTTGATTTTAATTTCCCTAAGCTATAGGACCATAAGTGGAAGTGCCCTAGGCTCTGTTGCTTTGTTTTTTAGATGTTTCAGGAAACACCATACACTTCTCCCGAGTGTCTGTTGGCAATTTACATCCCGCCCATCAGCATAACAAGGCTCCCAGTTCTCCATGGCCTGTCCTGCCTTTCTGGATTTTACACTTTTTTCAGATGGCCCTTTTGACCGGGAGGAAGTGAGACTTCATTGTAGTGCAGATTTCCTTTGCAAGCTTGCTTGGTGGGCCAAAAAGGGCGTATGCGTTTTTTCCTGAATATATTCAGGAAAAAACGCATACGCCCTTTTTGGCCAAGTGCATCATTGTGGACGTTCTGCCTCTTTTCCTATGCTTTCAATGCAATTCCAGTCTACCTCCTGAAATCGGTTTCCTGCAATTCTGCCCCGCTTTCAAGTCCTCTTGGCAGCCTTACTTCAGTATATTTTTGGACGATAGCTGTCATTTATAACTCTGCAGGTTTGTGAATTACAGTGCCCCTGAGCTCCTTTCTTCAACTCGCTTTCTTTTGAGCTGGCCGCAACACCGCAGGATGGCTTCAGGCCCTAATCTGGTTCCGGCACGGCACGCTGAGCCTTTGGTTAATTCCTCTTCCTGGTGGGAAATGAGAGTTAAATTTGCCCGTCCAGACACCTTCCAGCTAGTCTCTCATTGGTTCTCGCTATTCCTGTTCATCTTCCGCAGAAATTGCAAACTGGGCCAAACAGGAGGTTAAAGGGACTGACTCTCCAAGTCGGGAGGGTGTTAGTAAAGCGTCTGGAATGTTGCACCCGAGTACCAGGGTACGAAAACTGAGACATATTTGAACACGTCTCCCGATCACATGGTTGATCAGACTCTAGGTTCCACATGCATGTTTTAGCTGAAGGAAGAATACCTTAAACCTGGGTAGTTGAAACCCGTGGAATGGGTACCATGCAATATGACTTCAAAGGGTCTTCATTTGCTCACCGAACCTCTCCAATCCTATCACTGCTGCGTTTATGCCCCTGTACACTTGCTTGATTCTCTTTCGGAGACATAGCAATCCATAGGTTTTAAGATACTTACTAGTCAGGTACATTCTTAGGCATTTAATATGCGGTGTTGAGTCCATTTCGTTGAGCAAGGAGTAGCTCTTGTCTATTCCATATTTGGCTTAAGGAACTTTATCTGTGCTCATTTCAATCTCTGGTTTTATGCAGCACCCCAACTCACCTTTACCCTTAAGCAAGCATAAGTTGGTTTTCTAAATTTGAGACCCTGTTCTGTTCTGTAATTCAGTTCCTGTGTAGCCAAGTTTACATTCCGTGTATTACTGATATCTTATGATGTTTCTTTTTCTGTGTGACTTATTTCAGTTAGAATCATCATACCTGAATCCACTCATTGTGCTGCTAAGGGCCTGATGACATAGATTTCATTGCTGAGTGATATTGCTTTGTAAGTAAATACCACAACTTCTTTATCCATTTTTCACTTTCTGCGATGTTGAACTTGTACGGTAAACGAGGTTCTTGTAAACAGAGGCGTCCCAAACTTTGGGGTGGCTGTGTCTTTTTGATTTTAATTTCCCTAAGCTATAGGACCATAAGTGGAAGTGCCCTAGGCTCTGTTGCTTTGTTTTTTAGATGTTTCAGGAAACACCATACACTTCTCCCGAGTGTCTGTTGGCAATTTACATCCCGCCCATCAGCATAACAAGGCTCCCAGTTCTCCATGGCCTGTCCTGCCTTTCTGGATTTTACACTTTTTTCAGATGGCCCTTTTGACCGGGAGGAAGTGAGACTTCATTGTAGTGCAGATTTCCTTTGCAAGCTTGCTTGGTTGGCCAAAAAGGGCGTATGCGTTTTTTCCTGAATATATTCAGGAAAAAACGCATACGCCCTTTTTGGCCAAGTGCATCATTGTGGACGTTCTGCCTCTTTTCCTATGCTTTCAATGCAATTCCAGTCTGCCTCCTGAAATCGGTTTCCTGCAATTCTGCCCCGCTTTCAAGTCCTCTTGGCAGCCTTACTTCAGTATATTTTTGGACGATAGCTGTCATTTATAACTCTGCAGGTTTGTGAATTACAGTGCCCCTGAGCTCCTTTCTTCAACTCGCTTTCTTTTGAGCTGGCCGCAACACCGCAGGATGGCTTCAGGCCCTAATCTGGTTCCGGCACGGCACGCTGAGCCTTTGGTTAATTCCTCTTCCTGGTGGGAAATGAGAGTTAAATTTGCCCGTCCAGACACCTTCCAGCTAGTCTCTCATTGGTTCTCGCTATTCCTGTTCATCTTCCGCAGAAATTGCAAACTGGGCCAAACAGGAGGTTAAAGGGACTGACTCTCCAAGTCGGGAGGGTGTTAGTAAAGCGTCTGGAATGTTGCACCCGAGTACCAGGGTACGAAAACTGAGACATATTTGAACACGTCTCCCGATCACATGGTTGATCAGACTCTAGGTTCCACATGCATGTTTTAGCTGAAGGAAGAATACCTTAAACCTGGGTAGTTGAAACCCGTGGAATGGGTACCATGCAATATGACTTCAAAGGGTCTTCATTTGCTCACCGAACCTCTCCAATCCTATCACTGCTGCGTTTATGCCCCTGTACACTTGCTTGATTCTCTTTCGGAGACATAGCAATCCATAGGTTTTAAGATACTTACTAGTCAGGTACATTCTTAGGCATTTAATATGCGGTGTTGAGTCCATTTCGTTGAGCAAGGAGTAGCTCTTGTCTATTCCATATTTGGCTTAAGGAACTTTATCTGTGCTCATTTCAATCTCTGGTTTTATGCAGCACCCCAACTCACCTTTACCCTTAAGCAAGCATAAGTTGGTTTTCTAAATTTGAGACCCTGTTCTGTTCTGTAATTCAGTTCCTGTGTAGCCAAGTTTACATTCCGTGTATTACTGATATCTTATGATGTTTCTTTTTCTGTGTGACTTATTTCAGTTAGAATCATCATACCTGAATCCACTCATTGTGCTGCTAAGGGCCTGATGACATAGATTTCATTGCTGAGTGATATTGCTTTGTAAGTAAATACCACAACTTCTTTATCCATTTTTCACTTTCTGCGATGTTGAACTTGTACGGTAAACGAGGTTCTTGTAAACAGAGGCGTCCCAAACTTTGGGGTGGCTGTGTCTTTTTGATTTTAATTTCCCTAAGCTATAGGACCATAAGTGGAAGTGCCCTAGGCTCTGTTGCTTTGTTTTTTAGATGTTTCAGGAAACACCATACACTTCTCCCGAGTGTCTGTTGGCAATTTACATCCCGCCCATCAGCATAACAAGGCTCCCAGTTCTCCATGGCCTGTCCTGCCTTTCTGGATTTTACACTTTTTTCAGATGGCCCTTTTGACCGGGAGGAAGTGAGACTTCATTGTAGTGCAGATTTCCTTTGCAAGCTTGCTTGGTTGGCCAAAAAGGGCGTATGCGTTTTTTCCTGAATATATTCAGGAAAAAACGCATACGCCCTTTTTGGCCAAGTGCATCATTGTGGACGTTCTGCCTCTTTTCCTATGCTTTCAATGCAATTCCAGTCTGCCTCCTGAAATCGGTTTCCTGCAATTCTGCCCCGCTTTCAAGTCCTCTTGGCAGCCTTACTTCAGTATATTTTTGGACGATAGCTGTCATTTATAACTCTGCAGGTTTGTGAATTACAGTGCCCCTGAGCTCCTTTCTTCAACTCGCTTTCTTTTGAGCTGGCCGCAACACCGCAGGATGGCTTCAGGCCCTAATCTGGTTCCGGCACGGCACGCTGAGCCTTTGGTTAATTCCTCTTCCTGGTGGGAAATGAGAGTTAAATTTGCCCGTCCAGACACCTTCCAGCTAGTCTCTCATTGGTTCTCGCTATTCCTGTTCATCTTCCGCAGAAATTGCAAACTGGGCCAAACAGGAGGTTAAAGGGACTGACTCTCCAAGTCGGGAGGGTGTTAGTAAAGCGTCTGGAATGTTGCACCCGAGTACCAGGGTACGAAAACTGAGACATATTTGAACACGTCTCCCGATCACATGGTTGATCAGACTCTAGGTTCCACATGCATGTTTTAGCTGAAGGAAGAATACCTTAAACCTGGGTAGTTGAAACCCGTGGAATGGGTACCATGCAATATGACTTCAAAGGGTCTTCATTTGCTCACCGAACCTCTCCAATCCTATCACTGCTGCGTTTATGCCCCTGTACACTTGCTTGATTCTCTTTCGGAGACATAGCAATCCATAGGTTTTAAGATACTTACTAGTCAGGTACATTCTTAGGCATTTAATATGCGGTGTTGAGTCCATTTCGTTGAGCAAGGAGTAGCTCTTGTCTATTCCATATTTGGCTTAAGGAACTTTATCTGTGCTCATTTCAATCTCTGGTTTTATGCAGCACCCCAACTCACCTTTCCCCTTAAGCAAGCATAAGTTGGTTTTCTAAATTTGAGACCCTGTTCTGTTCTGTAATTCAGTCCCTGTGTAGCCAAGTTTACATTCCGTGTATTACTGATATCTTATGATGTTTCTTTTTCTGTGTGACTTATTTCAGTTAGAATCATCATACCTGAATCCACTCATTGTGCTGCTAAGGGCCTGATGACATAGATTTCATTGCTGAGTGATATTGCTTTGTAGGTAAATACCACAACTTCTTTATCCATTTTTCACTTTCTGCGATGTTGAACTTGTACGGTAAACGAGGTTCTTGTAAACAGAGGCGTCCCAAACTTTGGGGTGGCTGTGTCTTTTTGATTTTAATTTCCCTAAGCTATAGGACCATAAGTGGAAGTGCCCTAGGCTCTGTTGCTTTGTTTTTTAGATGTTTCAGGAAACACCATACACTTCTCCCGAGTGTCTGTTGGCAATTTACATCCCGCCCATCAGCATAACAAGGCTCCCAGTTCTCCATGGCCTGTCCTGCCTTTCTGGATTTTACACTTTTTTCAGATGGCCCTTTTGACTGGGGGGAAGTGAGACTTCATTGTAGTGCAGATTTCCTTTGCAAGCTTGCTTGGTTGGCCAAAAAGGGCGTATGCGTTTTTTCCTGAATATATTCAGGAAAAAACGCATACGCCCTTTTTGGCCAAGTGCATCATTGTGGACGTTCTGCCTCTTTTCCTATGCTTTCAATGCAATTCCAGTCTACCTCCTGAAATCGGTTTCCTGCAATTCTGCCCCGCTTTCAAGTCCTCTTGGCAGCCTTACTTCAGTATATTTTTGGACGATAGCTGTCATTTATAACTCTGCAGGTTTGTGAATTACAGTGCCCCTGAGCTCCTTTCTTCAACTCGCTTTCTTTTGAGCTGGCCGCAACACCGCAGGATGGCTTCAGGCCCTAATCTGGTTCCGGCACGGCACGCTGAGCCTTTGGTTAATTCCTCTTCCTGGTGGGAAATGAGAGTTAAATTTGCCCGTCCAGACACCTCCAGCTAGTCTCTCATTGGTTCTCGCTATTCCTGTTCATGTTCCGCAGAAATTGCAAACTGGGCCAAACAGGAGGTTAAAGGGACTGACTCTCCAAGTCGGGAGGGTGTTAGTAAAGCGTCTGGAATGTTGCACCCGAGTACCAGGGTACGAAAACTGAGACATATTTGAACACGTCTCCCGATCACATGGTTGATCAGACTCTAGGTTCCACATGCATGTTTTAGCTGAAGGAAGAATACCTTAAACCTGGGTAGTTGAAACCCGTGGAATGGGTACCATGCAATATGACTTCAAAGGGTCTTCATTTGCTCACCGAACCTCTCCAATCCTATCACTGCTGCGTTTATGCCCCTGTACACATGCTTGATTCTCTTTCGGAGACATAGCAATCCATAGGTTTTAAGATACTTACTAGTCAGGTACATTCTTAGGCATTTAATATGCGGTGTTGAGTCCATTTCGTTGAGCAAGGAGTAGCTCTTGTCTATTCCATATTTGGCTTAAGGAACTTTATCTGTGCTCATTTCAATCTCTGGTTTTATGCAGCACCCCAACTCACCTTTCCCCTTAAGCAAGCATAAGTTGGTTTTCTAAATTTGAGACCCTGTTCTGTTCTGTAATTCAGTTCCTGTGTAGCCAAGTTTACATTCCGTGTATTACTGATATCTTATGATGTTTCTTTTTCTGTGTGACTTATTTCAGTTAGAATCATCATACCTGAATCCACTCATTGTGCTGCTAAGGGCCTGATGACATAGATTTCATTGCTGAGTGATATTGCTTTGTAAGTAAATACCACAACTTCTTTATCCATTTTTCACTTTCTGCGATGTTGAACTTGTACTGTAAACGAGGTTCTTGTAAACAGAGGTGTCCCAAACTTTGGGGTGGCTATGTCTTTTTGATTTTAATTTCCCTAAGCTATAGGACCATAAGTGGAAGTGCCCTAGGCTCTGTTGCTTTGTTTTTTAGATGTTTCAGGAAACACCATACACTTCTCCCGAGTGTCTGTTGGCAATTTACATCCCGCCCATCAGCATAACAAGGCTCCCAGTTCTCCATGGCCTGTCCTGCCTTTCTGGATTTTACACTTTTTTCAGATGGCCCTTTTGACCGGGGGGAAGTGAGACTTCATTGTAGTGCAGATTTCCTTTGCAAGCTTGCTTGGTTGGCCAAAAAGGGCGTATGCGTTTTTTCCTGAATATATTCAGGAAAAAACGCATACGCCCTTTTTGGCCAAGTGCATCATTGTGGACGTTCTGCCTCTTTTCCTATGCTTTCAATGCAATTCCAGTCTACCTCCTGAAATCGGTTTCCTGCAATTCTGCCCCGCTTTCAAGTCCTCTTGGCAGCCTTACTTCAGTATATTTTTGGACGATAGCTGTCATTTATAACTCTGCAGGTTTGTGAATTACAGTGCCCCTGAGCTCCTTTCTTCAACTCGCTTTCTTTTGAGCTGGCCGCAACACCGCAGGATGGCTTCAGGCCCTAATCTGGTTCCGGCACGGCACGCTGAGCCTTTGGTTAATTCCTCTTCCTGGTGGGATATGAGAGTTAAATTTGCCCGTCCAGACACCTCCAGCTAGTCTCTCATTGGTTCTCCCTATTCCTGTTCATCTTCCGCAGAAATTGCAAACTGGGCCAAACAGGAGGTTAAAGGGACTGACTCTCCAAGTCGGGAGGGTGTTAGTAAAGCGTCTGGAATGTTGCACCCGAGTACCAGGGTACGAAAACTGAGACATATTTGAACACGTCTCCCGATCACATGGTTGATCATACTCTAGGTTCCACATGCATGTTTTAGCTGAAGGAAGAATACCTTAAACCTGGGTAGTTGAAACCCGTGGAATGGGTACCATGCAATATGACTTCAAAGGGTCTTCATTTGCTCACCGAACCTCTCCAATCCTATCACTGCTGCGTTTATGCCCCTGTACACATGCTTGATTCTCTTTCGGAGACATAGCAATCCATAGGTTTTAAGATACTTACTAGTCAGGTACATTCTTAGGCATTTAATATGCGGTGTTGAGTCCATTTCGTTGAGCAAGGAGTAGCTCTTGTCTATTCCATATTTGGCTTAAGGAACTTTATCTGTGCTCACTTCAATCTCTGGTTTTATGCAGCACCCCAACTCACCTTTACCCTTAAGCAAGCATAAGTTGGTTTTCTAAATTTGAGACCCTGTTCTGTTCTGTAATTCAGTTCCTGTGTAGCCAAGTTTACATTCCGTGTATTACTGATATCTTATGATGGTTCTTTTTCTGTGTGACTTATTTCAGTTAGAATCATCATACCTGAATCCACTCATTGTGCTGCTAAGGGCCTGATGACATAGATTTCATTGCTGAGTGATATTGCTTTGTAAGTAAATACCACAACTTCTTTATCCATTTTTCACTTTCTGCGATGTTGAACTTGTACGGTAAACGAGGTTCTTGTAAACAGAGGCGTCCCAAACTTTGGGGTGGCTGTGTCTTTTTGATTTTAATTTCCCTAAGCTATAGGACCATAAGTGGAAGTGCCCTAGGCTCTGTTGCTTTGTTTTTTAGATGTTTCAGGAAACACCATACACTTCTCCCGAGTGTCTGTTGGCAATTTACATCCCGCCCATCAGCATAACAAGGCTCCCAGTTCTCCATGGCCTGTCCTGCCTTTCTGGATTTTACACTTTTTTCAGATGGCCCTTTTGACCGGGGGGAAGTGAGACTTCATTGTAGTGCAGATTTCCTTTGCAAGCTTGCTTGGTTGGCCAAAAAGGGCGTATGCGTTTCTTCCTGAATATATTCAGGAAAAAACGCATACGCCCTTTTTGGCCAAGTGCATCATTGTGGACGTTCTGCCTCTTTTCCTATGCTTTCAATGCAATTCCAGTCTGCCTCCTGAAATCGGTTTCCTGCAATTCTGCCCCGCTTTCAAGTCCTCTTGGCAGCCTTACTTCAGTATATTTTTGGACGATAGCTGTCATTTATAACTCTGCAGGTTTGTGAATTACAGTGCCCCTGAGCTCCTTTCTTCAACTCGCTTTCTTTTGAGCTGGCCGCAACACTACAGGATGGCTTCAGGCCCTAATCTGGTTCCGGCACGGCACGCTGAGACTTTGGTTAATTCCTCTTCCTGGTGGGAAATGAGAGTTAAATTTGCCCGTCCAGACACCTTCCAGCTAGTCTCTCATTGGTTCTCGCTATTCCTGTTCATCTTCCGCAGAAATTGCAAACTGGGCCAAACAGGAGGTTAAAGGGACTGACTCTCCAAGTCGGGAGGGTGTTAGTAAAGCGTCTGGAATGTTGCACCCGAGTACCAGGGTACGAAAACTGAGACATATTTGAACACGTCTCCCGATCACATGGTTGATCATACTCTAGGTTCCACATGCATGTTTTAGCTGAAGGAAGAATACCTTAAACCTGGGTAGTTGAAACCCGTGGAATGGGTACCATGCAATATGACTTCAAAGGGTCTTCATTTGCTCACCGAACCTCTCCAATCCTATCACTGCTGCGTTTATGCCCCTGTACACATGCTTGATTCTCTTTCGGAGACATAGCAATCCATAGGTTTTAAGATACTTACTAGTCAGGTACATTCTTAGGCATTTAATATGCGGTGTTGAGTCCATTTCGTTGAGCAAGGAGTAGCTCTTGTCTATTCCATATTTGGCTTAAGGAACTTTATCTGTGCTCATTTCAATCTCTGGTTTTATGCAGCACCCCAACTCACCTTTCCCCTTAAGCAAGCATAAGTTGGTTTTCTAAATTTGAGACCCTGTTCTGTTCTGTAATTCAGTTCCTGTGTAGCCAAGTTTACATTCCGTGTATTACTGATATCTTATGATGGTTCTTTTTCTGTGTGACTTATTTCAGTTAGAATCATCATACCTGAATCCACTCATTGTGCTGCTAAGGGCCTGATGACATAGATTTCATTGCTGAGTGATATTGCTTTGTAAGTAAATACCACAACTTCTTTATCCATTTTTCACTTTCTGCGATGTTGAACTTGTACGGTAAACGAGGTTCTTGTAAACAGAGGCGTCCCAAACTTTGGGGTGGCTGTGTCTTTTTGATTTTAATTTCCCTAAGCTATAGGACCATAAGTGGAAGTGCCCTAGGCTCTGTTGCTTTGTTTTTTAGATGTTTCAGGAAACACCATACACTTCTCCCGAGTGTCTGTTGGCAATTTACATCCCGCCCATCAGCATAACAAGGCTCCCAGTTCTCCATGGCCTGTCCTGCCTTTCTGGATTTTACACTTTTTTCAGATGGCCCTTTTGACCGGGGGGAAGTGAGACTTCATTGTAGTGCAGATTTCCTTTGCAAGCTTGCTTGGTTGGCCAAAAAGGGCGTATGCGTTTTTTCCTGAATATATTCAGGAAAAAACGCATACGCCCTTTTTGGCCAAGTGCATCATTGTGGACGTTCTGCCTCTTTTCCTATGCTTTCAATGCAATTCCAGTCTGCCTCCTGAAATCGGTTTCCTGCAATTCTGCCCCGCTTTCAAGTCCTCTTGGCAGCCTTACTTCAGTATATTTTTGGACGATAGCTGTCATTTATAACTCTGCAGGTTTGTGAATTACAGTGCCCCTGAGCTCCTTTCTTCAACTCGCTTTCTTGTGACCTGGCCGCAACACCGCAGGATGGCTTCAGGCCCTAATCTGGTTCCGGCACGGCACGCTGAGCCTTTGGTTAATTCCTCTTCCTGGTGGGAAATGAGAGTTAAATTTGCCCGTCCAGACACCTTCCAGCTAGTCTCTCATTGGTTCTCGCTATTCCTGTTCATCTTCCGCAGAAATTGCAAACTGGGCCAAACAGGAGGTTAAAGGGACTGACTCTCCAAGTCGGGAGGGTGTTAGTAAAGCATCTGGAATGTTGCACCCGAGTACCAGGGTACGAAAACTGAGACATATTTGAACACGTCTCCCGATCACATGGTTGATCATACTCTAGGTTCCACATGCATGTTTTAGCTGAAGGAAGAATACCTTAAACCTGGGTAGTTGAAACCCGTGGAATGGGTACCATGCAATATGACTTCAAAGGGTCTTCATTTGCTCACCGAACCTCTCCAATCCTATCACTGCTGCGTTTATGCCCCTGTACACATGCTTGATTCTCTTTCGGAGACATAGCAATCCATAGGTTTTAAGATACTTACTAGTCAGGTACATTCTTAGGCATTTAATATGCGGTGTTGAGTCCATTTCGTTGAGCAAGGAGTAGCTCTTGTCTATTCCATATTTGGCTTAAGGAACTTTATCTGTGCTCATTTCAATCTCTGGTTTTATGCAGCACCCCAACTCACCTTTCCCCTTAAGCAAGCATAAGTTGGTTTTCTAAATTTGAGACCCTGTTCTGTTCTGTAATTCAGTTCCTGTGTAGCCAAGTTTACATTCCGTGTATTACTGATATCTTATGATGTTTCTTTTTCTGTGTGACTTATTTCAGTTAGAATCATCATACCTGAATCCACTCATTGTGCTGCTAAGGGCCTGATGACATAGATTTCATTGCTGAGTGATATTGCTTTGTAAGTAAATACCACATCTTCTTTATCCATTTTTCACTTTCTGCGATGTTGAACTTGTACTGTAAACGAGGTTCTTGTAAACAGAGGCGTCCCAAACTTTGGGGTGGCTGTGTCTTTTTGATTTTAATTTCCCTAAGCTATAGGACCATAAGTGGAAGTGCCCTAGGCTCTGTTGCTTTGTTTTTTAGATGTTTCAGGAAACACCATACACTTCTCCCGAGTGTCTGTTGGCAATTTACATCCCGCCCATCAGCATAACAAGGCTCCCAGTTCTCCATGGCCTGTCCTGCCTTTCTGGATTTTACACTTTTTTCAGATGGCCCTTTTGACCGGGGGGAAGTGAGACTTCAGTGTAGTGTAGATTTACTTTGCAAGCTTGCTTGGTTGGCCAAAAAGGGCGTATGCGTTTTTTCCTGAATATATTCAGGAAAAAACGCATACGCCCTTTTTGGCCAAGTGCATCATTGTGGACGTTCTGCCTCTTTTCCTATGCTTTCAATGCAATTCCAGTCTACCTCCTGAAATCGGTTTCCTGCAATTCTGCCCCGCTTTCAAGTCCTCTTGGCAGCCTTACTTCAGTATATTTTTGGACGATAGCTGTCATTTATAACTCTGCAGATTTGTGAATTACAGTGACCCTGAGCTCCTTTCTTCAACTCGCTTTCTTTTGAGCTGGCCGCAACACCGCAGGATGGCTTCAGGCCCTAATCTGGTTCCGGCACGGCACGCTGAGCCTTTGGTTAATTCCTCTTCCTGGTGGGAAATGAGAGTTAAATTTGCCCGTCCAGACACCTCCAGCTAGTCTCTCATTGGTTCTCGCTATTCCTGTTCATCTTCCGCAGAAATTGCAAACTGGGCCAAACAGGAGGTTAAAGGGACTGACTCTCCAAGTCGGGAGGGTGTTAGTAAAGCGTCTGGAATGTTGCACCCGAGTACCAGGGTACGAAAACTGAGACATATTTGAACATGTCTCCCGATCACATGGTTGATCATTCTCTAGGTTCCACATGCATGTTTTAGCTGAAGGAAGAATACCTTAAACCTGGGTAGTTGAAACCCGTGGAATGGGTACCATGCAATATGACTTCAAAGGGTCTTCATTTGCTCACCGAACCTCTCCAATCCTATCACTGCTGCGTTTATGCCCCTGTACACATGCTTGATTCTCTTTCGGAGACATAGCAATCCATAGGTTTTAAGATACTTACTAGTCAGGTACATTCTTAGGCATTTAATATGCGGTGTTGAGTCCATTTCGTTGAGCAAGGAGTAGCTCTTGTCTATTCCATATTTGGCTTAAGGAACTTTATCTGTGTTCATTTCAATCTCTGGTTTTATGCAGCACCCCAACTCACCTTTACCCTTAAGCAAGCATAAGTTGGTTTTCTAAATTTGAGACCCTGTTCTGTTCTGTAATTCAGTTCCTGTGTAGCCAAGTTTACATTCCGTGTATTACTGATATCTTATGATGGTTCTTTTTCTGTGTGACTTATTTCAGTTAGAATCATCATACCTGAATCCACTCATTGTGCTGCTAAGGGCCTGATGACATAGATTTCATTGCTGAGTGATATTGCTTTGTAAGTAAATACCACAACTTCTTTATCCATTTTTCACTTTCTGCGATGTTGAACTTGTACAGTAAACGAGGTTCTTGTAAACAGAGGCGTCCCAAACTTTGGGGTGGCTGTGTCTTTTTGATTTTAATTTCCCTAAGCTATAGGACCATAAGTGGAAGTGCCCTAGGCTCTGTTGCTTTGTTTTTTAGATGTTTCAGGAAACACCATACACTTCTCCCGAGTGTCTGTTGGCAATTTACATCCCGCCCATCAGCATAACAAGGCTCCCAGTTCTCCATGGCCTGTCCTGCCTTTCTGGATTTTACACTTTTTTCAGATGGCCCTTTTGACCGGGGGGAAGTGAGACTTCATTGTAGTGCAGATTTCCTTTGCAAGCTTGCTTGGTTGGCCAAAAAGGGCGTATGCGTTTTTTCCTGAATATATTCAGGAAAAAACGCATACGCCCTTTTTGGCCAAGTGCATCATTGTGGACGTTCTGCCTCTTTTCCTATGCTTTCAATGCAATTCCAGTCTACCTCCTGAAATCGGTTTCCTGCAATTCTGCCCCGCTTTCAAGTCCTCTTGGCAGCCTTACTTCAGTATATTTTTGGACGATAGCTGTCATTTATAACTCTGCAGGTTTGTGAATTACAGTGCCCCTGAGCTCCTTTCTTCAACTCGCTTTCTTTTGAGCTGGCCGCAACACCGCAGGATGGCTTCAGGCCCTAATCTGGTTCCGGCACGGCACGCTGAGCCTTTGGTTAATTCCTCTTCCTGGTGGGAAATGAGAGTTAAATTTGCCCGTCCAGACACCTCCAGCTAGTCTCTCATTGGTTCTCGCTATTCCTGTTCATCTTCCGCAGAAATTGCAAACTGGGCCAAACAGGAGGTTAAAGGGACTGACTCTCCAAGTCGGGAGGGTGTTAGTAAAGCGTCTGGAATGTTGCACCCGAGTACCAGGGTACGAAAACTGAGACATATTTGAACACGTCTCCCGATCACATGGTTGATCATACTCTAGGTTCCACATGCATGTTTTAGCTGAAGGAAGAATACCTTAAACCTGGGTAGTTGAAACCCGTGGAATGGGTACCATGCAATATGACTTCAAAGGGTCTTCATTTGCTCACCGAACCTCTCCAATCCTATCACTGCTGCGTTTATGCCCCTGTACACATGCTTGATTCTCTTTCGGAGACATAGCAATCCATAGGTTTTAAGATACTTACTAGTCAGGTACATTCTTAGGCATTTAATATGCGGTGTTGAGTCCATTTCGTTGAGCAAGGAGTAGCTCTTGTCTATTCCATATTTGGCTTAAGGAACTTTATCTGTGCTCATTTCAATCTCTGGTTTTATGCAGCACCCCAACTCACCTTTCCCCTTAAGCAAGCATAAGTTGGTTTTCTAAATTTGAGACCCTGTTCTGTTCTGTAATTCAGTTCCTGTGTAGCCAAGTTTACATTCCGTGTATTACTGATATCTTATGATGTTTCTTTTTCTGTGTGACTTATTTCAGTTAGAATCATCATACCTGAATCCACTCATTGTGCTGCTAAGGGCCTGATGACATAGATTTCATTGCTGAGTGATATTGCTTTGTAAGTAAATACCACAACTTCTTTATCCATTTTTCACTTTCTGCGATGTTGAACTTGTACTGTAAACGAGGTTCTTGTAAACAGAGGCGTCCCAAACTTTGGGGTGGCTGTGTCTTTTTGATTTTAATTTCCCTAAGCTATAGGACCATAAGTGGAAGTGCCCTAGGCTCTGTTGCTTTGTTTTTTAGATGTTTCAGGAAACACCATACACTTCTCCCGAGTGTCTGTTGGCAATTTACATCCCGCCCATCAGCATAACAAGGCTCCCAGTTCTCCATGGCCTGTCCTGCCTTTCTGGATTTTACACTTTTTTCAGATGGCCCTTTTGACCAGGGGGAAGTGAGACTTCATTGTAGTGCAGATTTCCTTTGCAAGCTTGCTTGGTTGGCCAAAAAGGGCGTATGCGTTTTTTCCTGAATATATTCAGGAAAAAACGCATACGCCCTTTTTGGCCAAGTGCATCATTGTGGACGTTCTGCCTCTTTTCCTATGCTTTCAATGCAATTCCAGTCTACCTCCTGAAATCGGTTTCCTGCAATTCTGCCCCGCTTTCAAGTCCTCTTGGCAGCCTTACTTCAGTATATTTTTGGACGATAGCTGTCATTTATAACTCTGCAGGTTTGTGAATTACAGTGCCCCTGAGCTCCTTTCTTCAACTCGCTTTCTTTTGAGCTGGCCGCAACACCGCAGGATGGCTTCAGGCCCTAATCTGGTTCCGGCACGGCACGCTGAGCCTTTGGTTAATTCCTCTTCCTGGTGGGAAATGAGAGTTAAATTTGCCCGTCCAGACACCTTCCAGCTAGTCTCTCATTGGTTCTCGCTATTCCTGTTCATCTTCCGCAGAAATTGCAAACTGGGCCAAACAGGAGGTTAAAGGGACTGACTCTCCAAGTCGGGAGGGTGTTAGTAAAGCGTCTGGAATGTTGCACCCGAGTACCAGGGTACGAAAACTGAGACATATTTGAACACGTCTCCCGATCACATGGTTGATCATACTCTAGGTTCCACATGCATGTTTTAGCTGAAGGAAGAATACCTTAAACCTGGGTAGTTGAAACCCGTGGAATGGGTACCATGCAATATGACTTCAAAGTGTCTTCATTTGCTCACCGAACCTCTCCAATCCTATCACTGCTGCGTTTATGCCCCTGTACACATGCTTGATTCTCTTTCGGAGACATAGCAATCCATAGGTTTTAAGATACTTACTAGTCAGGTACATTCTTAGGCATTTAATATGCGGTGTTGAGTCCATTTCGTTGAGCAAGGAGTAGCTCTTGTCTATTCCATATTTGGCTTAAGGAACTTTATCTGTGCTCATTTCAGTCTCTGGTTTTATGCAGCACCCCAACTCACCTTTCCCCTTAAGCAAGCATAAGTTGGTTTTCTAAATTTGAGACCCTGTTCTGTTCTGTAATTCAGTTCCTGTGTAGCCAAGTTTACATTCCGTGTATTACTGATATCTTATGATGTTTCTTTTTCTGTGTGACTTATTTCAGTTAGAATCATCATACCTGAATCCACTCATTGTGCTGCTAAGGGCCTGATGACATAGATTTCATTGCTGAGTGATATTGCTTTGTAAGTAAATACCACAACTTCTTTATCCATTTTTCACTTTCTGCGATGTTGAACTTGTACGGTAAACGAGGTTCTTGTAAACAGAGGCGTCCCAAACTTTGGGGTGGCTGTGTCTTTTTGATTTTAATTTCCCTAAGCTATAGGACCATAAGTGGAAGTGCCCTAGGCTCTGTTGCTTTGTTTTTTAGATGTTTCAGGAAACACCATACACTTCTCCCGAGTGTCTGTTGGCAATTTACATCCCGCCCATCAGCATAACAAGGCTCCCAGTTCTCCATGGCCTGTCCTGCCTTTCTGGATTTTACACTTTTCTCAGATGGCCCTTTTGACCGGGGGGAAGTGAGACTTCATTGTAGTGCAGATTTCCTTTGCAAGCTTGCTTGGTTGGCCAAAAAGGGCGTATGCGTTTTTTCCTGAATATATTCAGGAAAAAACGCATACGCCCTTTTTGGCCAAGTGCATCATTGTGGACGTTCTGCCTCTTTTCCTATGCTTTCAATGCAATTCCAGTCTGCCTCCTGAAATTGGTTTCCTGCAATTCTGCCCCGCTTTCAAGTCCTCTTGGCAGCCTTACTTCAGTATATTTTTGGACGATAGCTGTCATTTATAACTCTGCAGGTTTGTGAATTACAGTGCCCCTGAGCTCCTTTCTTCAACTCGCTTTCTTTTGAGCTGGCCGCAACACCGCAGGATGGCTTCAGGCCCTAATCTGGTTCCGGCACGGCACGCTGAGCCTTTGGTTAATTCCTCTTCCTGGTGGGAAATGAGAGTTAAATTTGCCCGTCCAGACACCTTCCAGCTAGTCTCTCATTGGTTCTCGCTATTCCTGTTCATCTTCCGCAGAAATTGCAAACTGGGCCAAACAGGAGGTTAAAGGGACTGACTCTCCAAGTCGGGAGGGTGTTAGTAAAGCGTCTGGAATGTTGCACCCGAGTACCAGGGTACGAAAACTGAGACATATTTGAACACGTCTCCCGATCACATGGTTGATCATACTCTAGGTTCCACATGCATGTTTTAGCTGAAGGAAGAATACCTTAAACCTGGGTAGTTGAAACCCGTGGAATGGGTACCATGCAATATGACTTCAAAGTGTCTTCATTTGCTCACCGAACCTCTCCAATCCTATCACTGCTGCGTTTATGCCCCTGTACACATGCTTGATTCTCTTTCGGAGACATAGCAATCCATAGGTTTTAAGATACTTACTAGTCAGGTACATTCTTAGGCATTTAATATGCGGTGTTGAGTCCATTTCGTTGAGCAAGGAGTAGCTCTTGTCTATTCCATATTTGGCTTAAGGAACTTTATCTGTGCTCATTTCAATCTCTGGTTTTATGCAGCACCCCAACTCACCTTTCCCCTTAAGCAAGCATAAGTTGGTTTTCTAAATTTGAGACCCTGTTCTGTTCTGTAATTCAGTTCCTGTGTAGCCAAGTTTACATTCCGTGTATTACTGATATCTTATGATGTTTCTTTTTCTGTGTGACTTATTTCAGTTAGAATCATCATACCTGAATCCACTCATTGTGCTGCTAAGGGCCTGATGACATAGATTTCATTGCTGAGTGATATTGCTTTGTAAGTAAATACCACAACTTCTTTATCCATTTTTCACTTTCTGCGATGTTGAACTTGTACGGTAAACGAGGTTCTTGTAAACAGAGGCGTCCCAAACTTTGGGGTGGCTGTGTCTTTTTGATTTTAATTTCCCTAAGCTATAGGACCATAAGTGGAAGTGCCCTAGGCTCTGTTGCTTTGTTTTTTAGATGTTTCAGGAAACACCATACACTTCTCCCGAGTGTCTGTTGGCAATTTACATCCCGCCCATCAGCATAACAAGGCTCCCAGTTCTCCATGGCCTGTCCTGCCTTTCTGGATTTTACACTTTTTTCAGATGGCCCTTTTGACCGGGGGGAAGTGAGACTTCATTGTAGTGCAGATTTCCTTTGCAAGCTTGCTTGGTTGGCCAAAAAGGGCGTATGCGTTTTTTCCTGAATATATTCAGGAAAAAACGCATACGCCCTTTTTGGCCAAGTGCATCATTGTGGACGTTCTGCCTCTTTTCCTATGCTTTCAATGCAATTCCAGTCTGCCTCCTGAAATCGGTTTCCTGCAATTCTGCCCCGCTTTCAAGTCCTCTTGGCAGCCTTACTTCAGTATATTTTTGGACGATAGCTGTCATTTATAACTCTGCAGGTTTGTGAATTACAGTGCCCCTGAGCTCCTTTCTTCAACTCGCTTTCTTTTGAGCTGGCCGCAACACCGCAGGATGGCTTCAGGCCCTAATCTGGTTCCGGCACGGCACGCTGAGCCTTTGGTTAATTCCTCTTCCTGGTGGGAAATGAGAGTTAAATTTGCCCGTCCAGACACCTTCCAGCTAGTCTCTCATTGGTTCTCGCTATTCCTGTTCATCTTCTGCAGAAATTGCAAACTGGGCCAAACAGGAGGTTAAAGGGACTGACTCTCCAAGTCGGGAGGGTGTTAGTAAAGCGTCTGGAATGTTGCACCCGAGTACCAGGGTACGAAAACTGAGACATATTTGAACACGTCTCCCGATCACATGGTTGATCAGACTCTAGGTTCCACATGCATGTTTTAGCTGAAGGAAGAATACCTTAAACCTGGGTAGTTGAAACCCGTGGAATGGGTACCATGCAATATGACTTCAAAGGGTCTTCATTTGCTCACCGAACCTCTCCAATCCTATCACTGCTGCGTTTATGCCCCTGTACACATGCTTGATTCTCTTTCGGAGACATAGCAATCCATAGGTTTTAAGATACTTACTAGTCAGGTACATTCTTAGGCATTTAATATGCGGTGTTGAGTCCATTTCGTTGAGCAAGGAGTAGCTCTTGTCTATTCCATATTTGGCTTAAGGAACTTTATCTGTGCTCATTTCAATCTCTGGTTTTATGCAGCACCCCAACTCACCTTTACCCTTAAGCAAGCATAAGTTGGTTTTCTAAATTTGAGACCCTGTTCTGTTCTGTAATTCAGTTCCTGTGTAGCCAAGTTTACATTCCGTGTATTACTGATATCTTATGATGTTTCTTTTTCTGTGTGACTTATTTCAGTTAGAATCATCATACCTGAATCCACTCATTGTGCTGCTAAGGGCCTGATGACATAGATTTCATTGCTGAGTGATATTGCTTTGTAAGTAAATACCACAACTTCTTTATCCATTTTTCACTTTCTGCAATGTTGAACTTGTACGGTAAACGAGGTTCTTGTAAACAGAGGTGTCCCAAACTTTGGGGTGGCTGTGTCTTTTTGATTTTAATTTCCCTAAGCTATAGGACCATAAGTGGAAGTGCCCTAGGCTCTGTTGCTTTGTTTTTTAGATGTTTCAGGAAACACCATACACTTCTCCCGAGTGTCTGTTGGCAATTTACATCCCGCCCATCAGCATAACAAGGCTCCCAGTTCTCCATGGCCTGTCCTGCCTTTCTGGATTTTACACTTTTTTCAGATGGCCCTTTTGACCGGGGGGAAGTGAGACTTCATTGTAGTGCAGATTTCCTTTGCAAGCTTGCTTGGTTGGCCAAAAAGGGCGTATGCGTTTTTTCCTGAATATATTCAGGAAAAAACGCATACGCCCTTTTTGGCCAAGTGCATCATTGTGGACGTTCTGCCTCTTTTCCTATGCTTTCAATGCAATTCCAGTCTACCTCCTGAAATCGGTTTCCTGCAATTCTGCCCCGCTTTCAAGTCCTCTTGGCAGCCTTACTTCAGTATATTTTTGGACGATAGCTGTCATTTATAACTCTGCAGGTTTGTGAATTACAGTGCCCCTGAGCTCCTTTCTTCAACTCGCTTTCTTTTGAGCTGGCCGCAACACCGCAGGATGGCTTCAGGCCCTAATCTGGTTCCGGCACGGCACGCTGAGCCTTTGGTTAATTCCTCTTCCTGGTGGGAAATGAGAGTTAAATTTGCCCGTCCAGACACCTCCAGCTAGTCTCTCATTGGTTCTCGCTATTCCTGTTCATCTTCCGCAGAAATTGCAAACTGGGCCAAACAGGAGGTTAAAGGGACTGACTCTCCAAGTCGGGAGGGTGTTAGTAAAGCGTCTGGAATGTTGCACCCGAGTACCAGGGTACGAAAACTGAGACATATTTGAACACGTCTCCCGATCACATGGTTGATCAGACTCTAGGTTCCACATGCATGTTTTAGCTGAAGGAAGAATACCTTAAACCTGGGTAGTTGAAACCCGTGGAATGGGTACCATGCAATATGACTTCAAAGGGTCTTCATTTGCTCACCGAACCTCTCCAATCCTATCACTGCTGCGTTTATGCCCCTGTACACATGCTTGATTCTCTTTCGGAGACATAGCAATCCATAGGTTTTAAGATACTTACTAGTCAGGTACATTCTTAGGCATTTAATATGCGGTGTTGAGTCCATTTCGTTGAGCAAGGAGTAGCTCTTGTCTATTCCATATTTGGCTTAAGGAACTTTATCTGTGCTCATTTCAATCTCTGGTTTTATGCAGCACCCCAACTCACCTTTCCCCTTAAGCAAGCATAAGTTGGTTTTCTAAATTTGAGACCCTGTTCTGTTCTGTAATTCAGTTCCTGTGTAGCCAAGTTTACATTCCGTGTATTACTGATATCTTATGATGTTTCTTTTTCTGTGTGACTTATTTCAGTTAGAATCATCATACCTGAATCCACTCATTGTGCTGCTAAGGGCCTGATGACATAGATTTCATTGCTGAGTGATATTGCTTTGTAAGTAAATACCACAACTTCTTTATCCATTTTTCACTTTCTGCGATGTTGAACTTGTACGGTAAACGAGGTTCTTGTAAACAGAGGCGTCCCAAACTTTGGGGTGGCTGTGTCTTTTTGATTTTAATTTCCCTAAGCTATAGGACCATAAGTGGAAGTGCCCTAGGCTCTGTTGCTTTGTTTTTTAGATGTTTCAGGAAACACCATACACTTCTCCCGAGTGTCTGTTGGCAATTTACATCCCGCCCATCAGCATAACAAGGCTCCCAGTTCTCCATGGCCTGTCCTGCCTTTCTGGATTTTACACTTTTTTCAGATGGCCCTTTTGACCGGGGGGAAGTGAGACTTCATTGTAGTGCAGATTTCCTTTGCAAGCTTGCTTGGTTGGCCAAAAAGGGCGTATGCGTTTTTTCCTGAATATATTCAGGAAAAAACGCATACGCCCTTTTTGGCCAAGTGCATCATTGTGGACGTTCTGC
Organism: Pseudorca crassidens; assembly: GCF_039906515.1. Taxonomy (NCBI): domain Eukaryota; kingdom Metazoa; phylum Chordata; class Mammalia; order Artiodactyla; family Delphinidae; genus Pseudorca; species Pseudorca crassidens. Next base: position 392,347 of record NW_027135949.1, on the reverse strand, counting down.
CTCTTTTCCTATGCTTTCAATGCAATTCCAGTCTACCTCCTGAAATCGGTTTCCTGCAATTCTGCCCCGCTTTCAAGTCCTCTTGGCAGCCTTACTTCAGTATATTTTTGGACGATAGCTGTCATTTATAACTCTGCAGGTTTGTGAATTACAGTGCCCCTGAGCTCCTTTCTTCAACTCGCTTTCTTTTGAGCTGGCCGCAACACCGCAGGATGGCTTCAGGCCCTAATCTGGTTCCGGCACGGCACGCTGAGCCTTTGGTTAATTCCTCTTCCTGGTGGGAAATGAGAGTTAAATTTGCCCGTCCAAACACCTCCAGCTAGTCTCTCATTGGTTCTCGCTATTCCTGTTCATCTTCCGCAGAAATTGCAAACTGGGCCAAACAGGAGGTTAAAGGGACTGACTCTCCAAGTCGGGAGGGTGTTAGTAAAGCGTCTGGAATGTTGCACCCGAGTACCAGGGTACGAAAACTGAGACATATTTGAACACGTCTCCCGATCACATGGTTGATCATACTCTAGGTTCCACATGCATGTTTTAGCTGAAGGAAGAATACCTTAAACCTGGGTAGTTGAAACCTGTGGAATGGGTACCATGCAATATGACTTCAAAGGGTCTTCATTTGCTCACCGAACCTCTCCAATCCTATCACTGCTGCGTTTATGCCCCTGTACACATGCTTGATTCTCTTTCGGAGACATAGCAATCCATAGGTTTTAAGATACTTACTAGTCAGGTACATTCTTAGGCATTTAATATGCGGTGTTGAGTCCATTTCGTTGAGCAAGGAGTAGCTCTTGTCTATTCCATATTTGGCTTAAGGAACTTTATCTGTGTTCATTTCAATCTCTGGTTTTATGCAGTACCCCAACTCACCTTTCCCCTTAAGCAAGCATAAGTTGGTTTTCTAAATTTGAGACCCTGTTCTGTTCTGTAATTCAGTTCCTGTGTAGCCAAGTTTACATTCCGTGTATTACTGATATCTTATGATGGTTCTTTTTCTGTGTGACTTATTTCAGTTAGAATCATCATACCTGAATCCACTCATTGTGCTGCTAAGGGCCTGATGACATAGATTTCATTGCTGAGTGATATTGCTTTGTAAGTAAATACCACAACTTCTTTATCCATTTTTCACTTTCTGCGATGTTGAACTTGTACGGTAAACGAGGTTCTTGTAAACAGAGGCGTCCCAAACTTTGGGGTGGCTGTGTCTTTTTGATTTTAATTTCCCTAAGCTATAGGACCATAAGTGGAAGTGCCCTAGGCTCTGTTGCTTTGTTTTTTAGATGTTTCAGGAAACACCATACACTTCTCCCGAGTGTCTGTTGGCAATTTACATCCCGCCCATCAGCATAACAAGGCTCCCAGTTCTCCATGGCCTGTCCTGCCTTTCTGGATTTTACACTTTTTTCAGATGGCCCTTTTGACCGGGGGGAAGTGAGACTTCATTGTAGTGCAGATTTCCTTTGCAAGCTTGCTTGGTTGGCCAAAAAGGGCGTATGCGTTTTTTCCTGAATATATTCAGGAAAAAACGCATACGCCCTTTTTGGCCAAGTGCATCATTGTGGACGTTCTGCCTCTTTTCCTATGCTTTCAATGCAATTCCAGTCTGCCTCCTGAAATCGGTTTCCTGCAATTCTGCCCCGCTTTCAAGTCCTCTTGGCAGCCTTACTTCAGTATATTTTTGGACGATAGCTGTCATTTATAACTCTGCAGGTTTGTGAATTACAGTGCCCCTGAGCTCCTTTCTTCAACTCGCTTTCTTTTGAGCTGGCCGCAACACCGCAGGATGGCTTCAGGCCCTAATCTGGTTCCGGCACGGCACGCTGAGCCTTTGGTTAATTCCTCTTCCTGGTGGGAAATGAGAGTTAAATTTGCCCGTCCAGACACCTTCCAGCTAGTCTCTCATTGGTTCTCGCTATTCCTGTTCATCTTCCGCAGAAATTGCAAACTGGGCCAAACAGGAGGTTAAAGGGACTGACTCTCCAAGTCGGGAGGGTGTTAGTAAAGCGTCTGGAATGTTGCACCCGAGTACCAGGGTACGAAAACTGAGACATATTTGAACACGTCTCCCGATCACATGGTTGATCATACTCTAGGTTCCACATGCATGTTTTAGCTGAAGGAAGAATACCTTAAACCTGGGTAGTTGAAACCCGTGGAATGGGTACCATGCAATATGACTTCAAAGTGTCTTCATTTGCTCACCGAACCTCTCCAATCCTATCACTGCTGCGTTTATGCCCCTGTACACATGCTTGATTCTCTTTCGGAGACATAGCAATCCATAGGTTTTAAGATACTTACTAGTCAGGTACATTCTTAGGCATTTAATATGCGGTGTTGAGTCCATTTCGTTGAGCAAGGAGTAGCTCTTGTCTATTCCATATTTGGCTTAAGGAACTTTATCTGTGCTCATTTCAATCTCTGGTTTTATGCAGCACCCCAACTCACCTTTACCCTTAAGCAAGCATAAGTTGGTTTTCTAAATTTGAGACCCTGTTCTGTTCTGTAATTCAGTTCCTGTGTAGCCAAGTTTACATTCCGTGTATTACTGATATCTTATGATGTTTCTTTTTCTGTGTGACTTATTTCAGTTAGAATCATCATACCTGAATCCACTCATTGTGCTGCTAAGGGCCTGATGACATAGATTTCATTGCTGAGTGATATTGCTTTGTAAGTAAATACCACAACTTCTTTATCCATTTTTCACTTTCTGCGATGTTGAACTTGTACGGTAAACGAGGTTCTTGTAAACAGAGGCGTCCCAAACTTTGGGGTGGCTGTGTCTTTTTGATTTTAATTTCCCTAAGCTATAGGACCATAAGTGGAAGTGCCCTAGGCTCTGTTGCTTTGTTTTTTAGATGTTTCAGGAAACACCATACACTTCTCCCGAGTGTCTGTTGGCAATTTACATCCCGCCCATCAGCATAACAAGGCTCTCAGTTCTCCATGGCCTGTCCTGCCTTTCTGGATTTTACACTTTTTTCAGATGGCCCTTTTGACCGGGGGGAAGTGAGACTTCATTGTAGTGCAGATTTCCTTTGCAAGCTTGCTTGGTTGGCCAAAAAGGGCGTATGCGTTTTTTCCTGAATATATTCAGGAAAAAACGCATACACCCTTTTTGGCCAAGTGCATCATTGTGGACGTTCTGCCTCTTTTCCTATGCTTTCAATGCAATTCCAGTCTGCCTCCTGAAATCGGTTTCCTGCAATTCTGCCCCGCTTTCAAGTCCTCTTGGCAGCCTTACTTCAGTATATTTTTGGACGATAGCTGTCATTTATAACTCTGCAGGTTTGTGAATTACAGTGCCCCTGAGCTCCTTTCTTCAACTCGCTTTCTTTTGAGCTGGCCGCAACACCGCAGGATGGCTTCAGGCCCTAATCTGGTTCCGGCACGGCACGCTGAGCCTTTGGTTAATTCCTCTTCCTGGTGGGAAATGAGAGTTAAATTTGCCCGTCCAGACACCTTCCAGCTAGTCTCTCATTGGTTCTCGCTATTCCTGTTCATCTTCCGCAGAAATTGCAAACTGGGCCAAACAGGAGGTTAAAGGGACTGACTCTCCAAGTCGGGAGGGTGTTAGTAAAGCGTCTGGAATGTTGCACCCGAGTACCAGGGTACGAAAACTGAGACATATTTGAACACGTCTCCCGATCACATGGTTGATCAGACTCTAGGTTCCACATGCATGTTTTAGCTGAAGGAAGAATACCTTAAACCTGGGTAGTTGAAACCCGTGGAATGGGTACCATGCAATATGACTTCAAAGGGTCTTCATTTGCTCACCGAACCTCTCCAATCCTATCACTGCTGCGTTTATGCCCCTGTACACATGCTTGATTCTCTTTCGGAGACATAGCAATCCATAGGTTTTAAGATACTTACTAGTCAGGTACATTCTTAGGCATTTAATATGCGGTGTTGAGTCCATTTCGTTGAGCAAGGAGTAGCTCTTGTCTATTCCATATTTGGCTTAAGGAACTTTATCTGTGCTCATTTCAATCTCTGGTTTTATGCAGCACCCCAACTCACCTTTCCCCTTAAGCAAGCATAAGTTGGTTTTCTAAACTTGAGACCCTGTTCTGTTCTGTAATTCAGTTCCTGTGTAGCCAAGTTTACATTCCGTGTATTACTGATATCTTATGATGTTTCTTTTTCTGTGTGACTTATTTCAGTTAGAATCATCATACCTGAATCCACTCATTGTGCTGCTAAGGGCCTGATGACATAGATTTCATTGCTGAGTGATATTGCTTTGTAAGTAAATACCACAACTTCTTTATCCATTTTTCACTTTCTGCGATGTTGAACTTGTACGGTAAACGAGGTTCTTGTAAACAGAGGCGTCCCAAACTTTGGGGTGGCTGTGTCTTTTTGATTTTAATTTCCCTAAGCTATAGGACCATAAGTGGAAGTGCCCTAGGCTCTGTTGCTTTGTTTTTTAGATGTTTCAGGAAACACCATACACTTCTCCCGAGTGTCTGTTGGCAATTTACATCCCGCCCATCAGCATAACAAGGCTCCCAGTTCTCCATGGCCTGTCCTGCCTTTCTGGATTTTACACTTTTTTCAGATGGCCCTTTTGACCGGGGGGAAGTGAGACTTCATTGTAGTGCAGATTTCCTTTGCAAGCTTGCTTGGTTGGCCAAAAAGGGCGTATGCGTTTTTTCCTGAATATATTCAGGAAAAAACGCATACGCCCTTTTTGGCCAAGTGCATCATTGTGGACGTTCTGCCTCTTTTCCTATGCTTTCAATGCAATTCCAGTCTACCTCCTGAAATCGGTTTCCTGCAATTCTGCCCCGCTTTCAAGTCCTCTTGGCAGCCTTACTTCAGTATATTTTTGGACGATAGCTGTCATTTATAACTCTGCAGGTTTGTGAATTACAGTGCCCCTGAGCTCCTTTCTTCAACTCGCTTTCTTTTGAGCTGGCCGCAACACCGCAGGATGGCTTCAGGCCCTAATCTGGTTCCGGCACGGCACGCTGAGCCTTTGGTTAATTCCTCTTCCTGGTGGGAAATGAGAGTTAAATTTGCCCGTCCAGACACCTCCAGCTAGTCTCTCATTGGTTCTCGCTATTCCTGTTCATCTTCCGCAGAAATTGCAAACTGGGCCAAACAGGAGGTTAAAGGGACTGACTCTCCAAGTCGGGAGGGTGTTAGTAAAGCGTCTGGAATGTTGCACCCGAGTACCAGGGTACGAAAACTGAGACATATTTGAACACGTCTCCCGATCACATGGTTGATCAGACTCTAGGTTCCACATGCATGTTTTAGCTGAAGGAAGAATACCTTAAACCTGGGTAGTTGAAACCCGTGGAATGGGTACCATGCAATATGACTTCAAAGGGTCTTCATTTGCTCACCGAACCTCTCCAATCCTATCACTGCTGCGTTTATGCCCCTGTACACATGCTTGATTCTCTTTCGGAGACATAGCAATCCATAGGTTTTAAGATACTTACTAGTCAGGTACATTCTTAGGCATTTAATATGCGGTGTTGAGTCCATTTCGTTGAGCAAGGAGTAGCTCTTGTCTATTCCATATTTGGCTTAAGGAACTTTATCTGTGCTCATTTCAATCTCTGGTTTTATGCAGCACCCCAACTCACCTTTCCCCTTAAGCAAGCATAAGTTGGTTTTCTAAATTTGAGACCCTGTTCTGTTCTGTAATTCAGTTCCTGTGTAGCCAAGTTTACATTCCGTGTATTACTGATATCTTATGATGTTTCTTTTTCTGTGTGACTTATTTCAGTTAGAATCATCATACCTGAATCCACTCATTGTGCTGCTAAGGGCCTGATGACATAGATTTCATTGCTGAGTGATATTGCTTTGTAAGTAAATACCACAACTTCTTTATCCATTTTTCACTTTCTGCGATGTTGAACTTGTACGGTAAACGAGGTTCTTGTAAACAGAGGCGTCCCAAACTTTGGGGTGGCTGTGTCTTTTTGATTTTAATTTCCCTAAGCTATAGGACCATAAGTGGAAGTGCCCTAGGCTCTGTTGCTTTGTTTTTTAGATGTTTCAGGAAACACCATACACTTCTCCCGAGTGTCTGTTGGCAATTTACATCCCGCCCATCAGCATAACAAGGCTCTCAGTTCTCCATGGCCTGTCCTGCCTTTCTGGATTTTACACTTTTTTCAGATGGCCCTTTTGACCGGGGGGAAGTGAGACTTCATTGTAGTGCAGATTTCCTTTGCAAGCTTGCTTGGTTGGCCAAAAAGGGCGTATGCGTTTTTTCCTGAATATATTCAGGAAAAAACGCATACGCCCTTTTTGGCCAAGTGCATCATTGTGGACGTTCTGCCTCTTTTCCTATGCTTTCAATGCAATTCCAGTCTACCTCCTGAAATCGGTTTCCTGCAATTCTGCCCCGCTTTCAAGTCCTCTTGGCAGCCTTACTTCAGTATATTTTTGGACGATAGCTGTCATTTATAACTCTGCAGGTTTGTGAATTACAGTGCCCCTGAGCTCCTTTCTTCAACTCGCTTTCTTTTGAGCTGGCCGCAACACCGCAGGATGGCTTCAGGCCCTAATCTGGTTCCGGCACGGCACGCTGAGCCTTTGGTTAATTCCTCTTCCTGGTGGGAAATGAGAGTTAAATTTGCCCGTCCAGACACCTCCAGCTAGTCTCTCATTGGTTCTCGCTATTCCTGTTCATCTTCCGCAGAAATTGCAAACTGGGCCAAACAGGAGGTTAAAGGGACTGACTCTCCAAGTCGGGAGGGTGTTAGTAAAGCGTCTGGAATGTTGCACCCGAGTACCAGGGTACGAAAACTGAGACATATTTGAACACGTCTCCCGATCACATGGTTGATCATACTCTAGGTTCCACATGCATGTTTTAGCTGAAGGAAGAATACCTTAAACCTGGGTAGTTGAAACCCGTGGAATGGGTACCATGCAATATGACTTCAAAGGGTCTTCATTTGCTCACCGAACCTCTCCAATCCTATCACTGCTGCGTTTATGCCCCTGTACACATGCTTGATTCTCTTTCGGAGACATAGCAATCCATAGGTTTTAAGATACTTACTAGTCAGGTACATTCTTAGGCATTTAATATGCGGTGTTGAGTCCATTTCGTTGAGCAAGGAGTAGCTCTTGTCTATTCCATATTTGGCTTAAGGAACTTTATCTGTGCTCATTTCAATCTCTGGTTTTATGCAGCACCCCAACTCACCTTTACCCTTAAGCAAGCATAAGTTGGTTTTCTAAATTTGAGACCCTGTTCTGTTCTGTAATTCAGTTCCTGTGTAGCCAAGTTTACATTCCGTGTATTACTGATATCTTATGATGTTTCTTTTTCTGTGTGACTTATTTCAGTTAGAATCATCATACCTGAATCCACGCATTGTGCTGCTAAGGGCCTGATGACATAGATTTCATTGCTGAGTGATATTGCTTTGTAAGTAAATACCACAACTTCTTTATCCATTTTTCACTTTCTGCGATGTTGAACTTGTACGGTAAACGAGGTTCTTGTAAACAGAGGCGTCCCAAACTTTGGGGTGGCTGTGTCTTTTTGATTTTAATTTCCCTAAGCTATAGGACCATAAGTGGAAGTGCCCTAGGCTCTGTTGCTTTGTTTTTTAGATGTTTCAGGAAACACCATACACTTCTCCCGAGTGTCTGTTGGCAATTTACATCCCGCCCATCAGCATAACAAGGCTCCCAGTTCTCCATGGCCTGTCCTGCCTTTCTGGATTTTACACTTTTTTCAGATGGCCCTTTTGACCGGGGGGAAGTGAGACTTCATTGTAGTGCAGATTTCCTTTGCAAGCTTGCTTGGTTGGCCAAAAAGGGCGTATGCGTTTTTTCCTGAATATATTCAGGAAAAAACGCATACACCCTTTTTGGCCAAGTGCATCATTGTGGACGTTCTGCCTCTTTTCCTATGCTTTCAATGCAATTCCAGTCTGCCTCCTGAAATCGGTTTCCTGCAATTCTGCCCCGCTTTCAAGTCCTCTTGGCAGCCTTACTTCAGTATATTTTTGGACGATAGCTGTCATTTATAACTCTGCAGGTTTGTGAATTACAGTGCCCCTGAGCTCCTTTCTTCAACTCGCTTTCTTTTGAGCTGGCCGCAACACCGCAGGATGGCTTCAGGCCCTAATCTGGTTCCGGCACGGCACGCTGAGCCTTTGGTTAATTCCTCTTCCTGGTGGGAAATGAGAGTTAAATTTGCCCGTCCAGACACCTCCAGCTAGTCTCTCATTGGTTCTCGCTATTCCTGTTCATCTTCCGCAGAAATTGCAAACTGGGCCAAACAGGAGGTTAAAGGGACTGACTCTCCAAGTCGGGAGGGTGTTAGTAAAGCGTCTGGAATGTTGCACCCGAGTACCAGGGTACGAAAACTGAGACATATTTGAACACGTCTCCCGATCACATGGTTGATCATACTCTAGGTTCCACATGCATGTTTTAGCTGAAGGAAGAATACCTTAAACCTGGGTAGTTGAAACCCGTGGAATGGGTACCATGCAATATGACTTCAAAGGGTCTTCATTTGCTCACCGAACCTCTCCAATCCTATCACTGCTGCGTTTATGCCCCTGTACACATGCTTGATTCTCTTTCGGAGACATAGCAATCCATAGGTTTTAAGATACTTACTAGTCAGGTACATTCTTAGGCATTTAATATGCGGTGTTGAGTCCATTTCGTTGAGCAAGGAGTAGCTCTTGTCTATTCCATATTTGGCTTAAGGAACTTTATCTGTGCTCATTTCAATCTCTGGTTTTATGCAGCACCCCAACTCACCTTTCCCCTTAAGCAAGCATAAGTTGGTTTTCTAAATTTGAGACCCTGTTCTGTTCTGTAATTCAGTTCCTGTGTAGCCAAGTTTACATTCCGTGTATTACTGATATCTTATGATGTTTCTTTTTCTGTGTGACTTATTTCAGTTAGAATCATCATACCTGAATCCACTCATTGTGCTGCTAAGGGCCTGATGACATAGATTTCATTGCTGAGTGATATTGCTTTGTAAGTAAATACCACAACTTCTTTATCCATTTTTCACTTTCTGCAATGTTGAACTTGTACGGTAAACGAGGTTCTTGTAAACAGAGGCGTCCCAAACTTTGGGGTGGCTGTGTCTTTTTGATTTTAATTTCCCTAAGCTATAGGACCATAAGTGGAAGTGCCCTAGGCTCTGTTGCTTTGTTTTTTAGATGTTTCAGGAAACACCATACACTTCTCCCGAGTGTCTGTTGGCAATTTACATCCCGCCCATCAGCATAACAAGGCTCCCAGTTCTCCATGGCCTGTCCTGCCTTTCTGGATTTTACACTTTTTTCAGATGGCCCTTTTGACCGGGGGGAAGTGAGACTTCATTGTAGTGTAGATTTCCTTTGCAAGCATGCTTGGTTGGCCAAAAAGGGCGTATGCGTTTTTTCCTGAATATATTCAGGAAAAAACGCATACGCCCTTTTTGGCCAAGTGCATCATTGTGGACGTTCTGCCTCTTTTCCTATGCTTTCAATGCAATTCCAGTCTACCTCCTGAAATCGGTTTCCTGCAATTCTGCTCCGCTTTCAAGTCCTCTTGGCAGCCTTACTTCAGTATATTTTTGGACGATAGCTGTCATTTATAACTCTGCAGGTTTGTGAATTACAGTGCCCCTGAGCTCCTTTCTTCAACTCGCTTTCTTTTGAGCTGGCCGCAACACCGCAGGATGGCTTCAGGCCCTAATCTGGTTCCGGCACGGCACGCTGAGCCTTTGGTTAATTCCTCTTCCTGGTGGGAAATGAGAGTTAAATTTGCCCGTCCAGACACCTCCAGCTAGTCTCTCATTGGTTCTCGCTATTCCTGTTCATCTTCCGCAGAAATTGCAAACTGGGCCAAACAGGAGGTTAAAGGGACTGACTCTCCAAGTCGGGAGGGTGTTAGTAAAGCGTCTGGAATGTTGCACCCGAGTACCAGGGTACGAAAACTGAGACATATTTGAACACGTCTCCCGATCACATGGTTGATCATACTCTAGGTTCCACATGCATGTTTTAGCTGAAGGAAGAATACCTTAAACCTGGGTAGTTGAAACCCGTGGAATGGGTACCATGCAATATGACTTCAAAGGGTCTTCATTTGCTCACCGAACCTCTCCAATCCTATCACTGCTGCGTTTATGCCCCTGTACACATGCTTGATTCTCTTTCGGAGACATAGCAATCCATAGGTTTTAAGATACTTACTAGTCAGGTACATTCTTAGGCATTTAATATGCGGTGTTGAGTCCATTTCGTTGAGCAAGGAGTAGCTCTTGTCTATTCCATATTTGGCTTAAGGAACTTTATCTGTGCTCATTTCAATCTCTGGTTTTATGCAGCACCCCAACTCACCTTTCCCCTTAAGCAAGCATAAGTTGGTTTTCTAAATTTGAGACCCTGTTCTGTTCTGTAATTCAGTTCCTGTGTAGCCAAGTTTACATTCCGTGTATTACTGATATCTTATGATGTTTCTTTTTCTGTGTGACTTATTTCAGTTAGAATCATCATACCTGAATCCACTCATTGTGCTGCTAAGGGCCTGATGACATAGATTTCATTGCTGAGTGATATTGCTTTGTAAGTAAATACCACAACTTCTTTATCCATTTTTCACTTTCTGCGATGTTGAACTTGTACTGTAAACGAGGTTCTTGTAAACAGAGGCGTCCCAAACTTTGGGGTGGCTGTGTCTTTTTGATTTTAATTTCCCTAAGCTATAGGACCATAAGTGGAAGTGCCCTAGGCTCTGTTGCTTTGTTTTTTAGATGTTTCAGGAAACACCATACACTTCTCCCGAGTGTCTGTTGGCAATTTACATCCCGCCCATCAGCATAACAAGGCTCCCAGTTCTCCATGGCCTGTCCTGCCTTTCTGGATTTTACACTTTTTTCAGATGGCCCTTTTGACCGGGGGGAAGTGAGACTTCATTGTAGTGTAGATTTCCTTTGCAAGCTTGCTTGGTTGGCCAAAAAGGGCGTATGCGTTTTTTCCTGAATATATTCAGGAAAAAACGCATACGCCCTTTTTGGCCAAGTGCATCATTGTGGACGTTCTGCCTCTTTTCCTATGCTTTCAATGCAATTCCAGTCTACCTCCTGAAATCGGTTTCCTGCAATTCTGCCCCGCTTTCAAGTCCTCTTGGCAGCCTTACTTCAGTATATTTTTGGACGATAGCTGTCATTTATAACTCTGCAGGTTTGTGAATTACAGTGCCCCTGAGCTCCTTTCTTCAACTCGCTTTCTTTTGAGCTGGCCGCAACACCGCAGGATGGCTTCAGGCCCTAATCTGGTTCCGGCACGGCACGCTGAGCCTTTGGTTAATTCCTCTTCCTGGTGGGAAATGAGAGTTAAATTTGCCCGTCCAGGCACCTCCAGCTAGTCTCTCATTGGTTCTCGCTATTCCTGTTCATCTTCCGCAGAAATTGCAAACTGGGCCAAACAGGAGGTTAAAGGGACTGACTCTCCAAGTCGGGAGGGTGTTAGTAAAGCGTCTGGAATGTTGCACCCGAGTACCAGGGTACGAAAACTGAGACATATTTGAACACGTCTCCCGATCACATGGTTGATCATACTCTAGGTTCCACATGCATGTTTTAGCTGAAGGAAGAATACCTTAAACCTGGGTAGTTGAAACCCGTGGAATGGGTACCATGCAATATGACTTCAAAGGGTCTTCATTTGCTCACCGAACCTCTCCAATCCTATCACTGCTGCGTTTATGCCCCTGTACACATGCTTGATTCTCTTTCGGAGACATAGCAATCCATAGGTTTTAAGATACTTACTAGTCAGGTACATTCTTAGGCATTTAATATGCGGTGTTGAGTCCATTTCGTTGAGCAAGGAGTAGCTCTTGTCTATTCCATATTTGGCTTAAGGAACTTTATCTGTGCTCATTTCAATCTCTGGTTTTATGCAGCACCCCAACTCACCTTTCCCCTTAAGCAAGCATAAGTTGGTTTTCTAAATTTGAGACCCTGTTCTGTTCTGTAATTCAGTTCCTGTGTAGCCAAGTTTACATTCCGTGTATTACTGATATCTTATGATGTTTCTTTTTCTGTGTGACTTATTTCAGTTAGAATCATCATACCTGAATCCACTCATTGTGCTGCTAAGGGCCTGATGACATAGATTTCATTGCTGAGTGATATTGCTTTGTAAGTAAATACCACAACTTCTTTATCCATTTTTCACTTTCTGCGATGTTGAACTTGTACGGTAAACGAGGTTCTTGTAAACAGAGGCGTCCCAAACTTTGGGGTGGCTGTGTCTTTTTGATTTTAATTTCCCTAAGCTATAGGACCATAAGTGGAAGTGCCCTAGGCTCTGTTGCTTTGTTTTTTAGATGTTTCAGGAAACACCATACACTTCTCCCGAGTGTCTGTTGGCAATTTACATCCCGCCCATCAGCATAACAAGGCTCCCAGTTCTCCATGGCCTGTCCTGCCTTTCTGGATTTTACACTTTTTTCAGATGGCCCTTTTGACCGGGGGGAAGTGAGACTTCATTGTCGTGCAGATTTCCTTTGCAAGCTTGCTTGGTTGGCCAAAAAGGGCGTATGCGTTTTTTCCTGAATATATTCAGGAAAAAACGCATACGCCCTTTTTGGCCAAGTGCATCATTGTGGACGTTCTGCCTCTTTTCCTATGCTTTCAATGCAATTCCAGTCTGCCTCCTGAAATCGGTTTCCTGCAATTCTGCCCCGCTTTCAAGTCCTCTTGGCAGCCTTACTTCAGTATATTTTTGGACGATAGCTGTCATTTATAACTCTGCAGGTTTGTGAATTACAGTGCCCCTGAGCTCCTTTCTTCAACTCGCTTTCTTTTGAGCTGGCCGCAACACCGCAGGATGGCTTCAGGCCCTAATCTGGTTCCGGCACAGCACGCTGAGCCTTTGGTTAATTCCTCTTCTTGGTGGGAAATGAGAGTTAAATTTGCCCGTCCAGACACCTCCAGCTAGTCTCTCATTGGTTCTCGCTATTCCTGTTCATCTTCCGCAGAAATTGCAAACTGGGCCAAACAGGAGGTTAAAGGGACTGACTCTCCAAGTCGGGAGGGTGTTAGTAAAGCGTCTGGAATGTTGCACCCGAGTACCAGGGTACGAAAACTGAGACATATTTGAACACGTCTCCCGATCACATGGTTGATCATACTCTAGGTTCCACATGCATGTTTTAGCTGAAGGAAGAATACCTTAAACCTGGGTAGTTGAAACCCGTGGAATGGGTACCATGCAATATGACTTCAAAGGGTCTTCATTTGCTCACCGAACCTCTCCAATCCTATCACTGCTGCGTTTATGCCCCTGTACACATGCTTGATTCTCTTTCGGAGACATAGCAATCCATAGGTTTTAAGATACTTACTAGTCAGGTACATTCTTAGGCATTTAATATGCGGTGTTGAGTCCATTTCGTTGAGCAAGGAGTAGCTCTTGTCTATTCCATATTTGGCTTAAGGAACTTTATCTGTGCTCATTTCAATCTCTGGTTTTATGCAGCACCCCAACTCACCTTTCCCCTTAAGCAAGCATAAGTTGGTTTTCTAAATTTGAGACCCTGTTCTGTTCTGTAATTCAGTTCCTGTGTAGCCAAGTTTACATTCCGTGTATTACTGATATCTTATGATGTTTCTTTTTCTGTGTGACTTATTTCAGTTAGAATCATCATACCTGAATCCACTCATTGTGCTGCTAAGGGCCTGATGACATAGATTTCATTGCTGAGTGATATTGCTTTGTAAGTAAATACCACAACTTCTTTATCCATTTTTCACTTTCTGCGATGTTGAACTTGTACGGTAAACGAGGTTCTTGTAAACAGAGGCGTCCCAAACTTTGGGGTGGCTGTGTCTTTTTGATTTTAATTTCCCTAAGCTATAGGACCATAAGTGGAAGTGCCCTAGGCTCTGTTGCTTTGTTTTTTAGATGTTTCAGGAAACACCATACACTTCTCCCGAGTGTCTGTTGGCAATTTACATCCCGCCCATCAGCATAACAAGGCTCCCAGTTCTCCATGGCCTGTCCTGCCTTTCTGGATTTTACACTTTTTTCAGATGGCCCTTTTGACCGGGGGGAAGTGAGACTTCATTGTAGTGCAGATTTCCTTTGCAAGCTTGCTTGGTTGGCCAAAAAGGGCGTATGCGTTTTTTCCTGAATATATTCAGGAAAAAACGCATACGCCCTTTTTGGCCAAGTGCATCATTGTGGACGTTCTGCCTCTTTTCCTATGCTTTCAATGCAATTCCAGTCTACCTCCTGAAATCGGTTTCCTGCAATTCTGCCCCGCTTTCAAGTCCTCTTGGCAGCCTTACTTCAGTATATTTTTGGACGATAGCTGTCATTTATAACTCTGCAGGTTTGTGAATTACAGTGCCCCTGAGCTCCTTTCTTCAACTCGCTTTCTTTTGAGCTGGCCGCAACACCGCAGGATGGCTTCAGGCCCTAATCTGGTTCCGGCACGGCACGCTGAGCCTTTGGTTAATTCCTCTTCCTGGTGGGAAATGAGAGTTAAATTTGCCCGTCCAGACACCTCCAGCTAGTCTCTCATTGGTTCTCGCTATTCCTGTTCATCTTCCGCAGAAATTGCAAACTGGGCCAAACAGGAGGTTAAAGGGACTGACTCTCCAAGTCGGGAGGGTGTTAGTAAAGCGTCTGGAATGTTGCACCCGAGTACCAGGGTACGAAAACTGAGACATATTTGAACACGTCTCCCGATCACATGGTTGATCATACTCTAGGTTCCACATGCATGTTTTAGCTGAAGGAAGAATACCTTAAACCTGGGTAGTTGAAACCCGTGGAATGGGTACCATGCAATATGACTTCAAAGGGTCTTCATTTGCTCACCGAACCTCTCCAATCCTATCACTGCTGCGTTTATGCCCCTGTACACATGCTTGATTCTCTTTCGGAGACATAGCAATCCATAGGTTTTAAGATACTTACTAGTCAGGTACATTCTTAGGCATTTAATATGCGGTGTTGAGTCCATTTCGTTGAGCAAGGAGTAGCTCTTGTCTATTCCATATTTGGCTTAAGGAACTTTATCTGTGCTCATTTCAATCTCTGGTTTTATGCAGCACCCCTACTCACCTTTCCCCTTAAGCAAGCATAAGTTGGTTTTCTAAATTTGAGACCCTGTTCTGTTCTGTAATTCAGTTCCTGTGTAGCCAAGTTTACATTCCGTGTATTACTGATATCTTATGATGTTTCTTTTTCTGTGTGACTTATTTCAGTTAGAATCATCATACCTGAATCCACTCATTGTGCTGCTAAGGGCCTGATGACATAGATTTCATTGCTGAGTGATATTGCTTTGTAAGTAAATACCACAACTTCTTTATCCATTTTTCACTTTCTGCGATGTTGAACTTGTACTGTAAACGAGGTTCTTGTAAACAGAGGCGTCCCAAACTTTGGGGTGGCTGTGTCTTTTTGATTTTAATTTCCCTAAGCTATAGGACCATAAGTGGAAGTGCCCTAGGCTCTGTTGCTTTGTTTTTTAGATGTTTCAGGAAACACCATACACTTCTCCCGAGTGTCTGTTGGCAATTTACATCCCGCCCATCAGCATAACAAGGCTCCCAGTTCTCCATGGCCTGTCCTGCCTTTCTGGATTTTACACTTTTTTCAGATGGCCCTTTTGACCGGGGGGAAGTGAGACTTCATTGTAGTGCAGATTTCCTTTGCAAGCTTGCTTGGTTGGCCAAAAAGGGCGTATGCGTTTTTTCCTGAATATATTCAGGAAAAAACGCATACGCCCTTTTTGGCCAAGTGCATCATGGTGGACGTTCTGCCTCTTTTCCTATGCTTTCAATGCAATTCCAGTCTGCCTCCTGAAATCGGTTTCCTGCAATTCTGCCCCGCTTTCAAGTCCTCTTGGCAGCCTTACTTCAGTATATTTTTGGACGATAGCTGTCATTTATAACTCTGCAGGTTTGTGAATTACAGTGCCCCTGAGCTCCTTTCTTCAACTCGCTTTCTTTTGAGCTGGCCGCAACACCGCAGGATGGCTTCAGGCCCTAATCTGGTTCCGGCACGGCACGCTGAGCCTTTGGTTAATTCCTCTTCCTGGTGGGAAATGAGAGTTAAATTTGCCCGTCCAGACACCTTCCAGCTAGTCTCTCATTGGTTCTCGCTATTCCTGTTCATCTTCCGCAGAAATTGCAAACTGGGCCAAACAGGAGGTTAAAGGGACTGACTCTCCAAGTCGGGAGGGTGTTAGTAAAGCGTCTGGAATGTTGCACCCGAGTACCAGGGTACGAAAACTGAGACATATTTGAACACGTCTCCCGATCACATGGTTGATCATACTCTAGGTTCCACATGCATGTTTTAGCTGAAGGAAGAATACCTTAAACCTGGGTAGTTGAAACCCGTGGAATGGGTACCATGCAATATGACTTCAAAGGGTCTTCATTTGCTCACCGAACCTCTCCAATCCTATCACTGCTGCGTTTATGCCCCTGTACACATGCTTGATTCTCTTTCGGAGACATAGCAATCCATAGGTTTTAAGATACTTACTAGTCAGGTACATTCTTAGGCATTTAATATGCGGTGTTGAGTCCATTTCGTTGAGCAAGGAGTAGCTCTTGTCTATTCCATATTTGGCTTAAGGAACTTTATCTGTGCTCATTTCAATCTCTGGTTTTATGCAGCACCCCAACTCACCTTTCCCCTTAAGCAAGCATAAGTTGGTTTTCTAAATTTGAGACCCTGTTCTGTTCTGTAATTCAGTTCCTGTGTAGCCAAGTTTACATTCCGTGTATTACTGATATCTTATGATGTTTCTTTTTCTGTGTGACTTATTTCAGTTAGAATCATCATACCTGAATCCACTCATTGTGCTGCTAAGGGCCTGATGACATAGATTTCATTGCTGAGTGATATTGCTTTGTAAGTAAATACCACAACTTCTTTATCCATTTTTCACTTTCTGCGATGTTGAACTTGTACTGTAAACGAGGTTCTTGTAAACAGAGGCGTCCCAAACTTTGGGGTGGCTGTGTCTTTTTGATTTTAATTTCCCTAAGCTATAGGACCATAAGTGGAAGTGCCCTAGGCTCTGTTGCTTTGTTTTTTAGATGTTTCAGGAAACACCATACACTTCTCCCGAGTGTCTGTTGGCAATTTACATCCCGCCCATCAGCATAACAAGGCTCCCAGTTCTCCATGGCCTGTCCTGCCTTTCTGGATTTTACACTTTTTTCAGATGGCCCTTTTGACCGGGGGGAAGTGAGACTTCATTGTAGTGCAGATTTCCTTTGCAAGCTTGCTTGGTTGGCCAAAAAGGGCGTATGCGTTTTTTCCTGAATATATTCAGGAAAAAACGCATACGCCCTTTTTGGCCAAGTGCATCATTGTGGACGTTCTGCCTCTTTTCCTATGCTTTCAATGCAATTCCAGTCTGCCTCCTGAAATCGGTTTCCTGCAATTCTGCCCCGCTTTCAAGTCCTCTTGGCAGCCTTACTTCAGTATATTTTTGGACGATAGCTGTCATTTATAACTCTGCAGGTTTGTGAATTACAGTGCCCCTGAGCTCCTTTCTTCAACTCGCTTTCTTTTGAGCTGGCCGCAACACCGCAGGATGGCTTCAGGCCCTAATCTGGTTCCGGCACGGCACGCTGAGCCTTTGGTTAATTCCTCTTCCTGGTGGGAAATGAGAGTTAAATTTGCCCGTCCAGACACCTCCAGCTAGTCTCTCATTGGTTCTCGCTATTCCTGTTCATCTTCCGCAGAAATTGCAAACTGGGCCAAACAGGAGGTTAAAGGGACTGACTCTCCAAGTCGGGAGGGTGTTAGTAAAGCGTCTGGAATGTTGCACCCGAGTACCAGGGTACGAAAACTGAGACATATTTGAACACGTCTCCCGATCACATGGTTGATCATACTCTAGGTTCCACATGCATGTTTTAGCTGAAGGAAGAATACCTTAAACCTGGGTAGTTGAAACCCGTGGAATGGGTACCCTGCAATATGACTTCAGAGGGTCTTCATTTGCTCACCGAACCTCTCCAATCCTATCACTGCTGCGTTTATGCCCCTGTACACATGCTTGATTCTCTTTCGGAGACATAGCAATCCATAGGTTTTAAGATACTTACTAGTCAGGTACATTCTTAGGCATTTAATATGCGGTGTTGAGTCCATTTCGTTGAGCAAGGAGTAGCTCTTGTCTATTCCATATTTGGCTTAAGGAACTTTATCTGTGCTCATTTCAATCTCTGGTTTTATGCAGCACCCCAACTCACCTTTCCCCTTAAGCAAACATAAGTTGGTTTTCTAAATTTGAGACCCTGTTCTGTTCTGTAATTCAGTTCCTGTGTAGCCAAGTTTACATTCCGTGTATTACTGATATCTTATGATGTTTCTTTTTCTGTGTGACTTATTTCAGTTAGAATCATCATACCTGAATCCACTCATTGTGCTGCTAAGGGCCTGATGACATAGATTTCATTGCTGAGTGATATTGCTTTGTAAGTAAATACCACAACTTCTTTATCCATTTTTCACTTTCTGCGATGTTGAACTTGTACTGTAAACGAGGTTCTTGTAAACAGAGGCGTCCCAAACTTTGGGGTGGCTGTGTCTTTTTGATTTTAATTTCCCTAAGCTATAGGACCATAAGTGGAAGTGCCCTAGGCTCTGTTGCTTTGTTTTTTAGATGTTTCAGGAAACACCATACACTTCTCCCGAGTGTCTGTTGGCAATTTACATCCCGCCCATCAGCATAACAAGGCTCCCAGTTCTCCATGGCCTGTCCTGCCTTTCTGGATTTTACACTTTTTTCAGATGGCCCTTTTGACCGGGGGGAAGTGAGACTTCATTGTAGTGCAGATTTCCTTTGCAAGCTTGCTTGGTTGGCCAAAAAGGGCGTATGCATTTTTTCCTGAATATATTCAGGAAAAAACGCATACGCCCTTTTTGGCCAAGTGCATCATTGTGGACGTTCTGCCTCTTTTCCTATGCTTTCAATGCAATTCCAGTCTGCCTCCTGAAATCGGTTTCCTGCAATTCTGCCCCGCTTTCAAGTCCTCTTGGCAGCCTTACTTCAGTATATTTTTGGACGATAGCTGTCATTTATAACTCTGCAGGTTTGTGAATTACAGTGGCCCTGAGCTCCTTTCTTCAACTCGCTTTCTTTTGAGCTGGCCGCAACACCGCAGGATGGCTTCAGGCCCTAATCTGGTTCCGGCACGGCACGCTGAGCCTTTGGTTAATTCCTCTTCCTGGTGGGAAATGAGAGTTAAATTTGCCCGTCCAGACACCTCCAGCTAGTCTCTCATTGGTTCTCGCTATTCCTGTTCATCTTCCGCAGAAATTGCAAACTGGGCCAAACAGGAGGTTAAAGGGACTGACTCTCCAAGTCGGGAGGGTGTTAGTAAAGCGTCTGGAATGTTGCACCCGAGTACCAGGGTACGAAAACTGAGACATATTTGAACACGTCTCCCGATCACATGGTTGATCATACTCTAGGTTCCACATGCATGTTTTAGCTGAAGGAAGAATACCTTAAACCTGGGTAGTTGAAACCCGTGGAATGGGTACCATGCAATATGACTTCAAAGGGTCTTCATTTGCTCACCGAACCTCTCCAATCCTATCACTGCTGCGTTTATGCCCCTGTACACATGCTTGATTCTCTTTCGGAGACATAGCAATCCATAGGTTTTAAGATACTTACTAGTCAGGTACATTCTTAGGCATTTAATATGCGGTGTTGAGTCCATTTCGTTGAGCAAGGAGTAGCTCTTGTCTATTCCATATTTGGCTTAAGGAACTTTATCTGTGCTCATTTCAATCTCTGGTTTTATGCAGCACCCCAACTCACCTTTCCCCTTAAGCAAGCATAAGTTGGTTTTCTAAATTTGAGACCCTGTTCTGTTCTGTAATTCAGTTCCTGTGTAGCCAAGTTTACATTCCGTGTATTACTGATATCTTATGATGTTTCTTTTTCTGTGTGACTTATTTCAGTTAGAATCATCATACCTGAATCCACTCATTGTGCTGCTAAGGGCCTGATGACATAGATTTCATTGCTGAGTGATATTGCTTTGTAAGTAAATACCACAACTTCTTTATCCATTTTTCACTTTCTGCGATGTTGAACTTGTACTGTAAACGAGGTTCTTGTAAACAGAGGCGTCCCAAACTTTGGGGTGGCTGTGTCTTTTTGATTTTAATTTCCCTAAGCTATAGGACCATAAGTGGAAGTGCCCTAGGCTCTGTTGCTTTGTTTTTTAGATGTTTCAGGAAACACCATACACTTCTCCCGAGTGTCTGTTGGCAATTTACATCCCGCCCATCAGCATAACAAGGCTCCCAGTTCTCCATGGCCTGTCCTGCCTTTCTGGATTTTACACTTTTTTCAGATGGCCCTTTTGACCGGGGGGAAGTGAGACTTCATTGTAGTGCAGATTTCCTTTGCAAGCTTGCTTGGTTGGCCAAAAAGGGCCTATGAGTTTTTTCCTGAATATATTCAGGAAAAAACGCATACGCCCTTTTTGGCCAAGTGCATCATTGTGGACGTTCTGCCTCTTTTCCTATGCTTTCAATGCAATTCCAGTCTGCCTCCTGAAATCGGTTTCCTGCAATTCTGCCCCGCTTTCAAGTCCTCTTGGCAGCCTTACTTCAGTATATTTTTGGACGATAGCTGTCATTTATAACTCTGCAGGTTTGTGAATTACAGTGCCCCTGAGCTCCTTTCTTCAACTCGCTTTCTTTTGAGCTGGCCGCAACACCGCAGGATGGCTTCAGGCCCTAATCTGGTTCCGGCACGGCACGCTGAGCCTTTGGTTAATTCCTCTTCCTGGTGGGAAATGAGAGTTAAATTTGCCCGTCCAGACACCTCCAGCTAGTCTCTCATTGGTTCTCGCTATTCCTGTTCATCTTCCGCAGAAATTGCAAACTGGGCCAAACAGGAGGTTAAAGGGACTGACTCTCCAAGTCGGGAGGGTGTTAGTAAAGCGTCTGGAATGTTGCACCCGAGTACCAGGGTACGAAAACTGAGACATATTTGAACACGTCTCCCGATCACATGGTTGATCATACTCTAGGTTCCACATGCATGTTTTAGCTGAAGGAAGAATACCTTAAACCTGGGTAGTTGAAACCCGTGGAATGGGTACCCTGCAATATGACTTCAGAGGGTCTTCATTTGCTCACCGAACCTCTCCAATCCTATCACTGCTGCGTTTATGCCCCTGTACACATGCTTGATTCTCTTTCGGAGACATAGCAATCCATAGGTTTTAAGATACTTACTAGTCAGGTACATTCTTAGGCATTTAATATGCGGTGTTGAGTCCATTTCGTTGAGCAAGGAGTAGCTCTTGTCTATTCCATATTTGGCTTAAGGAACTTTATCTGTGCTCATTTCAATCTCTGGTTTTATGCAGCACCCCAACTCACCTTTCCCCTTAAGCAAACATAAGTTGGTTTTCTAAATTTGAGACCCTGTTCTGTTCTGTAATTCAGTTCCTGTGTAGCCAAGTTTACATTCCGTGTATTACTGATATCTTATGATGTTTCTTTTTCTGTGTGACTTATTTCAGTTAGAATCATCATACCTGAATCCACTCATTGTGCTGCTAAGGGCCTGATGACATAGATTTCATTGCTGAGTGATATTGCTTTGTAAGTAAATACCACAACTTCTTTATCCATTTTTCACTTTCTGCGATGTTGAACTTGTACTGTAAACGAGGTTCTTGTAAACAGAGGCGTCCCAAACTTTGGGGTGGCTGTGTCTTTTTGATTTTAATTTCCCTAAGCTATAGGACCATAAGTGGAAGTGCCCTAGGCTCTGTTGCTTTGTTTTTTAGATGTTTCAGGAAACACCATACACTTCTCCCGAGTGTCTGTTGGCAATTTACATCCCGCCCATCAGCATAACAAGGCTCCCAGTTCTCCATGGCCTGTCCTGCCTTTCTGGATTTTACACTTTTTTCAGATGGCCCTTTTGACCGGGGGGAAGTGAGACTTCATTGTAGTGCAGATTTCCTTTGCAAGCTTGCTTGGTTGGCCAAAAAGGGCGTATGCATTTTTTCCTGAATATATTCAGGAAAAAACGCATACGCCCTTTTTGGCCAAGTGCATCATTGTGGACGTTCTGCCTCTTTTCCTATGCTTTCAATGCAATTCCAGTCTGCCTCCTGAAATCGGTTTCCTGCAATTCTGCCCCGCTTTCAAGTCCTCTTGGCAGCCTTACTTCAGTATATTTTTGGACGATAGCTGTCATTTATAACTCTGCAGGTTTGTGAATTACAGTGGCCCTGAGCTCCTTTCTTCAACTCGCTTTCTTTTGAGCTGGCCGCAACACCGCAGGATGGCTTCAGGCCCTAATCTGGTTCCGGCACGGCACGCTGAGCCTTTGGTTAATTCCTCTTCCTGGTGGGAAATGAGAGTTAAATTTGCCCGTCCAGACACCTCCAGCTAGTCTCTCATTGGTTCTCGCTATTCCTGTTCATCTTCCGCAGAAATTGCAAACTGGGCCAAACAGGAGGTTAAAGGGACTGACTCTCCAAGTCGGGAGGGTGTTAGTAAAGCGTCTGGAATGTTGCACCCGAGTACCAGGGTACGAAAACTGAGACATATTTGAACACGTCTCCCGATCACATGGTTGATCATACTCTAGGTTCCACATGCATGTTTTAGCTGAAGGAAGAATACCTTAAACCTGGGTAGTTGAAACCCGTGGAATGGGTACCATGCAATATGACTTCAAAGGGTCTTCATTTGCTCACCGAACCTCTCCAATCCTATCACTGCTGCGTTTATGCCCCTGTACACATGCTTGATTCTCTTTCGGAGACATAGCAATCCATAGGTTTTAAGATACTTACTAGTCAGGTACATTCTTAGGCATTTAATATGCGGTGTTGAGTCCATTTCGTTGAGCAAGGAGTAGCTCTTGTCTATTCCATATTTGGCTTAAGGAACTTTATCTGTGCTCATTTCAATCTCTGGTTTTATGCAGCACCCCAACTCACCTTTACCCTTAAGCAAGCATAAGTTGGTTTTCTAAATTTGAGACCCTGTTCTGTTCTGTAATTCAGTTCCTGTGTAGCCAAGTTTACATTCCGTGTATTACTGATATCTTATGATGTTTCTTTTTCTGTGTGACTTATTTCAGTTAGAATCATCATACCTGAATCCACTCATTGTGCTGCTAAGGGCCTGATGACATAGATTTCATTGCTGAGTGATATTGCTTTGTAAGTAAATACCACAACTTCTTTATCCATTTTTCACTTTCTGCGATGTTGAACTTGTACGGTAAACGAGGTTCTTGTAAACAGAGGCGTCCCAAACTTTGGGGTGGCTGTGTCTTTTTGATTTTAATTTCCCTAAGCTATAGGACCATAAGTGGAAGTGCCCTAGGCTCTGTTGCTTTGTTTTTTAGATGTTTCAGGAAACACCATACACTTCTCCCGAGTGTCTGTTGGCAATTTACATCCCGCCCATCAGCATAACAAGGCTCCCAGTTCTCCATGGCCTGTCCTGCCTTTCTGGATTTTACACTTTTTTCAGATGGCCCTTTTGACCGGGAGGAAGTGAGACTTCATTGTAGTGCAGATTTCCTTTGCAAGCTTGCTTGGTTGGCCAAAAAGGGCGTATGCGTTTTTTCCTGAATATATTCAGGAAAAAACGCATACGCCCTTTTTGGCCAAGTGCATCATTGTGGACGTTCTGCCTCTTTTCCTATGCTTTCAATGCAATTCCAGTCTACCTCCTGAAATCGGTTTCCTGCAATTCTGCCCCGCTTTCAAGTCCTCTTGGCAGCCTTACTTCAGTATATTTTTGGACGATAGCTGTCATTTATAACTCTGCAGGTTTGTGAATTACAGTGCCCCTGAGCTCCTTTCTTCAACTCGCTTTCTTTTGAGCTGGCCGCAACACCGCAGGATGGCTTCAGGCCCTAATCTGGTTCCGGCACGGCACGCTGAGCCTTTGGTTAATTCCTCTTCCTGGTGGGAAATGAGAGTTAAATTTGCCCGTCCAGACACCTCCAGCTAGTCTCTCATTGGTTCTCGCTATTCCTGTTCATCTTCCGCAGAAATTGCAAACTGGGCCAAACAGGAGGTTAAAGGGACTGACTCTCCAAGTCGGGAGGGTGTTAGTAAAGCGTCTGGAATGTTGCACCCGAGTACCAGGGTACGAAAACTGAGACATATTTGAACACGTCTCCCGATCACATGGTTGATCATACTCTAGGTTCCACATGCATGTTTTAGCTGAAGGAAGAATACCTTAAACCTGGGTAGTTGAAACCCGTGGAATGGGTACCATGCAATATGACTTCAGAGGGTCTTCATTTGCTCACCGAACCTCTCCAATCCTATCACTGCTGCGTTTATGGCCCTGTACACATGCTTGATTCTCTTTCGGAGACATAGCAATCCATAGGTTTTAAGATACTTACTAGTCAGGTACATTCTTAGGCGTTTAATATGCGGTGTTGAGTCCATTTCGGTGAGCAAGGAGTAGCTCTTGTCTATTCCATATTTGGCTTAAGGAACTTTATCTGTGCTCATTTCAATCTCTGGTTTTATGCAGCACCCCAACTCACCTTTCCCCTTAAGCAAGCATAAGTTGGTTTTCTAAATTTGAGACCCTGTTCTGTTCTGTAATTCAGTTCCTGTGTAGCCAAGTTTACATTCCGTGTATTACTGATATCTTATGATGGTTCTTTTTCTGTGTGACTTATTTCAGTTAGAATCATCATACCTGAATCCACTCATTGTGCTGCTAAGGGCCTGATGACATAGATTTCATTGCTGAGTGATATTGCTTTGTAAGTAAATACCACAACTTCTTTATCCATTTTTCACTTTCTGCGATGTTGAACTTGTACTGTAAACGAGGTTCTTGTAAACAGAGGCGTCCCAAACTTTGGGGTGGCTGTGTCTTTTTGATTTTAATTTCCCTAAGCTATAGGACCATAAGTGGAAGTGCCCTAGGCTCTGTTGCTTTGTTTTTTAGATGTTTCAGGAAACACCATACACTTCTCCCGAGTGTCTGTTGGCAATTTACATCCCGCCCATCAGCATAACAAGGCTCCCAGTTCTCCATGGCCTGTCCTGTCTTTCTGGATTTTACACTTTTTTCAGATGGCCCTTTTGACCGGGGGGAAGTGAGACTTCATTGTAGTGCAGATTTCCTTTGCAAGCTTGCTTGGTTGGCCAAAAAGGGCGTATGCGTTTTTTCCTGAATATATTCAGGAAAAACGCATACGCCCTTTTTGGCCAAGTGCATCATTGTGGACGTTCTGCCTCTTTTCCTATGCTTTCAATGCAATTCCAGTCTACCTCCTGAAATCGGTTTCCTGCAATTCTGCCCCGCTTTCAAGTCCTCTTGGCAGCCTTACTTCAGTATATTTTTGGACGATAGCTGTCATTTATAACTCTGCAGGTTTGTGAATTACAGTGCCCCTGAGCTCCTTTCTTCAACTCGCTTTCTTTTGAGCTGGCCGCAACACCGCAGGATGGCTTCAGGCCCTAATCTGGTTCCGGCACGGCACGCTGAGCCTTTGGTTAATTCCTCTTCCTGGTGGGAAATGAGAGTTAAATTTGCCCGTCCAGACACCTCCAGCTAGTCTCTCATTGGTTCTCGCTATTCCTGTTCATCTTCCGCAGAAATTGCAAACTGGGCCAAACAGGAGGTTAAAGGGACTGACTCTCCAAGTCGGGAGGGTGTTAGTAAAGCGTCTGGAATGTTGCACCCGAGTACCAGAGTACGAAAACTGAGACATATTTGAACACGTCTCCCGATCACATGGTTGATCATACTCTAGGTTCCACATGCATGTTTTAGCTGAAGGAAGAATACCTTAAACCTGGGTAGTTGAAACCCGGGGAATGGGTACCATGCAATATGACTTCAAAGGGTCTTCATTTGCTCACCGAACCTCTCCAATCCTATCACTGCTGCGTTTATGCCCCTGTACACATGCTTGATTCTCTTTCGGAGACATAGCAATCCATAGGTTTTAAGATACTTACTAGTCAGGTACATTCTTAGGCATTTAATATGCGGTGTTGAGTCCATTTCGTTGAGCAAGGAGTAGCTCTTGTCTATTCCATATTTGGCTTAAGGAACTTTATCTGTGCTCATTTCAATCTCTGGTTTTATGCAGCACCCCAACTCACCTTTCCCCTTAAGCAAGCATAAGTTGGTTTTCTAAATTTGAGACCCTGTTCTGTTCTGTAATTCAGTTCCTGTGTAGCCAAGTTTACATTCCGTGTATTACTGATATCTTATGATGTTTCTTTTTCTGTGTGACTTATTTCAGTTAGAATCATCATACCTGAATCCACTCATTGTGCTGCTAAGGGCCTGATGACATAGATTTCATTGCTGAGTGATATTGCTTTGTAAGTAAATACCACAACTTCTTTATCCATTTTTCACTTTCTGCGATGTTGAACTTGTACGGTAAACGAGGTTCTTGTAAACAGAGGCGTCCCAAACTTTGGGGTGGCTGTGTCTTTTTGATTTTAATTTCCCTAAGCTATAGGACCATAAGTGGAAGTGCCCTAGGCTCTGTTGCTTTGTTTTTTAGATGTTTCAGGAAACACCATACACTTCTCCCGAGTGTCTGTTGGCAATTTACATCCCGCCCATCAGCATAACAAGGCTCCCAGTTCTCCATGGCCTGTCCTGCCTTTCTGGATTTTACACTTTTTTCAGATGGCCCTTTTGACCGGGGGGAAGTGAGACTTCATTGTAGTGCAGATTTCCTTTGCAAGCTTGCTTGGTTGGCCAAAAAGTGCGTATGCGTTTTTTCCTGAATATATTCAGGAAAAAACGCATACGCCCTTTTTGGCCAAGTGCATCATTGTGGACGTTCTGCCTCTTTTCCTATGCTTTCAATGCAATTCCAGTCTGCCTCCTGAAATCGGTTTCCTGCAATTCTGCCCCGCTTTCAAGTCCTCTTGGCAGCCTTACTTCAGTATATTTTTGGACGATAGCTGTCATTTATAACTCTGCAGGTTTGTGAATTACAGTGCCCCTGAGCTCCTTTCTTCACCTCGCTTTCTTTTGAGCTGGCCGCAACACCGCAGGATGGCTTCAGGCCCTAATCTGGTTCCGGCACGGCACGCTGAGCCTTTGGTTAATTCCTCTTCCTGGTGGGAAATGAGAGTTAAATTTGCCCGTCCAGACACCTCCAGCTAGTCTCTCATTGGTTCTCGCTATTCCTGTTCATCTTCCGCAGAAATTGCAAACTGGGCCAAACAGGAGGTTAAAGGGACTGACTCTCCAAGTCGGGAGGGTGTTAGTAAAGCGTCTGGAATGTTGCACCCGAGTACCAGGGTACGAAAACTGAGACATATTTGAACACGTCTCCCGATCACATGGTTGATCATACTCTAGGTTCCACATGCATGTTTTAGCTGAAGGAAGAATACCTTAAACCTGGGTAGTTGAAACCCGTGGAATGGGTACCATGCAATATGACTTCAAAGGGTCTTCATTTGCTCACCGAACCTCTCCAATCCTATCACTGCTGCGTTTATGCCCCTGTACACTTGCTTGATTCTCTTTCGGAGACATAGCAATCCATAGGTTTTAAGATACTTACTAGTCAGGTACATTCTTAGGCATTTAATATGCGGTGTTGAGTCCATTTCGTTGAGCAAGGAGTAGCTCTTGTCTATTCCATATTTGGCTTAACGAACTTTATCTGTGCTCATTTCAATCTCTGGTTTTATGCAGCACCCCAACTCACCTTTCCCCTTAAGCAAGCATAAGTTGGTTTTCTAAATTTGAGACCCTGTTCTGTTCTGTAATTCAGTTCCTGTGTAGCCAAGTTTACATTCCGTGTATTACTGATATCTTATGATGTTTCTTTTTCTGTGTGACTTATTTCAGTTAGAATCATCATACCTGAATCCACTCATTGTGCTGCTAAGGGCCTGATGACATAGATTTCATTGCTGAGTGATATTGCTTTGTAAGTAAATACCACAACTTCTTTATCCATTTTTCACTTTCTGCGATGTTGAACTTGTACGGTAAACGAGGTTCTTGTAAACAGAGGCGTCCCAAACTTTGGGGTGGCTGTGTCTTTTTGATTTTAATTTCCCTAAGCTATAGGACCATAAGTGGAAGTGCCCTAGGCTCGGTTGCTTTGTTTTTTAGATGTTTCAGGAAACACCATACACTTCTCCCGAGTGTCTGTTGGCAATTTACATCCCGCCCATCAGCATAACAAGGCTCCCAGTTCTCCATGGCCTGTCCTGCCTTTCTGGATTTTACACTTTTTTCAGATGGCCCTTTTGACCGGGGGGAAGTGAGACTTCATTGTAGTGCAGATTTCCTTTGCAAGCTTGCTTGGTTGGCCAAAAAGTGCGTATGCGTTTTTTCCTGAATATATTCAGGAAAAAACGCATACGCCCTTTTTGGCCAAGTGCATCATTGTGGACGTTCTGCCTCTTTTCCTATGCTTTCAATGCAATTCCAGTCTGCCTCCTGAAATCGGTTTCCTGCAATTCTGCCCCACTTTCAAGTCCTCTTGGCAGCCTTACTTCAGTATATTTTTGGACGATAGCTGTCATTTATAACTCTGCAGGTTTGTGAATTACAGTGCCCCTGAGCTCCTTTCTTCAACTCGCTTTCTTTTGAGCTGGCCGCAACACTGCAGGATGGCTTCAGGCCCTAATCTGGTTCCGGCACGGCACGCTGAGCCTTTGGTTAATTCCTCTTCCTGGTGGGAAATGAGAGTTAAATTTGCCCGTCCAGACACCTCCAGCTAGTCTCTCATTGGTTCTCGCTATTCCTGTTCATCTTCCGCAGAAATTGCAAACTGGGCCAAACAGGAGGTTAAAGGGACTGACTCTCCAAGTCGGGAGGGTGTTAGTAAAGCGTCTGGAATGTTGCACCCGAGTACCAGGGTACGAAAACTGAGACATATTTGAACACGTCTCCCGATCACATGGTTGATCATACTCTAGGTTCCACATGCATGTTTTAGCTGAAGGAAGAATACCTTAAACCTGGGTAGTTGAAACCCGTGGAATGGGTACCATGCAATATGACTTCAAAGGGTCTTCATTTGCTCACCGAACCTCTCCAATCCTATCACTGCTGCGTTTATGCCCCTGTACACATGCTTGATTCTCTTTCGGAGACATAGCAATCCATAGGTTTTAAGATACTTATTAGTCAGGTACATTCTTAGGCATTTAATATGCGGTGTTGAGTCCATTTCGTTGAGCAAGGAGTAGCTCTTGTCTATTCCATATTTGGCTTAAGGAACTTTATCTGTGCTCATTTCAATCTCTGGTTTTATGCAGCACCCCAACTCACCTTTCCCCTTAAGCAAGCATAAGTTGGTTTTCTAAATTTGAGACCCTGTTCTGTTCTGTAATTCAGTTCCTGTGTAGCCAAGTTTACATTCCGTGTATTACTGATATCTTATGATGTTTCTTTTTCTGTGTGACTTATTTCAGTTAGAATCATCATACCTGAATCCACTCATTGTGCTGCTAAGGGCCTGATGACATAGATTTCATTGCTGAGTGATATTGCTTTGTAAGTAAATACCACAACTTCTTTATCCATTTTTCACTTTCTGCGATGTTGAACTTGTACGGTAAACGAGGTTCTTGTAAACAGAGGCGTCCCAAACTTTGGGGTGGCTGTGTCTTTTTGATTTTAATTTCCCTAAGCTATAGGACCATAAGTGGAAGTGCCCTAGGCTCTGTTGCTTTGTTTTTTAGATGTTTCAGGAAACACCATACACTTCTCCCGAGTGTCTGTTGGCAATTTACATCCCGCCCATCAGCATAACAAGGCTCCCAGTTCTCCATGGCCTGTCCTGCCTTTCTGGATTTTACACTTTTTTCAGATGGCCCTTTTGACCGGGAGGAAGTGAGACTTCATTGTAGTGCAGATTTCCTTTGCAAGCTTGCTTGGTTGGCCAAAAAGGGCGTATGCGTTTTTTCCTGAATATATTCAGGAAAAAACGCATACGCCCTTTTTGGCCAAGTGCATCATTGTGGACGTTCTGCCTCTTTTCCTATGCTTTCAATGCAATTCCAGTCTACCTCCTGAAATCGGTTTCCTGCAATTCTGCCCCGCTTTCAAGTCCTCTTGGCAGCCTTACTTCAGTATATTTTTGGACGATAGCTGTCATTTATAACTCTGCAGGTTTGTGAATTACAGTGCCCCTGAGCTCCTTTCTTCAACTCGCTTTCTTTTGAGCTGGCCGCAACACCGCAGGATGGCTTCAGGCCCTAATCTGGTTCCGGCACGGCACGCTGAGCCTTTGGTTAATTCCTCTTCCTGGTGGGAAATGAGAGTTAAATTTGCCCGTCCAGACACCTTCCAGC
Organism: Pseudorca crassidens; assembly: GCF_039906515.1. Taxonomy (NCBI): domain Eukaryota; kingdom Metazoa; phylum Chordata; class Mammalia; order Artiodactyla; family Delphinidae; genus Pseudorca; species Pseudorca crassidens. Next base: position 362,004 of record NW_027135949.1, on the reverse strand, counting down.
TAGTCTCTCATTGGTTCTCGCTATTCCTGTTCATCTTCCGCAGAAATTGCAAACTGGGCCAAACAGGAGGTTAAAGGGACTGACTCTCCAAGTCGGGAGGGTGTTAGTAAAGCGTCTGGAATGTTGCACCCGAGTACCAGGGTACGAAAACTGAGACATATTTGAACACGTCTCCCGATCACATGGTTGATCAGACTCTAGGTTCCACATGCATGTTTTAGCTGAAGGAAGAATACCTTAAACCTGGGTAGTTGAAACCCGTGGAATGGGTACCATGCAATATGACTTCAAAGGGTCTTCATTTGCTCACCGAACCTCTCCAATCCTATCACTGCTGCGTTTATGCCCCTGTACACATGCTTGATTCTCTTTCGGAGACATAGCAATCCATAGGTTTTAAGATACTTACTAGTCAGGTACATTCTTAGGCATTTAATATGCGGTGTTGAGTCCATTTCGTTGAGCAAGGAGTAGCTCTTGTCTATTCCATATTTGGCTTAAGGAACTTTATCTGTGCTCATTTCAATCTCTGGTTTTATGCAGCACCCCAACTCACCTTTCCCCTTAAGCAAGCATAAGTTGGTTTTCTAAATTTGAGACCCTGTTCTGTTCTGTAATTCAGTTCCTGTGTAGCCAAGTTTACATTCCGTGTATTACTGATATCTTATGATGTTTCTTTTTCTGTGTGACTTATTTCAGTTAGAATCATCATACCTGAATCCACTCATTGTGCTGCTAAGGGCCTGATGACATAGATTTCATTGCTGAGTGATATTGCTTTGTAAGTAAATACCACAACTTCTTTATCCATTTTTCACTTTCTGCGATGTTGAACTTGTACTGTAAACGAGGTTCTTGTAAACAGAGGTGTCCCAAACTTTGGGGTGGCTATGTCTTTTTGATTTTAATTTCCCTAAGCTATAGGACCATAAGTGGAAGTGCCCTAGGCTCTGTTGCTTTGTTTTTTAGATGTTTCAGGAAACACCATACACTTCTCCCGAGTGTCTGTTGGCAATTTACATCCCGCCCATCAGCATAACAAGGCTCCCAGTTCTCCATGGCCTGTCCTGCCTTTCTGGATTTTACACTTTTTTCAGATGGCCCTTTTGACCGGGGGGAAGTGAGACTTCATTGTAGTGCAGATTTCCTTTGCAAGCTTGCTTGGTTGGCCAAAAAGGGCGTATGCGTTTTTTCCTGAATATATTCAGGAAAAAACGCATACGCCCTTTTTGGCCAAGTGCATCATTGTGGACGTTCTGCCTCTTTTCCTATGCTTTCAATGCAATTCCAGTCTACCTCCTGAAATCGGTTTCCTGCAATTCTGCCCCGCTTTCAAGTCCTCTTGGCAGCCTTACTTCAGTATATTTTTGGACGATAGCTGTCATTTATAACTCTGCAGGTTTGTGAATTACAGTGCCCCTGAGCTCCTTTCTTCAACTCGCTTTCTTTTGAGCTGGCCGCAACACCGCAGGATGGCTTCAGGCCCTAATCTGGTTCCGGCACGGCACGCTGAGCCTTTGGTTAATTCCTCTTCCTGGTGGGATATGAGAGTTAAATTTGCCCGTCCAGACACCTCCAGCTAGTCTCTCATTGGTTCTCGCTATTCCTGTTCATCTTCCGCAGAAATTGCAAACTGGGCCAAACAGGAGGTTAAAGGGACTGACTCTCCAAGTCGGGAGGGTGTTAGTAAAGCGTCTGGAATGTTGCACCCGAGTACCAGGGTACGAAAACTGAGACATATTTGAACACGTCTCCCGATCACATGGTTGATCATACTCTAGGTTCCACATGCATGTTTTAGCTGAAGGAAGAATACCTTAAACCTGGGTAGTTGAAACCCGTGGAATGGGTACCATGCAATATGACTTCAAAGGGTCTTCATTTGCTCACCGAACCTCTCCAATCCTATCACTGCTGCGTTTATGCCCCTGTACACATGCTTGATTCTCTTTCGGAGACATAGCAATCCATAGGTTTTAAGATACTTACTAGTCAGGTACATTCTTAGGCATTTAATATGCGGTGTTGAGTCCATTTCGTTGAGCAAGGAGTAGCTCTTGTCTATTCCATATTTGGCTTAAGGAACTTTATCTGTGCTCACTTCAATCTCTGGTTTTATGCAGCACCCCAACTCACCTTTACCCTTAAGCAAGCATAAGTTGGTTTTCTAAATTTGAGACCCTGTTCTGTTCTGTAATTCAGTTCCTGTGTAGCCAAGTTTACATTCCGTGTATTACTGATATCTTATGATGGTTCTTTTTCTGTGTGACTTATTTCAGTTAGAATCATCATACCTGAATCCACTCATTGTGCTGCTAAGGGCCTGATGACATAGATTTCATTGCTGAGTGATATTGCTTTGTAAGTAAATACCACAACTTCTTTATCCATTTTTCACTTTCTGCGATGTTGAACTTGTACGGTAAACGAGGTTCTTGTAAACAGAGGCGTCCCAAACTTTGGGGTGGCTGTGTCTTTTTGATTTTAATTTCCCTAAGCTATAGGACCATAAGTGGAAGTGCCCTAGGCTCTGTTGCTTTGTTTTTTAGATGTTTCAGGAAACACCATACACTTCTCCCGAGTGTCTGTTGGCAATTTACATCCCGCCCATCAGCATAACAAGGCTCCCAGTTCTCCATGGCCTGTCCTGCCTTTCTGGATTTTACACTTTTTTCAGATGGCCCTTTTGACCGGGGGGAAGTGAGACTTCATTGTAGTGCAGATTTCCTTTGCAAGCTTGCTTGGTTGGCCAAAAAGGGCGTATGCGTTTCTTCCTGAATATATTCAGGAAAAAACGCATACGCCCTTTTTGGCCAAGTGCATCATTGTGGACGTTCTGCCTCTTTTCCTATGCTTTCAATGCAATTCCAGTCTGCCTCCTGAAATCGGTTTCCTGCAATTCTGCCCCGCTTTCAAGTCCTCTTGGCAGCCTTACTTCAGTATATTTTTGGACGATAGCTGTCATTTATAACTCTGCAGGTTTGTGAATTACAGTGCCCCTGAGCTCCTTTCTTCAACTCGCTTTCTTTTGAGCTGGCCGCAACACTGCAGGATGGCTTCAGGCCCTAATCTGGTTCCGGCACGGCACGCTGAGACTTTGGTTAATTCCTCTTCCTGGTGGGAAATGAGAGTTAAATTTGCCCGTCCAGACACCTTCCAGCTAGTCTCTCATTGGTTCTCGCTATTCCTGTTCATCTTCCGCAGAAATTGCAAACTGGGCCAAACAGGAGGTTAAAGGGACTGACTCTCCAAGTCGGGAGGGTGTTAGTAAAGCATCTGGAATGTTGCACCCGAGTACCAGGGTACGAAAACTGAGACATATTTGAACACGTCTCCCGATCACATGGTTGATCATACTCTAGGTTCCACATGCATGTTTTAGCTGAAGGAAGAATACCTTAAACCTGGGTAGTTGAAACCCGTGGAATGGGTACCATGCAATATGACTTCAAAGGGTCTTCATTTGCTCACCGAACCTCTCCAATCCTATCACTGCTGCGTTTATGCCCCTGTACACATGCTTGATTCTCTTTCGGAGACATAGCAATCCATAGGTTTTAAGATACTTACTAGTCAGGTACATTCTTAGGCATTTAATATGCGGTGTTGAGTCCATTTCGTTGAGCAAGGAGTAGCTCTTGTCTATTCCATATTTGGCTTAAGGAACTTTATCTGTGCTCATTTCAATCTCTGGTTTTATGCAGCACCCCAACTCACCTTTCCCCTTAAGCAAGCATAAGTTGGTTTTCTAAATTTGAGACCCTGTTCTGTTCTGTAATTCAGTTCCTGTGTAGCCAAGTTTACATTCCGTGTATTACTGATATCTTATGATGTTTCTTTTTCTGTGTGACTTATTTCAGTTAGAATCATCATACCTGAATCCACTCATTGTGCTGCTAAGGGCCTGATGACATAGATTTCATTGCTGAGTGATATTGCTTTGTAAGTAAATACCACATCTTCTTTATCCATTTTTCACTTTCTGCGATGTTGAACTTGTACTGTAAACGAGGTTCTTGTAAACAGAGGCGTCCCAAACTTTGGGGTGGCTGTGTCTTTTTGATTTTAATTTCCCTAAGCTATAGGACCATAAGTGGAAGTGCCCTAGGCTCTGTTGCTTTGTTTTTTAGATGTTTCAGGAAACACCATACACTTCTCCCGAGTGTCTGTTGGCAATTTACATCCCGCCCATCAGCATAACAAGGCTCCCAGTTCTCCATGGCCTGTCCTGCCTTTCTGGATTTTACACTTTTTTCAGATGGCCCTTTTGACCGGGGGGAAGTGAGACTTCAGTGTAGTGTAGATTTACTTTGCAAGCTTGCTTGGTTGGCCAAAAAGGGCGTATGCGTTTTTTCCTGAATATATTCAGGAAAAAACGCATACGCCCTTTTTGGCCAAGTGCATCATTGTGGACGTTCTGCCTCTTTTCCTATGCTTTCAATGCAATTCCAGTCTACCTCCTGAAATCGGTTTCCTGCAATTCTGCCCCGCTTTCAAGTCCTCTTGGCAGCCTTACTTCAGTATATTTTTGGACGATAGCTGTCATTTATAACTCTGCAGATTTGTGAATTACAGTGACCCTGAGCTCCTTTCTTCAACTCGCTTTCTTTTGAGCTGGCCGCAACACCGCAGGATGGCTTCAGGCCCTAATCTGGTTCCGGCACGGCACGCTGAGCCTTTGGTTAATTCCTCTTCCTGGTGGGAAATGAGAGTTAAATTTGCCCGTCCAGACACCTCCAGCTAGTCTCTCATTGGTTCTCGCTATTCCTGTTCATCTTCCGCAGAAATTGCAAACTGGGCCAAACAGGAGGTTAAAGGGACTGACTCTCCAAGTCGGGAGGGTGTTAGTAAAGCGTCTGGAATGTTGCACCCGAGTACCAGGGTACGAAAACTGAGACATATTTGAACATGTCTCCCGATCACATGGTTGATCATTCTCTAGGTTCCACATGCATGTTTTAGCTGAAGGAAGAATACCTTAAACCTGGGTAGTTGAAACCCGTGGAATGGGTACCATGCAATATGACTTCAAAGGGTCTTCATTTGCTCACCGAACCTCTCCAATCCTATCACTGCTGCGTTTATGCCCCTGTACACATGCTTGATTCTCTTTCGGAGACATAGCAATCCATAGGTTTTAAGATACTTACTAGTCAGGTACATTCTTAGGCATTTAATATGCGGTGTTGAGTCCATTTCGTTGAGCAAGGAGTAGCTCTTGTCTATTCCATATTTGGCTTAAGGAACTTTATCTGTGTTCATTTCAATCTCTGGTTTTATGCAGCACCCCAACTCACCTTTACCCTTAAGCAAGCATAAGTTGGTTTTCTAAATTTGAGACCCTGTTCTGTTCTGTAATTCAGTTCCTGTGTAGCCAAGTTTACATTCCGTGTATTACTGATATCTTATGATGGTTCTTTTTCTGTGTGACTTATTTCAGTTAGAATCATCATACCTGAATCCACTCATTGTGCTGCTAAGGGCCTGATGACATAGATTTCATTGCTGAGTGATATTGCTTTGTAAGTAAATACCACAACTTCTTTATCCATTTTTCACTTTCTGCGATGTTGAACTTGTACAGTAAACGAGGTTCTTGTAAACAGAGGCGTCCCAAACTTTGGGGTGGCTGTGTCTTTTTGATTTTAATTTCCCTAAGCTATAGGACCATAAGTGGAAGTGCCCTAGGCTCTGTTGCTTTGTTTTTTAGATGTTTCAGGAAACACCATACACTTCTCCCGAGTGTCTGTTGGCAATTTACATCCCGCCCATCAGCATAACAAGGCTCCCAGTTCTCCATGGCCTGTCCTGCCTTTCTGGATTTTACACTTTTTTCAGATGGCCCTTTTGACCGGGGGGAAGTGAGACTTCATTGTAGTGCAGATTTCCTTTGCAAGCTTGCTTGGTTGGCCAAAAAGGGCGTATGCGTTTCTTCCTGAATATATTCAGGAAAAAACGCATACGCCCTTTTTGGCCAAGTGCATCATTGTGGACGTTCTGCCTCTTTTCCTATGCTTTCAATGCAATTCCAGTCTGCCTCCTGAAATCGGTTTCCTGCAATTCTGCCCCGCTTTCAAGTCCTCTTGGCAGCCTTACTTCAGTATATTTTTGGACGATAGCTGTCATTTATAACTCTGCAGGTTTGTGAATTACAGTGCCCCTGAGCTCCTTTCTTCAACTCGCTTTCTTTTGAGCTGGCCGCAACACTGCAGGATGGCTTCAGGCCCTAATCTGGTTCCGGCACGGCACGCTGAGCCTTTGGTTAATTCCTCTTCCTGGTGGGAAATGAGAGTTAAATTTGCCCGTCCAGACACCTTCCAGCTACTCTCTCATTGGTTCTCGCTATTCCTGTTCATCTTGCGCAGAAATTGCAAACTGGGCCAAACAGGAGGTTAAAGGGACTGACTCTCCAAGTCGGGAGGGTGTTAGTAAAGCGTCTGGAATGTTGCACCCGAGTACCAGGGTACGAAAACTGAGACATATTTGAACACGTCTCCCGATCACATGGTTGATCATACTCTAGGTTCCACATGCATGTTTTAGCTGAAGGAAGAATACCTTAAACCTGGGTAGTTGAAACCCGTGGAATGGGTACCATGCAATATGACTTCAAAGGGTCTTCATTTGCTCACCGAACCTCTCCAATCCTATCACTGCTGCGTTTATGCCCCTGTACACATGCTTGATTCTCTTTCGGAGACATAGCAATCCATAGGTTTTAAGATACTTACTAGTCAGGTACATTCTTAGGCATTTAATATGCGGTGTTGAGTCCATTTCGTTGAGCAAGGAGTAGCTCTTGTCTATTCCATATTTGGCTTAAGGAACTTTATCTGTGTTCATTTCAATCTCTGGTTTTATGCAGCACCCCAACTCACCTTTCCCCTTAAGCAAGCATAAGTTGGTTTTCTAAATTTGAGACCCTGTTCTGTTCTGTAATTCAGTTCCTGTGTAGCCAAGTTTACATTCCGTGTATTACTGATATCTTATGATGGTTCTTTTTCTGTGTGACTTATTTCAGTTAGAATCATCATACCTGAATCCACTCATTGTGCTGCTAAGGGCCTGATGACATAGATTTCATTGCTGAGTGATATTGCTTTGTAAGTAAATACCACAACTTCTTTATCCATTTTTCACTTTCTGCGATGTTGAACTTGTACGGTAAACGAGGTTCTTGTAAACAGAGGCGTCCCAAACTTTGGGGTGGCTGTGTCTTTTTGATTTTAATTTCCCTAAGCTATAGGACCATAAGTGGAAGTGCCCTAGGCTCTGTTGCTTTGTTTTTTAGATGTTTCAGGAAACACCATACACTTCTCCCGAGTGTCTGTTGGCAATTTACATCCCGCCCATCAGCATAACAAGGCTCACAGTTCTCCATGGCCTGTCCTGTCTTTCTGGATTTTACACTTTTTTCAGATGGCCCTTTTGACCGGGGGGAAGTGAGACTGCATTGTAGTGCAGATTTCCTTTGCAAGCTTGCTTGGTTGGCCAAAAAGGGCGTATGCGTTTTTTCCTGAATATATTCAGGAAAAAACGCATACGCCCTTTTTGGCCAGGTGCATCATTGTGGACGTTCTGCCTCTTTTCCTATGCTTTCAATGCAATTCCAGTCTACCTCCTGAAATCGGTTTCCTGCAATTCTGCCCCGCTTTCAAGTCCTCTTGGCAGCCTTACTTCAGTATATTTTTGGACGATAGCTGTCATTTATAACTCTGCAGGTTTGTGAATTACAGTGCCCCTGAGCTCCTTTCTTCAACTCGCTTTCTTTTGAGCTGGCCGCAACACCGCAGGATGGCTTCAGGCCCTAATCTGGTTCCGGCACGGCACGCTGAGCCTTTGGTTAATTCCTCTTCCTGGTGGGAAATGAGAGTTAAATTTGCCCGTCCAGACACCTTCCAGCTAGTCTCTCATTGGTTCTCGCTATTCCTGTTCATCTTCCGCAGAAATTGCAAACTGGGCCAAACAGGAGGTTAAAGGGACTGACTCTCCAAGTCGGGAGGGTGTTAGTAAAGCGTCTGGAATGTTGCACCCGAGTACCAGGGTACGAAAACTGAGACATATTTGAACACGTCTCCCGATCACATGGTTGATCATACTCTAGGTTCCACATGCATGTTTTAGCTGAAGGAAGAATACCTTAAACCTGGGTAGTTGAAACCCGTGGAATGGGTACCATGCAATATGACTTCAAAGGGTCTTCATTTGCTCACCGAACCTCTCCAATCCTATCACTGCTGCGTTTATGCCCCTGTACACATGCTTGATTCTCTTTCGGAGACATAGCAATCCATAGGTTTTAAGATACTTACTAGTCAGGTACATTCTTAGGCATTTAATATGCGGTGTTGAGTCCATTTCGTTGAGCAAGGAGTAGCTCTTGTCTATTCCATATTTGGCTTAAGGAACTTTATCTGTGCTCATTTCAATCTCTGGTTTTATGCAGCACCCCAACTCACCTTTCCCCTTAAGCAAGCATAAGTTGGTTTTCTAAATTTGAGACCCTGTTCTGTTCTGTAATTCAGTTCCTGTGTAGCCAAGTTTACATTCCGTGTATTACTGATATCTTATGATGTTTCTTTTTCTGTGTGACTTATTTCAGTTAGAATCATCATACCTGAATCCACTCATTGTGCTGCTAAGGGCCTGATGACATAGATTTCATTGCTGAGTGATATTGCTTTGTAAGTAAATACCACAACTTCTTTATCCATTTTTCACTTTCTGCGATGTTGAACTTGTACTGTAAACGAGGTTCTTGTAAACAGAGGCGTCCCAAACTTTGGGGTGGCTGTGTCTTTTTGATTTTAATTTCCCTAAGCTATAGGACCATAAGTGGAAGTGCCCTAGGCTCTGTTGCTTTGTTTTTTAGATGTTTCAGGAAACACCATACACTTCTCCCGAGTGTCTGTTGGCAATTTACATCCCGCCCATCAGCATAACAAGGCTCCCAGTTCTCCATGGCCTGTCCTGTCTTTCTGGATTTTACACTTTTTTCAGATGGCCCTTTTGACCGGGGGGAAGTGAGACTTCATTGTAGTGCAGATTTCCTTTGCAAGCTTGCTTGGTTGGCCAAAAAGGGCGTATGCGTTTTTTCCTGAATATATTCAGGAAAAAACGCATACGCCCTTTTTGGCCAAGTGCATCATTGTGGACGTTCTGCCTCTTTTCCTATGCTTTCAATGCAATTCCAGTCTACCTCCTGAAATCGGTTTCCTGCAATTCTGCCCCGCTTTCAAGTCCTCTTGGCAGCCTTACTTCAGTATATTTTTGGACGATAGCTGTCATTTATAACTCTGCAGGTTTGTGAATTACAGTGCCCCTGAGCTCCTTTCTTCAACTCGCTTTCTTTTGAGCTGGCCGCAACACCGCAGGATGGCTTCAGGCCCTAATCTGGTTCCGGCACGGCACGCTGAGCCTTTGGTTAATTCCTCTTCCTGGTGGGAAATGAGAGTTAAATTTGCCCGTCCAGACACCTTCCAGCTAGTCTCTCATTGGTTCTCGCTATTCCTGTTCATCTTCCGCAGAAATTGCAAACTGGGCCAAACAGGAGGTTAAAGGGACTGACTCTCCAAGTCGGGAGGGTGTTAGTAAAGCGTCTGGAATGTTGCACCCGAGTACCAGGGTACGAAAACTGAGACATATTTGAACACGTCTCCCGATCACATGGTTGATCATACTCTAGGTTCCACATGCATGTTTTAGCTGAAGGAAGAATACCTTAAACCTGGGTAGTTGAAACCCGTGAAATGGGTACCATGCAATATGACTTCAAAGGGTCTTCATTTGCTCACCGAACCTCTCCAATCCTATCACTGCTGCGTTTATGCCCCTGTACACATGCTTGATTCTCTTTCGGAGACATAGCAATCCATAGGTTTTAAGATACTTACTAGTCAGGTACATTCTTAGGCATTTAATATGCGGTGTTGAGTCCATTTCGTTGAGCAAGGAGTAGCTCTTGTCTATTCCATATTTGGCTTAAGGAACTTTATCTGTGCTCATTTCAATCTCTGGTTTTATGCAGCACCCCAACTCACCTTTCCCCTTAAGCAAGCATAAGTTGGTTTTCTAAATTTGAGACCCTGTTCTGTTCTGTAATTCAGTTCCTGTGTAGCCAAGTTTACATTCCGTGTATTACTGATATCTTATGATGTTTCTTTTTCTGTGTGACTTATTTCAGTTAGAATCATCATACCTGAATCCACTCATTGTGCTGCTAAGGGCCTGATGACATAGATTTCATTGCTGAGTGATATTGCTTTGTAAGTAAATACCACAACTTCTTTATCCATTTTTCACTTTCTGCAATGTTGAACTTGTACGGTAAACGAGGTTCTTGTAAACAGAGGCGTCCCAAACTTTGGGGTGGCTGTGTCTTTTTGATTTTAATTTCCCTAAGCTATAGGACCATAAGTGGAAGTGCCCTAGGCTCTGTTGCTTTGTTTCTTAGATGTTTCAGGAAACACCATACACTTCTCCCGAGTGTCTGTTGGCAATTTACATCCCGCCCATCAGCATAACAAGGCTCCCAGTTCTCCATGGCCTGTCCTGCCTTTCTGGATTTTACACGTTTTTCAGATGGCCCTTTTGACCGGGGGGAAGTGAGACTTCATTGTAGTGCAGATTTCCTTTGCAAGCTTGCTTGGTTGGCCAAAAAGGGCGTATGCGTTTTTTCCTGAATATATTCAGGAAAAAACGCATACGCCCTTTTTGGCCAAGTGCATCATTGTGGACGTTCTGCCTCTTTTCCTATGCTTTCAATGCAATTCCAGTCTGCCTCCTGAAATCGGTTTCCTGCAATTCTGCCCCGCTTTCAAGTCCTCTTGGCAGCCTTACTTCAGTATATTTTTGGACGATAGCTGTCATTTATAACTCTGCAGGTTTGTGAATTACAGTGCCCCTGAGCTCCTTTCTTCAACTCGCTTTCTTTTGAGCTGGCCGCAACACCGCAGGATGGCTTCAGGCCCTAATCTGGTTCCGGCACGGCACGCTGAGCCTTTGGTTAATTCCTCTTCCTGGTGGGAAATGAGAGTTAAATTTGCCCGTCCAGACACCTTCCAGCTAGTCTCTCATTGGTTCTCGCTATTCCTGTTCATCTTCCGCAGAAATTGCAAACTGGGCCAAACAGGAGGTTAAAGGGACTGACTCTCCAAGTCGGGAGGGTGTTAGTAAAGCGTCTGGAATGTTGCACCCGAGTACCAGGGTACGAAAACTGAGACATATTTGAACACGTCTCCCGATCACATGGTTGATCATACTCTAGGTTCCACATGCATGTTTTAGCTGAAGGAAGAATACCTTAAACCTGGGTAGTTGAAACCCGTGGAATGGGTACCATGCAATATGACTTCAAAGGGTCTTCATTTGCTCACCGAACCTCTCCAATCCTATCACTGCTGCGTTTATGCCCCTGTACACATGCTTGATTCTCTTTCGGAGACATAGCAATCCATAGGTTTTAAGATACTTACTAGTCAGGTACATTCTTAGGCATTTAATATGCGGTGTTGAGTCCATTTCGTTGAGCAAGGAGTAGCTCTTGTCTATTCCATATTTGGCTTAAGGAACTTTATCTGTGCTCATTTCAATCTCTGGTTTTATGCAGCACCCCAACTCACCTTTCCCCTTAAGCAAGCATAAGTTGGTTTTCTAAATTTGAGACCCTGTTCTGTTCTGTAATTCAGTTCCTGTGTAGCCAAGTTTACATTCCGTGTATTACTGATATCTTATGATGTTTCTTTTTCTGTGTGACTTATTTCAGTTAGAATCATCATACCTGAATCCACTCATTGTGCTGCTAAGGGCCTGATGACATAGATTTCATTGCTGAGTGATATTGCTTTGTAAGTAAATACCACAACTTCTTTATCCATTTTTCACTTTCTGCGATGTTGAACTTGTACGGTAAATGAGGTTCTTGTAAACAGAGGCGTCCCAAACTTTGGGGTGGCTGTGTCTTTTTGATTTTAATTTCCCTAAGCTATAGGACCATAAGTGGAAGTGCCCTAGGCTCTGTTGCTTTGTTTTTTAGATGTTTCAGGAAACACCATACACTTCTCCCGAGTGTCTGTTGGCAATTTACATCCCGCCCATCAGCATAACAAGGCTCCCAGTTCTCCATGGCCTGTCCTGTCTTTCTGGATTTTACACTTTTTTCAGATGGCCCTTTTGACCGGGGGGAAGTGAGACTTCATTGTAGTGCAGATTTCCTTTGCAAGCTTGCTTGGTTGGCCAAAAAGGGCGTATGCGTTTTTTCCTGAATATATTCAGGAAAAAACGCATACGCCCTTTTTGGCCAAGTGCATCATTGTGGACGTTCTGCCTCTTTTCCTATGCTTTCAATGCAATTCCAGTCTACCTCCTGAAATCGGTTTCCTGCAATTCTGCCCCGCTTTCAAGTCCTCTTGGCAGCCTTACTTCAGTATATTTTTGGACGATAGCTGTCATTTATAACTCTGCAGGTTTGTGAATTACAGTGCCCCTGAGCTCCTTTCTTCAACTCGCTTTCTTTTGAGCTGGCCGCAACACCGCAGGATGGCTTCAGGCCCTAATCTGGTTCCGGCACGGCACGCTGAGCCTTTGGTTAATTCCTCTTCCTGGTGGGAAATGAGAGTTAAATTTGCCCGTCCAGACACCTTCCAGCTAGTCTCTCATTGGTTCTCGCTATTCCTGTTCATCTTCCGCAGAAATTGCAAACTGGGCCAAACAGGAGGTTAAAGGGACTGACTCTCCAAGTCGGGAGGGTGTTAGTAAAGCGTCTGGAATGTTGCACCCGAGTACCAGGGTACGAAAACTGAGACATATTTGAACACGTCTCCCGATCACATGGTTGATCATACTCTAGGTTCCACATGCATGTTTTAGCTGAAGGAAGAATACCTTAAACCTGGGTAGTTGAAACCCGTGGAATGGGTACCATGCAATATGACTTCAAAGGGTCTTCATTTGCTCACCGAACCTCTCCAATCCTATCACTGCTGTGTTTATGCCCCTGTACACATGCTTGATTCTCTTTCGGAGACATAGCAATCCATAGGTTTTAAGATACTTACTAGTCAGGTACATTCTTAGGCATTTAATATGCGGTGTTGAGTCCATTTCGTTGAGCAAGGAGTAGCTCTTGTCTATTCCATATTTGGCTTAAGGAACTTTATCTGTGCTCATTTCAATCTCTGGTTTTATGCAGCACCCCAACTCACCTTTCCCCTTAAGCAAGCATAAGTTGGTTTTCTAAATTTGAGACCCTGTTCTGTTCTGTAATTCAGTTCCTGTGTAGCCAAGTTTACATTCCGTGTATTACTGATATCTTATGATGTTTCTTTTTCTGTGTGACTTATTTCAGTTAGAATCATCATACCTGAATCCACTCATTGTGCTGCTAAGGGCCTGATGACATAGATTTCATTGCTGAGTGATATTGCTTTGTAAGTAAATACCACAAATTCTTTATCCATTTTTCACTTTCTGCAATGTTGAACTTGTACGGTAAACGAGGTTCTTGTAAACAGAGGCGTCCCAAACTTTGGGGTGGCTGTGTCTTTTTGATTTTAATTTCCCTAAGCTATAGGACCATAAGTGGAAGTGCCCTAGGCTCTGTTGCTTTGTTTCTTAGATGTTTCAGGAAACACCATACACTTCTCCCGAGTGTCTGTTGGCAATTTACATCCCGCCCATCAGCATAACAAGGCTCCCAGTTCTCCATGGCCTGTCCTGCCTTTCTGGATTTTACACGTTTTTCAGATGGCCCTTTTGACCGGGGTGAAGTGAGACTTCATTGTAGTGCAGATTTCCTTTGCAAGCTTGCTTGGTTGGCCAAAAAGGGCGTATGCGTTTTTTCCTGAATATATTCAGGAAAAAACGCATACGCCCTTTTTGGCCAAGTGCATCATTGTGGACGTTCTGCCTCTTTTCCTATGCTTTCAATGCAATTCCAGTCTGCCTCCTGAAATCGGTTTCCTGCAATTCTGCCCCGCTTTCAAGTCCTCTTGGCAGCCTTACTTCAGTATATTTTTGGACGATAGCTGTCATTTATAACTCTGCAGGTTTGTGAATTACAGTGCCCCTGAGCTCCTTTCTTCAACTCGCTTTCTTTTGAGCTGGCCGCAACACCGCAGGATGGCTTCAGGCCCTAATCTGGTTCCGGCACGGCACGCTGAGCCTTTGGTTAATTCCTCTTCCTGGTGGGAAATGAGAGTTAAATTTGCCCGTCCAGACACCTTCCAGCTAGTCTCTCATTGGTTCTCGCTATTCCTGTTCATCTTCCGCAGAAATTGCAAACTGGGCCAAACAGGAGGTTAAAGGGACTGACTCTCCAAGTCGGGAGGGTGTTAGTAAAGCGTCTGGAATGTTGCACCCGAGTACCAGGGTACGAAAACTGAGACATATTTGAACACGTCTCCCGATCACATGGTTGATCATACTCTAGGTTCCACATGCATGTTTTAGCTGAAGGAAGAATACCTTAAACCTGGGTAGTTGAAACCCGTGGAATGGGTACCATGCAATATGACTTCAAAGGGTCTTCATTTGCTCACCGAACCTCTCCAATCCTATCACTGCTGCGTTTATGCCCCTGTACACATGCTTGATTCTCTTTCGGAGACATAGCAATCCATAGGTTTTAAGATACTTACTAGTCAGGTACATTCTTAGGCATTTAATATGCGGTGTTGAGTCCATTTCGTTGAGCAAGGAGTAGCTCTTGTCTATTCCATATTTGGCTTAAGGAACTTTATCTGTGCTCATTTCAATCTCTGGTTTTATGCAGCACCCCAACTCACCTTTCCCCTTAAGCAAGCATAAGTTGGTTTTCTAAATTTGAGACCCTGTTCTGTTCTGTAATTCAGTTCCTGTGTAGCCAAGTTTACATTCCGTGTATTACTGATATCTTATGATGTTTCTTTTTCTGTGTGACTTATTTCAGTTAGAATCATCATACCTGAATCCACTCATTGTGCTGCTAAGGGCCTGATGACATAGATTTCATTGCTGAGTGATATTGCTTTGTAAGTAAATACCACATCTTCTTTATCCATTTTTCACTTTCTGCGATGTTGAACTTGTACTGTAAACGAGGTTCTTGTAAACAGAGGCGTCCCAAACTTTGGGGTGGCTGTGTCTTTTTGATTTTAATTTCCCTAAGCTATAGGACCATAAGTGGAAGTGCCCTAGGCTCTGTTGCTTTGTTTTTTAGATGTTTCAGGAAACACCATACACTTCTCCCGAGTGTCTGTTGGCAATTTACATCCCGCCCATCAGCATAACAAGGCTCCCAGTTCTCCATGGCCTGTCCTGCCTTTCTGGATTTTACACTTTTTTCAGATGGCCCTTTTGACCGGGGGGAAGTGAGACTTCATTGTAGTGTAGATTTACTTTGCAAGCTTGCTTGGTTGGCCAAAAAGGGCCTATGCGTTTTTTCCTGAATATATTCAGGAAAAACCGCATACGCCCTTTTTGGCCAAGTGCATCATTGTGGACGTTCTGCCTCTTTTCCTATGCTTTCAATGCAATTCCAGTCTACCTCCTGAAATCGGTTTCCTGCAATTCTGCCCCGCTTTCAAGTCCTCTTGGCAGCCTTACTTCAGTATATTTTTGGACGATAGCTGTCATTTATAACTCTGCAGGTTTGTGAATTACAGTGCCCCTGAGCTCCTTTCTTCAACTCGCTTTCTTTTGAGCTGGCCGCAACACCGCAGGATGGCTTCAGGCCCTAATCTGGTTCCGGCACGGCACGCTGAGCCTTTGGTTAATTCCTCTTCCTGGTGGGAAATGAGAGTTAAATTTGCCCGTCCAGACACCTCCAGCTAGTCTCTCATTGGTTCTCGCTATTCCTGTTCATCTTCCGCAGAAATTGCAAACTGGGCCAAACAGGAGGTTAAAGGGACTGACTCTCCAAGTCGGGAGGGTGTTAGTAAAGCGTCTGGAATGTTGCACCCGAGTACCAGGGTACGAAAACTGAGACATATTTGAACACGTCTCCCGATCACATGGTTGATCATTCTCTAGGTTCCACATGCATGTTTTAGCTGAAGGAAGAATACCTTAAACCTGGGTAGTTGAAACCCGTGGAATGGGTACCATGCAATAGGACTTCAAAGGGTCTTCATTTGCTCACCGAACCTCTCCAATCCTATCACTGCTGCGTTTATGCCCCTGTACACATGCTTGATTCTCTTTCGGAGACATAGCAATCCATAGGTTTTAAGATACTTACTAGTCAGGTACATTCTTAGGCATTTAATATGCGGTGTTGAGTCCATTTCGTTGAGCAAGGAGTAGCTCTTGTCTATTCCATATTTGGCTTAAGGAACTTTATCTGTGCTCATTTCAATCTCTGGTTTTATGCAGCACCCCAACTCACCTTTCCCCTTAAGCAAGCATAAGTTGGTTTTCTAAATTTGAGACCCTGTTCTGTTCTGTAATTCAGTTCCTGTGTAGCCAAGTTTACATTCCGTGTATTACTGATATCTTATGATGTTTCTTTTTCTGTGTGACTTATTTCAGTTAGAATCATCATACCTGAATCCACTCATTGTGCTGCTAAGGGCCTGATGACATAGATTTCATTGCTGAGTGATATTGCTTTGTAAGTAAATACCACAACTTCTTTATCCATTTTTCACTTTCTGCGATGTTGAACTTGTACTGTAAACGAGGTTCTTGTAAACAGAGGCGTCCCAAACTTTGGGGTGGCTGTGTCTTTTTGATTTTAATTTCCCTAAGCTATAGGACCATAAGTGGAAGTGCCCTAGGCTCTGTTGCTTTGTTTTTTAGATGTTTCAGGAAACACCATACACTTCTCCCGAGTGTCTGTTGGCAATTTACATCCCGCCCATCAGCATAACAAGGCTCCCAGTTCTCCATGGCCTGTCCTGCCTTTCTGGATTTTACACTTTTTTCAGATGGCCCTTTTGACCGGGGGGAAGTGAGACTTCATTGTAGTGCAGATTTCCTTTGCAAGCTTGCTTGGTTGGCCAAAAAGGGCGTATGCGTTTTTTCCTGAATATATTCAGGAAAAAACGCATACGCCCTTTTTGGCCAAGTGCATCATTGTGGACGTTCTGCCTCTTTTCCTATGCTTTCAATGCAATTCCAGTCTACCTCCTGAAATCGGTTTCCTGCAATTCTGCCCTGCTTTCAAGTCCTCTTGGCAGCCTTACTTCAGTATATTTTTGGACGATAGCTGTCATTTATAACTCTGCAGGTTTGTGAATTACAGTGCCCCTGAGCTCCTTTCTTCAACTCGCTTTCTTTTGAGCTGGCCGCAACACCGCAGGATGGCTTCAGGCCCTAATCTGGTTCCGGCACGGCACGCTGAGCCTTTGGTTAATTCCTCTTCCTGGTGGGAAATGAGAGTTAAATTTGCCCGTCCAGACACCTCCAGCTAGTCTCTCATTGGTTCTCGCTATTCCTGTTCATCTTCCGCAGAAATTGCAAACTGGGCCAAACAGGAGGTTAAAGGGACTGACTCTCCAAGTCGGGAGGGTGTTAGTAAAGCGTCTGGAATGTTGCACCCGAGTACCAGGGTACGAAAACTGAGACATATTTGAACACGTCTCCCGATCACATGGTTGATCATACTCTAGGTTCCACATGCATGTTTTAGCTGAAGGAAGAATACCTTAAACCTGGGTAGTTGAAACCCGTGGAATGGGTACCATGCAATATGACTTCAAAGGGTCTTCATTTGCTCACCGAACCTCTCCAATCCTATCACTGCTGCGTTTATGCCCCTGTACACATGCTTGATTCTCTTTCGGAGACATAGCAATCCATAGGTTTTAAGATACTTACTAGTCAGGTACATTCTTAGGCATTTAATATGCGGTGTTGAGTCCATTTCGTTGAGCAAGGAGTAGCTCTTGTCTATTCCATATTTGGCTTAAGGAACTTTATCTGTGTTCATTTCAATCTCTGGTTTTATGCAGCACCCCAACTCACCTTTCCCCTTAAGCAAGCATAAGTTGGTTTTCTAAATTTGAGACCCTGTTCTGTTCTGTAATTCAGTCCCTGTGTAGCCAAGTTTACATTCCGTGTATTACTGATATCTTATGATGGTTCTTTTTCTGTGTGACTTATTTCAGTTAGAATCATCATACCTGAATCCACTCATTGTGCTGCTAAGGGCCTGATGACATAGATTTCATTGCTGAGTGATATTGCTTTGTAAGTAAATACCACAACTTCTTTATCCATTTTTCACTTTCTGCGATGTTGAACTTGTACGGTAAACGAGGTTCTTGTAAACAGAGGCGTCCCAAACTTTGGGGTGGCTGTGTCTTTTTGATTTTAATTTCCCTAAGCTATAGGACCATAAGTGGAAGTGCCCTAGGCTCTGTTGCTTTGTTTTTTAGATGTTTCAGGAAACACCATACACTTCTCCCGAGTGTCTGTTGGCAATTTACATCCCGCCCATCAGCATAACAAGGCTCCCAGTTCTCCATGGCCTGTCCTGCCTTTCTGGATTTTACACTTTTTTCAGATGGCCCTTTTGACCGGGAGGAAGTGAGACTTCATTGTAGTGCAGATTTCCTTTGCAAGCTTGCTTGGTTGGCCAAAAAGGGCGTATGCGTTTTTTCCTGAATATATTCAGGAAAAAACGCATACGCCCTTTTTGGCCAAGTGCATCATTGTGGACGTTCTGCCTCTTTTCCTATGCTTTCAATGCAATTCCAGTCTACCTCCTGAAATCGGTTTCCTGCAATTCTGCCCCGCTTTCAAGTCCTCTTGGCAGCCTTACTTCAGTATATTTTTGGACGATAGCTGTCATTTATAACTCTGCAGGTTTGTGAATTACAGTGCCCCTGAGCTCCTTTCTTCAACTCGCTTTCTTTTGAGCTGGCCGCAACACCGCAGGATGGCTTCAGGCCCTAATCTGGTTCCGGCACGGCACGCTGAGCCTTTGGTTAATTCCTCTTCCTGGTGGGAAATGAGAGTTAAATTTGCCCGTCCAGACACCTCCAGCTAGTCTCTCATTGGTTCTCGCTATTCCTGTTCATGTTCCGCAGAAATTGCAAACTGGGCCAAACAGGAGGTTAAAGGGACTGACTCTCCAAGTCGGGAGGGTGTTAGTAAAGCGTCTGGAATGTTGCACCCGAGTACCAGGGTACGAAAACTGAGACATATTTGAACACGTCTCCCGATCACATGGTTGATCAGACTCTAGGTTCCACATGCATGTTTTAGCTGAAGGAAGAATACCTTAAACCTGGGTAGTTGAAACCCGTGGAATGGGTACCATGCAATATGACTTCAAAGGGTCTTCATTTGCTCACCGAACCTCTCCAATCCTATCACTGCTGCGTTTATGCCCCTGTACACATGCTTGATTCTCTTTCGGAGACATAGCAATCCATAGGTTTTAAGATACTTACTAGTCAGGTACATTCTTAGGCATTTAATATGCGGTGTTGAGTCCATTTCGTTGAGCAAGGAGTAGCTCTTGTCTATTCCATATTTGGCTTAAGGAACTTTATCTGTGCTCATTTCAATCTCTGGTTTTATGCAGCACCCCAACTCACCTTTCCCCTTAAGCAAGCATAAGTTGGTTTTCTAAATTTGAGACCCTGTTCTGTTCTGTAATTCAGTTCCTGTGTAGCCAAGTTTACATTCCGTGTATTACTGATATCTTATGATGTTTCTTTTTCTGTGTGACTTATTTCAGTTAGAATCATCATACCTGAATCCACTCATTGTGCTGCTAAGGGCCTGATGACATAGATTTCATTGCTGAGTGATATTGCTTTGTAAGTAAATACCACAACTTCTTTATCCATTTTTCACTTTCTGCGATGTTGAACTTGTACTGTAAACGAGGTTCTTGTAAACAGAGGTGTCCCAAACTTTGGGGTGGCTATGTCTTTTTGATTTTAATTTCCCTAAGCTATAGGACCATAAGTGGAAGTGCCCTAGGCTCTGTTGCTTTGTTTTTTAGATGTTTCAGGAAACACCATACACTTCTCCCGAGTGTCTGTTGGCAATTTACATCCCGCCCATCAGCATAACAAGGCTCCCAGTTCTCCATGGCCTGTCCTGCCTTTCTGGATTTTACACTTTTTTCAGATGGCCCTTTTGACCGGGGGGAAGTGAGACTTCATTGTAGTGCAGATTTCCTTTGCAAGCTTGCTTGGTTGGCCAAAAAGGGCGTATGCGTTTTTTCCTGAATATATTCAGGAAAAAACGCATACGCCCTTTTTGGCCAAGTGCATCATTGTGGACGTTCTGCCTCTTTTCCTATGCTTTCAATGCAATTCCAGTCTACCTCCTGAAATCGGTTTCCTGCAATTCTGCCCCGCTTTCAAGTCCTCTTGGCAGCCTTACTTCAGTATATTTTTGGACGATAGCTGTCATTTATAACTCTGCAGGTTTGTGAATTACAGTGCCCCTGAGCTCCTTTCTTCAACTCGCTTTCTTTTGAGCTGGCCGCAACACCGCAGGATGGCTTCAGGCCCTAATCTGGTTCCGGCACGGCACGCTGAGCCTTTGGTTAATTCCTCTTCCTGGTGGGATATGAGAGTTAAATTTGCCCGTCCAGACACCTCCAGCTAGTCTCTCATTGGTTCTCGCTATTCCTGTTCATCTTCCGCAGAAATTGCAAACTGGGCCAAACAGGAGGTTAAAGGGACTGACTCTCCAAGTCGGGAGGGTGTTAGTAAAGCGTCTGGAATGTTGCACCCGAGTACCAGGGTACGAAAACTGAGACATATTTGAACACGTCTCCCGATCACATGGTTGATCATACTCTAGGTTCCACATGCATGTTTTAGCTGAAGGAAGAATACCTTAAACCTGGGTAGTTGAAACCCGTGGAATGGGTACCATGCAATATGACTTCAAAGGGTCTTCATTTGCTCACCGAACCTCTCCAATCCTATCACTGCTGCGTTTATGCCCCTGTACACATGCTTGATTCTCTTTCGGAGACATAGCAATCCATAGGTTTTAAGATACTTACTAGTCAGGTACATTCTTAGGCATTTAATATGCGGTGTTGAGTCCATTTCGTTGAGCAAGGAGTAGCTCTTGTCTATTCCATATTTGGCTTAAGGAACTTTATCTGTGCTCACTTCAATCTCTGGTTTTATGCAGCACCCCAACTCACCTTTACCCTTAAGCAAGCATAAGTTGGTTTTCTAAATTTGAGACCCTGTTCTGTTCTGTAATTCAGTTCCTGTGTAGCCAAGTTTACATTCCGTGTATTACTGATATCTTATGATGGTTCTTTTTCTGTGTGACTTATTTCAGTTAGAATCATCATACCTGAATCCACTCATTGTGCTGCTAAGGGCCTGATGACATAGATTTCATTGCTGAGTGATATTGCTTTGTAAGTAAATACCACAACTTCTTTATCCATTTTTCACTTTCTGCGATGTTGAACTTGTACGGTAAACGAGGTTCTTGTAAACAGAGGCGTCCCAAACTTTGGGGTGGCTGTGTCTTTTTGATTTTAATTTCCCTAAGCTATAGGACCATAAGTGGAAGTGCCCTAGGCTCTGTTGCTTTGTTTTTTAGATGTTTCAGGAAACACCATACACTTCTCCCGAGTGTCTGTTGGCAATTTACATCCCGCCCATCAGCATAACAAGGCTCCCAGTTCTCCATGGCCTGTCCTGCCTTTCTGGATTTTACACTTTTTTCAGATGGCCCTTTTGACCGGGGGGAAGTGAGACTTCATTGTAGTGCAGATTTCCTTTGCAAGCTTGCTTGGTTGGCCAAAAAGGGCGTATGCGTTTCTTCCTGAATATATTCAGGAAAAAACGCATACGCCCTTTTTGGCCAAGTGCATCATTGTGGACGTTCTGCCTCTTTTCCTATGCTTTCAATGCAATTCCAGTCTGCCTCCTGAAATCGGTTTCCTGCAATTCTGCCCCGCTTTCAAGTCCTCTTGGCAGCCTTACTTCAGTATATTTTTGGACGATAGCTGTCATTTATAACTCTGCAGGTTTGTGAATTACAGTGCCCCTGAGCTCCTTTCTTCAACTCGCTTTCTTTTGAGCTGGCCGCAACACTGCAGGATGGCTTCAGGCCCTAATCTGGTTCCGGCACGGCACGCTGAGACTTTGGTTAATTCCTCTTCCTGGTGGGAAATGAGAGTTAAATTTGCCCGTCCAGACACCTTCCAGCTAGTCTCTCATTGGTTCTCGCTATTCCTGTTCATCTTCCGCAGAAATTGCAAACTGGGCCAAACAGGAGGTTAAAGGGACTGACTCTCCAAGTCGGGAGGGTGTTAGTAAAGCATCTGGAATGTTGCACCCGAGTACCAGGGTACGAAAACTGAGACATATTTGAACACGTCTCCCGATCACATGGTTGATCATACTCTAGGTTCCACATGCATGTTTTAGCTGAAGGAAGAATACCTTAAACCTGGGTAGTTGAAACCCGTGGAATGGGTACCATGCAATATGACTTCAAAGGGTCTTCATTTGCTCACCGAACCTCTCCAATCCTATCACTGCTGCGTTTATGCCCCTGTACACATGCTTGATTCTCTTTCGGAGACATAGCAATCCATAGGTTTTAAGATACTTACTAGTCAGGTACATTCTTAGGCATTTAATATGCGGTGTTGAGTCCATTTCGTTGAGCAAGGAGTAGCTCTTGTCTATTCCATATTTGGCTTAAGGAACTTTATCTGTGCTCATTTCAATCTCTGGTTTTATGCAGCACCCCAACTCACCTTTCCCCTTAAGCAAGCATAAGTTGGTTTTCTAAATTTGAGACCCTGTTCTGTTCTGTAATTCAGTTCCTGTGTAGCCAAGTTTACATTCCGTGTATTACTGATATCTTATGATGTTTCTTTTTCTGTGTGACTTATTTCAGTTAGAATCATCATACCTGAATCCACTCATTGTGCTGCTAAGGGCCTGATGACATAGATTTCATTGCTGAGTGATATTGCTTTGTAAGTAAATACCACATCTTCTTTATCCATTTTTCACTTTCTGCGATGTTGAACTTGTACTGTAAACGAGGTTCTTGTAAACAGAGGCGTCCCAAACTTTGGGGTGGCTGTGTCTTTTTGATTTTAATTTCCCTAAGCTATAGGACCATAAGTGGAAGTGCCCTAGGCTCTGTTGCTTTGTTTTTTAGATGTTTCAGGAAACACCATACACTTCTCCCGAGTGTCTGTTGGCAATTTACATCCCGCCCATCAGCATAACAAGGCTCCCAGTTCTCCATGGCCTGTCCTGCCTTTCTGGATTTTACACTTTTTTCAGATGGCCCTTTTGACCGGGGGGAAGTGAGACTTCAGTGTAGTGTAGATTTACTTTGCAAGCTTGCTTGGTTGGCCAAAAAGGGCGTATGCGTTTTTTCCTGAATATATTCAGGAAAAAACGCATACGCCCTTTTTGGCCAAGTGCATCATTGTGGACGTTCTGCCTCTTTTCCTATGCTTTCAATGCAATTCCAGTCTACCTCCTGAAATCGGTTTCCTGCAATTCTGCCCCGCTTTCAAGTCCTCTTGGCAGCCTTACTTCAGTATATTTTTGGACGATAGCTGTCATTTATAACTCTGCAGATTTGTGAATTACAGTGACCCTGAGCTCCTTTCTTCAACTCGCTTTCTTTTGAGCTGGCCGCAACACCGCAGGATGGCTTCAGGCCCTAATCTGGTTCCGGCACGGCACGCTGAGCCTTTGGTTAATTCCTCTTCCTGGTGGGAAATGAGAGTTAAATTTGCCCGTCCAGACACCTCCAGCTAGTCTCTCATTGGTTCTCGCTATTCCTGTTCATCTTCCGCAGAAATTGCAAACTGGGCCAAACAGGAGGTTAAAGGGACTGACTCTCCAAGTCGGGAGGGTGTTAGTAAAGCGTCTGGAATGTTGCACCCGAGTACCAGGGTACGAAAACTGAGACATATTTGAACATGTCTCCCGATCACATGGTTGATCATTCTCTAGGTTCCACATGCATGTTTTAGCTGAAGGAAGAATACCTTAAACCTGGGTAGTTGAAACCCGTGGAATGGGTACCATGCAATATGACTTCAAAGGGTCTTCATTTGCTCACCGAACCTCTCCAATCCTATCACTGCTGCGTTTATGCCCCTGTACACATGCTTGATTCTCTTTCGGAGACATAGCAATCCATAGGTTTTAAGATACTTACTAGTCAGGTACATTCTTAGGCATTTAATATGCGGTGTTGAGTCCATTTCGTTGAGCAAGGAGTAGCTCTTGTCTATTCCATATTTGGCTTAAGGAACTTTATCTGTGTTCATTTCAATCTCTGGTTTTATGCAGCACCCCAACTCACCTTTACCCTTAAGCAAGCATAAGTTGGTTTTCTAAATTTGAGACCCTGTTCTGTTCTGTAATTCAGTTCCTGTGTAGCCAAGTTTACATTCCGTGTATTACTGATATCTTATGATGGTTCTTTTTCTGTGTGACTTATTTCAGTTAGAATCATCATACCTGAATCCACTCATTGTGCTGCTAAGGGCCTGATGACATAGATTTCATTGCTGAGTGATATTGCTTTGTAAGTAAATACCACAACTTCTTTATCCATTTTTCACTTTCTGCGATGTTGAACTTGTACAGTAAACGAGGTTCTTGTAAACAGAGGCGTCCCAAACTTTGGGGTGGCTGTGTCTTTTTGATTTTAATTTCCCTAAGCTATAGGACCATAAGTGGAAGTGCCCTAGGCTCTGTTGCTTTGTTTTTTAGATGTTTCAGGAAACACCATACACTTCTCCCGAGTGTCTGTTGGCAATTTACATCCCGCCCATCAGCATAACAAGGCTCCCAGTTCTCCATGGCCTGTCCTGCCTTTCTGGATTTTACACTTTTTTCAGATGGCCCTTTTGACCGGGGGGAAGTGAGACTTCATTGTAGTGCAGATTTCCTTTGCAAGCTTGCTTGGTTGGCCAAAAAGGGCGTATGCGTTTCTTCCTGAATATATTCAGGAAAAAACGCATACGCCCTTTTTGGCCAAGTGCATCATTGTGGACGTTCTGCCTCTTTTCCTATGCTTTCAATGCAATTCCAGTCTGCCTCCTGAAATCGGTTTCCTGCAATTCTGCCCCGCTTTCAAGTCCTCTTGGCAGCCTTACTTCAGTATATTTTTGGACGATAGCTGTCATTTATAACTCTGCAGGTTTGTGAATTACAGTGCCCCTGAGCTCCTTTCTTCAACTCGCTTTCTTTTGAGCTGGCCGCAACACTGCAGGATGGCTTCAGGCCCTAATCTGGTTCCGGCACGGCACGCTGAGCCTTTGGTTAATTCCTCTTCCTGGTGGGAAATGAGAGTTAAATTTGCCCGTCCAGACACCTTCCAGCTACTCTCTCATTGGTTCTCGCTATTCCTGTTCATCTTGCGCAGAAATTGCAAACTGGGCCAAACAGGAGGTTAAAGGGACTGACTCTCCAAGTCGGGAGGGTGTTAGTAAAGCGTCTGGAATGTTGCACCCGAGTACCAGGGTACGAAAACTGAGACATATTTGAACACGTCTCCCGATCACATGGTTGATCATACTCTAGGTTCCACATGCATGTTTTAGCTGAAGGAAGAATACCTTAAACCTGGGTAGTTGAAACCCGTGGAATGGGTACCATGCAATATGACTTCAAAGGGTCTTCATTTGCTCACCGAACCTCTCCAATCCTATCACTGCTGCGTTTATGCCCCTGTACACATGCTTGATTCTCTTTCGGAGACATAGCAATCCATAGGTTTTAAGATACTTACTAGTCAGGTACATTCTTAGGCATTTAATATGCGGTGTTGAGTCCATTTCGTTGAGCAAGGAGTAGCTCTTGTCTATTCCATATTTGGCTTAAGGAACTTTATCTGTGTTCATTTCAATCTCTGGTTTTATGCAGCACCCCAACTCACCTTTCCCCTTAAGCAAGCATAAGTTGGTTTTCTAAATTTGAGACCCTGTTCTGTTCTGTAATTCAGTTCCTGTGTAGCCAAGTTTACATTCCGTGTATTACTGATATCTTATGATGGTTCTTTTTCTGTGTGACTTATTTCAGTTAGAATCATCATACCTGAATCCACTCATTGTGCTGCTAAGGGCCTGATGACATAGATTTCATTGCTGAGTGATATTGCTTTGTAAGTAAATACCACAACTTCTTTATCCATTTTTCACTTTCTGCGATGTTGAACTTGTACGGTAAACGAGGTTCTTGTAAACAGAGGCGTCCCAAACTTTGGGGTGGCTGTGTCTTTTTGATTTTAATTTCCCTAAGCTATAGGACCATAAGTGGAAGTGCCCTAGGCTCTGTTGCTTTGTTTTTTAGATGTTTCAGGAAACACCATACACTTCTCCCGAGTGTCTGTTGGCAATTTACATCCCGCCCATCAGCATAACAAGGCTCACAGTTCTCCATGGCCTGTCCTGTCTTTCTGGATTTTACACTTTTTTCAGATGGCCCTTTTGACCGGGGGGAAGTGAGACTGCATTGTAGTGCAGATTTCCTTTGCAAGCTTGCTTGGTTGGCCAAAAAGGGCGTATGCGTTTTTTCCTGAATATATTCAGGAAAAAACGCATACGCCCTTTTTGGCCAGGTGCATCATTGTGGACGTTCTGCCTCTTTTCCTATGCTTTCAATGCAATTCCAGTCTACCTCCTGAAATCGGTTTCCTGCAATTCTGCCCCGCTTTCAAGTCCTCTTGGCAGCCTTACTTCAGTATATTTTTGGACGATAGCTGTCATTTATAACTCTGCAGGTTTGTGAATTACAGTGCCCCTGAGCTCCTTTCTTCAACTCGCTTTCTTTTGAGCTGGCCGCAACACCGCAGGATGGCTTCAGGCCCTAATCTGGTTCCGGCACGGCACGCTGAGCCTTTGGTTAATTCCTCTTCCTGGTGGGAAATGAGAGTTAAATTTGCCCGTCCAGACACCTTCCAGCTAGTCTCTCATTGGTTCTCGCTATTCCTGTTCATCTTCCGCAGAAATTGCAAACTGGGCCAAACAGGAGGTTAAAGGGACTGACTCTCCAAGTCGGGAGGGTGTTAGTAAAGCGTCTGGAATGTTGCACCCGAGTACCAGGGTACGAAAACTGAGACATATTTGAACACGTCTCCCGATCACATGGTTGATCATACTCTAGGTTCCACATGCATGTTTTAGCTGAAGGAAGAATACCTTAAACCTGGGTAGTTGAAACCCGTGGAATGGGTACCATGCAATATGACTTCAAAGGGTCTTCATTTGCTCACCGAACCTCTCCAATCCTATCACTGCTGTGTTTATGCCCCTGTACACATGCTTGATTCTCTTTCGGAGACATAGCAATCCATAGGTTTTAAGATACTTACTAGTCAGGTACATTCTTAGGCATTTAATATGCGGTGTTGAGTCCATTTCGTTGAGCAAGGAGTAGCTCTTGTCTATTCCATATTTGGCTTAAGGAACTTTATCTGTGCTCATTTCAATCTCTGGTTTTATGCAGCACCCCAACTCACCTTTCCCCTTAAGCAAGCATAAGTTGGTTTTCTAAATTTGAGACCCTGTTCTGTTCTGTAATTCAGTTCCTGTGTAGCCAAGTTTACATTCCGTGTATTACTGATATCTTATGATGTTTCTTTTTCTGTGTGACTTATTTCAGTTAGAATCATCATACCTGAATCCACTCATTGTGCTGCTAAGGGCCTGATGACATAGATTTCATTGCTGAGTGATATTGCTTTGTAAGTAAATACCACAACTTCTTTATCCATTTTTCACTTTCTGCGATGTTGAACTTGTACTGTAAACGAGGTTCTTGTAAACAGAGGCGTCCCAAACTTTGGGGTGGCTGTGTCTTTTTGATTTTAATTTCCCTAAGCTATAGGACCATAAGTGGAAGTGCCCTAGGCTCTGTTGCTTTGTTTTTTAGATGTTTCAGGAAACACCATACACTTCTCCCGAGTGTCTGTTGGCAATTTACATCCCGCCCATCAGCATAACAAGGCTCCCAGTTCTCCATGGCCTGTCCTGTCTTTCTGGATTTTACACTTTTTTCAGATGGCCCTTTTGACCGGGGGGAAGTGAGACTTCATTGTAGTGCAGATTTCCTTTGCAAGCTTGCTTGGTTGGCCAAAAAGGGCGTATGCGTTTTTTCCTGAATATATTCAGGAAAAAACGCATACGCCCTTTTTGGCCAAGTGCATCATTGTGGACGTTCTGCCTCTTTTCCTATGCTTTCAATGCAATTCCAGTCTACCTCCTGAAATCGGTTTCCTGCAATTCTGCCCCGCTTTCAAGTCCTCTTGGCAGCCTTACTTCAGTATATTTTTGGACGATAGCTGTCATTTATAACTCTGCAGGTTTGTGAATTACAGTGCCCCTGAGCTCCTTTCTTCAACTCGCTTTCTTTTGAGCTGGCCGCAACACCGCAGGATGGCTTCAGGCCCTAATCTGGTTCCGGCACGGCACGCTGAGCCTTTGGTTAATTCCTCTTCCTGGTGGGAAATGAGAGTTAAATTTGCCCGTCCAGACACCTTCCAGCTAGTCTCTCATTGGTTCTCGCTATTCCTGTTCATCTTCCGCAGAAATTGCAAACTGGGCCAAACAGGAGGTTAAAGGGACTGACTCTCCAAGTCGGGAGGGTGTTAGTAAAGCGTCTGGAATGTTGCACCCGAGTACCAGGGTACGAAAACTGAGACATATTTGAACACGTCTCCCGATCACATGGTTGATCATACTCTAGGTTCCACATGCATGTTTTAGCTGAAGGAAGAATACCTTAAACCTGGGTAGTTGAAACCCGTGAAATGGGTACCATGCAATATGACTTCAAAGGGTCTTCATTTGCTCACCGAACCTCTCCAATCCTATCACTGCTGCGTTTATGCCCCTGTACACATGCTTGATTCTCTTTCGGAGACATAGCAATCCATAGGTTTTAAGATACTTACTAGTCAGGTACATTCTTAGGCATTTAATATGCGGTGTTGAGTCCATTTCGTTGAGCAAGGAGTAGCTCTTGTCTATTCCATATTTGGCTTAAGGAACTTTATCTGTGCTCATTTCAATCTCTGGTTTTATGCAGCACCCCAACTCACCTTTCCCCTTAAGCAAGCATAAGTTGGTTTTCTAAATTTGAGACCCTGTTCTGTTCTGTAATTCAGTTCCTGTGTAGCCAAGTTTACATTCCGTGTATTACTGATATCTTATGATGTTTCTTTTTCTGTGTGACTTATTTCAGTTAGAATCATCATACCTGAATCCACTCATTGTGCTGCTAAGGGCCTGATGACATAGATTTCATTGCTGAGTGATATTGCTTTGTAAGTAAATACCACAACTTCTTTATCCATTTTTCACTTTCTGCAATGTTGAACTTGTACGGTAAACGAGGTTCTTGTAAACAGAGGCGTCCCAAACTTTGGGGTGGCTGTGTCTTTTTGATTTTAATTTCCCTAAGCTATAGGACCATAAGTGGAAGTGCCCTAGGCTCTGTTGCTTTGTTTCTTAGATGTTTCAGGAAACACCATACACTTCTCCCGAGTGTCTGTTGGCAATTTACATCCCGCCCATCAGCATAACAAGGCTCCCAGTTCTCCATGGCCTGTCCTGCCTTTCTGGATTTTACACGTTTTTCAGATGGCCCTTTTGACCGGGGGGAAGTGAGACTTCATTGTAGTGCAGATTTCCTTTGCAAGCTTGCTTGGTTGGCCAAAAAGGGCGTATGCGTTTTTTCCTGAATATATTCAGGAAAAAACGCATACGCCCTTTTTGGCCAAGTGCATCATTGTGGACGTTCTGCCTCTTTTCCTATGCTTTCAATGCAATTCCAGTCTGCCTCCTGAAATCGGTTTCCTGCAATTCTGCCCCGCTTTCAAGTCCTCTTGGCAGCCTTACTTCAGTATATTTTTGGACGATAGCTGTCATTTATAACTCTGCAGGTTTGTGAATTACAGTGCCCCTGAGCTCCTTTCTTCAACTCGCTTTCTTTTGAGCTGGCCGCAACACCGCAGGATGGCTTCAGGCCCTAATCTGGTTCCGGCACGGCACGCTGAGCCTTTGGTTAATTCCTCTTCCTGGTGGGAAATGAGAGTTAAATTTGCCCGTCCAGACACCTTCCAGCTAGTCTCTCATTGGTTCTCGCTATTCCTGTTCATCTTCCGCAGAAATTGCAAACTGGGCCAAACAGGAGGTTAAAGGGACTGACTCTCCAAGTCGGGAGGGTGTTAGTAAAGCGTCTGGAATGTTGCACCCGAGTACCAGGGTACGAAAACTGAGACATATTTGAACACGTCTCCCGATCACATGGTTGATCATACTCTAGGTTCCACATGCATGTTTTAGCTGAAGGAAGAATACCTTAAACCTGGGTAGTTGAAACCCGTGGAATGGGTACCATGCAATATGACTTCAAAGGGTCTTCATTTGCTCACCGAACCTCTCCAATCCTATCACTGCTGCGTTTATGCCCCTGTACACATGCTTGATTCTCTTTCGGAGACATAGCAATCCATAGGTTTTAAGATACTTACTAGTCAGGTACATTCTTAGGCATTTAATATGCGGTGTTGAGTCCATTTCGTTGAGCAAGGAGTAGCTCTTGTCTATTCCATATTTGGCTTAAGGAACTTTATCTGTGCTCATTTCAATCTCTGGTTTTATGCAGCACCCCAACTCACCTTTCCCCTTAAGCAAGCATAAGTTGGTTTTCTAAATTTGAGACCCTGTTCTGTTCTGTAATTCAGTTCCTGTGTAGCCAAGTTTACATTCCGTGTATTACTGATATCTTATGATGTTTCTTTTTCTGTGTGACTTATTTCAGTTAGAATCATCATACCTGAATCCACTCATTGTGCTGCTAAGGGCCTGATGACATAGATTTCATTGCTGAGTGATATTGCTTTGTAAGTAAATACCACAACTTCTTTATCCATTTTTCACTTTCTGCGATGTTGAACTTGTACGGTAAATGAGGTTCTTGTAAACAGAGGCGTCCCAAACTTTGGGGTGGCTGTGTCTTTTTGATTTTAATTTCCCTAAGCTATAGGACCATAAGTGGAAGTGCCCTAGGCTCTGTTGCTTTGTTTTTTAGATGTTTCAGGAAACACCATACACTTCTCCCGAGTGTCTGTTGGCAATTTACATCCCGCCCATCAGCATAACAAGGCTCCCAGTTCTCCATGGCCTGTCCTGTCTTTCTGGATTTTACACTTTTTTCAGATGGCCCTTTTGACCGGGGGGAAGTGAGACTTCATTGTAGTGCAGATTTCCTTTGCAAGCTTGCTTGGTTGGCCAAAAAGGGCGTATGCGTTTTTTCCTGAATATATTCAGGAAAAAACGCATACGCCCTTTTTGGCCAAGTGCATCATTGTGGACGTTCTGCCTCTTTTCCTATGCTTTCAATGCAATTCCAGTCTACCTCCTGAAATCGGTTTCCTGCAATTCTGCCCCGCTTTCAAGTCCTCTTGGCAGCCTTACTTCAGTATATTTTTGGACGATAGCTGTCATTTATAACTCTGCAGGTTTGTGAA
This sequence comes from Pseudorca crassidens, assembly GCF_039906515.1. Taxonomy (NCBI): domain Eukaryota; kingdom Metazoa; phylum Chordata; class Mammalia; order Artiodactyla; family Delphinidae; genus Pseudorca; species Pseudorca crassidens. Next base: position 330,564 of record NW_027135949.1, on the reverse strand, counting down.
TTACAGTGCCCCTGAGCTCCTTTCTTCAACTCGCTTTCTTTTGAGCTGGCCGCAACACCGCAGGATGGCTTCAGGCCCTAATCTGGTTCCGGCACGGCACGCTGAGCCTTTGGTTAATTCCTCTTCCTGGTGGGAAATGAGAGTTAAATTTGCCCGTCCAGACACCTTCCAGCTAGTCTCTCATTGGTTCTCGCTATTCCTGTTCATCTTCCGCAGAAATTGCAAACTGGGCCAAACAGGAGGTTAAAGGGACTGACTCTCCAAGTCGGGAGGGTGTTAGTAAAGCGTCTGGAATGTTGCACCCGAGTACCAGGGTACGAAAACTGAGACATATTTGAACACGTCTCCCGATCACATGGTTGATCATACTCTAGGTTCCACATGCATGTTTTAGCTGAAGGAAGAATACCTTAAACCTGGGTAGTTGAAACCCGTGGAATGGGTACCATGCAATATGACTTCAAAGGGTCTTCATTTGCTCACCGAACCTCTCCAATCCTATCACTGCTGTGTTTATGCCCCTGTACACATGCTTGATTCTCTTTCGGAGACATAGCAATCCATAGGTTTTAAGATACTTACTAGTCAGGTACATTCTTAGGCATTTAATATGCGGTGTTGAGTCCATTTCGTTGAGCAAGGAGTAGCTCTTGTCTATTCCATATTTGGCTTAAGGAACTTTATCTGTGCTCATTTCAATCTCTGGTTTTATGCAGCACCCCAACTCACCTTTCCCCTTAAGCAAGCATAAGTTGGTTTTCTAAATTTGAGACCCTGTTCTGTTCTGTAATTCAGTTCCTGTGTAGCCAAGTTTACATTCCGTGTATTACTGATATCTTATGATGTTTCTTTTTCTGTGTGACTTATTTCAGTTAGAATCATCATACCTGAATCCACTCATTGTGCTGCTAAGGGCCTGATGACATAGATTTCATTGCTGAGTGATATTGCTTTGTAAGTAAATACCACAAATTCTTTATCCATTTTTCACTTTCTGCAATGTTGAACTTGTACGGTAAACGAGGTTCTTGTAAACAGAGGCGTCCCAAACTTTGGGGTGGCTGTGTCTTTTTGATTTTAATTTCCCTAAGCTATAGGACCATAAGTGGAAGTGCCCTAGGCTCTGTTGCTTTGTTTCTTAGATGTTTCAGGAAACACCATACACTTCTCCCGAGTGTCTGTTGGCAATTTACATCCCGCCCATCAGCATAACAAGGCTCCCAGTTCTCCATGGCCTGTCCTGCCTTTCTGGATTTTACACGTTTTTCAGATGGCCCTTTTGACCGGGGTGAAGTGAGACTTCATTGTAGTGCAGATTTCCTTTGCAAGCTTGCTTGGTTGGCCAAAAAGGGCGTATGCGTTTTTTCCTGAATATATTCAGGAAAAAACGCATACGCCCTTTTTGGCCAAGTGCATCATTGTGGACGTTCTGCCTCTTTTCCTATGCTTTCAATGCAATTCCAGTCTGCCTCCTGAAATCGGTTTCCTGCAATTCTGCCCCGCTTTCAAGTCCTCTTGGCAGCCTTACTTCAGTATATTTTTGGACGATAGCTGTCATTTATAACTCTGCAGGTTTGTGAATTACAGTGCCCCTGAGCTCCTTTCTTCAACTCGCTTTCTTTTGAGCTGGCCGCAACACCGCAGGATGGCTTCAGGCCCTAATCTGGTTCCGGCACGGCACGCTGAGCCTTTGGTTAATTCCTCTTCCTGGTGGGAAATGAGAGTTAAATTTGCCCGTCCAGACACCTTCCAGCTAGTCTCTCATTGGTTCTCGCTATTCCTGTTCATCTTCCGCAGAAATTGCAAACTGGGCCAAACAGGAGGTTAAAGGGACTGACTCTCCAAGTCGGGAGGGTGTTAGTAAAGCGTCTGGAATGTTGCACCCGAGTACCAGGGTACGAAAACTGAGGACATATTTGAACACGTCTCCCGATCACATGGTTGATCATACTCTAGGGTTCCACATGCATGTTTTAGCTGAAGGAAGAATACCTTAAACCTGGGTAGTTGAAACCCGTGGAATGGGTACCATGCAATATGACTTCAAAGGGTCTTCATTTGCTCACCGAACCTCTCCAATCCTATCACTGCTGCGTTTATGCCCCTGTACACATGCTTGATTCTCTCGGAGACATAGCAATCCATAGGTTTTAAGATACTTACTAGTCAGGTACATTCTTAGGCATTTAATATGCGGTGTTGAGTCCATTTCGTTGAGCAAGGAGTAGCTCTTGTCTATTCCATATTTGGCTTAAGGAACTTTATCTGTGCTCATTTCAATCTCTGGTTTTATGCAGCACCCCAACTCACCTTTCCCCTTAAGCAAGCATAAGTTGGTTTTCTAAATTTGAGACCCTGTTCTGTTCTGTAATTCAGTTCCTGTGTAGCCAAGTTTACATTCCGTGTATTACTGATATCTTATGATGTTTCTTTTTCTGTGTGACTTATTTCAGTTAGAATCATCATACCTGAATCCACTCATTGTGCTGCTAAGGGCCTGATGACATAGATTTCATTGCTGAGTGATATTGCTTTGTAAGTAAATACCACATCTTCTTTATCCATTTTTCACTTTCTGCGATGTTGAACTTGTACTGTAAACGAGGTTCTTGTAAACAGAGGCGTCCCAAACTTTGGGGTGGCTGTGTCTTTTTGATTTTAATTTCCCTAAGCTATAGGACCATAAGTGGAAGTGCCCTAGGCTCTGTTGCTTTGTTTTTTAGATGTTTCAGGAAACACCATACACTTCTCCCGAGTGTCTGTTGGCAATTTACATCCCGCCCATCAGCATAACAAGGCTCCCAGTTCTCCATGGCCTGTCCTGCCTTTCTGGATTTTACACTTTTTTCAGATGGCCCTTTTGACCGGGGGGAAGTGAGACTTCATTGTAGTGTAGATTTACTTTGCAAGCTTGCTTGGTTGGCCAAAAAGGGCCTATGCGTTTTTTCCTGAATATATTCAGGAAAAACCGCATACGCCCTTTTTGGCCAAGTGCATCATTGTGGACGTTCTGCCTCTTTTCCTATGCTTTCAATGCAATTCCAGTCTACCTCCTGAAATCGGTTTCCTGCAATTCTGCCCCGCTTTCAAGTCCTCTTGGCAGCCTTACTTCAGTATATTTTTGGACGATAGCTGTCATTTATAACTCTGCAGGTTTGTGAATTACAGTGCCCCTGAGCTCCTTTCTTCAACTCGCTTTCTTTTGAGCTGGCCGCAACACCGCAGGATGGCTTCAGGCCCTAATCTGGTTCCGGCACGGCACGCTGAGCCTTTGGTTAATTCCTCTTCCTGGTGGGAAATGAGAGTTAAATTTGCCCGTCCAGACACCTCCAGCTAGTCTCTCATTGGTTCTCGCTATTCCTGTTCATCTTCCGCAGAAATTGCAAACTGGGCCAAACAGGAGGTTAAAGGGACTGACTCTCCAAGTCGGGAGGGTGTTAGTAAAGCGTCTGGAATGTTGCACCCGAGTACCAGGGTACGAAAACTGAGACATATTTGAACACGTCTCCCGATCACATGGTTGATCATTCTCTAGGTTCCACATGCATGTTTTAGCTGAAGGAAGAATACCTTAAACCTGGGTAGTTGAAACCCGTGGAATGGGTACCATGCAATATGACTTCAAAGGGTCTTCATTTGCTCACCGAACCTCTCCAATCCTATCACTGCTGCGTTTATGCCCCTGTACACATGCTTGATTCTCTTTCGGAGACATAGCAATCCATAGGTTTTAAGATACTTACTAGTCAGGTACATTCTTAGGCATTTAATATGCGGTGTTGAGTCCATTTCGTTGAGCAAGGAGTAGCTCTTGTCTATTCCATATTTGGCTTAAGGAACTTTATCTGTGCTCATTTCAATCTCTGGTTTTATGCAGCACCCCAACTCACCTTTCCCCTTAAGCAAGCATAAGTTGGTTTTCTAAATTTGAGACCCTGTTCTGTTCTGTAATTCAGTTCCTGTGTAGCCAAGTTTACATTCCGTGTATTACTGATATCTTATGATGTTTCTTTTTCTGTGTGACTTATTTCAGTTAGAATCATCATACCTGAATCCACTCATTGTGCTGCTAAGGGCCTGATGACATAGATTTCATTGCTGAGTGATATTGCTTTGTAAGTAAATACCACAACTTCTTTATCCATTTTTCACTTTCTGCGATGTTGAACTTGTACTGTAAACGAGGTTCTTGTAAACAGAGGCGTCCCAAACTTTGGGGTGGCTGTGTCTTTTGGATTTTAATTTCCCTAAGCTATAGGACCATAAGTGGAAGTGCCCTAGGCTCTGTTGCTTTGTTTTTTAGATGTTTCAGGAAACACCATACACTTCTCCCGAGTGTCTGTTGGCAATTTACATCCCGCCCATCAGCATAACAAGGCTCCCAGTTCTCCATGGCCTGTCCTGCCTTTCTGGATTTTACACTTTTTTCAGATGGCCCTTTTGACCGGGGGGAAGTGAGACTTCATTGTAGTGCAGATTTCCTTTGCAAGCTTGCTTGGTTGGCCAAAAAGGGCGTATGCGTTTTTTCCTGAATATATTCAGGAAAAAACGCATACGCCCTTTTTGGCCAAGTGCATCATTGTGGACGTTCTGCCTCTTTTCCTATGCTTTCAATGCAATTCCAGTCTACCTCCTGAAATCGGTTTCCTGCAATTCTGCCCTGCTTTCAAGTCCTCTTGGCAGCCTTACTTCAGTATATTTTTGGACGATAGCTGTCATTTATAACTCTGCAGGTTTGTGAATTACAGTGCCCCTGAGCTCCTTTCTTCAACTCGCTTTCTTTTGAGCTGGCCGCAACACCGCAGGATGGCTTCAGGCCCTAATCTGGTTCCGGCACGGCACGCTGAGCCTTTGGTTAATTCCTCTTCCTGGTGGGAAATGAGAGTTAAATTTGCCCGTCCAGACACCTCCAGCTAGTCTCTCATTGGTTCTCGCTATTCCTGTTCATCTTCCGCAGAAATTGCAAACTGGGCCAAACAGGAGGTTAAAGGGACTGACTCTCCAAGTCGGGAGGGTGTTAGTAAAGCGTCTGGAATGTTGCACCCGAGTACCAGGGTACGAAAACTGAGACATATTTGAACACGTCTCCCGATCACATGGTTGATCATACTCTAGGTTCCACATGCATGTTTTAGCTGAAGGAAGAATACCTTAAACCTGGGTAGTTGAAACCCGTGGAATGGGTACCATGCAATATGACTTCAAAGGGTCTTCATTTGCTCACCGAACCTCTCCAATCCTATCACTGCTGCGTTTATGCCCCTGTACACATGCTTGATTCTCTTTCGGAGACATAGCAATCCATAGGTTTTAAGATACTTACTAGTCAGGTACATTCTTAGGCATTTAATATGCGGTGTTGAGTCCATTTCGTTGAGCAAGGAGTAGCTCTTGTCTATTCCATATTTGGCTTAAGGAACTTTATCTGTGTTCATTTCAATCTCTGGTTTTATGCAGCACCCCAACTCACCTTTCCCCTTAAGCAAGCATAAGTTGGTTTTCTAAATTTGAGACCCTGTTCTGTTCTGTAATTCAGTTCCTGTGTAGCCAAGTTTACATTCCGTGTATTACTGATATCTTATGATGGTTCTTTTTCTGTGTGACTTATTTCAGTTAGAATCATCATACCTGAATCCACTCATTGTGCTGCTAAGGGCCTGATGACATAGATTTCATTGCTGAGTGATATTGCTTTGTAAGTAAATACCACAACTTCTTTATCCATTTTTCACTTTCTGCGATGTTGAACTTGTACGGTAAACGAGGTTCTTGTAAACAGAGGCGTCCCAAACTTTGGGGTGGCTGTGTCTTTTTGATTTTAATTTCCCTAAGCTATAGGACCATAAGTGGAAGTGCCCTAGGCTCTGTTGCTTTGTTTTTTAGATGTTTCAGGAAACACCATACACTTCTCCCGAGTGTCTGTTGGCAATTTACATCCCGCCCATCAGCATAACAAGGCTCACAGTTCTCCATGGCCTGTCCTGTCTTTCTGGATTTTACACTTTTTTCAGATGGCCCTTTTGACCGGGGGGAAGTGAGACTGCATTGTAGTGCAGATTTCCTTTGCAAGCTTGCTTGGTTGGCCAAAAAGGGCGTATGCGTTTTTTCCTGAATATATTCAGGAAAAAACGCATACGCCCTTTTTGGCCAGGTGCATCATTGTGGACGTTCTGCCTCTTTTCCTATGCTTTCAATGCAATTCCAGTCTACCTCCTGAAATCGGTTTCCTGCAATTCTGCCCCGCTTTCAAGTCCTCTTGGCAGCCTTACTTCAGTATATTTTTGGACGATAGCTGTCATTTATAACTCTGCAGGTTTGTGAATTACAGTGCCCCTGAGCTCCTTTCTTCAACTCGCTTTCTTTTGAGCTGGCCGCAACACCGCAGGATGGCTTCAGGCCCTAATCTGGTTCCAGCACGGCACGCTGAGCCTTTGGTTAATTCCTCTTCCTGGTGGGAAATGAGAGTTAAATTTGCCCGTCCAGACACCTTCCAGCTAGTCTCTCATTGGTTCTCGCTATTCCTGTTCATCTTCCGCAGAAATTGCAAACTGGGCCAAACAGGAGGTTAAAGGGACTGACTCTCCAAGTCGGGAGGGTGTTAGTAAAGCGTCTGGAATGTTGCACCCGAGTACCAGGGTACGAAAACTGAGACATATTTGAACACGTCTCCCGATCACATGGTTGATCATACTCTAGGTTCCACATGCATGTTTTAGCTGAAGGAAGAATACCTTAAACCTGGGTAGTTGAAACCCGTGGAATGGGTACCATGCAATATGACTTCAAAGGGTCTTCATTTGCTCACCGAACCTCTCCAATCCTATCACTGCTGCGTTTATGCCCCTGTACACATGCTTGATTCTCTTTCGGAGACATAGCAATCCATAGGTTTTAAGATACTTACTAGTCAGGTACATTCTTAGGCATTTAATATGCGGTGTTGAGTCCATTTCGTTGAGCAAGGAGTAGCTCTTGTCTATTCCATATTTGGCTTAAGGAACTTTATCTGTGCTCATTTCAATCTCTGGTTTTATGCAGCACCCCAACTCACCTTTCCCCTTAAGCAAGCATAAGTTGGTTTTCTAAATTTGAGACCCTGTTCTGTTCTGTAATTCAGTTCCTGTGTAGCCAAGTTTACATTCCGTGTATTACTGATATCTTATGATGTTTCTTTTTCTGTGTGACTTATTTCAGTTAGAATCATCATACCTGAATCCACTCATTGTGCTGCTAAGGGCCTGATGACATAGATTTCATTGCTGAGTGATATTGCTTTGTAAGTAAATACCACAACTTCTTTATCCATTTTTCACTTTCTGCGATGTTGAACTTGTACTGTAAACGAGGTTCTTGTAAACAGAGGCGTCCCAAACTTTGGGGTGGCTGTGTCTTTTTGATTTTAATTTCCCTAAGCTATAGGACCATAAGTGGAAGTGCCCTAGGCTCTGTTGCTTTGTTTTTTAGATGTTTCAGGAAACACCATACACTTCTCCCGAGTGTCTGTTGGCAATTTACATCCCGCCCATCAGCATAACAAGGCTCCCAGTTCTCCATGGCCTGTCCTGCCTTTCTGGATTTTACACTATTTTCAGATGGCCCTTTTGACCGGGGGGAAGTGAGACTTCATTGTAGTGCAGATTTCCTTTGCAAGCTTGCTTGGTTGGCCAAAAAGGGCGTATGCGTTTTTTCCTGAATATATTCAGGAAAAAACGCATACGCCCTTTTTGGCCAAGTGCATCATTGTGGACGTTCTGCCTCTTTTCCTATGCTTTCAATGCAATTCCAGTCTACCTCCTGAAATCGGTTTCCTGCAATTCTGCCCCGCTTTCAAGTCCTCTTGGCAGCCTTACTTCAGTATATTTTTGGACGATAGCTGTCATTTATAAGTCTGCAGGTTTGTGAATTACAGTGCCCCTGAGCTCCTTTCTTCAACTCGCTTTCTTTTGAGCTGGCCGCAACACCGCAGGATGGCTTCAGGCCCTAATCTTGTTCCGGCACGGCACGCTGAGCCTTTGGTTAATTCCTCTTCCTGGTGGGAAATGAGAGTTAAATTTGCCCGTCCAGACACCTTCCAGCTAGTCTCTCATTGGTTCTCGCTATTCCTGTTCATCTTCCGCAGAAATTGCAAACTGGGCCAAACAGGAGGTTAAAGGGACTGACTCTCCAAGTCGGGAGGGTGTTAGTAAAGCGTCTGGAATGTTGCACCCGAGTACCAGGGTACGAAAACTGAGACATATTTGAACACGTCTCCCGATCACATGGTTGATCATACTCTAGGTTCCACATGCATGTTTTAGCTGAAGGAAGAATACCTTAAACCTGGGTAGTTGAAACCCGTGGAATGGGTACCATGCAATATGACTTCAAAGGGTCTTCATTTGCTCACCGAACCTCTCCAATCCTATCACTGCTGCGTTTATGCCCCGGAACACATGCTTGATTCTCTTTCGGAGACATAGCAATCCATAGGTTTTAAGATACTTACTAGTCAGGTACATTCTTAGGCATTTAATATGCGTTGTTGAGTCCATTTCGTTGAGCAAGGAGTAGCTCTTGTCTATTCCATATTTGGCTTAAGGAACTTTATCTGTGCTCATTTCAATCTCTGGTTTTATGCAGCACCCCAACTCACCTTTACCCTTAAGCAAGCATAAGTTGGTTTTCTAAATTTGAGACCCTGTTCTGTTCTGTAATTCAGTTCCTGTGTAGCCAAGTTTACATTCCGTGTATTACTGATATCTTATGATGTTTCTTTTTCTGTGTGACTTATTTCAGTTAGAATCATCATACCTGAATCCACTCATTGTGCTGCTAAGGGCCTGATGACATAGATTTCATTGCTGAGTGATATTGCTTTGTAAGTAAATACCACAACTTCTTTATCCATTTTTCACTTTCTGCGATGTTGAACTTGTACGGTAAACGAGGTTCTTGTAAACAGAGGCGTCCCAAACTTTGGGGTGGCTGTGTCTTTTTGATTTTAATTTCCCTAAGCTATAGGACCATAAGTGGAAGTGCCCTAGGCTCTGTTGCTTTGTTTTTTAGATGTTTCAGGAAACACCATACACTTCTCCCGAGTGTCTGTTGGCAATTTACATCCCGCCCATCAGCATAACAAGGCTCCCAGTTCTCCATGGCCTGTCCTGCCTTTCTGGATTTTACACTATTTTCAGATGGCCCTTTTGACCGGGGGGAAGTGAGACTTCATTGTAGTGCAGATTTCCTTTGCAAGCTTGCTTGGTTGGCCAAAAAGGGCGTATGCGTTTTTTCCTGAATATATTCAGGAAAAAACGCATACGCCCTTTTTGGCCAGGTGCATCATTGTGGACGTTCTGCCTCTTTTCCTATGCTTTCAATGCAATTCCAGTCTACCTCCTGAAATCGGTTTCCTGCAATTCTGCCCCGCTTTCAAGTCCTCTTGGCAGCCTTACTTCAGTATATTTTTGGACGATAGCTGTCATTTATAACTCTGCAGGTTTGTGAATTACAGTGCCCCTGAGCTCCTTTCTTCAACTCGCTTTCTTTTGAGCTGGCCGCAACACCGCAGGATGGCTTCAGGCCCTAATCTGGTTCCGGCACGGCACGCTGAGCCTTTGGTTAATTCCTCTTCCTGGTGGGAAATGAGAGTTAAATTTGCCCGTCCAGACACCTCCAGCTAGTCTCTCATTGGTTCTCGCTATTCCTGTTCATCTTCCGCAGAAATTGCAAACTGGGCCAAACAGGAGGTTAAAGGGACTGACTCTCCAAGTCGGGAGGGTGTTAGTAAAGCGTCTGGAATGTTGCACCCGAGTACCAGGGTACGAAAACTGAGACATATTTGAACACGTCTCCCGATCACATGGTTGATCATACTCTAGGTTCCACATGCATGTTTTAGCTGAAGGAAGAATACCTTAAACCTGGGTAGTTGAAACCCGTGGAATGGGTACCATGCAATATGACTTCAAAGGGTCTTCATTTGCTCACCGAACCTCTCCAATCCTATCACTGCTGCGTTTATGCCCCTGTACACATGCTTGATTCTCTTTCGGAGACATAGCAATCCATAGGTTTTAAGATACTTACTAGTCAGGTACATTCTTAGGCATTTAATATGCGGTGTTGAGTCCATTTCGTTGAGCAAGGAGTAGCTCTTGTCTATTCCATATTTGGCTTAAGGAACTTTATCTGTGCTCATTTCAATCTCTGGTTTTATGCAGCACCCCAACTCACCTTTCCCCTTAAGCAAGCATAAGTTGGTTTTCTAAATTTGAGACCCTGTTCTGTTCTGTAATTCAGTTCCTGTGTAGCCAAGTTTACATTCCGTGTATTACTGATATCTTATGATGTTTCTTTTTCTGTGTGACTTATTTCAGTTAGAATCATCATACCTGAATCCACTCATTGTGCTGCTAAGGGCCTGATGACATAGATTTCATTGCTGAGTGATATTGCTTTGTAAGTAAATACCACAACTTCTTTATCCATTTTTCACTTTCTGCGATGTTGAACTTGTACTGTAAACGAGGTTCTTGTAAACAGAGGCGTCCCAAACTTTGGGGTGGCTGTGTCTTTTTGATTTTAATTTCCCTAAGCTATAGGACCATAAGTGGAAGTGCCCTAGGCTCTGTTGCTTTGTTTTTTAGATGTTTCAGGAAACACCATACACTTCTCCCGAGTGTCTGTTGGCAATTTACATCCCGCCCATCAGCATAACAAGGCTCCCAGTTCTCCATGGCCTGTCCTGCCTTTCTGGATTTTACACTATTTTCAGATGGCCCTTTTGACCGGGGGGAAGTGAGACTTCATTGTAGTGCAGATTTCCTTTGCAAGCTTGCTTGGTTGGCCAAAAAGGGCGTATGCGTTTTTTCCTGAATATATTCAGGAAAAAACGCATACGCCCTTTTTGGCCAAGTGCATCATTGTGGACGTTCTGCCTCTTTTCCTATGCTTTCAATGCAATTCCAGTCTACCTCCTGAAATCGGTTTCCTGCAATTCTGCCCCGCTTTCAAGTCCTCTTGGCAGCCTTACTTCAGTATATTTTTGGACGATAGCTGTCATTTATAAGTCTGCAGGTTTGTGAATTACAGTGCCCCTGAGCTCCTTTCTTCAACTCGCTTTCTTTTGAGCTGGCCGCAACACCGCAGGATGGCTTCAGGCCCTAATCTTGTTCCGGCACGGCACGCTGAGCCTTTGGTTAATTCCTCTTCCTGGTGGGAAATGAGAGTTAAATTTGCCCGTCCAGACACCTTCCAGCTAGTCTCTCATTGGTTCTCGCTATTCCTGTTCATCTTCCGCAGAAATTGCAAACTGGGCCAAACAGGAGGTTAAAGGGACTGACTCTCCAAGTCGGGAGGGTGTTAGTAAAGCGTCTGGAATGTTGCACCCGAGTACCAGGGTACGAAAACTGAGACATATTTGAACACGTCTCCCGATCACATGGTTGATCATACTCTAGGTTCCACATGCATGTTTTAGCTGAAGGAAGAATACCTTAAACCTGGGTAGTTGAAACCCGTGGAATGGGTACCATGCAATATGACTTCAAAGGGTCTTCATTTGCTCACCGAACCTCTCCAATCCTATCACTGCTGCGTTTATGCCCCGGAACACATGCTTGATTCTCTTTCGGAGACATAGCAATCCATAGGTTTTAAGATACTTACTAGTCAGGTACATTCTTAGGCATTTAATATGCGTTGTTGAGTCCATTTCGTTGAGCAAGGAGTAGCTCTTGTCTATTCCATATTTGGCTTAAGGAACTTTATCTGTGCTCATTTCAATCTCTGGTTTTATGCAGCACCCCAACTCACCTTTCCCCTTAAGCAAGCATAAGTTGGTTTTCTAAATTTGAGACCCTGTTCTGTTCTGTAATTCAGTTCCTGTGTAGCCAAGTTTACATTCCGTGTATTACTGATATCTTATGATGTTTCTTTTTCTGTGTGACTTATTTCAGTTAGAATCATCATACCTGAATCCACTCATTGTGCTGCTAAGGGCCTGATGACATAGATTTCATTGCTGAGTGATATTGCTTTGTAAGTAAATACCACAACTTCTTTATCCATTTTTCACTTTCTGCGATGTTGAACTTGTACGGTAAACGAGGTTCTTGTAAACAGAGGCGTCCCAAACTTTGGGGTGGCTGTGTCTTTTTGATTTTAATTTCCCTAAGCTATAGGACCATAAGTGGAAGTGCCCTAGGCTCTGTTGCTTTGTTTTTTAGATGTTTCAGGAAACACCATACACTTCTCCCGAGTGTCTGTTGGCAATTTACATCCCGCCCATCAGCATAACAAGGCTCCCAGTTCTCCATGGCCTGTCCTGCCTTTCTGGATTTTACACTTTTTTCAGATGGCCCTTTTGACCGGGGGGAAGTGAGACTTCATTGTAGTGCAGATTTCCTTTGCAAGCTTGCTTGGTTGGCCAAAAAGGGCGTATGCGTTTTTTCCTGAATATATTCAGGAAAAAACGCATACGCCCTTTTTGGCCAAGTGCATCATTGTGGACGTTCTGCCTCTTTTCCTATGCTTTCAATGCAATTCCAGTCTGCCTCCTGAAATCGGTTTCCTGCAATTCTGCCCCGCTTTCAAGTCCTCTTGGCAGCCTTACTTCAGTATATTTTTGGACGATAGCTGTCATTTATAACTCTGCAGGTTTGTGAATTACAGTGCCCCTGAGCTCCTTTCTTCAACTCGCTTTCTTTTGAGCTGGCCGCAACACCGCAGGATGGCTTCAGGCCCTAATCTGGTTCCGGCACGGCACGCTGAGCCTTTGGTTAATTCCTCTTCCTGGTGGGAAATGAGAGTTAAATTTGCCCGTCCAGACACCTCCAGCTAGTCTCTCATTGGTTCTCGCTATTCCTGTTCATCTTCCGCAGAAATTGCAAACTGGGCCAAACAGGAGGTTAAAGGGACTGACTCTCCAAGTCGGGAGGGTGTTAGTAAAGCGTCTGGAATGTTGCACCCGAGTACCAGGGTACGAAAACTGAGACATATTTGAACACGTCTCCCGATCACATGGTTGATCATACTCTAGGTTCCACATGCATGTTTTAGCTGAAGGAAGAATACCTTAAACCTGGGTAGTTGAAACCCGTGGAATGGGTACCATGCAATATGACTTCAAAGGGTCTTCATTTGCTCACCGAACCTCTCCAATCCTATCACTGCTGCGTTTATGCCCCTGTACACATGCTTGATTCTCTTTCGGAGACATAGCAATCCATAGGTTTTAAGATACTTACTAGTCAGGTACATTCTTAGGCATTTAATATGCGGTGTTGAGTCCATTTCGTTGAGCAAGGAGTAGCTCTTGTCTATTCCATATTTGGCTTAAGGAACTTTATCTGTGCTCATTTCAATCTCTGGTTGTATGCAGCACCCCAACTCACCTTTACCCTTAAGCAAGCATAAGTTGGTTTTCTAAATTTGAGACCCTGTTCTGTTCTGTAATTCAGTTCCTGTGTAGCCAAGTTTACATTCCGTGTATTACTGATATCTTATGATGTTTCTTTTTCTGTGTGACTTATTTCAGTTAGAATCATCATACCTGAATCCACTCATTGTGCTGCTAAGGGCCTGATGACATAGATTTCATTGCTGAGTGATATTGCTTTGTAAGTAAATACCACAACTTCTTTATCCATTTTTCACTTTCTGCGATGTTGAACTTGTACGGTAAACGAGGTTCTTGTAAACAGAGGCGTCCCAAACTTTGGGGTGGCTGTGTCTTTTTGATTTTAATTTCCCTAAGCTATAGGACCATAAGTGGAAGTGCCCTAGGCTCTGTTGCTTTGTTTTTTAGATGTTTCAGGAAACACCATACACTTCTCCCGAGTGTCTGTTGGCAATTTACATCCCGCCCATCAGCATAACAAGGCTCCCAGTTCTCCATGGCCTGTCCTGCCTTTCTGGATTTTACACTTTTTTCAGATGGCCCTTTTGACCGGGGGGAAGTGAGACTTCATTGTAGTGCAGATTTCCTTTGCAAGCTTGCTTGGTTGGCCAAAAAGGGCGTATGCGTTTTTTCCTGAATATATTCAGGAAAAAACGCATATGCCCTTTTTGGCCAAGTGCATCATTGTGGACGTTCTGCCTCTTTTCCTATGCTTTCAATGCAATTCCAGTCTGCCTCCTGAAATCGGTTTCCTGCAATTCTGCCCCGCTTTCAAGTCCTCTTGGCAGCCTTACTTCAGTATATTTTTGGACGATAGCTGTCATTTATAACTCTGCAGGTTTGTGAATTACAGTGCCCCTGAGCTCCTTTCTTCAACTCGCTTTCTTTTGAGCTGGCCGCAACACCGCAGGATGGCTTCAGGCCCTAATCTTGTTCCGGGACGGCACGCTGAGCCTTTGGTTAATTCCTCTTCCTGGTGGGAAATGAGAGTTAAATTTGCCCGTCCAGACACCTTCCAGCTAGTCTCTCATTGGTTCTCGCTATTCCTGTTCATCTTCCGCAGAAATTGCAAACTGGGCCAAACAGGAGGTTAAAGGGACTGACTCTCCAAGTCGGGAGGGTGTTAGTAAAGCGTCTGGAATGTTGCACCCGAGTACCAGTGTACGAAAACTGAGACATATTTGAACACGTCTCCCGATCACATGGTTGATCATACTCTAGGTTCCACATGCATGTTTTAGCTGAAGGAAGAATACCTTAAACCTGGGTAGTTGAAACCCGTGGAATGGGTACCATGCAATATGACTTCAAAGGGTCTTCATTTGCTCACCGAACCTCTCCAATCCTATCACTGCTGCGTTTATGCCCCTGTACACTTGCTTGATTCTCTTTCGGAGACATAGCAATCCATAGGTTTTAAGATACTTACTAGTCAGGTACATTCTTAGGCATTTAATATGCGGTGTTGAGTCCATTTCGTTGAGCAAGGAGTAGCTCTTGTCTATTCCATATTTGGCTTAAGGAACTTTATCTGTGCTCATTTCAATCTCTGGTTTTATGCAGCACCCCAACTCACCTTTACCCTTAAGCAAGCATAAGTTGGTTTTCTAAATTTGAGACCCTGTTCTGTTCTGTAATTCAGTTCCTGTGTAGCCAAGTTTACATTCCGTGTATTACTGATATCTTATGATGGTTCTTTTTCTGTGTGACTTATTTCAGTTAGAATCATCATACCTGAATCCACTCATTGTGCTGCTAAGGGCCTGATGACATAGATTTCATTGCTGAGTGATATTGCTTTGTAAGTAAATACCACAACTTCTTTATCCATTTTTCACTTTCTGCGATGTTGAACTTGTACGGTAAATGAGGTTCTTGTAAACAGAGGCGTCCCAAACTTTGGGGTGGCTGTGTCTTTTTGATTTTAATTTCCCTAAGCTATAGGACCATAAGTGGAAGTGCCCTAGGCTCTGTTGCTTTGTTTCTTAGATGTTTCAGGAAACACCATACACTTCTCCCGAGTGTCTGTTGGCAATTTACATCCCGCCCATCAGCATAACAAGGCTCCCAGTTCTCCATGGCCTGTCCTGCCTTTCTGGATTTTACACTTTTTTCAGATGGCCCTTTTGACCGGGGGGAAGTGAGACTTCATTGTAGTGCAGATTTCCTTTGCAAGCTTGCTTGGTTGGCCAAAAAGGGCGTATGCGTTTTTTCCTGAATATATTCAGGAAAAAACGCATACGCCCTTTTTGGCCAAGTGCATCATTGTGGACGTTCTGCCTCTTTTCCTATGCTTTCAATGCAATTCCAGTCTGCCTCCTGAAATCGGTTTCCTGCAATTCTGCCCCGCTTTCAAGTCCTCTTGGCAGCCTTACTTCAGTATATTTTTGGACGATAGCTGTCATTTATAACTCTGCAGGTTTGTGAATTACAGTGCCCCTGAGCTCCTTTCTTCAACTCGCTTTCTTTTGAGCTGGCCGCAACACCGCAGGATGGCTTCAGGCCCTAATCTGGTTCCGGCACGGCACGCTGAGCCTTTGGTTAATTCCTCTTCCTGGTGGGAAATGAGAGTTAAATTTGCCCGTCCAGACACCTTCCAGCTAGTCTCTCATTGGTTCTCGCTATTCCTGTTCATCTTCCGCAGAAATTGCAAACTGGGCCAAACAGGAGGTTAAAGGGACTGACTCTCCAAGTCGGGAGGGTGTTAGTAAAGCGTCTGGAATGTTGCACCCGAGTACCAGGGTACGAAAACTGAGACATATTTGAACACGTCTCCCGATCACATGGTTGATCATACTCTAGGTTCCACATGCATGTTTTAGCTGAAGGAAGAATACCTTAAACCTGGGTAGTTGAAACCCGTGGAATGGGTACCATGCAATATGACTTCAAAGGGTCTTCATTTGCTCACCGAACCTCTCCAATCCTATCACTGCTGCGTTTATGCCCCTGTACACATGCTTGATTCTCTTTCGGAGACATAGCAATCCATAGGTTTTAAGATACTTACTAGTCAGGTACATTCTTAGGCATTTAATATGCGGTGTTGAGTCCATTTCGTCGAGCAAGGAGTAGCTCTTGTCTATTCCATATTTGGCTTAAGGAACTTTATCTGTGCTCATTTCAATCTCTGGTTTTATGCAGCACCCCAACTCACCTTTACCCTTAAGCAAGCATAAGTTGGTTTTCTAAATTTGAGACCCTGTTCTGTTCTGTAATTCAGTTCCTGTGTAGCCAAGTTTACATTCCGTGTATTACTGATATCTTATGATGTTTCTTTTTCTGTGTGACTTATTTCAGTTAGAATCATCATACCTGAATCCACTCATTGTGCTGCTAAGGGCCTGATGACATAGATTTCATTGCTGAGTGATATTGCTTTGTAAGTAAATACCACAACTTCTTTATCCATTTTTCACTTTCTGCGATGTTGAACTTGTACTGTAAACGAGGTTCTTGTAAACAGAGGCGTCCCAAACTTTGGGGTGGCTGTGTCTTTTTGATTTTAATTTCCCTAAGCTATAGAACCATAAGTGGAAGTGCCCTAGGCTCTGTTGCTTTGTTTTTTAGATGTTTCAGGAAACACCATACACTTCTCCCGAGTGTCTGTTGGCAATTTACATCCCGCCCATCAGCATAACAAGGCTCCCAGTTCTCCATGGCCTGTCCTGCCTTTCTGGATTTTACACTATTTTCAGATGGCCCTTTTGACCGGGGGGAAGTGAGACTTCATTGTAGTGCAGATTTCCTTTGCAAGCTTGCTTGGTTGGCCAAAAAGGGCGTATGCGTTTTTTCCTGAATATATTCAGGAAAAAACGCATACGCCCTTTTTGGCCAAGTGCATCATTGTGGACGTTCTGCCTCTTTTCCTATGCTTTCAATGCAATTCCAGTCTACCTCCTGAAATCGGTTTCCTGCAATTCTGCCCCGCTTTCAAGTCCTCTTGGCAGCCTTACTTCAGTATATTTTTGGACGATAGCTGTCATTTATAACTCTGCAGGTTTGTGAATTACAGTGCCCCTGAGCTCCTTTCTTCAACTCGCTTTCTTTTGAGCTGGCCGCAACACCGCAGGATGGCTTCAGGCCCTAATCTTGTTCCGGCACGGCACGCTGAGCCTTTGGTTAATTCCTCTTCCTGGTGGGAAATGAGAGTTAAATTTGCCCGTCCAGACACCTTCCAGCTAGTCTCTCATTGGTTCTCGCTATTCCTGTTCATCTTCCGCAGAAATTGCAAACTGGGCCAAACAGGAGGTTAAAGGGACTGACTCTCCAAGTCGGGAGGGTGTTAGTAAAGCGTCTGGAATGTTGCACCCGAGTACCAGGGTACGAAAACTGAGACATATTTGAACACGTCTCCCGATCACATGGTTGATCATACTCTAGGTTCCACATGCATGTTTTAGCTGAAGGAAGAATACCTTAAACCTGGGTAGTTGAAACCCGTGGAATGGGTACCATGCAATATGACTTCAAAGTGTCTTCATTTGCTCACCGAACCTCTCCAATCCTATCACTGCTGCGTTTATGCCCCTGTACACATGCTTGATTCTCTTTCGGAGACATAGCAATCCATAGGTTTTAAGATACTTACTAGTCAGGTACATTCTTAGGCATTTAATATGCGGTGTTGAGTCCATTTCGTTGAGCAAGGAGTAGCTCTTGTCTATTCCATATTTGGCTTAAGGAACTTTATCTGTGCTCATTTCAATCTCTGGTTTTATGCAGCACCCCAACTCACCTTTCCCCTTAAGCAAGCATAAGTTGGTTTTCTAAATTTGAGACCCTGTTCTGTTCTGTAATTCAGTTCCTGTGTAGCCAAGTTTACATTCCGTGTATTACTGATATCTTATGATGTTTCTTTTTCTGTGTGACTTATTTCAGTTAGAATCATCATACCTGAATCCACTCATTGTGCTGCTAAGGGCCTGATGACATAGATTTCATTGCTGAGTGATATTGCTTTGTAAGTAAATACCACAACTTCTTTATCCATTTTTCACTTTCTGCGATGTTGAACTTGTACGGTAAACGAGGTTCTTGTAAACAGAGGCGTCCCAAACTTTGGGGTGGCTGTGTCTTTTTGATTTTAATTTCCCTAAGCTATAGGACCATAAGTGGAAGTGCCCTAGGCTCTGTTGCTTTGTTTTTTAGATGTTTCAGGAAACACCATACACTTCTCCCGAGTGTCTGTTGGCAATTTACATCCCGCCCATCAGCATAACAAGGCTCCCAGTTCTCCATGGCCTGTCCTGCTTTTCTGGATTTTACACTTTTTTCAGATGGCCCTTTTGACCGGGGGGAAGTGAGACTTCATTGTAGTGCAGATTTCCTTTGCAAGCTTGCTTGGTTGGCCAAAAAGGGCGTATGCGTTTTTTCCTGAATATATTCAGGAAAAAACGCATACGCCCTTTTTGGCCAAGTGCATCATTGTGGACGTTCTGCCTCTTTTCCTATGCTTTCAATGCAATTCCAGTCTGCCTCCTGAAATCGGTTTCCTGCAATTCTGCCCCGCTTTCAAGTCCTCTTGGCAGCCTTACTTCAGTATATTTTTGGACGATAGCTGTCATTTATAACTCTGCAGGTTTGTGAATTACAGTGCCCCTGAGCTCCTTTCTTCAACTCGCTTTCTTTTGAGCTGGCCGCAACACCGCAGGATGGCTTCAGGCCCTAATCTGGTTCCGGCACGGCACGCTGAGCCTTTGGTTAATTCCTCTTCCTGGTGGGAAATGAGAGTTAAATTTGCCCGTCCAGACACCTTCCAGCTAGTCTCTCATTGGTTCTCGCTATTCCTGTTCATCTTCCGCAGAAATTGCAAACTGGGCCAAACAGGAGGTTAAAGGGACTGACTCTCCAAGTCGGGAGGGTGTTAGTAAAGCGTCTGGAATGTTGCACCCGAGTACCAGGGTACGAAAACTGAGACATATTTGAACACGTCTCCCGATCACATGGTTGATCATACTCTAGGTTCCACATGCATGTTTTAGCTGAAGGAAGAATACCTTAAACCTGGGTAGTTGAAACCCGTGGAATGGGTACCATGCAATATGACTTCAAAGGGTCTTCATTTGCTCACCGAACCTCTCCAATCCTATCACTGCTGCGTTTATGCCCCTGTACACATGCTTGATTCTCTTTCGGAGACATAGCAATCCATAGGTTTTAAGATACTTACTAGTCAGGTACATTCTTAGGCATTTAATATGCGGTGTTGAGTCCATTTCGTTGAGCAAGGAGTAGCTCTTGTCTATTCCATATTTGGCTTAAGGAACTTTATCTGTGCTCATTTCAATCTCTGGTTTTATGCAGCACCCCAACTCACCTTTACCCTTAAGCAAGCATAAGTTGGTTTTCTAAATTTGAGACCCTGTTCTGTTCTGTAATTCAGTTCCTGTGTAGCCAAGTTTACATTCCGTGTATTACTGATATCTTATGATGTTTCTTTTTCTGTGTGACTTATTTCAGTTAGAATCATCATACCTGAATCCACTCATTGTGCTGCTAAGGGCCTGATGACATAGATTTCATTGCTGAGTGATATTGCTTTGTAAGTAAATACCACAACTTCTTTATCCATTTTTCACTTTCTGCGATGTTGAACTTGTACGGTAAACGAGGTTCTTGTAAACAGAGGCGTCCCAAACTTTGGGGTGGCTGTGTCTTTTTGATTTTAATTTCCCTAAGCTATAGGACCATAAGTGGAAGTGCCCTAGGCTCTGTTGCTTTGTTTTTTAGATGTTTCAGGAAACACCATACACTTCTCCCGAGTGTCTGTTGGCAATTTACATCCCGCCCATCAGCATAACAAGGCTCCCAGTTCTCCATGGCCTGTCCTGCCTTTCTGGATTTTACACTTTTTTCAGATGGCCCTTTTGACCGGGGGGAAGTGAGACTTCATTGTAGTGCAGATTTCCTTTGCAAGCTTGCTTGGTTGGCCAAAAAGGGCGTATGCGTTTTTTCCTGAATATATTCAGGAAAAAACGCATACGCCCTTTTTGGCCAAGTGCATCATTGTGGACGTTCTGCCTCTTTTCCTATGCTTTCAATGCAATTCCAGTCTGCCTCCTGAAATCGGTTTCCTGCAATTCTGCCCCGCTTTCAAGTCCTCTTGGCAGCCTTACTTCAGTATATTTTTGGACGATAGCTGTCATTTATAACTCTGCAGGTTTGTGAATTACAGTGCCCCTGAGCTCCTTTCTTCAACTCGCTTTCTTTTGAGCTGGCCGCAACACCGCAGGATGGCTTCAGGCCCTAATCTGGTTCCGGCACGGCACGCTGAGCCTTTGGTTAATTCCTCTTCCTGGTGGGAAATGAGAGTTAAATTTGCCCGTCCAGACACCTTCCAGCTAGTCTCTCATTGGTTCTCGCTATTCCTGTTCATCTTCCGCAGAAATTGCAAACTGGGCCAAACAGGAGGTTAAAGGGACTGACTCTCCAAGTCGGGAGGGTGTTAGTAAAGCGTCTGGAATGTTGCACCCGAGTACCAGGGTACGAAAACTGAGACATATTTGAACACGTCTCCCGATCACATGGTTGATCATACTCTAGGTTCCACATGCATGTTTTAGCTGAAGGAAGAATACCTTAAACCTGGGTAGTTGAAACCCGTGGAATGGGTACCATGCAATATGACTTCAAAGGGTCTTCATTTGCTCACCGAACCTCTCCAATCCTATCACTGCTGCGTTTATGCCCCTGTACACATGCTTGATTCTCTTTCGGAGACATAGCAATCCATAGGTTTTAAGATACTTACTAGTCAGGTACATTCTTAGGCATTTAATATGCGGTGTTGAGTCCATTTCGTTGAGCAAGGAGTAGCTCTTGTCTATTCCATATTTGGCTTAAGGAACTTTATCTGTGCTCATTTCAATCTCTGGTTTTATGCAGCACCCCAACTCACCTTTACCCTTAAGCAAGCATAAGTTGGTTTTCTAAATTTGAGACCCTGTTCTGTTCTGTAATTCAGTTCCTGTGTAGCCAAGTTTACATTCCGTGTATTACTGATATCTTATGATGTTTCTTTTTCTGTGTGACTTATTTCAGTTAGAATCATCATACCTGAATCCACTCATTGTGCTGCTAAGGGCCTGATGACATAGATTTCATTGCTGAGTGATATTGTTTTGTAAGTAAATACCACAACTTCTTTATCCATTTTTCACTTTCTGCGATGTTGAACTTGTACTGTAAACGAGGTTCTTGTAAACAGAGGCGTCCCAAACTTTGGGGTGGCTGTGTCTTTTTGATTTTAATTTCCCTAAGCTATAGGACCATAAGTGGAAGTGCCCTAGGCTCTGTTGCTTTGTTTTTTAGATGTTTCAGGAAACACCATACACTTCTCCCGAGTGTCTGTTGGCAATTTACATCCCGCCCATCAGCATAACAAGGCTCCCAGTTCTCCATGGCCTGTCCTGCCTTTCTGGATTTTACACTATTTTCAGATGGCCCTTTTGACCGGGGGGAAGTGAGACTTCATTGTAGTGCAGATTTCCTTTGCAAGCTTGCTTGGTTGGCCAAAAAGGGCGTATGCGTTTTTTCCTGAATATATTCAGGAAAAAACGCATACGCCCTTTTTGGCCAAGTGCATCATTGTGGACGTTCTGCCTCTTTTCCTATGCTTTCAATGCAATTCCAGTCTGCCTCCTGAAATCGGTTTCCTGCAATTCTGCCCCGCTTTCAAGTCCTCTTGGCAGCCTTACTTCAGTATATTTTTGGACGATAGCTGTCATTTATAACTCTGCAGGTTTGTGAATTACAGTGCCCCTGAGCTCCTTTCTTCAACTCGCTTTCTTTTGAGCTGGCCGCAACACCGCAGGATGGCTTCAGGCCCTAATCTTGTTCCGGCACGGCACGCTGAGCCTTTGGTTAATTCCTCTTCCTGGTGGGAAATGAGAGTTAAATTTGCCCGTCCAGACACCTTCCAGCTAGTCTCTCATTGGTTCTCGCTATTCCTGTTCATCTTCCGCAGAAATTGCAAACTGGGCCAAACAGGAGGTTAAAGGGACTGACTCTCCAAGTCGGGAGGGTGTTAGTAAAGCGTCTGGAATGTTGCACCCGAGTACCAGGGTACGAAAACTGAGACATATTTGAACACGTCTCCCGATCACATGGTTGATCATACTCTAGGTTCCACATGCATGTTTTAGCTGAAGGAAGAATACCTTAAACCTGGGTAGTTGAAACCCGTGGAATGGGTACCATGCAATATGACTTCAAAGGGTCTTCATTTGCTCACCGAACCTCTCCAATCCTATCACTGCTGCGTTTATGCCCCTGTACACATGCTTGATTCTCTTTCGGAGACATAGCAATCCATAGGTTTTAAGATACTTACTAGTCAGGTACATTCTTAGGCATTTAATATGCGGTGTTGAGTCCATTTCGTTGAGCAAGGAGTAGCTCTTGTCTATTCCATATTTGGCTTAAGGAACTTTATCTGTGCTCATTTCAATCTCTGGTTTTATGCAGCACCCCAACTCACCTTTCCCCTTAAGCAAGCATAAGTTGGTTTTCTAAATTTGAGACCCTGTTCTGTTCTGTAATTCAGTTCCTGTGTAGCCAAGTTTACATTCCGTGTATTACTGATATCTTATGATGTTTCTTTTTCTGTGTGACTTATTTCAGTTAGAATCATCATACCTGAATCCACTCATTGTGCTGCTAAGGGCCTGATGACATAGATTTCATTGCTGAGTGATATTGCTTTGTAAGTAAATACCACAACTTCTTTATCCATTTTTCACTTTCTGCGATGTTGAACTTGTACGGTAAACGAGGTTCTTGTAAACAGAGGCGTCCCAAACTTTGGGGTGGCTGTGTCTTTTTGATTTTAATTTCCCTAAGCTATAGGACCATAAGTGGAAGTGCCCTAGGCTCTGTTGCTTTGTTTTTTAGATGTTTCAGGAAACACCATACACTTCTCCCGAGTGTCTGTTGGCAATTTACATCCCGCCCATCAGCATAACAAGGCTCCCAGTTCTCCATGGCCTGTCCTGCCTTTCTGGATTTTACACTTTTTTCAGATGGCCCTTTTGACCGGGGGGAAGTGAGACTTCATTGTAGTGCAGATTTCCTTTGCAAGCTTGCTTGGTTGGCCAAAAAGGGCGTATGCGTTTTTTCCTGAATATATTCAGGAAAAAACGCATACGCCCTTTTTGGCCAAGTGCATCATTGTGGACGTTCTGCCTCTTTTCCTATGCTTTCAATGCAATTCCAGTCTGCCTCCTGAAATCGGTTTCCTGCAATTCTGCCCCGCTTTCAAGTCCTCTTGGCAGCCTTACTTCAGTATATTTTTGGACGATAGCTGTCATTTATAACTCTGCAGGTTTGTGAATTACAGTGCCCCTGAGCTCCTTTCTTCAACTCGCTTTCTTTTGAGCTGGCCGCAACACCGCAGGATGGCTTCAGGCCCTAATCTGGTTCCGGCACGGCACGCTGAGCCTTTGGTTAATTCCTCTTCCTGGTGGGAAATGAGAGTTAAATTTGCCCGTCCAGACACCTTCCAGCTAGTCTCTCATTGGTTCTCGCTATTCCTGTTCATCTTCCGCAGAAATTGCAAACTGGGCCAAACAGGAGGTTAAAGGGACTGACTCTCCAAGTCGGGAGGGTGTTAGTAAAGCGTCTGGAATGTTGCACCCGAGTACCAGGGTACGAAAACTGAGACATATTTGAACACGTCTCCCGATCACATGGTTGATCATACTCTAGGTTCCACATGCATGTTTTAGCTGAAGGAAGAATACCTTAAACCTGGGTAGTTGAAACCCGTGGAATGGGTACCATGCAATATGACTTCAAAGGGTCTTCATTTGCTCACCGAACCTCTCCAATCCTATCACTGCTGCGTTTATGCCCCTGTACACATGCTTGATTCTCTTTCAGAGACATAGCAATCCATAGGTTTTAAGATACTTACTAGTCAGGTACATTCTTAGGCATTTAATATGCGGTGTTGAGTCCATTTCGTTGAGCAAGGAGTAGCTCTTGTCTATTCCATATTTGGCTTAAGGAACTTTATCTGTGCTCATTTCAATCTCTGGTTTTATGCAGCACCCCAACTCACCTTTCCCCTTAAGCAAGCATAAGTTGGTTTTCTAAATTTGAGACCCTGTTCTGTTCTGTAATTCAGTTCCTGTGTAGCCAAGTTTACATTCCGTGTATTACTGATATCTTATGATGTTTCTTTTTCTGTGTGACTTATTTCAGTTAGAATCATCATACCTGAATCCACTCATTGTGCTGCTAAGGGCCTGATGACATAGATTTCATTGCTGAGTGATATTGCTTTGTAAGTAAATACCACAACTTCTTTATCCATTTTTCACTTTCTGCAATGTTGAACTTGTACTGTAAACGAGGTTCTTGTAAACAGAGGCGTCCCAAACTTTGGGGTGGCTGTGTCTTTTTGATTTTAATTTCCCTAAGCTATAGGACCATAAGTGGAAGTGCCCTAGGCTCTGTTGCTTTGTTTTTTAGATGTTTCAGGAAACACCATACACTTCTCCCGAGTGTCTGTTGGCAATTTACATCCCGCCCATCAGCATAACAAGGCTCCCAGTTCTCCATGGCCTGTCCTGCCTTTCTGGATTTTACACTATTTTCAGATGGCCCTTTTGACCGGGGGGAAGTGAGACTTCATTGTAGTGCAGATTTCCTTTGCAAGCTTGCTTGGTTGGCCAAAAAGGGCGTATGCGTTTTTTCCTGAATATATTCAGGAAAAAACGCATACGCCCTTTTTGGCCAAGTGCATCATTGTGGACGTTCTGCCTCTTTTCCTATGCTTTCAATGCAATTCCAGTCTACCTCCTGAAATCGGTTTCCTGCAATTCTGCCCCGCTTTCAAGTCCTCTTGGCAGCCTTACTTCAGTATATTTTTGGACGATAGCTGTCATTTATAACTCTGCAGGTTTGTGAATTACAGTGCCCCTGAGCTCCTTTCTTCAACTCGCTTTCTTTTGAGCTGGCCGCAACACCGCAGGATGGCTTCAGGCCCTAATCTGGTTCCGGCACGGCACGCTGAGCCTTTGGTTAATTCCTCTTCCTGGTGGGAAATGAGAGTTAAATTTGCCCGTCCAGACACCTTCCAGCTAGTCTCTCATTGGTTCTCGCTATTCCTGTTCATCTTCCGCAGAAATTGCAAACTGGGCCAAACAGGAGGTTAAAGGGACTGACTCTCCAAGTCAGGAGGGTGTTAGTAAAGCGTCTGGAATGTTGCACCCGAGTACCAGGGTACGAAAACTGAGACATATTTGAACACGTCTCCCGATCACATGGTTGATCATACTCTAGGTTCCACATGCATGTTTTAGCTGAAGGAAGAATACCTTAAACCTGGGTAGTTGAAACCCGTGGAATGGGTACCATGCAATATGACTTCAAAGTGTCTTCATTTGCTCACCGAACCTCTCCAATCCTATCACTGCTGCGTTTATGCCCCTGTACACATGCTTGATTCTCTTTCGGAGACATAGCAATCCATAGGTTTTAAGATACTTACTAGTCAGGTACATTCTTAGGCATTTAATATGCGGTGTTGAGTCCATTTCGTTGAGCAAGGAGTAGCTCTTGTCTATTCCATATTTGGCTTAAGGAACTTTATCTGTGCTCATTTCAATCTCTGGTTTTATGCAGCACCCCAACTCACCTTTACCCTTAAGCAAGCATAAGTTGGTTTTCTAAATTTGAGACCCTGTTCTGTTCTGTAATTCAGTTCCTGTGTAGCCAAGTTTACATTCCGTGTATTACTGATATCTTATGATGTTTCTTTTTCTGTGTGACTTATTTCAGTTAGAATCATCATACCTGAATCCACTCATTGTGCTGCTAAGGGCCTGATGACATAGATTTCATTGCTGAGTGATATTGCTTTGTAAGTAAATACCACAACTTCTTTATCCATTTTTCACTTTCTGCGATGTTGAACTTGTACGGTAAACGAGGTTCTTGTAAACAGAGGCGTCCCAAACTTTGGGGTGGCTGTGTCTTTTTGATTTTAATTTCCCTAAGCTATAGGACCATAAGTGGAAGTGCCCTAGGCTCTGTTGCTTTGTTTTTTAGATGTTTCAGGAAACACCATACACTTCTCCCGAGTGTCTGTTGGCAATTTACATCCCGCCCATCAGCATAACAAGGCTCCCAGTTCTCCATGGCCTGTCCTGCCTTTCTGGATTTTACACTTTTTTCAGATGGCCCTTTTGACCGGGGGGAAGTGAGACTTCATTGTAGTGCAGATTTCCTTTGCAAGCTTGCTTGGTTGGCCAAAAAGGGCGTATGCGTTTTTTCCTGAATATATTCAGGAAAAAACGCATACGCCCTTTTTGGCCAAGTGCATCATTGTGGACGTTCTGCCTCTTTTCCTATGCTTTCAATGCAATTCCAGTCTGCCTCCTGAAATCGGTTTCCTGCAATTCTGCCCCGCTTTCAAGTCCTCTTGGCAGCCTTACTTCAGTATATTTTTGGACGATAGCTGTCATTTATAACTCTGCAGGTTTGTGAATTACAGTGCCCCTGAGCTCCTTTCTTCAACTCGCTTTCTTTTGAGCTGGCCGCAACACCGCAGGATGGCTTCAGGCCCTAATCTGGTTCCGGCACGGCACGCTGAGCCTTTGGTTAATTCCTCTTCCTGGTGGGAAATGAGAGTTAAATTTGCCCGTCCAGACACCTTCCAGCTAGTCTCTCATTGGTTCTCGCTATTCCTGTTCATCTTCCGCAGAAATTGCAAACTGGGCCAAACAGGAGGTTAAAGGGACTGACTCTCCAAGTCGGGAGGGTGTTAGTAAAGCGTCTGGAATGTTGCACCCGAGTACCAGGGTACGAAAACTGAGACATATTTGAACACGTCTCCCGATCACATGGTTGATCATACTCTAGGTTCCACATGCATGTTTTAGCTGAAGGAAGAATACCTTAAACCTGGGTAGTTGAAACCCGTGGAATGGGTACCATGCAATATGACTTCAAAGGGTCTTCATTTGCTCACCGAACCTCTCCAATCCTATCACTGCTGCGTTTATGCCCCTGTACACATGCTTGATTCTCTTTCGGAGACATAGCAATCCATAGGTTTTAAGATACTTACTAGTCAGGTACATTCTTAGGCATTTAATATGCGGTGTTGAGTCCATTTCGTTGAGCAAGGAGTAGCTCTTGTCTATTCCATATTTGGCTTAAGGAACTTTATCTGTGCTCATTTCAATCTCTGGTTTTATGCAGCACCCCAACTCACCTTTCCCCTTAAGCAAGCATAAGTTGGTTTTCTAAATTTGAGACCCTGTTCTGTTCTGTAATTCAGTTCCTGTGTAGCCAAGTTTACATTCCGTGTATTACTGATATCTTATGATGTTTCTTTTTCTGTGTGACTTATTTCAGTTAGAATCATCATACCTGAATCCACTCATTGTGCTGCTAAGGGCCTGATGACATAGATTTCATTGCTGAGTGATATTGCTTTGTAAGTAAATACCACAACTTCTTTATCCATTTTTCACTTTCTGCGATGTTGAACTTGTACGGTAAACGAGGTTCTTGTAAACAGAGGTGTCCCAAACTTTGGGGTGGCTGTGTCTTTTTGATTTTAATTTCCCTAAGCTATAGGACCATAAGTGGAAGTGCCCTAGGCTCTGTTGCTTTGTTTTTTAGATGTTTCAGGAAACACCATACACTTCTCCCGAGTGTCTGTTGGCAATTTACATCCCGCCCATCAGCATAACAAGGCTCCCAGTTCTCCATGGCCTGTCCTGCCTTTCTGGATTTTACACTTTTTTCAGATGGCCCTTTTGACCGGGGGGAAGTGAGACTTCATTGTAGTGCAGATTTCCTTTGCAAGCTTGCTTGGTTGGCCAAAAAGGGCGTATGCGTTTTTTCCTGAATATATTCAGGAAAAAACGCATACGCCCTTTTTGGCCAAGTGCATCATTGTGGACGTTCTGCCTCTTTTCCTATGCTTTCAATGCAATTCCAGTCTGCCTCCTGAAATCGGTTTCCTGCAATTCTGCCCCGCTTTCAAGTCCTCTTGGCAGCCTTACTTCAGTATATTTTTGGACGATAGCTGTCATTTATAACTCTGCAGGTTTGTGAATTACAGTGCCCCTGAGCTCCTTTCTTCAACTCGCTTTCTTTTGAGCTGGCCGCAACACCGCAGGATGGCTTCAGGCCCTAATCTGGTTCCGGCACGGCACGCTGAGCCTTTGGTTAATTCCTCTTCCTGGTGGGAAATGAGAGTTAAATTTGCCCGTCCAGACACCTTCCAGCTAGTCTCTCATTGGTTCTCGCTATTCCTGTTCATCTTCCGCAGAAATTGCAAACTGGGCCAAACAGGAGGTTAAAGGGACTGACTCTCCAAGTCGGGAGGGTGTTAGTAAAGCGTCTGGAATGTTGCACCCGAGTACCAGGGTACGAAAACTGAGACATATTTGAACACGTCTCCCGATCACATGGTTGATCATACTCTAGGTTCCACATGCATGTTTTAGCTGAAGGAAGAATACCTTAAACCTGGGTAGTTGAAACCCGTGGAATGGGTACCATGCAATATGACTTCAAAGGGTCTTCATTTGCTCACCGAACCTCTCCAATCCTATCACTGCTGCGTTTATGTCCCTGTACACATGCTTGATTCTCTTTCGGAGACATAGCAATCCATAGGTTTTAAGATACTTACTAGTCAGGTACATTCTTAGGCATTTAATATGCGGTGTTGAGTCCATTTCGTTGAGCAAGGAGTAGCTCTTGTCTATTCCATATTTGGCTTAAGGAACTTTATCTGTGCTCATTTCAATCTCTGGTTTTATGCAGCACCCCAACTCACCTTTCCCCTTAAGCAAGCATAAGTTGGTTTTCTAAATTTGAGACCCTGTTCTGTTCTGTAATTCAGTTCCTGTGTAGCCAAGTTTACATTCCGTGTATTACTGATATCTTATGATGTTTCTTTTTCTGTGTGACTTATTTCAGTTAGAATCATCATACCTGAATCCACTCATTGTGCTGCTAAGGGCCTGATGACATAGATTTCATTGCTGAGTGATATTGCTTTGTAAGTAAATACCACAACTTCTTTATCCATTTTTCACTTTCTGCGATGTTGAACTTGTACGGTAAACGAGGTTCTTGTAAACAGAGGCGTCCCAAACTTTGGGGTGGCTGTGTCTTTTTGATTTTAATTTCCCTAAGCTATAGGACCATAAGTGGAAGTGCCCTAGGCTCTGTTGCTTTGTTTTTTAGATGTTTCAGGAAACACCATACACTTCTCCCGAGTGTCTGTTGGCAATTTACATCCCGCCCATCAGCATAACAAGGCTCCCAGTTCTCCATGGCCTGTCCTACCTTTCTGGATTTTACACTTTTTTCAGATGGCCCTTTTGACCGGGGGGAAGTGAGACTTCATTGTAGTGCAGATTTCCTTTGCAAGCTTGCTTGGTTGGCCAAAAAGGGCGTATGCGTTTTTTCCTGAATATATTCAGGAAAAAACGCATACGCACTTTTTGGCCAAGTGCATCATTGTGGACGTTCTGCCTCTTTTCCTATGCTTTCAATGCAATTCCAGTCTGCCTCCTGAAATCGGTTTCCTGCAATTCTGCCCCGCTTTCAAGTCCTCTTGGCAGCCTTACTTCAGTATATTTTTGGACGATAGCTGTCATTTATAACTCTGCAGGTTTGTGAATTACAGTGCCCCTGAGCTCCTTTCTTCAACTCGCTTTCTTTTGAGCTGGCCGCAACACCGCAGGATGGCTTCAGGCCCTAATCTGGTTCCGGCACGGCACGCTGAGCCTTTGGTTAATTCCTCTTCCTGGTGGGAAATGAGAGTTAAATTTGCCCGTCCAGACACCTTCCAGCTAGTCTCTCATTGGTTCTCGCTATTCCTGTTCATCTTCCGCAGAAATTGCAAACTGGGCCAAACAGGAGGTTAAAGGGACTGACTCTCCAAGTCGGGAGGGTGTTAGTAAAGCGTCTGGAATGTTGCACCTGAGTACCAGGGTACGAAAACTGAGACATATTTGAACACGTCTCCCGATCACATGGTTGATCATACTCTAGGTTCCACATGCATGTTTTAGCTGAAGGAAGAATACCTTAAACCTGGGTAGTTGAAACCCGTGGAATGGGTACCATGCAATATGACTTCAAAGGGTCTTCATTTGCTCACCGAACCTCTCCAATCCTATCACTGCTGCGTTTATGCCCCTGTACACATGCTTGATTCTCTTTCGGAGACATAGCAATCCATAGGTTTTAAGATACTTACTAGTCAGGTACATTCTTAGGCATTTAATATGCGGTGTTGAGTCCATTTCGTTGAGCAAGGAGTAGCTCTTGTCTATTCCATATTTGGCTTAAGGAACTTTATCTGTGCTCATTTCAATCTCTGGTTTTATGCAGCACCCCAACTCACCTTTCCCCTTAAGCAAGCATAAGTTGGTTTTCTAAATTTGAGACCCTGTTCTGTTCTGTAATTCAGTTCCTGTGTAGCCAAGTTTACATTCCGTGTATTACTGATATCTTATGATGTTTCTTTTTCTGTGTGACTTATTTCAGTTAGAATCATCATACCTGAATCCACTCATTGTGCTGCTAAGGGCCTGATGACATAGATTTCATTGCTGAGTGATATTGCTTTGTAAGTAAATACCACAACTTCTTTATCCATTTTTCACTTTCTGCGATGTTGAACTTGTACGGTAAACGAGGTTCTTGTAAACAGAGGCATCCCAAACTTTGGGGTGGCTGTGTCTTTTTGATTTTAATTTCCCTAAGCTATAGGACCATAAGTGGAAGTGCCCTAGGCTCTGTTGCTTTGTTTTTTAGATGTTTCAGGAAACACCATACACTTCTCCCGAGTGTCTGTTGGCAATTTACATCCCGCCCATCAGCATAACAAGGCTCCCAGTTCTCCATGGCCTGTCCTGCCTTTCTGGATTTTACACTTTTTTCAGATGGCCCTTTTGACCGGGGGGAAGTGAGACTTCATTGTAGTGCAGATTTCCTTTGCAAGCTTGCTTGGTTGGCCAAAAAGGGCGTATGCGTTTTTTCCTGAATATATTCAGGAAAAAACGCATACGCCCTTTTTGGCCAAGTGCATCATTGTGGACGTTCTGCCTCTTTTCCTATGCTTTCAATGCAATTCCAGTCTACCTCCTGAAATCGGTTTCCTGCAATTCTGCCCCGCTTTCAAGTCCTCTTGGCAGCCTTACTTCAGTATATTTTTGGACGATAGCTGTCATTTATAACTCTGCAGGTTTGTGAATTACAGTGCCCCTGAGCTCCTTTCTTCAACTCGCTTTCTTTTGAGCTGGCCGCAACACCGCAGGATGGCTTCAGGCCCTAATCTGGTTCCGGCACGGCACGCTGAGCCTTTGGTTAATTCCTCTTCCTGGTGGGAAATGAGAGTTAAATTTGCCCGTCCAGACACCTCCAGCTAGTCTCTCATTGGTTCTCGCTATTCCTGTTCATCTTCCGCAGAAATTGCAAACTGGGCCAAACAGGAGGTTAAAGGGACTGACTCTCCAAGTCGGGAGGGTGTTAGTAAAGCGTCTGGAATGTTGCACCCGAGTACCAGGGTACGAAAACTGAGACATATTTGAACACGTCTCCCGATCACATGGTTGATCATACTCTAGGTTCCACATGCATGTTTTAGCTGAAGGAAGAATACCTTAAACCTGGGTAGTTGAAACCCGTGGAATGGGTACCATGCAATATGACTTCAAAGGGTCTTCATTTGCTCACCGAACCTCTCCAATCCTATCACTGCTGCGTTTATGCCCCTGTACACATGCTTGATTCTCTTTCGGAGACATAGCAATCCATAGGTTTTAAGATACTTACTAGTCAGGTACATTCTTAGGCATTTAATATGCGGTGTTGAGTCCATTTCGTTGAGCAAGGAGTAGCTCTTGTCTATTCCATATTTGGCTTAAGGAACTTTATCTGTGCTCATTTCAATCTCTGGTTTTATGCAGCACCCCAACTCACCTTTCCCCTTAAGCAAGCATAAGTTGGTTTTCTAAATTTGAGACCCTGTTCTGTTCTGTAATTCAGTTCCTGTGTAGCCAAGTTTACATTCCGTGTATTACTGATATCTTATGATGTTTCTTTTTCTGTGTGACTTATTTCAGTTAGAATCATCATACCTGAATCCACTCATTGTGCTGCTAAGGGCCTGATGACATAGATTTCATTGCTGAGTGATATTGCTTTGTAAGTAAATACCACAACTTCTTTATCCATTTTTCACTTTCTGCGATGTTGAACTTGTACTGTAAACGAGGTTCTTGTAAACAGAGGCGTCCCAAACTTTGGGGTGGCTGTGTCTTTTTGATTTTAATTTCCCTAAGCTATAGGACCATAAGTGGAAGTGCCCTAGGCTCTGTTGCTTTGTTTTTTAGATGTTTCAGGAAACACCATACACTTCTCCCGAGTGTCTGTTGGCAATTTACATCCCGCCCATCAGCATAACAAGGCTCCCAGTTCTCCATGGCCTGTCCTGCCTTTCTGGATTTTACACTTTTTTCAGATGGCCCTTTGGACCGGGGGGAAGTGAGACTTCATTGTAGTGCAGATTTCCTTTGCAAGCTTGCTTGGTTGGCCAAAAAGGGCGTATGCGTTTTTTCCTGAATATATTCAGGAAAAAACGCATACGCCCTTTTTGGCCAAGTGCATCATTGTGGACGTTCTGCCTCTTTTCCTATGCTTTCAATGCAATTCCAGTCTACCTCCTGAAATCGGTTTCCTGCAATTCTGCCCCGCTTTCAAGTCCTCTTGGCAGCCTTACTTCAGTATATTTTTGGACGATAGCTGTCATTTATAACTCTGCAGGTTTGTGAATTACAGTGCCCCTGAGCTCCTTTCTTCAACTCGCTTTCTTTTGAGCTGGCCGCAACACCGCAGGATGGCTTCAGGCCCTAATCTGGTTCCGGCATGGCACGCTGAGCCTTTGGTTAATTCCTCTTCCTGGTGGGAAATGAGAGTTAAATTTGCCCGTCCAGACACCTTCCAGCTAGTCTCTCATTGGTTCTCGCTATTCCTGTTCATCTTCCGCAGAAATTGCAAACTGGGCCAAACAGGAGGTTAAAGGGACTGACTCTCCAAGTCGGGAGGGTGTTAGTAAAGCGTCTGGAATGTTGCACCCGAGTACCAGGGTACGAAAACTGAGACATATTTGAACACGTCTCCCGATCACATGGTTGATCATACTCTAGGTTCCACATGCATGTTTTAGCTGAAGGAAGAATACCTTAAACCTGGGTAGTTGAAACCTGTGGAATGGGTACCATGCAATATGACTTCAAAGGGTCTTCATTTGCTCACCGAACCTCTCCAATCCTATCACTGCTGCGTTTATGCCCCTGTACACATGCTTGATTCTCTTTCGGAGACATAGCAATCCATAGGTTTTAAGATACTTACTAGTCAGGTACATTCTTAGGCATTTAATATGCGGTGTTGAGTCCATTTCGTTGAGCAAGGAGTAGCTCTTGTCTATTCCATATTTGGCTTAAGGAACTTTATCTGTGTTCATTTCAATCTCTGGTTTTATGCAGCACCCCAACTCACCTTTACCCTTAAGCAAGCATAAGTTGGTTTTCTAAATTTGAGACCCTGTTCTGTTCTGTAATTCAGTTCCTGTGTAGCCAAGTTTACATTCCGTGTATTACTGATATCTTATGATGGTTCTTTTTCTGTGTGACTTATTTCAGTTAGAATCATCATACCTGAATCCACTCATTGTGCTGCTAAGGGCCTGATGACATAGATTTCATTGCTGAGTGATATTGCTTTGTAAGTAAATACCACAACTTCTTTATCCATTTTTCACTTT
Organism: Pseudorca crassidens; assembly: GCF_039906515.1. NCBI lineage: Eukaryota > Metazoa > Chordata > Mammalia > Artiodactyla > Delphinidae > Pseudorca > Pseudorca crassidens. Next base: position 296,374 of record NW_027135949.1, on the reverse strand, counting down.
CTGCGATGTTGAACTTGTACGGTAAACGAGGTTCTTGTAAACAGAGGCGTCCCAAACTTTGGGGTGGCTGTGTCTTTTTGATTTTAATTTCCCTAAGCTATAGGACCATAAGTGGAAGTGCCCTAGGCTCTGTTGCTTTGTTTTTTAGATGTTTCAGGAAACACCATACACTTCTCCCGAGTGTCTGTTGGCAATTTACATCCCGCCCATCAGCATAACAAGGCTCCCAGTTCTCCATGGCCTGTCCTGCCTTTCTGGATTTTACACTTTTTTCAGATGGCCCTTTTGACCGGGGGGAAGTGAGACTTCATTGTAGTGCAGATTTCCTTTGCAAGCTTGCTTGGTTGGCCAAAAAGGGCGTATGCGTTTTTTCCTGAATATATTCAGGAAAAAACGCATACGCCCTTTTTGGCCAAGTGCATCATTGTGGACGTTCTGCCTCTTTTCCTATGCTTTCAATGCAATTCCAGTCTACCTCCTGAAATCGGTTTCCTGCAATTCTGCCCCGCTTTCAAGTCCTCTTGGCAGCCTTACTTCAGTATATTTTTGGACGATAGCTGTCATTTATAACTCTGCAGGTTTGTGAATTACAGTGCCCCTGAGCTCCTTTCTTCAACTCGCTTTCTTTTGAGCTGGCCGCAACACCGCAGGATGGCTTCAGGCCCTAATCTGGTTCCGGCATGGCACGCTGAGCCTTTGGTTAATTCCTCTTCCTGGTGGGAAATGAGAGTTAAATTTGCCCGTCCAGACACCTCCAGCTAGTCTCTCATTGGTTCTCGCTATTCCTGTTCATCTTCCGCAGAAATTGCAAACTGGGCCAAACAGGAGGTTAAAGGGACTGACTCTCCAAGTCGGGAGGGTGTTAGTAAAGCGTCTGGAATGTTGCACCCGAGTACCAGGGTACGAAAACTGAGACATATTTGAACACGTCTCCCGATCACATGGTTGATCATACTCTAGGTTCCACATGCATGTTTTAGCTGAAGGAAGAATACCTTAAACCTGGGTAGTTGAAACCCGTGGAATGGGTACCATGCAATATGACTTCAAAGGGTCTTCATTTGCTCACCGAACCTCTCCAATCCTATCACTGCTGCGTTTATGCCCCTGTACACATGCTTGATTCTCTTTCGGAGACATAGCAATCCATAGGTTTTAAGATACTTACTAGTCAGGTATATTCTTAGGCATTTAATATGCGGTGTTGAGTCCATTTCGTGGAGCAAGGAGTAGCTCTTGTCTATTCCATATTTGGCTTAAGGAACTTTATCTGTGCTCATTTCAATCTCTGGTTTTATGAAGCACCCCAACTCACCTTTACCCTTAAGCAAGCATAAGTTGGTTTTCTAAATTTGAGACCCTGTTCTGTTCTGTAATTCAGTTCCTGTGTAGCCAAGTTTACATTCCGTGTATTACTGATATCTTATGATGTTTCTTTTTCTGTGTGACTTATTTCAGTTAGAATCATCATACCTGAATCCACTCATTGTGCTGCTAAGGGCCTGATGACATAGATTTCATTGCTGAGTGATATTGCTTTGTAAGTAAATACCACAACTTCTTTATCCATTTTTCACTTTCTGCGATGTTGAACTTGTACGGTAAACGAGGTTCTTGTAAACAGAGACGTCCCAAACTTTGGGGTGGCTGTGTCTTTTTGATTTTAATTTCCCTAAGCTATAGGACCATAAGTGGAAGTGCCCTAGGCTCTGTTGCTTTGTTTTTTAGATGTTTCAGGAAACACCATACACTTCTCCCGAGTGTCTGTTGGCAATTTACATCCCGCCCATCAGCATAACAAGGCTCCCAGTTCTCCATGGCCTGTCCTGCCTTTCTGGATTTTACACTTTTTTCAGATGGCCCTTTTGACCGGGGGGAAGTGAGACTTCATTGTAGTGCAGATTTCCTTTGCAAGCTTGCTTGGTTGGCCAAAAAGGGCGTATGCGTTTTTTCCTGAATATATTCAGGAAAAAACGCATACGCGCTTTTTGGCCAAGTGCATCATTGTGGACGTTCTGCCTCTTTTCCTATGCTTTCAATGCAATTCCAGTCTACCTCCTGAAATCAGTTTCCTGCAATTCTGCCCCGCTTTCAAGTCCTCTTGGCAGCCTTACTTCAGTATATTTTTGGACGATAGCTGTCATTTATAACTCTGCAGGTTTGTGAATTACAGTGCCCCTGAGCTCCTTTCTTCAACTCGCTTTCTTTTGAGCTGGCCGCAACACCGCAGGATAGCTTCAGGCCCTAATCTGGTTCCGGCACGGCACGCTGAGCCTTTGGTTAATTCCTCTTCCTGGTGGGAAATGAGAGTTAAATTTGCCCGTCCAGACACCTCCAGCTAGTCTCTCATTGGTTCTCGCTATTCCTGTTCATCTTCCGCAGAAATTGCAAACTGGGCCAAACAGGAGGTTAAAGGGACTGACTCTCCAAGTCGGGAGGGTGTTAGTAAAGCGTCTGGAATGTTGCACCCGAGTACCAGGGTATGAAAACTGAGACATATTTGAACACGTCTCCCGATCACATGGTTGATCATACTCTAGGTTCCACATGCATGTTTTAGCTGAAGGAAAAATACCTTAAACCTGGGTAGTTGAAACCCGTGGAATGGGTACCATGCAATATGACTTCAAAGGGTCTTCATTTGCTCACCGAACCTCTCCAATCCTATCACTGCTGCGTTTATGCCCCTGTACACATGCTTGATTCTCTTTCGGAGACATAGCAATCCATAGGTTTTAAGATACTTACTAGTCAGGTACATTCTTAGGCATTTAATATGCGGTGTTGAGTCCATTTCGTTGAGCAAGGAGTAGCTCTTGTCTATTCCATATTTGGCTTAAGGAAATTTATCTGTGCTCATTTCAATCTCTGGTTTTATGCAGCACCCCAACTCACCTTTACCCTTAAGCAAGCATAAGTTGGTTTTCTAAATTTGAGACCCTGTTCTGTTCTGTAATTCAGTTCCTGTGTAGCCAAGTTTACATTCCGTGTATTACTGATATCTTATGATGTTTCTTTTTCTGTGTGACTTATTTCAGTTAGAATCATCATACCTGAATCCACTCATTGTGCTGCTAAGGGCCTGATGACATAGATTTCATTGCTGAGTGATATTGCTTTGTAAGTAAATACCACAACTTCTTTATCCATTTTTCACTTTCTGCGATGTTGAACTTGTACGGTAAACGAGGTTCTTGTAAACAGAGGCGTCCCAAACTTTGGGGTGGCTGTGTCTTTTTGATTTTAATTTCCCTAAGCTATAGGACCATAAGTGGAAGTGCCCTAGGCTCTGTTGCTTTGTTTTTTAGATGTTTCAGGAAACACCATACACTTCTCCCGAGTGTCTGTTGGCAATTTACATCCCGCCCATCAGCATAACAAGGCTCCCAGTTCTCCATGGCCTGTCCTGCCTTTCTGGATTTTACACTTTTTTCAGATGGCCCTTTTGACCGGGGGGAAGTGAGACTTCATTGTAGTGCAGATTTCCTTTGCAAGCTTGCTTGGTTGGCCAAAAAGGGCGTATGCGTTTTTTCCTGAATATATTCAGGAAAAAACGCATACGCCCTTTTTGGCCAAGTGCATCATTGTGGACGTTCTGCCTCTTTTCCTATGCTTTCAATGCAATTCCAGTCTGCCTCCTGAAATCGGTTTCCTGCAATTCTGCCCCGCTTTCAAGTCCTCTTGGCAGCCTTACTTCAGTATATTTTTGGACGATAGCTGTCATTTATAACTCTGCAGGTTTGTGAATTACAGTGCCCCTGAGCTCCTTTCTTCAACTCGCTTTCTTTTGAGCTGGCCGCAACACCGCAGGAAGGCTTCAGGCCCTAATCTGGTTCCGGCATGGCACGCTGAGCCTTTGGTTAATTCCTCTTCCTGGTGGGAAATGAGAGTTAAATTTGCCCGTCCAGACACCTCCAGCTAGTCTCTCATTGGTTCTCGCTATTCCTGTTCATCTTCCGCAGAAATTGCAAACTGGGCCAAACAGGAGGTTAAAGGGACTGACTCTCCAAGTCGGGAGGGTGTTAGTAAAGCGTCTGGAATGTTGCACCCGAGTACCAGGGTACAAAAACTGAGACATATTTGAACACGTCTCCCGATCACATGGTTGATCAGACTCTAGGTTCCACATGCATGTTTTAGCTGAAGGAAGAATACCTTAAACCTGGGTAGTTGAAACCCGTGGAATGGGTACCATGCAATATGACTTCAAAGGGTCTTCATTTGCTCACCGAACCTCTCCAATCCTATCACTGCTGCGTTTATGCCCCTGTACACATGCTTGATTCTCTTTCGGAGACATAGCAATCCATAGGTTTTAAGATACTTACTAGTCAGGTACATTCTTAGGCTTTTAATATGCGGTGTTGAGTCCATTTCGTTGAGCAAGGAGTAGCTCTTGTCTATTCCATATTTGGCTTAAGGAACTTTATCTGTGCTCATTTCAATCTCTGGTTTTATGCAGCACCCCAACTCACCTTTCCCCTTAAGCAAGCATAAGTTGGTTTTCTAAATTTGAGACCCTGTTCTGTTCTGTAATTCAGTTCCTGTGTAGCCAAGTTTACATTCCGTGTATTACTGATATCTTATGATGTTTCTTTTTCTGTGTGACTTATTTCAGTTAGAATCATCATACCTGAATCCACTCATTGTGCTGCTAAGGGCCTGATGACATAGATTTCATTGCTGAGTGATATTGCTTTGTAAGTAAATACCACAACTTCTTTATCCATTTTTCACTTTCTGCGATGTTGAACTTGTACGGTAAACGAGGTTCTTGTAAACAGAGGCGTCCCAAACTTTGGGGTGGCTGTGTCTTTTTGATTTTAATTTCCCTAAGCTATAGGACCATAAGTGGAAGTGCCCTAGGCTCTGTTGCTTTGTTTTTTAGATGTTTCAGGAAACACCATACACTTCTCCCGAGTGTCTGTTGGCAATTTACATCCCGCCCATCAGCATAACAAGGCTCCCAGTTCTCCATGGCCTGTCCTGCCTTTCTGGATTTTACACTTTTTTCAGATGGCCCTTTTGACCGGGGGGAAGTGAGACTTCATTGTAGTGCAGATTTCCTTTGCAAGCTTGCTTGGTTGGCCAAAAAGGGCGTATGAGTTTTTTCCTGAATATATTCAGGAAAAAACGCATACGCCCTTTTTGGCCAAGTGCATCATTGTGGACGTTCTGCCTCTTTTCCTATGCTTTCAATGCAATTCCAGTCTACCTCCTGAAATCGGTTTCCTGCAATTCTGCCCCGCTTTCAAGTCCTCTTGGCAGCCTTACTTCAGTATATTTTTGGACGATAGCTGTCATTTATAACTCTGCAGGTTTGTGAATTACAGTGCCCCTGAGCTCCTTTCTTCAACTCGCTTTCTTGTGAGCTGGCCGCAACACCGCAGGATGGCTTCAGGCCCTAATCTGGTTCCGGCACGGCACGCTGAGCCTTTGGTTAATTCCTCTTCCTGGTGGGAAATGAGAGTTAAATTTGCCCGTCCAGACACCTCCAGCTAGTCTCTCATTGGTTCTCGCTATTCCTGTTCATCTTCCGCAGAAATTGCAAACTGGGCCAAACAGGAGGTTAAAGGGACTGACTCTCCAAGTCGGGAGGGTGTTAGTAAAGCGTCTGGAATGTTGCACCCGAGTACCAGGGTACGAAAACTGAGACATATTTGAACACGTCTCCCGATCACATGGTTGATCATACTCTAGGTTCCACATGCATGTTTTAGCTGAAGGAAGAATACCTTAAACCTGGGTAGTTGAAACCCGTGGAATGGGTACCATGCAATATGACTTCAAAGGGTCTTCATTTGCTCACCGAACCTCTCCAATCCTATCACTGCTGCGTTTATGCCCCTGTACACATGCTTGATTCTCTTTCGGAGACATAGCAATCCATAGGTTTTAAGATACTTACTAGTCAGGTACATTCTTAGGCGTTTAATATGCGGTGTTGTGTCCATTTCGTTGAGCAAGGAGTAGCTCTTGTCTATTCCATATTTGGCTTAAGGAACTTTATCTGTGCTCATTTCAATCTCTGGTTTTATGCAGCACCCCAACTCACCTTTCCCCTTAAGCAAGCATAAGTTGGTTTTCTAAATTTGAGACCCTGTTCTGTTCTGTAATTCAGTTCCTGTGTAGCCAAGTTTACATTCCGTGTATTACTGATATCTTATGATGTTTCTTTTTCTGTGTGACTTATTTCAGTTAGAATCATCATACCTGAATCCACTCATTGTGCTGCTAAGGGCCTGATGACATAGATTTCATTGCTGAGTGATATTGCTTTGTAAGTAAATACCACAACTTCTTTATCCATTTTTCACTTTCTGCGATGTTGAACTTGTACTGTAAACGAGGTTCTTGTAAACAGAGGCGTCCCAAACTTTGGGGTGGCTGTGTCTTTTTGATTTTAATTTCCCTAATCTACAGGACCATAAGTGGAAGTGCCCTAGGCTCTGTTGCTTTGTTTTTTAGATGTTTCAGGAAACACCATACACTTCTCCCGAGTGTCTGTTGGCAATTTACATCCCGCCCATCAGCATAACAAGGCTCCCAGTTCTCCATGGCCTGTCCTGCCTTTCTGGATTTTACACTTTTTTCAGATGGCCCTTTTGACCGGGGTGAAGTGAGACTTCATTGTAGTGCAGATTTCCTTTGCAAGCTTGCTTGGTTGGCCAAAAAGGGCGTATGCGTTTTTTCCTGAATATATTCAGGAAAAAACGCATACGCCCTTTTCGGCCAAGTGCATCATTGTGGACGTTCTGCCTCTTTTCCTATGCTTTCAATGCAATTCCAGTCTACCTCCTGAAATCGGTTTCCTGCAATTCTGCCCCGCTTTCAAGTCCTCTTGGCAGCCTTACTTCAGTATATTTTTGGACGATAGCTGTCATTTATAACTCTGCAGGTTTGTGAATTACAGTGCCCCTGAGCTCCTTTCTTCAACTCGCTTTCTTGTGAGCTGGCCGCAACACCGCAGGATGGCTTCAGGCCCTAATCTGGTTCCGGCACGGCACGCTGAGCCTTTGGTTAATTCCTCTTCCTGGTGGGAAATGAGAGTTAAATTTGCCCGTCCAGACACCTTCCAGCTAGTCTCTCATTGGTTCTCGCTATTCCTGTTCATCTTCCGCAGAAATTGCAAACTGGGCCAAACAGGAGGTTAAAGGGACTGACTCTCCAAGTCGGGAGGGTGTTAGTAAAGCGTCTGGAATGTTGCACCCGAGTACCAGGGTACGAAAACTGAGACATATTTGAACACGTCTCCCGATCACATGGTTGATCATACTCTAGGTTCCACATGCATGTTTTAGCTGAAGGAAGAATACCTTAAACCTGGGTAGTTGAAACCCGTGGAATGGGTACCATGCAATATGACTTCAAAGGGTCTTCATTTGCTCACTGAACCTCTCCAATCCTATCACTGCTGCGTTTATGCCCCTGTACACATGCTTGATTCTCTTTCGGAGACATAGCAATCCATAGGTTTTAAGATACTTACTAGTCAGGTACATTCTTAGGCATTTAATATGCGGTGTTGAGTCCATTTCTTTGAGCAAGGAGTAGCTCTTGTCTATTCCATATTTGGCTTAAGGAACTTTATCTGTGCTCATTTCAATCTCTGGTTTTATGCAGCACCCCAACTCACCTTTCCCCTTAAGCAAGCATAAGTTGGTTTTCTAAATTTGAGACCCTGTTCTGTTCTGTAATTCAGTTCCTGTGTAGCCAAGTTTACATTCCGTGTATTACTGATATCTTATGATGTTTCTTTTTCTGTGTGACTTATTTCAGTTAGAATCATCATACCTGAATCCACTCATTGTGCTGCTAAGGGCCTGATGACATAGATTTCATTGCTGAGTGATATTGCTTTGTAAGTAAATACCACAACTTCTTTATCCATTTTTCACTTTCTGCGATATTGAACTTGTACTGTAAATGAGGTTCTTGTAAACAGAGGCGTCCCAAACTTTGGGGTGGCTGTGTCTTTTTGATTTTAATTTCCCTAAGCTATAGGACCATAAGTGGAAGTGCCCTAGGCTCTGTTGCTTTGTTTTTTAGATGTTTCAGGAAACACCATACACTTCTCCCGAGTGTGTCCTGGCAATTTTCATCCCGCCCATCAGCATAACAAGGCTCCCAGTTCTCCATGGCCTGTCCTGCCTTTCTGGATTTTACACTTTTTTCAGATGGCCCTTTTGACCGGGGGGAAGTGAGACTTCATTGTAGTGCAGATTTCCTTTGCAAGCTTGCTTGGTTGGCCAAAAAGGGCGTATGCGTTTTTTCCTGAATATATTCAGGAAAAAACGCATACGCCCTTTTTGGCCAAGTGCATCATTGTGGACGTTCTGCCTCTTTTCCTATGCTTTCAATGCAATTCCAGTCTACCTCCTGAAATCGGTTTCCTGCAATTCTGCCCCGCTTTCAAGTCCTCTTGGCAGCCTTACTTCAGTATATTTTTGGACGATAGCTGTCATTTATAACTCTGCAGGTTTGTGAATTACAGTGCCCCTGAGCTCCTTTCTTCAACTCGCTTTCTTTTGAGCTGGCCGCAACACCGCAGGATGGCTTCAGGCCCTAATCTGGTTCCGGCACGGCATGCTGAGCCTTTGGTTAATTCCTCTTCCTGGTGGGAAATGAGAGTTAAATTTGCCCGTCCAGACACCTTCCAGCTAGTCTCTCATTGGTTCTCGCTATTCCTGTTCATGTTCCGCAGAAATTGCAAACTGGGCCAAACAGGAGGTTAAAGGGACTGACTCTCCAAGTCGGGAGGGTGTTAGTAAAGCGTCTGGAATGTTGCACTCGAGTACCAGGGTACGAAAACTGAGACATATTTGAACACATCTCCCGATCACATGGTTGATCATACTCTAGGTTCCACATGCATGTTTTAGCTGAAGGAAGAATACCTTAAACCTGGGTAGTTGAAACCCGTGGAATGGGTACCATGCAATATGACTTCAAAGGGTCTTCATTTGCTCACCGAACTTCTCCAATCCTATCACTGCTGCGTTTATGCCCCTGTACACATGCTTGATTCTCTTTCGGAGACATAGCAATCCATAGGTTTTAAGATACTTACTAGTCAGGTACATTCTTAGGCATTTAATATGCGGTGTTGAGTCCATTTCGTTGAGCAAGGAGTAGCTCTTGTCTATTCCATATTTGGCTTAAGGAACTTTATCTGTGCTCATTTCAATCTCTGGTTTTATGCAGCACCCCAACTCACCTTTCCCCTTAAGCAAGCATAAGTTGGTTTTCTAAATTTGAGACCCTGTTCTGTTCTGTAATTCAGTTCCTGTGTAGCCAAGTTTACATTCCGTGTATTACTGATATCTTATGATGTTTCTTTTTCTGTGTGACTTATTTCAGTTAGAATCATCATACCTGAATCCACTCATTGTGCTGCTAAGGGCCTGATGACATAGATTTCATTGCTGAGTGATATTGCTTTGTAAGTAAATACCACAACTTCTTTATCCATTTTTCACTTTCTGCGATGTTGAACTTGTACTGTAAACGAGGTTCTTGTAAACAGAGGCGTCCCAAACTTTGGGGTGGCTGTGTCTTTTGGATTTTAATTTCCCTAAGCTATAGGACCATAAGTGGAAGTGCCCTAGGCTCTGTTGCTTTGTTTTTTAGATGTTTCAGGAAACACCATACACTTCTCCCGAGTGTCTGTTGGCAATTTACATCCCGCCCATCAGCATAACAAGGCTCCCAGTTCTCCATGGCCTGTCCTGCCTTTCTGGATTTTACACTTTTTTCAGATGGCCCTTTTGACCGGGGGGAAGTGAGACTTCATTGTAGTGCAGATTTCCTTTGCAAGCTTGCTTGGTTGGCCAAAAAGGGCGTATGCGTTTTTTCCTGAGTATATTCAGGAAAAAACGCATACGCCCTTTTTGGCCAAGTGCATCATGGTGGACGTTCTGCCTCTTTTCCTATGCTTTCAATGCAATTCCAGTCTACCTCCTGAAATCGGTTTCCAGCAATTCTGCCCCGCTTTCAAGTCCTCTTGGCAGCCTTACTTCAGTATATTTTTGGACGATAGCTGTCATTTATAACTCTGCAGGTTTGTGAATTACAGTGCCCCTGAGCTCCTTTCTTCAACTCGCTTTCTTTTGAGCTGGCCGCAACACCGCAGGATGGCTTCAGGCCCTAATCTGGTTCCGGCACGGCACGCTGAGCCTTTGGTTAATTCCTCTTCCTGGTGGGAAATGAGAGTTAAATTTGCCCGTCCAGACACCTTCCAGCTAGTCTCTCATTGGTTCTCGCTATTCCTGTTCATCTTCCGCAGAAATTGCAAACTGGGCCAAACAGGAGGTTAAAGGGACTGACTCTCCAAGTCGGGAGGGTGTTAGTAAAGCGTCTGGAATGTTGCACCCGAGTACCAGGGTACGAAAACTGAGACATATTTGAACACGTCTCCCGATCACATGGTTGATCATACTCTAGGTTCCACATGCATGTTTTAGCTGAAGGAAGAATACCTTAAACCTGGGTAGTTGAAACCCGTGGAATGGGTACCATGCAATATGACTTCAAAGGGTCTTCATTTGCTCACCGAACCTCTCCAATCCTATCACTGCTGCGTTTATGCCCCTGTACACATGCTTGATTCTCTTTCGGAGACATAGCAATCCATAGGTTTTAAGATACTTACTAGTCAGGTACATTCTTAGGCGTTTAATATGCGGTGTTGAGTCCATTTCGTTGAGCAAGGAGTAGCTCTTGTCTATTCCATATTTGGCTTAAGGAACTTTATCTGTGCTCATTTCAATCTCTGGTTTTATGCAGCACCCCAACTCACCTTTCCCCTTAAGCAAGCATAAGTTGGTTTTCTAAATTTGAGACCCTGTTCTGTTCTGTAATTCAGTTCCTGTGTAGCCAAGTTTACATTCCATGTATTACTGATATCTTATGATGTTTCTTTTTCTGTGTGACTTATTTCAGTTAGAATCATCATACCTGAATCCACTCATTGTGCTGCTAAGGGCCTGATGACATAGATTTCATTGCTGAGTGATATTGCTTTGTAAGTAAATACCACAACTTCTTTATCCATTTTTCACTTTCTGCGATGTTGAACTTGTACGGTAAACGAGGTTCTTGTAAACAGAGGCGTCCCAAACTTTGGGGTGGCTGTGTCTTTTTGATTTTAATTTCCCTAAGCTATAGGACCATAAGTGGAAGTGCCCTAGGCTCTGTTGCTTTGTTTTTTAGATGTTTCAGGAAACACCATACACTTCTCCCGAGTGTCTGTTGGCAATTTACATCCCGCCCATCAGCATAACAAGGCTCCCAGTTCTCCATGGCCTGTCCTGCCTTTCTGGATTTTACACTTTTTTCAGATGGCCCTTTTGACCGGGGGGAAGTGAGACTTCATTGTAGTGCAGATTTCCTTTGCAAGCTTGCTTGGTTGGCCAAAAAGGGCGTATGCGTTTTTTCCTGAATATATTCAGGAAAAAACGCATACGCCCTTTTTGGCCAAGTGCATCATGGTGGACGTTCTGCCTCTTTTCCTATGCTTTCAATGCAATTCCAGTCTGCCTCCTGAAATCGGTTTCCTGCAATTCTGCCCCGCTTTCAAGTCCTCTTGGCAGCCTTACTTCAGTATATTTTTGGACGATAGCTGTCATTTATAACTCTGCAGGTTTGTGAATTACAGTGCCCCTGAGCTCCTTTCTTCAACTCGCTTTCTTTTGAGCTGGCCGCAACACCGCAGGAAGGCTTCAGGCCCTAATCTGGTTCCGGCACGGCACGCTGAGCCTTTGGTTAATTCCTCTTCCTGGTGGGAAATGAGAGTTAAATTTGCCCGTCCAGACACCTCCAGCTAGTCTCTCATTGGTTCTCGCTATTCCTGTTCATCTTCCGCAGAAATTGCAAACTGGGCCAAACAGGAGGTTAAAGGGACTGACTCTCCAAGTCGGGAGGGTGTTAGTAAAGCGTCTGGAATGTTGCACCCGAGTACCAGGGTACGAAAACTGAGACATATTTGAACACGTCTCCCGATCACATGGTTGATCAGACTCTAGGTTCCACATGCATGTTTTAGCTGAAGGAAGAATACCTTAAACCTGGGTAGTTGAAACCCGTGGAATGGGTACCATGCAATATGACTTCAAAGGGTCTTCATTTGCTCACCGAACCTCTCCAATCCTATCACTGCTGCGTTTATGCCCCTGTACACATGCTTGATTCTCTTTCGGAGACATAGCAATCCATAGGTTTTAAGATACTTACTAGTCAGGTACATTCTTAGGGCTTTTAATATGCGGTGTTGAGTCCATTTCGTTGAGCAAGGAGTAGCTCTTGTCTATTCCATATTTGGCTTAAGGAACTTTATCTGTGCTCATTTCAATCTCTGGTTTTATGCAGCACCCCAACTCACCTTTCCCCTTAAGCAAGCATAAGTTGGTTTTCTAAATTTGAGACCCTGTTCTGTTCTGTAATTCAGTTCCTGTGTAGCCAAGTTTACATTCCGTGTATTACTGATATCTTATGATGTTTCTTTTTCTGTGTGACTTATTTCAGTTAGAATCATCATACCTGAATCCACTCATTGTGCTGCTAAGGGCCTGATGACATAGATTTCATTGCTGAGTGATATTGCTTTGTAAGTAAATACCACAACTTCTTTATCCATTTTTCACTTTCTGCGATGTTGAACTTGTACGGTAAACGAGGTTCTTGTAAACAGAGGCGTCCCAAACTTTGGGGTGGCTGTGTCTTTTTGATTTTAATTTCCCTAAGCTATAGGACCATAAGTGGAAGTGCCCTAGGCTCTGTTGCTTTGTTTTTTAGATGTTTCAGGAAACACCATACACTTCTCCCGAGTGTCTGTTGGCAATTTACATCCCGCCCATCAGCATAACAAGGCTCCCAGTTCTCCATGGCCTGTCCTGCCTTTCTGGATTTTACACTTTTTTCAGATGGCCCTTTTGACCGGGGGGAAGTGAGACTTCATTGTAGTGCAGATTTCCTTTGCAAGCTTGCTTGGTTGGCCAAAAAGGGCGTATGCGTTTTTTCCTGAATATATTCAGGAAAAAACGCATACGCCCTTTTTGGCCAAGTGCATCATGGTGGACGTTCTGCCTCTTTTCCTATGCTTTCAATGCAATTCCAGTCTACCTCCTGAAATCGGTTTCCTGCAATTCTGCCCCGCTTTCAAGTCCTCTTGGCAGCCTTACTTCAGTATATTTTTGGACGATAGCTGTCATTTATAACTCTGCAGGTTTGTGAATTACAGTGCCCCTGAGCTCCTTTCTTCAACTCGCTTTCTTGTGAGCTGGCCGCAACACCGCAGGATGGCTTCAGGCCCTAATCTGTTTCCGGCACGGCACGCTGAGCCTTTGGTTAATTCCTCTTCCTGGTGGGAAATGAGAGTTAAATTTGCCCGTCCAGACACCTCCAGCTAGTCTCTCATTGGTTCTCGCTATTCCTGTTCATCTTCCGCAGAAATTGCAAACTGGGCCAAACAGGAGGTTAAAGGGACTGACTCTCCAAGTCGGGAGGGTGTTAGTAAAGCGTCTGGAATGTTGCACCCGAGTACCAGGGTACGAAAACTGAGACATATTTGAACACGTCTCCCGATCACATGGTTGATCATACTCTAGGTTCCACATGCATGTTTTAGCTGAAGGAAGAATACCTTAAACCTGGGTAGTTGAAACCCGTGGAATGGGTACCATGCAATATGACTTCAAAGGGTCTTCATTTGCTCACCGAACCTCTCCAATCCTATCACTGCTGCGTTTATGCCCCTGTACACATGCTTGATTCTCTTTCGGAGACATAGCAATCCATAGGTTTTAAGATACTTACTAGTCAGGTACATTCTTAGGCGTTTAATATGCGGTGTTGTGTCCATTTCGTTGAGCAAGGAGTAGCTCTTGTCTATTCCATATTTGGCTTAAGGAACTTTATCTGTGCTCATTTCAATCTCTGGTTTTATGCAGCACCCCAACTCACCTTTCCCCTTAAGCAAGCATAAGTTGGTTTTCTAAATTTGAGACCCTGTTCTGTTCTGTAATTCAGTTCCTGTGTAGCCAAGTTTACATTCCGTGTATTACTGATATCTTATGATGTTTCTTTTTCTGTGTGACTTATTTCAGTTAGAATCATCATACCTGAATCCACTCATTGTGCTGCTAAGGGCCTGATGACATAGATTTCATTGCTGAGTGATATTGCTTTGTAAGTAAATACCACAACTTCTTTATCCATTTTGCACTTTCTGTGATGTTGAACTTGTACTGTAAACGAGGTTCTTGTAAACAGAGGCGTCCCAAACTTTGGGGTGGCTGTGTCTTTTTGATTTTAATTTCCCTAATCTATAGGACCATAAGTGGAAGTGCCCTAGGCTCTGTTGCTTTGTTTTTTAGATGTTTCAGGAAACACCATACACTTCTCCCGAGTGTCTGTTGGCAATTTACATCCCGCCCATCAGCATAACAAGGCTCCCAGTTCTCCATGGCCTGTCCTGCCTTTCTGGATTTTACACTTTTTTCAGATGGCCCTTTTGACCGGGGTGAAGTGAGACTTCATTGTAGTGCAGATTTCCTTTGCAAGCTTGCTTGGTTGGCCAAAAAGGGCGTATGCGTTTTTTCCTGAATATATTCAGGAAAAAACGCATACGCCCTTTTTGGCCAAGTGCATCATTGTGGACGTTCTGCCTCTTTTCCTATGCTTTCAATGCAATTCCAGTCTACCTCCTGAAATCGGTTTCCTGCAATTCTGCCCCGCTTTCAAGTCCTCTTGGCAGCCTTACTTCAGTATATTTTTGGACGATAGCTGTCATTTATAACTCTGCAGGTTTGTGAATTACAGTGCCCCTGAGCTCCTTTCTTCAACTCGCTTTCTTGTGAGCTGGCCGCAACACCGCAGGATGGCTTCAGGCCCTAATCTGGTTCCGGCACGGCACGCTGAGCCTTTGGTTAATTCCTCTTCCTGGTGGGAAATGAGAGTTAAATTTGCCCGTCCAGACACCTCCAGCTAGTCTCTCATTGGTTCTCGCTATTCCTGTTCATCTTGCGCAGAAATTGCAAACTGGGCCAAACAGGAGGTTAAAGGGACTGACTCTCCAAGTCGGGAGGGTGTTAGTAAAGCGTCTGGAATGTTGCACCCGAGTACCAGGGTACGAAAACTGAGACATATTTGAACACGTCTCCCGATCACATGGTTGATCATACTCTAGGTTCCACATGCATGTTTTAGCTGAAGGAAGAATACCTTAAACCTGGGTAGTTGAAACCCGTGGAATGGGTACCATGCAATATGACTTCAAAGGGTCTTCATTTGCTCACCGAACCTCTCCAATCCTATCACTGCTGCGTTTATGCCCCTGTACACATGCTTGATTCTCTTTCGGAGACATAGCAATCCATAGGTTTTAAGATACTTACTAGTCAGGTACATTCTTAGGCATTTAATATGCGGTGTTGAGTCCATTTCTTTGAGCAAGGAGTAGCTCTTGTCTATTCCATATTTGGCTTAAGGAACTTTATCTGTGCTCATTTCAATCTCTGGTTTTATGCAGCACCCCAACTCACCTTTCCCCTTAAGCAAGCATAAGTTGGTTTTCTAAATTTGAGACCCTGTTCTGTTCTGTAATTCAGTTCCTGTGTAGCCAAGTTTACATTCCGTGTATTACTGATATCTTATGATGTTTCTTTTTCTGTGTGACTTATTTCAGTTAGAATCATCATACCTGAATCCACTCATTGTGCTGCTAAGGGCCTGATGACATAGATTTCATTGCTGAGTGATATTGCTTTGTAAGTAAATACCACAACTTCTTTATCCATTTTTCACTTTCTGCGATGTTGAACTTGTACTGTAAATGAGGTTCTTGTAAACAGAGGCGTCCCAAACTTTGGGGTGGCTGTGTCTTTTTGATTTTAATTTCCCTAAGCTATAGGACCATAAGTGGAAGTGCCCTAGGCTCTGTTGCTTTGTTTTTTAGATGTTTCAGGAAACACCATACACTTCTCCCGAGTGTCTGTTGGCAATTTACATCCCGCCCATCAGCATAACAAGGCTCCCAGTTCTCCATGGCCTGTCCTGCCTTTCTGGATTTTACACTTTTTTCAGATGGCCCTTTTGACCGGGGGGAAGTGAGACTTCATTGTAGTGCAGATTTCCTTTGCAAGCTTGCTTGGTTGGCCAAAAAGGGCGTATGCGTTTTTTCCTGAATATATTCAGGAAAAAACGCATACGCCCTTTTTGGCCAAGTGCATCATTGTGGACGTTCTGCCTCTTTTCCTATGCTTTCAATGCAATTCCAGTCTACCTCCTGAAATCGGTTTCCTGCAATTCTGCCCCGCTTTCAAGTCCTCTTGGCAGCCTTACTTCAGTATATTTTTGGACGATAGCTGTCATTTATAACTCTGCAGGTTTGTGAATTACAGTGCCCCTGAGCTCCTTTCTTCAACTCGCTTTCTTTTGAGCTGGCCGCAACACCGCAGGATGGCTTCAGGCCCTAATCTGGTTCCGGCACGGCACGCTGAGCCTTTGGTTAATTCCTCTTCCTGGTGGGAAATGAGAGTTAAATTTGCCCGTCCAGACACCTTCCAGCTAGTCTCTCATTGGTTCTCGCTATTCCTGTTCATCTTCCGCAGAAATTGCAAACTGGGCCAAACAGGAGGTTAAAGGGACTGACTCTCCAAGTCGGGAGGGTGTTAGTAAAGCGTCTGGAATGTTGCACCCGAGTACCAGGGTACGAAAACTGAGACATATTTGAACACATCTCCCGATCACATGGTTGATCATACTCTAGGTTCCACATGCATGTTTTAGCTGAAGGAAGAATACCTTAAACCTGGGTAGTTGAAACCCGTGGAATGGGTACCATGCAATATGACTTCAAAGGGTCTTCATTTGCTCACCGAACTTCTCCAATCCTATCACTGCTGCGTTTATGCCCCTGTACACATGCTTGATTCTCTTTCGGAGACATAGCAATCCATAGGTTTTAAGATACTTACTAGTCAGGTACATTCTTAGGCATTTAATATGCGGTGTTGAGTCCATTTCGTTGAGCAAGGAGTAGCTCTTGTCTATTCCATATTTGGCTTAAGGAACTTTATCTGTGCTCATTTCAATCTCTGGTTTTATGCAGCACCCCAACTCACCTTTCCCCTTAAGCAAGCATAAGTTGGTTTTCTAAATTTGAGACCCTGTTCTGTTCTGTAATTCAGTTCCTGTGTAGCCAAGTTTACATTCCGTGTATTACTGATATCTTATGATGTTTCTTTTTCTGTGTGACTTATTTCAGTTAGAATCATCATACCTGAATCCACTCATTGTGCTGCTAAGGGCCTGATGACATAGATTTCATTGCTGAGTGATATTGCTTTGTAAGTAAATACCACAACTTCTTTATCCATTTTTCACTTTCTGCGATGTTGAACTTGTACGGTAAACGAGGTTCTTGTAAACAGAGGTGTCCCAAACTTTGGGGTGGCTGTGTCTTTTTGATTTTAATTTCCCTAAGCTATAGGACCATAAGTGGAAGTGCCCTAGGCTCTGTTGCTTTGTTTTTTAGATGTTTCAGGAAACACCATACACTTCTCCCGAGTGTCTGTTGGCAATTTACATCCCGCCCATCAGCATAACAAGGCTCCCAGTTCTCCATGGCCTGTCCTGCCTTTCTGGATTTTACACTTTTTTCAGATGGCCCTTTTGACCGGGGGGAAGTGAGACTTCATTGTAGTGCAGATTTCCTTTGCAAGCTTGCTTGGTTGGCCAAAAAGGGCGTATGCGTTTTTTCCTGAATATATTCAGGAAAAAACGCATACGCCCTTTTTGGCCAAGTGCATCATGGTGGACGTTCTGCCTCTTTTCCTATGCTTTCAATGCAATTCCAGTCTACCTCCTGAAATCGGTTTCCTGCAATTCTGCCCCGCTTTCAAGTCCTCTTGGCAGCCTTACTTCAGTATATTTTTGGACGATAGCTGTCATTTATAACTCTGCAGGTTTGTGAATTACAGTGCCCCTGAGCTCCTTTCTTCAACTCGCTTTCTTTTGAGCTGGCCGCAACACCGCAGGATGGCTTCAGGCCCTAATCTGGTTCCGGCACGGCACGCTGAGCCTTTGGTTAATTCCTCTTCCTGGTGGGAAATGAGAGTTAAATTTGCCCGTCCAGACACCTCCAGCTAGTCTCTCATTGGTTCTCGCTATTCCTGTTCATCTTCCGCAGAAATTGCAAACTGGGCCAAACAGGAGGTTAAAGGGACTGACTCTCCAAGTCGGGAGGGTGTTAGTAAAGCGTCTGGAATGTTGCACCCGAGTACCAGGGTACGAAAACTGAGACATATTTGAACACGTCTCCCGATCACATGGTTGATCATACTCTAGGTTCCACATGCATGTTTTAGCTGAAGGAAGAATACCTTAAACCTGGGTAGTTGAAACCCGTGGAATGGGTACCATGCAATATGACTTCAAAGGGTCTTCATTTGCTCACCGAACCTCTCCAATCCTATCACTGCTGCGTTTATGCCCCTGTACACATGCTTGATTCTCTTTCGGAGACATAGCAATCCATAGGTTTTAAGATACTTACTAGTCAGGTACATTCTTAGGCATTTAATATGCGGTGTTGAGTCCATTTCGTTGAGCAAGGAGTAGCTCTTGTCTATTCCATATTTGGCTTAAGGAACTTTATCTGTGCTCATTTCAATCTCTGGTTTTATGCAGCACCCCAACTCACCTTTACCCTTAAGCAAGCATAAGTTGGTTTTCTAAATTTGAGACCCTGTTCTGTTCTGTAATTCAGTTCCTGTGTAGCCAAGTTTACATTCCGTGTATTACTGATATCTTATGATGTTTCTTTTTCTGTGTGACTTATTTCAGTTAGAATCATCATACCTGAATCCACTCATTGTGCTGCTAAGGGCCTGATGACATAGATTTCATTGCTGAGTGATATTGCTTTGTAAGTAAATACCACAACTTCTTTATCCATTTTTCACTTTCTGCGATGTTGAACTTGTACGGTAAACGAGGTTCTTGTAAACAGAGGCGTCCCAAACTTTGGGGTGGCTGTGTCTTTTTGATTTTAATTTCCCTAAGCTATAGGACCATAAGTGGAAGTGCCCTAGGCTCTGTTGCTTTGTTTTTTAGATGTTTCAGGAAACACCATACACTTCTCCCGAGTGTCTGTTGGCAATTTACATCCCGCCCATCAGCATAACAAGGCTCCCAGTTCTCCATGGCCTGTCCTGCCTTTCTGGATTTTACACTTTTTTCAGATGGCCCTTTTGACCGGGGGGAAGTGAGACTTCATTGTAGTGCAGATTTCCTTTGCAAGCTTGCTTGGTTGGCCAAAAAGGGCGTATGCGTTTTTTCCTGAGTATATTCAGGAAAAAACGCATACGCCCTTTTTGGCCAAGTGCATCATGGTGGACGTTCTGCCTCTTTTCCTATGCTTTCAATGCAATTCCAGTCTGCCTCCTGAAATCGGTTTCCTGCAATTCTGCCCCGCTTTCAAGTCCTCTTGGCAGCCTTACTTCAGTATATTTTTGGACGATAGCTGTCATTTATAACTCTGCAGGTTTGTGAATTACAGTGCCCCTGAGCTCCTTTCTTCAACTCGCTTTCTTTTGAGCTGGCCGCAACACCGCAGGATGGCTTCAGGCCCTAATCTGGTTCCGGCACGGCACGCTGAGCCTTTGGTTAATTCCTCTTCCTGGTGGGAAATGAGAGTTAAATTTGCCCGTCCAGACACCTTCCAGCTAGTCTCTCATTGGTTCTCGCTATTCCTGTTCATCTTCCGCAGAAATTGCAAACTGGGCCAAACAGGAGGTTAAAGGGACTGACTCTCCAAGTCGGGAGGGTGTTAGTAAAGCGTCTGGAATGTTGCACCCGAGTACCAGGGTACGAAAACTGAGACATATTTGAACACGTCTCCCGATCACATGGTTGATCATACTCTAGGTTCCACATGCATGTTTTAGCTGAAGGAAGAATACCTTAAACCTGGGTAGTTGAAACCCGTGGAATGGGTACCATGCAATATGACTTCAAAGGGTCTTCATTTGCTCACCGAACCTCTCCAATCCTATCACTGCTGCGTTTATGCCCCTGTACACATGCTTGATTCTCTTTCGGAGACATAGCAATCCATAGGTTTTAAGATACTTACTAGTCAGGTACATTCTTAGGCGTTTAATATGCGGTGTTGAGTCCATTTCGTTGAGCAAGGAGTAACTCTTGTCTATTCCATATTTGGCTTAAGGAACTTTATCTGTGCTCATTTCAATCTCTGGTTTTATGCAGCACCCCAACTCACCTTTCCCCTTAAGCAAGCATAAGTTGGTTTTCTAAATTTGAGACCCTGTTCTGTTCTGTAATTCAGTTCCTGTGTAGCCAAGTTTACATTCCGTGTATTACTGATATCTTATGATGTTTCTTTTTCTGTGTGACTTATTTCAGTTAGAATCATCATACCTGAATCCACTCATTGTGCTGCTAAGGGCCTGATGACATAGATTTCATTGCTGAGTGATATTGCTTTGTAAGTAAATACCACAACTTCTTTATCCATTTTTCACTTTCTGCGATGTTGAACTTGTACGGTAAACGAGGTTCTTGTAAACAGAGGCGTCCCAAACTTTGGGGTGGCTGTGTCTTTTTGATTTTAATTTCCCTAAGCTATAGGACCATAAGTGGAAGTGCCCTAGGCTCTGTTGCTTTGTTTTTTAGATGTTTCAGGAAACACCATACACTTCTCCCGAGTGTCTGTTGGCAATTTACATCCCGCCCATCAGCATAACAAGGCTCCCAGTTCTCCATGGCCTGTCCTGCCTTTCTGGATTTTACACTTTTTTCAGATGGCCCTTTTGACCGGGGGGAAGTGAGACTTCATTGTAGTGCAGATTTCCTTTGCAAGCTTGCTTGGTTGGCCAAAAAGGGCGTATGCGTTTTTTCCTGAATATATTCAGGAAAAAACGCATACGCCCTTTTTGGCCAAGTGCATCATGGTGGACGTTCTGCCTCTTTTCCTATGCTTTCAATGCAATTCCAGTCTGCCTCCTGAAATCGGTTTCCTGCAATTCTGCCCCGCTTTCAAGTCCTCTTGGCAGCCTTACTTCAGTATATTTTTGGACGATAGCTGTCATTTATAACTCTGCAGGTTTGTGAATTACAGTGCCCCTGAGCTCCTTTCTTCAACTCGCTTTCTTTTGAGCTGGCCGCAACACCGCAGGATGGCTTCAGGCCCTAATCTGGTTCCGGCACGGCACGCTGAGCCTTTGGTTAATTCCTCTTCCTGGTGGGAAATGAGAGTTAAATTTGCCCGTCCAGACACCTTCCAGCTAGTCTCTCATTGGTTCTCGCTATTCCTGTTCATCTTCCGCAGAAATTGCAAACTGGGCCAAACAGGAGGTTAAAGGGACTGACTCTCCAAGTCGGGAGGGTGTTAGTAAAGCGTCTGGAATGTTGCACCCGAGTACCAGGGTACGAAAACTGAGACATATTTGAACACGTCTCCCGATCACATGGTTGATCATACTCTAGGTTCCACATGCATGTTTTAGCTGAAGGAAGAATACCTTAAACCTGGGTAGTTGAAACCCGTGGAATGGGTACCATGCAATATGACTTCAAAGGGTCTTCATTTGCTCACCGAACCTCTCCAATCCTATCACTGCTGCGTTTATGCCCCTGTACACATGCTTGATTCTCTTTCGGAGACATAGCAATCCATAAGTTTTAAGATACTTACTAGTCAGGTACATTCTTAGGCGTTTAATATGCGGTGTTGAGTCCATTTCGTTGAGCAAGGAGTAGCTCTTGTCTATTCCATATTTGGCTTAAGGAACTTTATCTGTGCTCATTTCAATCTCTGGTTTTATGCAGCACCCCAACTCACCTTTCCCCTTAAGCAAGCATAAGTTGGTTTTCTAAATTTGAGACCCTGTTCTGTTCTGTAATTCAGTTCCTGTGTAGCCAAGTTTACATTCCGTGTATTACTGATATCTTATGATGTTTCTTTTTCTGTGTGACTTATTTCAGTTAGAATCATCATACCTGAATCCACTCATTGTGCTGCTAAGGGCCTGATGACATAGATTTCATTGCTGAGTGATATTGCTTTGTAAGTAAATACCACAACTTCTTTATCCATTTTTCACTTTCTGCGATGTTGAACTTGTACGGTAAACGAGGTTCTTGTAAACAGAGGCGTCCCAAACTTTGGGGTGGCTGTGTCTTTTTGATTTTAATTTCCCTAAGCTATAGGACCATAAGTGGAAGTGCCCTAGGCTCTGTTGCTTTGTTTTTTAGATGTTTCAGGAAACACCATACACTTCTCCCGAGTGTCTGTTGGCAATTTACATCCCGCCCATCAGCATAACAAGGCTCCCAGTTCTCCATGGCCTGTCCTGCCTTTCTGGATTTTACACTTTTTTCAGATGGCCCTTTTGACCGGGGGGAAGTGAGACTTCATTGTAGTGCAGATTTCCTTTGCAAGCTTGCTTGGTTGGCCAAAAAGGGCGTATGCGTTTTTTCCTGAATATATTCAGGAAAAAACGCATACGCCCTTTTTGGCCAAGTGCATCATGGTGGACGTTCTGCCTCTTTTCCTATGCTTTCAATGCAATTCCAGTCTGCCTCCTGAAATCGGTTTCCTGCAATTCTGCCCCGCTTTCAAGTCCTCTTGGCAGCCTTACTTCAGTATATTTTTGGACGATAGCTGTCATTTATAACTCTGCAGGTTTGTGAATTACAGTGCCCCTGAGCTCCTTTCTTCAACTCGCTTTCTTTTGAGCTGGCCGCAACACCACAGGATGGCTTCAGGCCCTAATCTGGTTCCGGCACGGCACGCTGAGCCTTTGGTTAATTCCTCTTCCTGGTGGGAAATGAGAGTTAAATTTGCCCGTCCAGACACCTTCCAGCTAGTCTCTCATTGGTTCTCGCTATTCCTGTTCATCTTCCGCAGAAATTGCAAACTGGGCCAAACAGGAGGTTAAAGGGACTGACTCTCCAAGTCGGGAGGGTGTTAGTAAAGCGTCTGGAATGTTGCACCCGAGTACCAGGGTACGAAAACTGAGACATATTTGAACACGTCTCCCGATCACATGGTTGATCATACTCTAGGTTCCACATGCATGTTTTAGCTGAAGGAAGAATACCTTAAACCTGGGTAGTTGAAACCCGTGGAATGGGTACCATGCAATATGACTTCAAAGGGTCTTCATTTGCTCACCGAACCTCTCCAATCCTATCACTGCTGCGTTTATGCCCCGGAACACATGCTTGATTCTCTTTCGGAGACATAGCAATCCATAGGTTTTAAGATACTTACTAGTCAGGTACATTCTTAGGCATTTAATATGCGTTGTTGAGTCCATTTCGTTGAGCAAGGAGTAGCTCTTGTCTATTCCATATTTGGCTTAAGGAACTTTATCTGTGCTCATTTCAATCTCTGGTTTTATGCAGCACCCCAACTCACCTTTCCCCTTAAGCAAGCATAAGTTGGTTTTCTAAATTTGAGACCCTGTTCTGTTCTGTAATTCAGTTCCTGTGTAGCCAAGTTTACATTCCGTGTATTACTGATATCTTATGATGTTTCTTTTTCTGTGTGACTTATTTCAGTTAGAATCATCATACCTGAATCCACTCATTGTGCTGCTAAGGGCCTGATGACATAGATTTCATTGCTGAGTGATATTGCTTTGTAAGTAAATACCACAACTTCTTTATCCATTTTTCACTTTCTGCGATGTTGAACTTGTACGGTAAACGAGGTTCTTGTAAACAGAGGCGTCCCAAACTTTGGGGTGTCCGTGTCTTTTTGATTTTAATTTCCCTAAGCTATAGGACCATAAGTGGAAGTGCCCTAGGCTCTGTTGCTTTGTTTTTTAGATGTTTCAGGAAACACCATACACTTCTCCCGAGTGTCTGTTGGCAATTTACATCCCGCCCATCAGCATAACAAGGCTCCCAGTTCTCCATGGCCTGTCCTGCCTTTCTGGATTTTACACTTTTTTCAGATGGCCCTTTTGACCGGGGGGAAGTGAGACTTCATTGTAGTGCAGATTTCCTTTGCAAGCTTGCTTGGTTGGCCAAAAAGGGCGTATGCGTTTTTTCCTGAATATATTCAGGAAAAAACGCATACGCCCTTTTTGGCCAAGTGCATCATTGTGGACGTTCTGCCTCTTTTCCTATGCTTTCAATGCAATTCCAGTCTACCTCCTGAAATCGGTTTCCTGCAATTCTGCCCCGCTTTCAAGTCCTCTTGGCAGCCTTACTTCAGTATATTTTTGGACGATAGCTGTCATTTATAACTCTGCAGGTTTGTGAATTACAGTGCCCCTGAGCTCCTTTCTTCAACTCGCTTTCTTTTGAGCTGGCCGCAACACCGCAGGATGGCTTCAGGCCCTAATCTGGTTCCGGCACGGCACGCTGAGCCTTTGGTTAATTCCTCTTCCTGGTGGGAAATGAGAGTTAAATTTGCCCGTCCAGACACCTCCAGCTAGTCTCTCATTGGTTCTCGCTATTCCTGTTCATCTTCCGCAGAAATTGCAAACTGGGCCAAACAGGAGGTTAAAGGGACTGACTCTCCAAGTCGGGAGGGTGTTAGTAAAGCGTCTGGAATGTTGCACCCGAGTACCAGGGTACGAAAACTGAGACATATTTGAACACGTCTCCCGATCACATGGTTGATCATACTCTAGGTTCCACATGCATGTTTTAGCTGAAGGAAGAATACCTTAAACCTGGGTAGTTGAAACCCGTGGAATGGGTACCATGCAATATGGCTTCAAAGGGTCTTCATGTGCTCACCGAACCTCTCCAATCCTATCACTGCTGCGTTTATGCCCCTGTACACATGCTTGATTCTCTTTCGGAGACATAGCAATCCATAGGTTTTAAGATACTTACTAGTCAGGTACATTCTTAGGCGTTTAATATGCGGTGTTGAGTCCATTTCGTTGAGCAAGGAGTAGCTCTTGTCTATTCCATATTTGGCTTAAGGAACTTTATCTGTGCTCATTTCAATCTCTGGTTTTATGCAGCACCCCAACTCACCTTTCCCCTTAAGCAAGCATAAGTTGGTTTTCTAAATTTGAGACCCTGTTCTGTTCTGTAATTCAGTTCCTGTGTAGCCAAGTTTACATTCCGTGTATTACTGATATCTTATGATGTTTCTTTTTCTGTGTGACTTATTTCAGTTAGAATCATCATACCTGAATCCACTCATTGTGCTGCTAAGGGCCTGATGACATAGATTTCATTGCTGAGTGATATTGCTTTGTAAGTAAATACCACAACTTCTTTATCCATTTTTCACTTTCTGCGATGTTGAACTTGTACGGTAAACGAGGTTCTTGTAAACAGAGGCGTCCCAAACTTTGGGGTGGCTGTGTCTTTTTGATTTTAATTTCCCTAAGCTATAGGACCATAAGTGGAAGTGCCCTAGGCTCTGTTGCTTTGTTTTTTAGATGTTTCAGGAAACACCATACACTTCTCCCGAGTGTCTGTTGGCAATTTACATCCCGCCCATCAGCATAACAAGGCTCCCAGTTCTCCATGGCCTGTCCTGTCTTTCTGGATTTTACACTTTTTTCAGATGGCCCTTTTGACCGGGGGGAAGTGAGACTTCATTGTAGTGCAGATTTCCTTTGCAAGCTTGCTTGGTTGGCCAAAAAGGGCGTATGCGTTTTTTCCTGAATATATTCAGGAAAAAACGCATACGCCCTTTTTGGCCAAGTGCATCATGGTGGACGTTCTGCCTCTTTTCCTATGCTTTCAATGCAATTCCAGTCTACCTCCTGAAATCGGTTTCCTGCAATTCTGCCCCGCTTTCAAGTCCTCTTGGCAGCCTTACTTCAGTATATTTTTGGACGATAGCTGTCATTTATAACTCTGCAGGTTTGTGAATTACAGTGCCCCTGAGCTCCTTTCTTCAACTCACTTTCTTTTGAGCTGGCCGCAACACCGCAGGATGGCTTCAGGCCCTAATCTGTTTCCGGCACGGCACGCTGAGCCTTTGGTTAATTCCTCTTCCTGGTGGGAAATGAGAGTTAAATTTGCCCGTCCAGACACCTCCAGCTAGTCTCTCATTGGTTCTCGCTATTCCTGTTCATCTTCCGCAGAAATTGCAAACTGGGCCAAACAGGAGGTTAAAGGGACTGACTCTCCAAGTCGGGAGGGTGTTAGTAAAGCGTCTGGAATGTTGCACCCGAGTACCAGGGTACGAAAACTGAGACATATTTGAACACGTCTCCCGATCACATGGTTGATCATACTCTAGGTTCCACATGCATGTTTTAGCTGAAGGAAGAATACCTTAAACCTGGGTAGTTGAAACCCGTGGAATGGGTACCATGCAATATGACTTCAGAGGGTCTTCATTTGCTCACCGAACCTCTCCAATCCTATCACTGCTGCGTTTATGCCCCTGTACACATGCTTGATTCTCTTTCGGAGACATAGCAATCCATAGGTTTTAAGATACTTACTAGTCAGGTACATTCTTAGGCGTTTAATATGCGGTGTTGAGTCCATTTCGTTGAGCAAGGAGTAGCTCTTGTCTATTCCATATTTGGCTTAAGGAACTTTATCTGTGCTCATTTCAATCTCTGGTTTTATGCAGCACCCCAACTCACCTTTCCCCTTAAGCAAGCATAAGTTGGTTTTCTAAATTTGAGACCCTGTTCTGTTCTGTAATTCAGTTCCTGTGTAGCCAAGTTTACATTCCGTGTATTACTGATATCTTATGATGTTTCTTTTTCTGTGTGACTTATTTCAGTTAGAATCATCATACCTGAATCCACTCATTGTGCTGCTAAGGGCCTGATGACATAGATTTCATTGCTGAGTGATATTGCTTTGTAAGTAAATACCACAACTTCTTTATCCATTTTTCACTTTCTGCGATGTTGAACTTGTACTGTAAACGAGGTTCTTGTAAACAGAGGCGTCCCAATGTTTGGGGTGGCTGTGTCTTTTTGATTTTAATTTCCCTAAGCTATAGGACCATAAGTGGAAGTGCCCTAGGCTCTGTTGCTTTGTTTTTTAGATGTTTCAGGAAACACCATACACTTCTCCCGAGTGTCTGCTGGCAATTTTCATCCCGCCCATCAGCATAACAAGGCTCCCAGTTCTCCATGGCCTGTCCTGCCTTTCTGGATTTTACACTTTTTTCAGATGGCCCTTTTGACCGTGGGGATGTGAGACTTCATTGTAGTGCAGATTTCCTTTGCAAGCTTGCTTGGTTGGCCAAAAAGGGCGTATGCGTTTTTTCCTGAATATATTCAGGAAAAAACGCATACGCCCTTTTTGGCCAAGTGCATCATTGTGGACGTTCTGCCTCTTTTCCTATGCTTTCAATGCAATTCCAGTCTACCTCCTGAAATCGGTTTCCTGCAATTCTGCCCCGCTTTCAAGTCCTCTTGGCAGCCTTACTTCAGTATATTTTTGGACGATAGCTGTCATTTATAAGTCTGCAGGTTTGTGAATTACAGTGCCCCTGAGCTCCTTTCTTAAACTCGCTTTCTTTTGAGCTGGCCGCAACACCGCAGGATGGCTTCAGGCCCTAATCTGGTTCCGGCACGGCACGCTGAGCCTTTGGTTAATTCCTCTTCCTGGTGGGAAATGAGAGTTAAATTTGCCCGTCCAGACACCTCCAGCTAGTCTCTCATTGGTTCTCGCTATTCCTGTTCATCTTGCGCAGAAATTGCAAACTGGGCCAAACAGGAGGTTAAAGGGACTGACTCTCCAAGTCGGGAGGGTGTTAGTAAAGCGTCTGGAATGTTGCACCCGAGTACCAGGGTACGAAAACTGAGACATATTTGAACACGTCTCCCGATCACATGGTTGATCATAATCTAGGTTCCACATGCATGTTTTAGCTGAAGGAAGAATACCTTAAACCTGGGTAGTTGAAACCCGTGGAATGGGTACCATGCAATATGAGTTCAGAGGGTCTTCATTTGCTCACCGAACCTCTCCAATCCTATCACTGCTGCATTTATGCCCCTGTACACATGCTTGATTCTCTTTTGGAGATATAGCAATCCATAGGTTTTAAGATACTTACTAGTCAGGTACATTCTTAGGCGCTTAATATGGGGTGTTGAGTCCATTTCGTTGAGCAAGGAGTAGCTCTTGTCTATTCCATATTTGGCTTAAGGAACTTTATCTGTGCTCATTTCAATCTCTGGTTTTATGCAGCACCCCAACTCACCTTTCCCCTTAAGCAAGCATAAGTTGGTTTTCTAAATTTGAGACCCTGTTCTGTTCTGTAATTCAGTTCCTGTGTAGCCAAGTTTACATTCCGTGTATTACTGATATCTTATGATGTTTCTTTTTCTGTGTGACTTATTTCAGTTAGAATCATCATACCTGAATCCACTCATTGTGCTGCTAAGGGCCTGATGACATAGATTTCATTGCTGAGTGATATTGCTTTGTAAGTAAATACCACAACTTCTTTATCCATTTTTCACTTTCTGCGATGTTGAACTTGTACGGTAAACGAGGTTCTTGTAAACAGAGGCGTCCCAAACTTTGGGGTGGCTGTGTCTTTTTGATTTTAATTTCCCTAAGCTATAGGACCATAAGTGGAAGTGCCCTAGGCTCTGTTGCTTTGTTTTTTAGATGTTTCAGGAAACACCATACACTTCTCCCGAGTGTCTGTTGGCAATTTACATCCCGCCCATCAGCATAACAAGGCTCCCAGTTCTCCATGGCCTGTCCTGCCTTTCTGGATTTTACACTTTTTTCAGATGGCCCTTTTGACCGGGGGGAAGTGAGACTTCATTGTAGTGCAGATTTCCTTTGCAAGCTTGCTTGGTTGGCCAAAAAGGGCGTATGCGTTTTTTCCTGAATATATTCAGGAAAAAACGCATACGCCCTTTTTGGCCAAGTGCATCATGGTGGACGTTCTGCCTCTTTTCCTATGCTTTCAATGCAATTCCAGTCTGCCTCCTGAAATCGGTTTCCTGCAATTCTGCCCCGCTTTCAAGTCCTCTTGGCAGCCTTACTTCAGTATATTTTTGGACGATAGCTGTCATTTATAACTCTGCAGGTTTGTGAATTACAGTGCCCCTGAGCTCCTTTCTTCAACTCGCTTTCTTTTGAGCTGGCCGCAACACCGCAGGATGGCTTCAGGCCCTAATCTGGTTCCGGCACGGCACGCTGAGCCTTTGGTTAATTCCTCTTCCTGGTGGGAAATGAGAGTTAAATTTGCCCGTCCAGACACCTTCCAGCTAGTCTCTCATTGGTTCTCGCTATTCCTGTTCATCTTCCGCAGAAATTGCAAACTGGGCCAAACAGGAGGTTAAAGGGACTGACTCTCCAAGTCGGGAGGGTGTTAGTAAAGCGTCTGGAATGTTGCACCCGAGTACCAGGGTACGAAAACTGAGACATATTTGAACACGTCTCCCGATCACATGGTTGATCATACTCTAGGTTCCACATGCATGTTTTAGCTGAAGGAAGAATACCTTAAACCTGGGTAGTTGAAACCCGTGGAATGGGTACCATGCAATATGAGTTCAGAGGGTCTTCATTTGCTCACCGAACCTCTCCAATCCTATCACTGCTGCATTTATGCCCCTGTACACATGCTTGATTCTCTTTTGGAGATATAGCAATCCATAGGTTTTAAGATACTTACTAGTCAGGTACATTCTTAGGCGCTTAATATGGGGTGTTGAGTCCATTTCGTTGAGCAAGGAGTAGCTCTTGTCTATTCCATATTTGGCTTAAGGAACTTTATCTGTGCTCATTTCAATCTCTGGTTTTATGCAGCACCCCAACTCACCTTTCCCCTTAAGCAAGCATAAGTTGGTTTTCTAAATTTGAGACCCTGTTCTGTTCTGTAATTCAGTTCCTGTGTAGCCAAGTTTACATTCCGTGTATTACTGATATCTTATGATGTTTCTTTTTCTGTGTGACTTATTTCAGTTAGAATCATCATACCTGAATCCACTCATTGTGCTGCTAAGGGCCTGATGACATAGATTTCATTGCTGAGTGATATTGCTTTGTAAGTAAATACCACAACTTCTTTATCCATTTTTCACTTTCTGCGATGTTGAACTTGTACGGTAAACGAGGTTCTTGTAAACAGAGGCGTCCCAAACTTTGGGGTGGCTGTGTCTTTTTGATTTTAATTTCCCTAAGCTATAGGACCATAAGTGGAAGTGCCCTAGGCTCTGTTGCTTTGTTTTTTAGATGTTTCAGGAAACACCATACACTTCTCCCGAGTGTCTGTTGGCAATTTACATCCCGCCCATCAGCATAACAAGGCTCCCAGTTCTCCATGGCCTGTCCTGCCTTTCTGGATTTTACACTTTTTTCAGATGGCCCTTTTGACCGGGGGGAAGTGAGACTTCATTGTAGTGCAGATTTCCTTTGCAAGCTTGCTTGGTTGGCCAAAAAGGGCGTATGCGTTTTTTCCTGAATATATTCAGGAAAAAACGCATACGCCCTTTTTGGCCAAGTGCATCATGGTGGACGTTCTGCCTCTTTTCCTATGCTTTCAATGCAATTCCAGTCTGCCTCCTGAAATCGGTTTCCTGCAATTCTGCCCCGCTTTCAAGTCCTCTTGGCAGCCTTACTTCAGTATATTTTTGGACGATAGCTGTCATTTATAACTCTGCAGGTTTGTGAATTACAGTGCCCCTGAGCTCCTTTCTTCAACTCGCTTTCTTTTGAGCTGGCCGCAACACCGCAGGATGGCTTCAGGCCCTAATCTGGTTCCGGCACGGCACGCTGAGCCTTTGGTTAATTCCTCTTCCTGGTGGGAAATGAGAGTTAAATTTGCCCGTCCAGACACCTTCCAGCTAGTCTCTCATTGGTTCTCGCTATTCCTGTTCATCTTCCGCAGAAATTGCAAACTGGGCCAAACAGGAGGTTAAAGGGACTGACTCTCCAAGTCGGGAGGGTGTTAGTAAAGCGTCTGGAATGTTGCACCCGAGTACCAGGGTACGAAAACTGAGACATATTTGAACACGTCTCCCGATCACATGGTTGATCATACTCTAGGTTCCACATGCATGTTTTAGCTGAAGGAAGAATACCTTAAACCTGGGTAGTTGAAACCCGTGGAATGGGTACCATGCAATATGACTTCAAAGGGTCTTCATTTGCTCACCGAACCTCTCCAATCCTATCACTGCTGCGTTTATGCCCCGGAACACATGCTTGATTCTCTTTCGGAGACATAGCAATCCATAGGTTTTAAGATACTTACTAGTCAGGTACATTCTTAGGCATTTAATATGCGTTGTTGAGTCCATTTCGTTGAGCAAGGAGTAGCTCTTGTCTATTCCATATTTGGCTTAAGGAACTTTATCTGTGCTCATTTCAATCTCTGGTTTTATGCAGCACCCCAACTCACCTTTCCCCTTAAGCAAGCATAAGTTGGTTTTCTAAATTTGAGACCCTGTTCTGTTCTGTAATTCAGTTCCTGTGTAGCCAAGTTTACATTCCGTGTATTACTGATATCTTATGATGTTTCTTTTTCTGTGTGACTTATTTCAGTTAGAATCATCATACCTGAATCCACTCATTGTGCTGCTAAGGGCCTGATGACATAGATTTCATTGCTGAGTGATATTGCTTTGTAAGTAAATACCACAACTTCTTTATCCATTTTTCACTTTCTGCGATGTTGAACTTGTACGGTAAACGAGGTTCTTGTAAACAGAGGCGTCCCAAACTTTGGGGTGGCCGTGTCTTTTTGATTTTAATTTCCCTAAGCTATAGGACCATAAGTGGAAGTGCCCTAGGCTCTGTTGCTTTGTTTTTTAGATGTTTCAGGAAACACCATACACTTCTCCCGAGTGTCTGTTGGCAATTTACATCCCGCCCATCAGCATAACAAGGCTCCCAGTTCTCCATGGCCTGTCCTGCCTTTCTGGATTTTACACTTTTTTCAGATGGCCCTTTTGACCGGGGGGAAGTGAGACTTCATTGTAGTGCAGATTTCCTTTGCAAGCTTGCTTGGTTGGCCAAAAAGGGCGTATGCGTTTTTTCCTGAATATATTCAGGAAAAAACGCATACGCCCTTTTTGGCCAAGTGCATCATTGTGGACGTTCTGCCTCTTTTCCTATGCTTTCAATGCAATTCCAGTCTACCTCCTGAAATCGGTTTCCTGCAATTCTGCCCCGCTTTCAAGTCCTCTTGGCAGCCTTACTTCAGTATATTTTTGGACGATAGCTGTCATTTATAACTCTGCAGGTTTGTGAATTACAGTGCCCCTGAGCTCCTTTCTTCAACTCGCTTTCTTTTGAGCTGGCCGCAACACCGCAGGATGGCTTCAGGCCCTAATCTGGTTCCGGCACGGCACGCTGAGCCTTTGGTTAATTCCTCTTCCTGGTGGGAAATGAGAGTTAAATTTGCCCGTCCAGACACCTCCAGCTAGTCTCTCATTGGTTCTCGCTATTCCTGTTCATCTTCCGCAGAAATTGCAAACTGGGCCAAACAGGAGGTTAAAGGGACTGACTCTCCAAGTCGGGAGGGTGTTAGTAAAGCGTCTGGAATGTTGCACCCGAGTACCAGGGTACGAAAACTGAGACATATTTGAACACGTCTCCCGATCACATGGTTGATCATACTCTAGGTTCCACATGCATGTTTTAGCTGAAGGAAGAATACCTTAAACCTGGGTAGTTGAAACCCGTGGAATGGGTACCATGCAATATGGCTTCAAAGGGTCTTCATGTGCTCACCGAACCTCTCCAATCCTATCACTGCTGCGTTTATGCCCCTGTACACATGCTTGATTCTCTTTCGGAGACATAGCAATCCATAGGTTTTAAGATACTTACTAGTCAGGTACATTCTTAGGCGTTTAATATGCGGTGTTGAGTCCATTTCGTTGAGCAAGGAGTAGCTCTTGTCTATTCCATATTTGGCTTAAGGAACTTTATCTGTGCTCATTTCAATCTCTGGTTTTATGCAGCACCCCAACTCACCTTTCCCCTTAAGCAAGCATAAGTTGGTTTTCTAAATTTGAGACCCTGTTCTGTTCTGTAATTCAGTTCCTGTGTAGCCAAGTTTACATTCCGTGTATTACTGATATCTTATGATGTTTCTTTTTCTGTGTGACTTATTTCAGTTAGAATCATCATACCTGAATCCACTCATTGTGCTGCTAAGGGCCTGATGACATAGATTTCATTGCTGAGTGATATTGCTTTGTAAGTAAATACCACAACTTCTTTATCCATTTTTCACTTTCTGCGATGTTGAACTTGTACGGTAAACGAGGTTCTTGTAAACAGAGGGGTCCCAAACTTTGGGGTGGCTGTGTCTTTTTGATTTTAATTTCCCTAAGCTATAGGACCATAAGTGGAAGTGCCCTAGGCTCTGTTGCTTTGTTTTTTAGATGTTTCAGGAAACACCATACACTTCTCCCGAGTGTCTGTTGGCAATTTACATCCCGCCCATCAGCATAACAAGGCTCCCAGTTCTCCATGGCCTGTCCTGTCTTTCTGGATTTTACACTTTTTTCAGATGGCCCTTTTGACCGGGGGGAAGTGAGACTTCATTGTAGTGCAGATTTCCTTTGCAAGCTTGCTTGGTTGGCCAAAAAGGGCGTATGCGTTTTTTCCTGAATATATTCAGGAAAAAACGCATACGCCCTTTTTGGCCAAGTGCATCATGGTGGACGTTCTGCCTCTTTTCCTATGCTTTCAATGCAATTCCAGTCTACCTCCTGAAATCGGTTTCCTGCAATTCTGCCCCGCTTTCAAGTCCTCTTGGCAGCCTTACTTCAGTATATTTTTGGACGATAGCTGTCATTTATAACTCTGCAGGTTTGTGAATTACAGTGCCCCTGAGCTCCTTTCTTCAACTCACTTTCTTTTGAGCTGGCCGCAACACCGCAGGATGGCTTCAGGCCCTAATCTGTTTCCGGCACGGCACGCTGAGCCTTTGGTTAATTCCTCTTCCTGGTGGGAAATGAGAGTTAAATTTGCCCGTCCAGACACCTCCAGCTAGTCTCTCATTGGTTCTCGCTATTCCTGTTCATCTTCCGCAGAAATTGCAAACTGGGCCAAACAGGAGGTTAAAGGGACTGACTCTCCAAGTCGGGAGGGTGTTAGTAAAGCGTCTGGAATGTTGCACCCGAGTACCAGGGTACGAAAACTGAGACATATTTGAACACGTCTCCCGATCACATGGTTGATCATACTCTAGGTTCCACATGCATGTTTTAGCTGAAGGAAGAATACCTTAAACCTGGGTAGTTGAAACCCGTGGAATGGGTACCATGCAATATGACTTCAGAGGGTCTTCATTTGCTCACCGAACCTCTCCAATCCTATCACTGCTGCGTTTATGCCCCTGTACACATGCTTGATTCTCTTTCAGAGACATAGCAATCCATAGGTTTTAAGATACTTACTAGTCAGGTACATTCTTAGGCGTTTAATATGCGGTGTTGAGTCCATTTCGTTGAGCAAGGAGTAGCTCTTGTCTATTCCATATTTGGCTTAAGGAACTTTATCTGTGCTCATTTCAATCTCTGGTTTTATGCAGCACCCCAACTCACCTTTCCCCTTAAGCAAGCATAAGTTGGTTTTCTAAATTTGAGACCCTGTTCTGTTCTGTAATTCAGTTCCTGTGTAGCCAAGTTTACATTCCGTGTATTACTGATATCTTATGATGTTTCTTTTTCTGTGTGACTTATTTCAGTTAGAATCATCATACCTGAATCCACTCATTGTGCTGCTAAGGGCCTGATGACATAGATTTCATTGCTGAGTGATATTGCTTTGTAAGTAAATACCACAACTTCTTTATCCATTTTTCACTTTCTGCGATGTTGAACTTGTACTGTAAACGAGGTTCTTGTAAACAGAGGCGTCCCAATGTTTGGGGTGGCTGTGTCTTTTTGATTTTAATTTCCCTAAGCTATAGGACCATAAGTGGAAGTGCCCTAGGCTCTGTTGCTTTGTTTTTTAGATGTTTCAGGAAACACCATACACTTCTCCCGAGTGTCTGCTGGCAATTTTCATCCCGCCCATCAGCATAACAAGGCTCCCAGTTCTCCATGGCCTGTCCTGCCTTTCTGGATTTTACACTTTTTTCAGATGGCCCTTTTGACCGTGGGGATGTGAGACTTCATTGTAGTGCAGATTTCCTTTGCAAGCTTGCTTGGTTGGCCAAAAAGGGCGTATGCGTTTTTTCCTGAATATATTCAGGAAAAAACGCATACGCCCTTTTTGGCCAAGTGCATCATTGTGGACGTTCTGCCTCTTTTCCTATGCTTTCAATGCAATTCCAGTCTACCTCCTGAAATCGGTTTCCTGCAATTCTGCCCCGCTTTCAAGTCCTCTTGGCAGCCTTACTTCAGTATATTTTTGGACGATAGCTGTCATTTATAAGTCTGCAGGTTTGTGAATTACAGTGCCCCTGAGCTCCTTTCTTAAACTCGCTTTCTTTTGAGCTGGCCGCAACACCGCAGGATGGCTTCAGGCCCTAATCTGGTTCCGGCACGGCACGCTGAGCCTTTGGTTAATTCCTCTTCCTGGTGGGAAATGAGAGTTAAATTTGCCCGTCCAGACACCTCCAGCTAGTCTCTCATTGGTTCTCGCTATTCCTGTTCATCTTGCGCAGAAATTGCAAACTGGGCCAAACAGGAGGTTAAAGGGACTGACTCTCCAAGTCGGGAGGGTGTTAGTAAAGCGTCTGGAATGTTGCACCCGAGTACCAGGGTACGAAAACTGAGACATATTTGAACACGTCTCCCGATCACATGGTTGATCATAATCTAGGTTCCACATGCATGTTTTAGCTGAAGGAAGAATACCTTAAACCTGGGTAGTTGAAACCCGTGGAATGGGTACCATGCAATATGAGTTCAGAGGGTCTTCATTTGCTCACCGAACCTCTCCAATCCTATCACTGCTGCATTTATGCCCCTGTACACATGCTTGATTCTCTTTTGGAGATATAGCAATCCATAGGTTTTAAGATACTTACTAGTCAGGTACATTCTTAGGCGCTTAATATGGGGTGTTGAGTCCATTTCGTTGAGCAAGGAGTAGCTCTTGTCTATTCCATATTTGGCTTAAGGAACTTTATCTGTGCTCATTTCAATCTCTGGTTTTATGCAGCACCCCAACTCACCTTTCCCCTTAAGCAAGCATAAGTTGGTTTTCTAAATTTGAGACCCTGTTCTGTTCTGTAATTCAGTTCCTGTGTAGCCAAGTTTACATTCCGTGTATTACTGATATCTTATGATGTTTCTTTTTCTGTGTGACTTATTTCAGTTAGAATCATCATACCTGAATCCACTCATTGTGCTGCTAAGGGCCTGATGACATAGATTTCATTGCTGAGTGATATTGCTTTGTAAGTAAATACCACAACTTCTTTATCCATTTTTCACTTTCTGCGATGTTGAACTTGTACTGTAAACGAGGTTCTTGTAAACAGAGGCGTCCCAATGTTTGGGGTGGCTGTGTCTTTTTGATTTTAATTTCCCTAAGCTATAGGACCATAAGTGGAAGTGCCCTAGGCTCTGTTGCTTTGTTTTTTAGATGTTTCAGGAAACACCATACACTTCTCCCGAGTGTCTGCTGGCAATTTTCATCCCGCCCATCAGCATAACAAGGCTCCCAGTTCTCCATGGCCTGTCCTGCCTTTCTGGATTTTACACTTTTTTCAGATGGCCCTTTTGACCGGGGGGAAGTGAGACTTCATTGTAGTGCAGATTTCCTTTGCAAGCTTGCTTGGTTGGCCAAAAAGGGCGTATGCGTTTTTTCCTGAATATATTCAGGAAAAAACGCATACGCACTTTTTGGCCAAGTGCATCATTGTGGACGTTCTGCCTCTTTTCCTATGCTTTCAATGCAATTCCAGTCTACCTCCTGAAATCGGTTTCCTGCAATTCTGCCCCGCTTTCAAGTCCTCTTGGCAGCCTTACTTCAGTATATTTTTGGACGATAGCTGTCATTTATAAGTCTGCAGGTTTGTGAATTACAGTGCCCCTGAGCTCCTTTCTTCAACTCGCTTTCTTTTGAGCTGGCCGCAACACCGCAGGATGGCTTCAGGCCCTAATCTGGTTCCGGCACGGCACGCTGAGCCTTTGGTTAATTCCTCTTCCTGGTGGGAAATGAGAGTTAAATTTGCCCGTCCAGACACCTCCAGCTAGTCTCTCATTGGTTCTCGCTATTCCTGTTCATCTTCCGCAGAAATTGCAAACTGGGCCAAACAGGAGGTTAAAGGGACAGACTCTCCAAGTCGCGAGGGTGTTAGTAAAGCGTCTGGAATGTTGCACCCGAGTACCAGGGTACGAGAACTGAGACATATTTGAACACGTTTCCCGATCACATGGTTGATCATACTCTAGGTTCCACATGCATGTTTTAGCTGAAGGAAGAATACCTTAAACCTGGGTAGTTGAAACCTGTGGAATGGGTACCATGCAATATGACTTCAGAGGGTCTTCATTTGCTCACCGAACCTCTCCAATCCTATCACTGCTGCGTTTATGCCCCTGTACACATGCTTGATTCTCTTTTGGAGATATAGTAATCCATAGGTTTTAAGATACTTACTAGTCAGGTACATTCTTAGGCGTTTAATATGCGGTGTTGAGTCCATTTCGTTGAGCATGGAGTAGCTCTTGTCTATTCCATATTTGGCTTAAGGAACTTTATCTGTGCTCATTTCAATCTCTGGTTTTATGCAGCACCCCAACTCACCTTTCCCCTTAAGCAAGCATAAGTTGGTTTTCTAAATTTGAGACCCTGTTCTGTTCTGTAATTCAGTTCCTGTGTAGCCAAGTTTACATTCCGTGTATTACTGATATCTTATGATGTTTCTTTTTCTGTGTGACTTATTTCAGTTAGAATCATCATACCTGAATCCACTCATTGTGCTGCTAAGGGCCTGATGACATAGATTTCATTGCTGAGTGATATTGCTTTGTAAGTAAATACCACAACTTCTTTATCCATTTTTCACTTTCTGCGATGTTGAACTTGTACTGTAAATGAGATTCTTGTAAACAGAGGCGTCCCAATGTTTGGGGTGGCTGTGTCTTTTTGATTTTAATTTCCCTAAGTTATAGGACCATAAGTGGAAGTGCCCTAGGCTCTGTTGCTTTGTTTTTTAGATGTTTCAGGAAACACCATACACTTCTCCCGAGTGGCTGTTGGCAATTTTCATCCCACCCATCAGCATAACAAGGCTCCCAGTTCTCCATGGCCTGTCCTGCCTTTCTGGATTTTACACTTTTTTCAGATGGCCCTTTTGACCGGGGGGATGTGAGACTTCATTGTAGTGCAGATTTCCTTTGCAAGCTTGCTTGGTTGGCCAAAAAGGGCATATGCGTTTTTTCCTGACTATATTCAGGAAAAAACGCATACGCCCTTTTTGGCCAAGTGCATCATTGTGGACGTTCTGCCTCTTTTCCTATGCTTTCAATGCAATTCCAGTCTACCTCCTGAAATCGGTTTCCTGCAATTCTGCCCCGGTTTCAAGTCCTCTTGGCAGCCTTACTTCAGTATATTTTTGGACGATAGCTGTCATTTATAAGTCTGCAGGTTTGTGAATGACAGTGCCCCTGAGCTCCTTTCTTCAACTCGCTTTCTTGTGACCTGGCCGCAACACCGCAGGATGGCTTCAGGCCCTAATCTGGTTCCGGCAGGGCACGCTGAGCCTTTGGTTAATTCCTCTTCCTGGTGGGAAATGAGAGTTCAATTTGCCCGTCCAGACACCTCCAGCTAGTCTCTCATTGGTTCTCGCTATTCCTGTTCATCTTCCGCAGAAATTGCAAACTGGGCCAAACAGGAGGTTAAAGGGACTGACTCTCCAAGTCGGGAGGGTGTTAGTAAAGCGTCTGGAATGTTGCACCCGAGTACCAGGGTACGAAAACTGAGACATATTTGAACACGTCTCCCGATCACATGGTTGATCATACTCTAGGTTCCACATGCATGTTTTAGCTGAAGGAAGAATACCTTAAACCTGGGTAGTTGAAACCCGTGGAATGGGTACCATGCAATATGACTTCAAAGGGTCTTCATTTGCTCACCGAACCTCTCCAATCCTATCACTGCTGCGTTTATGCCCCTGTACACATGCTTGATTCTCTTTCGGAGACATAGCAATCCATAGGTTTTAAGATACTTACTAGTCAGGTACATTCTTAGGCGTTTAATATGCGGTGTTGAGTCCATTTCGTTGAGCAAGGAGTAGCTCTTGTCTATTCCATATTTGGCTTAAGGAACTTTATCTGTGCTCATTTCAATCTCTGGTTTTATGCAGCACCCCAACTCACCTTTACCCTTAAGCAAGCATAAGTTGGTTTTCTAAATTTGAGACCCTGTTCTGTTCTGTAATTCAGTTCCTGTGTAGCCAAGTTTACATTCCGTGTATTACTGATATCTTATGATGTTTCTTTTTCTGTGTGACTTATTTCAGTTAGAATCATCATACCTGAATCCACTCATTGTGCTGCTAAGGGCCTGATGACATAGATTTCATTGCTGAGTGATATTGCTTTGTAAGTAAATACCACAACTTCTTTATCCATTTTTCACTTTCTGCGATGTTGAACTTGTACGGTAAACGAGGTTCTTGTAAACAGAGGCGTCCCAAACTTTGGGGTGGCTGTGTCTTTTTGATTTTAATTTCCCTAAGCTATAGGACCATAAGTGGAAGTGCCCTAGGCTCTGTTGCTTTGTTTTTTAGATGTTTCAGGAAACACCATACACTTCTCCCGAGTGTCTGTTGGCAATTTACATCCCGCCCATCAGCATAACAAGGCTCCCAGTTCTCCATGGCCTGTCCTGTCTTTCTGGATTTTACACTTTTTTCAGATGGCCCTTTTGACCGGGGGGAAGTGAGACTTCATTGTAGTGCAGATTTCCTTTGCAAGCTTGCTTGGTTGGCCAAAAAGGGCGTATGCGTTTTTTCCTGAATATATTCAGGAAAAAACGCATACGCCCTTTTTGGCCAAGTGCATCATGGTGGACGTTCTGCCTCTTTTCCTATGCTTTCAATGCAATTCCAGTCTACCTCCTGAAATCGGTTTCCTGCAATTCTGCCCCGCTTTCAAGTCCTCTTGGCAGCCTTACTTCAGTATATTTTTGGACGATAGCTGTCATTTATAACTCTGCAGGTTTGTGAATTACAGTGCCCCTGAGCTCCTTTCTTCAACTCACTTTCTTTTGAGCTGGCCGCAACACCGCAGGATGGCTTCAGGCCCTAATCTGTTTCCGGCACGGCACGCTGAGCCTTTGGTTAATTCCTCTTCCTGGTGGGAAATGAGAGTTAAATTTGCCCGTCCAGACACCTCCAGCTAGTCTCTCATTGGTTCTCGCTATTCCTGTTCATCTTCCGCAGAAATTGCAAACTGGGCCAAACAGGAGGTTAAAGGGACTGACTCTCCAAGTCGGGAGGGTGTTAGTAAAGCGTCTGGAATGTTGCACCCGAGTACCAGGGTACGAAAACTGAGACATATTTGAACACGTCTCCCGATCACATGGTTGATCATACTCTAGGTTCCACATGCATGTTTTAGCTGAAGGAAGAATACCTTAAACCTGGGTAGTTGAAACCCGTGGAATGGGTACCATGCAATATGACTTCAGAGGGTCTTCATTTGCTCACCGAACCTCTCCAATCCTATCACTGCTGCGTTTATGCCCCTGTACACATGCTTGATTCTCTTTCGGAGACATAGCAATCCATAGGTTTTAAGATACTTACTAGTCAGGTACATTCTTAGGCGTTTAATATGCGGTGTTGAGTCCATTTCGTTGAGCAAGGAGTAGCTCTTGTCTATTCCATATTTGGCTTAAGGAACTTTATCTGTGCTCATTTCAATCTCTGGTTTTATGCAGCACCCCAACTCACCTTTCCCCTTAAGCAAGCATAAGTTGGTTTTCTAAATTTGAGACCCTGTTCTGTTCTGTAATTCAGTTCCTGTGTAGCCAAGTTTACATTCCGTGTATTACTGATATCTTATGATGTTTCTTTTTCTGTGTGACTTATTTCAGTTAGAATCATCATACCTGAATCCACTCATTGTGCTGCTAAGGGCCTGATGACATAGATTTCATTGCTGAGTGATATTGCTTTGTAAGTAAATACCACAACTTCTTTATCCATTTTTCACTTTCTGCGATGTTGAACTTGTACTGTAAACGAGGTTCTTGTAAACAGAGGCGTCCCAATGTTTGGGGTGGCTGTGTCTTTTTGATTTTAATTTCCCTAAGCTCTAGGACCATAAGTGGAAGTGCCCTAGGCTCTGTTGCTTTGTTTTTTAGATGTTTCAGGAAACACCATACACTTCTCCCGAGTGTCTGCTGGCAATTTTCATCCCGCCCATCAGCATAACAAGGCTCCCAGTTCTCCATGGCCTGTCCTGCCTTTCTGGATTTTACACTTTTTTCAGATGGCCCTTTTGACCGTGGGGATGTGAGACTTCATTGTAGTGCAGATTTCCTTTGCAAGCTTGCTTGGTTGGCCAAAAAGGGCGTATGCGTTTTTTCCTGAATATATTCAGGAAAAAACGCATACGCCCTTTTTGGCCAAGTGCATCATTGTGGACGTTCTGCCTCTTTTCCTATGCTTTCAATGCAATTCCAGTCTACCTCCTGAAATCGGTTTCCTGCAATTCTGCCCCGCTTTCAAGTCCTCTTGGCAGCCTTACTTCAGTATATTTTTGGACGATAGCTGTCATTTATAACTCTGCAGGTTTGTGAATTACAGTGCCCCTGAGCTCCTTTCTTCAACTCGCTTTCTTTTGAGCTGGCCGCAACACCGCAGGATGGCTTCAGGCCCTAATCTGGTTCCGGCACGGCACGCTGAGCCTTTGGTTAATTCCTCTTCCTGGTGGGAAATGAGAGTTAAATTTGCCCGTCCAGACACCTCCAGCTAGTCTCTCATTGGTTCTCGCTATTCCTGTTCATCTTCCGCAGAAATTGCAAACTGGGCCAAACAGGAGGTTAAAGGGACTGACTCTCCAAGTCGGGAGGGTGTTAGTAAAGCGTCTGGAATGTTGCACCCGAGTACCAGGGTACGAAAACTGAGACATATTTGAACACGTCTCCCGATCACATGGTTGATCATACTCTAGGTTCCACATGCATGTTTTAGCTGAAGGAAGAATACCTTAAACCTGGGTAGTTGAAACCCGTGGAATGGGTACCATGCAATATGACTTCAGAGGGTCTTCATTTGCTCACCGAACCTCTCCAATCCTATCACTGCTGCGTTTATGCCCCTGTACACATGCTTGATTCTCTTTTGGAGATATAGCAATCCATAGGTTTTAAGATACTTACTAGTCAGGTACATTCTTAGGCGCTTAATATGGGGTGTTGAGTCCATTTCGTTGAGCAAGGAGTAGCTCTTGTCTATTCCATATTTGGCTTAAGGAACTTTATCTGTGCTCATTTCAATCTCTGGTTTTATGCAGCACCCCAACTCACCTTTCCCCTTAAGCAAGCATAAGTTGGTTTTCTAAATTTGAGACCCTGTTCTGTTCTGTAATTCAGTTCCTGTGTAGCCAAGTTTACATTCCGTGTATTACTGATATCTTATGATGTTTCTTTTTCTGTGTGACTTATTTCAGTTAGAATCATCATACCTGAATCCACTCATTGTGCTGCTAAGGGCCTGATGACATAGATTTCATTGCTGAGTGATATTGCTTTGTAAGTAAATACCACAACTTCTTTATCCATTTTTCACTTTCTGCGATGTTGAACTTGTACTGTAAACGAGGTTCTTGTAAACAGAGGCGTCCCAATGTTTGGGGTGGCTGTGTCTTTTTGATTTTAATTTCCCTAAGCTATAGGACCATAAGTGGAAGTGCCCTAGGCTCTGTTGCTTTGTTTTTTAGATGTTTCAGGAAACACCATACACTTCTCCCGAGTGTCTGCTGGCAATTTTCATCCCGCCCATCAGCATAACAAGGCTCCCAGTTCTCCATGGCCTGTCCTGCCTTTCTGGATTTTACACTTTTTTCAGATGGCCCTTTTGACCGTGGGGATGTGAGACTTCATTGTAGTGCAGATTTCCTTTGCAAGCTTGCTTGGTTGGCCAAAAAGGGCGTATGCGTTTTTTCCTGAATATATTCAGGAAAAAACGCATACGCCCTTTTTGGCCAAGTGCATCATTGTGGACGTTCTGCCTCTTTTCCTATGCTTTCAATGCAATTCCAGTCTACCTCCTGAAATCGGTTTCCTGCAATTCTGCCCCGCTTTCAAGTCCTCTTGGCAGCCTTACTTCAGTATATTTTTGGACGATAGCTGTCATTTATAAGTCTGCAGGTTTGTGAATTACAGTGCCCCTGAGCTCCTTTCTTAAACTCGCTTTCTTTTGAGCTGGCCGCAACACCGCAGGATGGCTTCAGGCCCTAATCTGGTTCCGGCACGGCACGCTGAGCCTTTGGTTAATTCCTCTTCCTGGTGGGAAATGAGAGTTAAATTTGCCCGTCCAGACACCTCCAGCTAGTCTCTCATTGGTTCTCGCTATTCCTGTTCATCTTCCGCAGAAATTGCAAACTGGGCCAAACAGGAGGTTAAAGGGACTGACTCTCCAAGTTGGGAGGGTGTTAGTAAAGCGTCTGGAATGTTGCACCCGAGTACCAGGGTACGAAAACTGAGACATATTTGAACACGTCTCCCGATCACATGGTTGATCATAATCTAGGTTCCACATGCATGTTTTAGCTGAAGGAAGAATACCTTAAACCTGGGTAGTTGAAACCCGTGGAATGGGTACCATGCAATATGAGTTCAGAGGGTCTTCATTTGCTCACCGAACCTCTCCAATCCTATCACTGCTGCATTTATGCCCCTGTACACATGCTTGATTCTCTTTTGGAGATATAGCAATCCATAGGTTTTAAGATACTTACTAGTCAGGTACATTCTTAGGCGCTTAATATGGGGTGTTGAGTCCATTTCGTTGAGCAAGGAGTAGCTCTTGTCTATTCCATATTTGGCTTAAGGAACTTTATCTGTGCTCATTTCAATCTCTGGTTTTATGCAGCACCCCAACTCACCTTTCCCCTTAAGCAAGCATAAGTTGGTTTTCTAAATTTGAGACCCTGTTCTGTTCTGTAATTCAGTTCCTGTGTAGCCAAGTTTACATTCCGTGTATTACTGATATCTTATGATGTTTCTTTTTCTGTGTGACTTATTTCAGTTAGAATCATCATACCTGAATCCACTCATTGTGCTGCTAAGGGCCTGATGACATAGATTTCATTGCTGAGTGATATTGCTTTGTAAGTAAATACCACAACTTCTTTATCCATTTTTCACTTTCTGCGATGTTGAACTTGTACTGTAAACGAGGTTCTTGTAAACAGAGGCGTCCCA
The DNA here is from genome assembly GCF_039906515.1 of Pseudorca crassidens. Classification (NCBI taxonomy): domain Eukaryota; kingdom Metazoa; phylum Chordata; class Mammalia; order Artiodactyla; family Delphinidae; genus Pseudorca; species Pseudorca crassidens. The sequence continues at coordinate 252,070 of NW_027135949.1, read as the reverse complement.
ATGTTTGGGGTGGCTGTGTCTTTTTGATTTTAATTTCCCTAAGCTATAGGACCATAAGTGGAAGTGCCCTAGGCTCTGTTGCTTTGTTTTTTAGATGTTTCAGGAAACACCATACACTTCTCCCGAGTGTCTGCTGGCAATTTTCATCCCGCCCATCAGCATAACAAGGCTCCCAGTTCTCCATGGCCTGTCCTGCCTTTCTGGATTTTACACTTTTTTCAGATGGCCCTTTTGACCGGGGGGAAGTGAGACTTCATTGTAGTGCAGATTTCCTTTGCAAGCTTGCTTGGTTGGCCAAAAAGGGCGTATGCGTTTTTTCCTGAATATATTCAGGAAAAAACGCATACGCACTTTTTGGCCAAGTGCATCATTGTGGACGTTCTGCCTCTTTTCCTATGCTTTCAATGCAATTCCAGTCTACCTCCTGAAATCGGTTTCCTGCAATTCTGCCCCGCTTTCAAGTCCTCTTGGCAGCCTTACTTCAGTATATTTTTGGACGATAGCTGTCATTTATAAGTCTGCAGGTTTGTGAATTACAGTGCCCCTGAGCTCCTTTCTTCAACTCGCTTTCTTTTGAGCTGGCCGCAACACCGCAGGATGGCTTCAGGCCCTAATCTGGTTCCGGCACGGCACGCTGAGCCTTTGGTTAATTCCTCTTCCTGGTGGGAAATGAGAGTTAAATTTGCCCGTCCAGACACCTCCAGCTAGTCTCTCATTGGTTCTCGCTATTCCTGTTCATCTTCCGCAGAAATTGCAAACTGGGCCAAACAGGAGGTTAAAGGGACAGACTCTCCAAGTCGCGAGGGTGTTAGTAAAGCGTCTGGAATGTTGCACCCGAGTACCAGGGTACGAGAAAGGAGACATATTTGAACACGTTTCCCGATCACATGGTTGATCATACTCTAGGTTCCACATGCATGTTTTAGCTGAAGGAAGAATACCTTAAACCTGGGTAGTTGAAACCTGTGGAATGGGTACCATGCAATATGACTTCAGAGGGTCTTCATTTGCTCACCGAACCTCTCCAATCCTATCACTGCTGCGTTTATGCCCCTGTACACATGCTTGATTCTCTTTTGGAGATATAGTAATCCATAGGTTTTAAGATACTTACTAGTCAGGTACATTCTTAGGCGTTTAATATGCGGTGTTGAGTCCATTTCGTTGAGCATGGAGTAGCTCTTGTCTATTCCATATTTGGCTTAAGGAACTTTATCTGTGCTCATTTCAATCTGTGGTTTTATGCAGCACCCCAACTCACCTTTCCCCTTAAGCAAGCATAAGTTGGTTTTCTAAATTTGAGACCCTGTTCTGTTCTGTAATTCAGTTCTGTGTAGCCAAGTTTACATTCCGTGTATTACTGATATCTTATGATGTTTCTTTTTCTGTGTGACTTATTTCAGTTAGAATCATCATACCTGAATCCACTCATTGTGCTGCTAAGGGCCTGATGACATAGATTTCATTGCTGAGTGATATTGCTTTGTAAGTAAATACCACAACTTCTTTATCCATTTTTCACTTTCTGCGATGTTGAACTTGTACTGTAAATGAGATTCTTGTAAACAGAGGCGTCCCAATGTTTGGGGTGGCTGTGTCTTTTTGATTTTAATTTCCCTAAGTTATAGGACCATAAGTGGAAGTGCCCTAGGCTCTGTTGCTTTGTTTTTTAGATGTTTCAGGAAACACCATACACTTCTCCCGAGTGGCTGTTGGCAATTTTCATCCCACCCATCAGCATAACAAGGCTCCCAGTTCTCCATGGCCTGTCCTGCCTTTCTGGATTTTACACTTTTTTCAGATGGCCCTTTTGACCGGGGGGATGTGAGACTTCATTGTAGTGCAGATTTCCTTTGCAAGCTTGCTTGGTTGGCCAAAAAGGGCGTATGCGTTTTTTCCTGAATATATTCAGGAAAAAACGCATACGCCCTTTTTGGCCAAGTGCATCATTGTGGACGTTCTGCCTCTTTTCCTATGCTTTCAATGCAATTCCAGTCTACCTCCTGAAATCGGTTTCCTGCAATTCTGCCCCGCTTTCAAGTCCTCTTGGCAGCCTTACTTCAGTATATTTTTGGACGATAGCTGTCATTTATAAGTCTGCAGGTTTGTGAATGACAGTGCCCCTGAGCTCCTTTCTTCAACTCGCTTTCTTGTGACCTGGCCGCAACACCGCAGGATGGCTTCAGGCCCTAATCTGGTTCCGGCAGGGCACGCTGAGCCTTTGGTTAATTCCTCTTCCTGGTGGGAAATGAGAGTTCAATTTGCCCGTCCAGACACCTCCAGCTAGTCTCTCATTGGTTCTCGCTATTCCTGTTCATCTTCCGCAGAAATTGCAAACTGGGCCAAACAGGAGGTTAAAGGGACTGACTCTCCAAGTCGGGAGGGTGTTAGTAAAGCGTCTGGAATGTTGCACCCGAGTACCAGGGTACGAAAACTGAGACATATTTGAACACGTCTCCCGATCACATGGTTGATCATACTCTAGGTTCCACATGCATGTTTTAGCTGAAGGAAGAATACCTTAAACCTGGGTAGTTGAAACCCGTGGAATGGGTACCATGCAATATGACTTCAAAGGGTCTTCATTTGCTCACCGAACCTCTCCAATCCTATCACTGCTGCGTTTATGCCCCTGTACACATGCTTGATTCTCTTTCGGAGACATAGCAATCCATAGGTTTTAAGATACTTACTAGTCAGGTACATTCTTAGGCGTTTAATATGCGGTGTTGAGTCCATTTCGTTGAGCAAGGAGTAGCTCTTGTCTATTCCATATTTGGCTTAAGGAACTTTATCTGTGCTCATTTCAATCTCTGGTTTTATGCAGCACCCCAACTCACCTTTCCCCTTAAGCAAGCATAAGTTGGTTTTCTAAATTTGAGACCCTGTTCTGTTCTGTAATTCAGTTCCTGTGTAGCCAAGTTTACATTCCGTGTATTACTGATATCTTATGATGTTTCTTTTTCTGTGTGACTTATTTCAGTTAGAATCATCATACCTGAATCCACTCATTGTGCTGCTAAGGGCCTGATGACATAGATTTCATTGCTGAGTGATATTGCTTTGTAAGTAAATACCACAACTTCTTTATCCATTTTTCACTTTCTGCGATGTTGAACTTGTACGGTAAACGAGGTTCTTGTAAACAGAGGCGTCCCAAACTTTGGGGTGGCTGTGTCTTTTTGATTTTAATTTCCCTAAGCTATAGGACCATAAGTGGAAGTGCCCTAGGCTCTGTTGCTTTGTTTTTTAGATGTTTCAGGAAACACCATACACTTCTCCCGAGTGTCTGTTGGCAATTTACATCCCGCCCATCAGCATAACAAGGCTCCCAGTTCTCCATGGCCTGTCCTGCCTTTCTGGATTTTACACTTTTTTCAGATGGCCCTTTTGACCGGGGGGAAGTGAGACTTCATTGTAGTGTAGATTTCCTTTGCAAGCTTGCTTGGTTGGCCAAAAAGGGCGTATGCGTTTTTTCCTGAATATATTCAGGAAAAAACGCATACGCCCTTTTTGGCCAAGTGCATCATGGTGGACGTTCTGCCTCTTTTCCTATGCTTTCAATGCAATTCCAGTCTGCCTCCTGAAATCGGTTTCCTGCAATTCTGCCCCGCTTTCAAGTCCTCTTGGCAGCCTTACTTCAGTATATTTTTGGACGATAGCTGTCATTTATAACTCTGCAGGTTTGTGAATTACAGTGCCCCTGAGCTCCTTTCTTCAACTCGCTTTCTTTTGAGCTGGCCGCAACACCGCAGGATGGCTTCAGGCCCTAATCTGGTTCCGGCACGGCACGCTGAGCCTTTGGTTAATTCCTCTTCCTGGTGGGAAATGAGAGTTAAATTTGCCCGTCCAGACACCTTCCAGCTAGTCTCTCATTGGTTCTCGCTATTCCTGTTCATCTTCCGCAGAAATTGCAAACTGGGCCAAACAGGAGGTTAAAGGGACTGACTCTCCAAGTCGGGAGGGTGTTAGTAAAGCGTCTGGAATGTTGCACCCGAGTACCAGGGTACGAAAACTGAGACATATTTGAACACGTCTCCCGATCACATGGTTGATCATACTCTAGGTTCCACATGCATGTTTTAGCTGAAGGAAGAATACCTTAAACCTGGGTAGTTGAAACCCGTGGAATGGGTACCATGCAATATGACTTCAAAGGGTCTTCATTTGCTCACCGAACCTCTCCAATCCTATCACTGCTGCGTTTATGCCCCGGAACACATGCTTGATTCTCTTTCGGAGACATAGCAATCCATAGGTTTTAAGATACTTACTAGTCAGGTACATTCTTAGGCATTTAATATGCGTTGTTGAGTCCATTTCGTTGAGCAAGGAGTAGCTCTTGTCTATTCCATATTTGGCTTAAGGAACTTTATCTGTGCTCATTTCAATCTCTGGTTTTATGCAGCACCCCAACTCACCTTTCCCCTTAAGCAAGCATAAGTTGGTTTTCTAAATTTGAGACCCTGTTCTGTTCTGTAATTCAGTTCCTGTGTAGCCAAGTTTACATTCCGTGTATTACTGATATCTTATGATGTTTCTTTTTCTGTGTGACTTATTTCAGTTAGAATCATCATACCTGAATCCACTCATTGTGCTGCTAAGGGCCTGATGACATAGATTTCATTGCTGAGTGATATTGCTTTGTAAGTAAATACCACAACTTCTTTATCCATTTTTCACTTTCTGCGATGTTGAACTTGTACGGAAAACGAGGTTTTGTAAACAGAGGCGTCCCAAACTTTGGGGTGGCTGTGTCTTTTTGATTTTAATTTCCCTAAGCTATAGGACCATAAGTGGAAGTGCCCTAGGCTCTGTTGCTTTGTTTTTTAGATGTTTCAGGAAACACCATACACTTCTCCCGAGTGTCTGTTGGCAATTTACATCCCGCCCATCAGCATAACAAGGCTCCCAGTTCTCCATGGCCTGTCCTGCCTTTCTGGATTTTACACTTTTTTCAGATGGCCCTTTTGACCGGGGGGAAGTGAGACTTCATTGTAGTGCAGATTTCCTTTGCAAGCTTGCTTGGTTGGCCAAAAAGGGCGTATGCGTTTTTTCCTGAATATATTCAGGAAAAAACGCATACGCCCTTTTTGGCCAAGTGCATCATTGTGGACGTTCTGCCTCTTTTCCTATGCTTTCAATGCAATTCCAGTCTACCTCCTGAAATCGGTTTCCTGCAATTCTGCCCCGCTTTCAAGTCCTCTTGGCAGCCTTACTTCAGTATATTTTTGGACGATAGCTGTCATTTATAACTCTGCAGGTTTGTGAATTACAGTGCCCCTGAGCTCCTTTCTTCAACTCGCTTTCTTTTGAGCTGGCCGCAACACCGCAGGATGGCTTCAGGCCCTAATCTGGTTCCGGCACGGCACGCTGAGCCTTTGGTTAATTCCTCTTCCTGGTGGGAAATGAGAGTTAAATTTGCCCGTCCAGACACCTCCAGCTAGTCTCTCATTGGTTCTCGCTATTCCTGTTCATCTTCCGCAGAAATTGCAAACTGGGCCAAACAGGAGGTTAAAGGGACTGACTCTCCAAGTCGGGAGGGTGTTAGTAAAGCGTCTGGAATGTTGCACCCGAGTACCAGGGTACGAAAACTGAGACATATTTGAACACGTCTCCCGATCACATGGTTGATCATACTCTAGGTTCCACATGCATGTTTTAGCTGAAGGAAGAATACCTTAAACCTGGGTAGTTGAAACCCGTGGAATGGGTACCATGCAATATGGCTTCAAAGGGTCTTCATGTGCTCACCGAACCTCTCCAATCCTATCACTGCTGCGTTTATGCCCCTGTACACATGCTTGATTCTCTTTCGGAGACATAGCAATCCATAGGTTTTAAGATACTTACTAGTCAGGTACATTCTTAGGCGTTTAATATGCGGTGTTGAGTCCATTTCGTTGAGCAAGGAGTAGCTCTTGTCTATTCCATATTTGGCTTAAGGAACTTTATCTGTGCTCATTTCAATCTCTGGTTTTATGCAGCACCCCAACTCACCTTTCCCCTTAAGCAAGCATAAGTTGGTTTTCTAAATTTGAGACCCTGTTCTGTTCTGTAATTCAGTTCCTGTGTAGCCAAGTTTACATTCCGTGTATTACTGATATCTTATGATGTTTCTTTTTCTGTGTGACTTATTTCAGTTAGAATCATCATACCTGAATCCACTCATTGTGCTGCTAAGGGCCTGATGACATAGATTTCATTGCTGAGTGATATTGCTTTGTAAGTAAATACCACAACTTCTTTATCCATTTTTCACTTTCTGCGATGTTGAACTTGTACTGTAAATGAGGTTCTTGTAAACAGAGGCGTCCCAAACTTTGGGGTGGCTGTGTCTTTTTGATTTTAATTTCCCTAAGCTATAGGACCATAAGTGGAAGTGCCCTAGGCTCTGTTGCTTTGTTTTTTAGATGTTTCAGGAAACACCATACACTTCTCCCGAGTGTCTGTTGGCAATTTACATCCCGCCCATCAGCATAACAAGGCTCCCAGTTCTCCATGGCCTGTCCTGTCTTTCTGGATTTTACACTTTTTTCAGATGGCCCTTTTGACCGGGGGGAAGTGAGACTTCATTGTAGTGCAGATTTCCTTTGCAAGCTTGCTTGGTTGGCCAAAAAGGGCGTATGCGTTTTTTCCTGAATATATTCAGGAAAAAACACATACGCCCTTTTTGGCCAAGTGCATCATGGTGGACGTTCTGCCTCTTTTCCTATGCTTTCAATGCAATTCCAGTCTGCCTCCTGAAATCGGTTTCCTGCAATTCTGCCCCGCTTTCAAGTCCTCTTGGCAGCCTTACTTCAGTATATTTTTGGACGATAGCTGTCATTTATAACTCTGCAGGTTTGTGAATTACAGTGCCCCTGAGCTCCTTTCTTCAACTCGCTTTCTTATGACCTGGCCGCAACACCGCAGGATGGCTTCAGGCCCTAATCTGGTTCTGGCACGGCACGCTGAGCCTTTGGTTAATTCCTCTTCCTGGTGGGAAATGAGAGTTAAATTTGCCCGTCCAGACACCTCCAGCTAGTCTCTCATTGGTTCTCGCTATTCCTGTTCATCTTCCGCAGAAATTGCAAACTGGGCCAAACAGGAGGTTAAAGGGACTGACTCTCCAAGTCGGGAGGGTGTTAGTAAAGCGTCTGGAATGTTGCACCCGAGTACCAGGGTACGAAAACTGAGACATATTTGAACACGTCTCCCGATCACATGGTTGATCATACTCTAGGTTCCACATGCATGTTTTAGCTGAAGGAAGAATACCTTAAACCTGGGTAGTTGAAACCCGTGGAATGGGTACCATGCAATATGACTTCAAAGGGTCTTCATTTGCTCACCGAACCTCTCCAATCCTATCACTGCTGCGTTTATGCCCCTGTACACATGCTTGATTCTCTTTCGGAGACATAGCAATCCATAGGTTTTAAGATACTTACTAGTCAGGTACATTCTTAGGCGTTTAATATGCGGTGTTGAGTCCATTTCGTTGAGCAAGGAGTAGCTCTTGTCTATTCCATATTTGGCTTAAGGAACTTTATCTGTGCTCATTTCAATCTCTGGTTTTATGCAGCACCCCAACTCACCTTTCCCCTTAAGCAAGCATAAGTTGGTTTTCTAAATTTGAGACCCTGTTCTGTTCTGTAATTCAGTTCCTGTGTAGCCAAGTTTACATTCCGTGTATTACTGATATCTTATGATGTTTCTTTTTCTGTGTGACTTATTTCAGTTAGAATCATCATACCTGAATCCACTCATTGTGCTGCTAAGGGCCTGATGACATAGATTTCATTGCTGAGTGATATTGCTTTGTAAGTAAATACCACAACTTCTTTATCCATTTTTCACTTTCTGCGATGTTGAACTTGTACGGTAAACGAGGTTCTTGTAAACAGAGGCGTCCCAAACTTTGGGGTGGCTGTGTCTTTTTGATTTTAATTTCCCTAAGCTATAGGACCATAAGTGGAAGTGCCCTAGGCTCTGTTGCTTTGTTTTTTAGATGTTTCAGGAAACACCATACACTTCTCCCGAGTGTCTGTTGGCAATTTACATCCCGCCCATCAGCATAACAAGGCTCCCAGTTCTCCATGGCCTGTCCTGCCTTTCTGGATTTTACACTTTTTTCAGATGGCCCTTTTGACCGGGGGGAAGTGAGACTTCATTGTAGTGCAGATTTCCTTTGCAAGCTTGCTTGGTTGGCCAAAAAGGGCGTATGCGTTTTTTCCTGAATATATTCAGGAAAAAACGCATACGCCCTTTTTGGCCAAGTGCATCATGGTGGACGTTCTGCCTCTTTTCCTATGCTTTCAATGCAATTCCAGTCTGCCTCCTGAAATCGGTTTCCTGCAATTCTGCCCCGCTTTCAAGTCCTCTTGGCAGCCTTACTTCAGTATATTTTTGGACGATAGCTGTCATTTATAACTCTGCAGGTTTGTGAATTACAGTGCCCCTGAGCTCCTTTCTTCAACTCGCTTTCTTTTGAGCTGGCCGCAACACCGCAGGATGGCTTCAGGCCCTAATCTGGTTCCGGCACGGCACGCTGAGCCTTTGGTTAATTCCTCTTCCTGGTGGGAAATGAGAGTTAAATTTGCCCGTCCAGACACCTCCAGCTAGTCTCTCATTGGTTCTCGCTATTCCTGTACATCTTCCGTAGAAATTGCAAACTGGGCCAAACAGGAGGTTAAAGGGACTGACTCTCCAAGTCGGGAGGGTGTTAGTAAAGCGTCTGGAATGTTGCACCCGAGTACCAGGGTACGAAAACTGAGACATATTTGAACACGTCTCCCGATCACATGGTTGATCATACTCTAGGTTGCACATGCATGTTTTAGCTGAAGGAAGAATACCTTAAACCTGGGTAGTTGAAACCCGTGGAATGGGTACCATGCAATATGACTTCAAAGGGTCTTCATTTGCTCACCGAACCTCTCCAATCCTATCACTGCTGCGTTTATGCCCCTGTACACATGCTTGATTCTCTTTCGGAGACATAGCAATCCATAGGTTTTAAGATACTTACTAGTCAGGTACATTCTTAGGCGTTTAATATGCGGTGTTGAGTCCATTTCGTTGAGCAAGAGGTAGCTCTTGTCTATTCCATATTTGGCTTAAGGAACTTTATCTGTGCTCATTTCAATCTCTGGTTTTATGCAGCACCCCAACTCACCTTTACCCTTAAGAAAGCATAAGTTGGTTTTCTAAATTTGAGACCCTGTTCTGTTCTGTAATTCAGTTCCTGTGTAGCCAAGTTTACATTCCGTGTATTACTGATATCTTATGATGTTTCTTTTTCTGTGTGACTTATTTCAGTTAGAATCATCATACCTGAATCCACTCATTGTGCTGCTAAGGGCCTGATGACATAGATTTCATTGCTGAGTGATATTGCTTTGTAAGTAAATACCACAACTTCTTTATCCATTTTTCACTTTCTGCGATGTTGAACTTGTACTGTAAACGAGGTTCTTGTAAACAGAGGCGTCCCAAACTTTGGGGTGGCTGTGTCTTTTTGATTTTAATTTCCCTAAGCTATAGGACCATAAGTGGAAGTGCCCTAGGCTCTGTTGCTTTGTTTTTTAGATGTTTCAGGAAACACCATACACTTCTCCCGAGTGTCTGTTGGCAATTTACATCCCGCCCATCAGCATAACAAGGCTTCCAGTTCTCCATGGCCTGTCCTGCCTTTCTGGATTTTACACTTTTTTCAGATGGCCCTTTTGACCGGGGGGAAGTGAGACTTCATTGTAGTGCAGATTTCCTTTGCAAGCTTGCTTGGTTGGCCAAAAAGGGCGTATGCGTTTTTTCCTGAATATATTCAGGAAAAAACGCATACGCCCTTTTTGGCCAAGTGCATCATTGTGGACGTTCTGCCTCTTTTCCTATGCTTTCACTGCAATTCCAGTCTACCTCCTGAAATCGGTTTCCTGCAATTCTGCCCCGCTTTCAAGTCCTCTTGGCAGCCTTACTTCAGTATATTTTTGGACGATAGCTGTCATTTATAACTCTGCAGGTTTGTGAATTACAGTGCCCCTGAGCTCCTTTCTTCAACTCGCTTTCTTTTGAGCTGGCCGCAACACCGCAGGATGGCTTCAGGCCCTAATCTGGTTCCGGCACGGCACGCTGAGCCTTTGGTTAATTCCTCTTCCTGGTGGGAAATGAGAGTTAAATTTGCCCGTCCAGACACCTCCAGCTAGTCTCTCATTGGTTCTCGCTATTCCTGTTCATCTTCCGCAGAAATTGCAAACTGGGCCAAACAGGAGGTTAAAGGGACTGACTCTCCAAGTCGGGAGGGTGTTAGTAAAGCGTCTGGAATGTTGCACCCGAGTACCAGGGTACGAAAACTGAGACATATTTGAACACGTCTCCCGATCACATGGTTGATCATACTCTAGGTTCCACATGCATGTTTTAGCTGAAGGAAGAATACCTTAAACCTGGGTAGTTGAAACCCGTGGAATGGGTACCATGCAATATGACTTCAAAGGGTCTTCATTTGCTCACCGAACCTCTCCAATCCTATCACTGCTGCGTTTATGCCCCTGTACACATGCTTGATTCTCTTTCGGAGACATAGCAATCCATAGGTTTTAAGATACTTACTAGTCAGGTACATTCTTAGGCGTTTAATATGCGGTGTTGAGTCCATTTCGTTGAGCAAGGAGTAGCTCTTGTCTATTCCATATTTGGCTTAAGGAACTTTATCTGTGCTCATTTCAATCTCTGGTTTTATGCAGCACCCCAACTCACCTTTCCCCTTAAGCAAGCATAAGTTGGTTTTCTAAATTTGAGACCCTGTTCTGTTCTGTAATTCAGTTCCTGTGTAGCCAAGTTTACATTCCGTGTATTACTGATATCTTATGATGTTTCTTTTTCTGTGTGTCTTATTTCAGTTAGAATCATCGTACCTGTATCCACTCATTATGCTGCTGCGGGCCTGATGACATAGATTTCATTGCTGAGTGATACTGCATTGTACGTAAGTACCACAAGTTCTTTATCCATTTTTCACTTTCTGTGATATTGAACTTGTACGGTTTACGAGGTTCTTGTAAACAGAGGCGTCCCAAATTTTGGGGTGGCTGTGTCTTTTTGATTTTAATTTCCCTAAGCTATAGGACCATAAGTGGAAGTGCCCTAGGCTCTGTTGCTTTGTTTTTTAGATGTTTCAGGAAACACCATACACATCCCGCCCATCAGCATAACAAGGCTCCCAGTTCTCCATGGCCTGTCCTGCCTTTCTGGATTTTACACTTTTTTCAGATGGCCCTTTTGACCGGGGGGAAGTGAGACTTCATTGTAGTGCAGATTTCCTTTGCAAGCTTGCTTGGTTGGCCAAAAAGGGCGTATGCCTTTTTTCCTGAATAAATTCAGGAAAAAAGGCATACGCCCTTTTTGGCCAAGTGCATCATTGTGGACGTTCTGCCTCTTTTCCTATGCTTTAAATGCAATTCCAGTCTACCTCCTGAAATCGTTTTCCTGCAATTCTGCCTTGCTTTCAGTGCCTCTTCATAGCCTTACCTCAATATATTTTTTGAAAATAGTTGGCCTTTATAACTCTGCAGGTTTTTGAATTGCAGTGGCCCTTAGCTCCATTTTTCAGCTCTTATTTTTGTGATCTTGCCTCATAACCACAGGATTCCTTCAGGCCCTATTCTTCTTCTGGGGCACCTTGCTGTGCCTTTGGTTTATTCTTCTTACTGATGTGAATTTAGAGTGACATGTGCCCATTGAAACCGCTACAGCTAGTTTCTCACTGGTTCCCCCTATTCCCATTCATCCTCCGCACTAACTGCAGACTGTGCGATACCAGAACTTAAAGGCATTGACTCTCCATGTGGGGATATTTTTGGTAAAGCGGCTGGAATGTCGATCCGGAGCCCCAGGAGAGGAAAAATGAGGTGCGTTTTAGAAACCTTTCCCGATCATATGGTATACCAGTCGCTGGGTTTCCCAAGCATGGTTTAGCTGTAGGAAGATTCCCTTCAACCTGGAGTGTTGGGACCCTTGGAATGAGTAGCATGAAGTATTGCATTAAACTTTTGGCAGTTGCTCACCAAAGCTCATCAATCCTCTCAGCCCCAAGTGTCCAGCCTTATGTCTTATCCAGCTGTGGGTTTATATGTGGTCAATCCAGGTTGCATCACAGCCCCTGAGCGAATTTTGTAAGAATTTTTCTCTCTTTCATTGTTTCTGCGTTTTGTTTTTAAAATTTATTTCTATAATGGGGTTTAGCTCATTTTCACTGCTGTGTTTGTGCCACTCTGCACACACTTGATTCCCTTATGGAGATATATCAATACATGGGTTTTAAGATTCTTATTACTCAGATATATTTCTCTGCGGTGTATAGGGTGTGTTGAGGCCAGTTCATTGAGCAAGGTGTAGATCTTGTCTAATATCTATTTGGTTTATTGAACGGTATCTGTGCTAATTTCAAACTCTGGTTTTATGCATCACCCCACCTCTCCTTTCCCCTTAAGCTGAAATAAGTGTGTTTTCTAAATGTGAGACACTGTTCTGTTCTGTAATTCATTTCTTGTGCAGCCATATTTACCCTCCCTCTATAAGTGATATCTTATGATATGTTTCTTTTTCTGTTTGACTTATTTCAAGTAGTATTATCGGACCTAAATCCACTCTTTATCCTTCTACTAGCCTTATTACATTGATTTCATGGTGAAGAGATATTCCATTGTACATAAGTACCACATCTTCTTTATCCATTGTTCTCTTTCCTGGGATATTTAAGGTATACTGAAGTTGAGGTTCTTGTAAACAGAGTAGCCCTAAACTGTGGTGTGCTTGTGTCTTGTTAATTTTTAGATTTCCCTAGATATACTCCCATGATTGGAAGTGTCCTATGCTCTGTAGCTCTGTTTTTTAGATGATTTAGGAACCACCATACACTTCTCCAGAGTGGCTCTCGGCAGTTCACACACTGTCCATCAGCGTATAAAGGCTCCCTGTTCTCCATGGCCTGTCCTGCATTTCTGGTTTTTACAATTTTTTAGGATGGCCCTTTTGACCAGTGGGAAATGAGACTTCTTTGTTGTGCACATTTGCATTGCTTGCTTGCTTCGTTGCCCATAAAGTGCGTATGCGTTTTTTCCTGGATATAATCAGGAAAAAACGCATACGCCCTTTTGGGCCAACTGCATCATTGTCGAAATTCTGCCGCTTTTCATGTGCTTTAAAGACGAGTCCAATCTATCTCTTGAAATCTGTTTCTTGCAATTCTGTCTTGCATTCAGATCCTCTTCTTTGCCTTACCTCAACATATTTTTGGACGTTAGTTTTCATTTATAACTCTGCAGGTTTGTGAATTGCAGTGACCCTGAGCTCCATTTTTTAAGTTGCTCTTTTGTGAGCTGGCCTCAAACCCGCAGGATTGCTTCAGGCCCTATTTTGGCTCGGGCGAGGCGGGCTGAGCCTTTTTTCAATTCTTATTCTTAATGGGAAATTAGAGTGATATGTGCCCGTCCAAACCCCTACAACTATTCTCTCATTGGTTCCCCGTTCATCCTCCTCACAATTTGCAAAATGTGTGAAACAGAAGTTGAAATGTGCTGATTCTCCAAGTGGGGAGATTCTAAGTAACGTGGCTGGAATGGTGAACAGGAGCACCAGGAGAGGATAAATGAGCTGCATTTTAGACACATCTCCCGATCACATGGTGTACAGTCCTCTGGGTTTTCCATGCATGTTTTAGCTGTAGGAAGATCCCTTGAACCTGCATATTTGGGACCCATTGAATGGGTACCAGGTAGTATTACTTTAAAGGGTGTGCATTTCCTCACCCAACCTCACATTTCTCTTAGCGCAAACAGTTTCCAGCCTTATGTCTCATCCTGCTGTGGGTCTAGATGTGTTCAATCCATGTTGCATCACCGGCCCTGAGGAAAAGTTGTAAGAGGTTTTCTCTGTCTCTCTGTCGTTTATTTTTTTCAATTTATTACTATATTGGTTACAGCTGATTTTCAAAGCTCTGTTTCTTGCTGCTGTACATCCACTTGATTCACGTACAGAGAGACATCAGTAAATTCTTTTTCAGATTCTTACCAGTCGTATATATTCTTTTCCGGTGACTTGAGTGTGCTGAGTGCAGTTCTTTTAGCTACCGTGTAGGCCTTGTTGATTATCAGTTTGGTATTTGGAATGGTATCTTTGCTAATTTCAACCTCCTGGGTGATGCCTCACCCCTCCCCACCTTTCCCGTTTAGCAGCCTTATGCGTGTTTTCTACATATTTGACTATGTTTTTGTTTTGTAATTTATTTCATGTGTAGCCATTTTGGATTCCACCTTTAAGTGATATCTTATGATATGTGTCTTTTTCTTTTTGAATTCTGTCACTTAGAAAGATCATACATAACTCCTCCGGAGTTGTTACAACTGGCCATATTTCATTGATTTCCAGGCTGAATAATATTCCACTCTACCTAAGTACCACATCTCTACCCATTTTTTCCCTCCAGAGACATTTAAGTTATATCCTAGTTGAGGATCTTTTAAACAGAGAGGGGGTAAACATTGGGGTGCCTGTGTCCTCTCGATTTTTGTTTTTCTCAAGATATACGCCCATGAGTGCAAGTGCCCTATGCTCTGTAGCTCATTTTTTAGATGCTTTAGTAAACACAATACACTTCTCCAGAATGGCCGTTGGCAATATACATTTCCACTATAAGTCTCACAGGGCTCCCTCTTCTCCTTGCCCTGTCCTGCATTTCTGTTGTTTACGCTTTATGAGGATGGCTCTTCTGACTGATGCGAAGTGATATCTTTTGTAGTATTGACTTCCAGTGCCCACCTGTTTGGTTGGCTAAAAAAGTGTATGCCCTTTTCTTGAATATATACAGAAAAAAACGCATACACCCTTTTTGGCCAACTGCAATGTTGGCAATGTTCAGCTCCTTTTCTTGTGCTTAATGGCGAGTCCTTTCTACCTCCTCAAATCCCTTTCCTGCCATTCTCCCTTGCTTACAAGTCCTTTTCTCTGACTTTCCTCAAGACATTTTTCAGTGATGGATATTTTCAACTCTGCAGTTTTGTGAATTTTACTGCCCCTGAGTTCCATTGTTCAACTTGTGTTTATGGGAACTGGCCACAAAGCAGCGGGATTTCCTCAAGCCCTATACTGTTTCCATGGGCAACCCTAGCCTTTGGTCAATTCGTCTTCCTGATTGGAAATTAGAGTGACATGTGCCTGTCTGAACACCTAGGACTTGTCTCTCATTGTTCCTCATCCTTCCACTTCATCCTCTGGACAAATTCCAAACTGTACGCAACAGGATGTTGACAGTGCTGACATCTCCAAGTGGGGAGACTGTTAGTAAAGACGCTGGAGGGGTGAACCCGAGCACCAGGAGATGAGGAGATGAGATGCCTTTTCCAAACTCTTCCCGATCAGACGGTATACCATCCTCTGGGTGTGACAGACATGTTTTAGCAGTAGGAAGAGTCCCATTCATGTAAGGAGAACACCAGGGCTTTTTCAAAATCAGTGTCTCCCCGAAACCCAAACTGGGGAATTTTTTAAGCTACGGCTACACATATGTTCATTAAGGGCCTTGGGAAGTAGGCAGAGTCCAAACTTTAGATGATTGAAGTCTTCAGGGTCAGAAGCACTCACCACCAGCTTCCCTTAGGTTACACTTTAACTGTCATTGATAGATGATGTCAATAAAAATATCTATTCTTTTTCAGATTATTTCCCCTTATAGGTTATTGCAAAATGTTGAGTGTAGTTCCCTGTGCTATACAGTAGTTCCTTGTTGATGATCTATTTTATACATAGCAGTGTGTATGTGTTAATCCCAAACTGTTAATTTATCCCTCCTCCCACCTTTCCCCTTTGGTAATAATAAATTATAAGATTTTATACTTCTCAGAAATGGGGGAGCTGAAAGAGAGGTATCATTTTCAATGGAAAAGCATTTAAAACAAGATTGAAGCTTTAACCAAGATTATTAGATGTACATCCTTGGAAAGAAATCACTTCGTTTCTCTAATATTGACCTGACAAATAAGACAAACCTTTTCACTGAACTTGCTTATAATAAAGTGATGGAAATATCAAATGGAAGTGTTAGAAACATCTTATTTTACCCGAGCCTTATACACTGTTCTATGTTAACTACAGTTTGGCTCACACATCTGTTCATTGAGGTTACAATAGTCTCAATTTCTGTTACTGATCCTCCAGAGTGGACCCCAACAAGTGTCCCCCTGCCCAGTGTCATTGGGGCCAACAGATCGAGACTGAGTTTGGTTCACAAGCAAAGGAAACTTTATATTTTGATCAGAGAATGGAGAGGTGAGAGCATGCACTACCCCGTGGGCTGTGGGCTGGGCTGCTGTGTAGAGATCCTGTCAGAGTCAGTGGGAGGGAGGGGGCGGAGCTCTCGAGGGCCAGGTTGGCTGCAGCTCAGGCTCTATATCGCGGAGTCTGCACTGGGCCCCAGGAGCTGAGGTGTCGACCCAGCCATTCTGCACTAGGAAATCTGGTCTGAAGTGCCGGGTGTGGAACCTCTGCATGCGGGACCCTAGGAGCACGTGAAATTAGACAAAGCACAAAGGATAAAAAAGGTTAGACTTGACTTTATTGCCCAGATTCTATTTTTATCTCCCAGGGATTTTTAATGGGCTTTGCTGGGGACAAACCCCTCCTCTGCCTTTTGTCCCGTTCCTCAATCTTGGAGTGCTGAGGGTGCAGACACTTCTTCTGTAACTGCTGAGTGCTGAGTTGGGAGCCCTAATACCCGGGGGCGAGGGTCAGAGCTTCTCCCCAGCAGCCTCCAGGTGACGTTGATTGTCCCCAGGCCCCCTGCCTCCCTGCTCGTCCACCTGAGCACCAGCATTGGAAGTGTTATAGATTCTAATGACCTTTAAGGGTCCAGGAAAGAGATGTGCAGAGACGCTGTGGGGGCCGGTTTCACCCCGCCCCACATTTGTTCGGCCACCTTAGGCTGACCGTTTCTGCCAGCCTAGATGCTCTGACCAGTAGTCTGCGCTTTCTTCAATTAGGCCCCTGAATTAACGTACAAACAGCACCAGGTGTCAGAGCCCTGCCCACTCAACTCCCAGACAGTCCAGGGTCAGTGGTGATCAAGGACCATGATGACCACTGAGTCAACAGCCTTTTGAAGTAAACAGGAGTCCAGCCGGTCTTATTGGCCACCATCATCACGGTGTCTGTAGGCTTTTCTATGGTGACAGTGTGATATACGGTTCCCCCGCCAAGATTATTAGCTCCCCTCTGGGTGCAGTAAGTCCTGCAAGCAGTAGTCTACTCTTTTGGGACACACTCTTATTGTTTTATGAGAGAAACTCCAGGTCAAGTGATGTTCACACGAGTCGTCATGGTGCCCTGTTGCCCCCGGTTATCTCTCTGGATGTTGGAGTTGGAGGGCCTCCTCACTCGAGGTCGGTGTGCCCACGGAGCGAACCCTGCAACTTCAGGGCATCGTTGGTGGTTAGGATCACCACGTGGGGTCCTTTTCCCTTAGGAAGGAGGTGGCCTTTTGGGCTGCTGATTTCCAGGTTTTTAGATACCGCCAGTATCTTGGCCAGATGCGGCAGTGGGCCAAGCCCCTTGGTGACCGTAGTTTATCCTACCTGGATGGCATTCTTGCATTGTTCCATTTCAAGTGGTCCCAGTTTTTGCACTAATTCTCCAATGGCGATTCACCTTTCACCGGGAATGTAAAGGTCAAAGGGTTTAGCTAAATTAGGGAGTTCCAGGGCAAGGGTCTGAATTGACTGCTCTTTCCATTCTTGAAAGGCCACTTCTGGATTCTATTCAAAAGGATCATCATCTTTTCCTTTCAGTGTTTCATATAGAGGCCCAGCTAGTAGACTGTAGTTAGGGATCCAGAAGCAGCAAACCCTGGCCTCCCCAGGAACCCCTAAGCTGTCTTCTAGTTTTAGAAAGGGGTAAGGCTGCAAATGGTTTCTTCCCTTTCCTGGGATGGGCTTCTCCGACCTTCTGTGAGAATGAAGCCCAGGCAGGTCACCGCAGTCTGTGATATTTGAGCTTTTTCTTGGACAACTTCTATCCTTTATTGGCTTGGTAGTTCAGAGGCCTCCTTAGTAGGGCTGGCGATCAGAATGTCGTCTGCGTACTGAAGGAGGGTTTCCTTTTCCAGAGGTAGAACTTTTAGGTCTTTAGCTAAGCTTTCCCCAAAGATGGTGTGGGAATTTTTGCACCCTTGGGGCAAGACGGCCCGGAAGTATTGTTTTAGTTGTATGTTGAGTCCTGCCACTCACAAGCCAAAATTTCTTGTGACTCTGGGACTAATGGAATACAAAAGAAGGCATCATTGAAGACTAATACAGAATACCATGTCCTGGTGGTTGGTAGAATGACCAGCAGGGTGTAGGAATTAGGAGCAACTGGAGGTATATCCTCGGTGGCTTCACTGACTGTCCTGACATCCTTTACCAGGTCCCCAGCAGCCCATGGGGCTCTCGTGGTCAGACCAATCCCAGAATATGGAGCTCACCTGGGCAGGTACCCCACCCCCACCCCAGCCCACGGGGCTCTCGTGGTCAGGCCCTTCCCAGGATACAGAGCTACCCTTGCAGGTACCATGGCAGGGCTGGGCACACAGGAACCGTGCACATAGCCCTCATTGCAGAGCACCCCCAGCTCACCTGTCGCTCAGAGCTGGCACAGAGCACCTCAGAGCAGGACTTGAACTAACAAACAGCAGCTGCGACAGGTCTGTGACCCTGGGCATCACTCTGTGCGGCCTCCCTCCACCTGGTCTTCCAGAGACTTCCACTGCACCCGGGGCACCAGGCCTCTGTCTCCAACCACCACCCACCCCTCCTCTCCCTGACTCCTGGGTTCCTCTCATAAGGAGAGGGTTTTCTTGAAGTTGTCTCCCACTCATGGGCCAGATAAAATGATTAGAAAACAAGCCAAAGCTGCAGCCCCTTGTCTATCCTGACTCTCAGGAGCCCACACCTGTTCCTTGGACCTGGCCGGTTCAGCAAGTTCCATTTTCTGCAACTGTGAGCCCCTGAGGGGTGATGATTGGCTGACCTGGGCAGCCTTACTGTGCGGGCCAGCCCTCCCCAGGTGTGCCTGGGTTGAGATCAATATAAATACCACTCCAGGCAGCAAGAGCCCCTGCAGCCGTGCCTGACGCCATTTTCTCTGCCCTGTCAGCAGTCTCGGGGCTGGGCTGGTGGGAGGGAGTGAGAGGCCACGGCTTTGTGGGTGGCCCAGTGTGAGTGGGGCTCTGCTGGACTTTCTGCAGCAGTTGCCAGGCTGCCACCTGCTAAAGAAGAGGATGTGTCACCCATACCTGCTGCTGGAATTTCTCCCTGGGCAGAGGTGAGGAAGGAAAAAAGCAGTGGGGGCAGGGACAGGACGGGTATCTCAGTCAGGGAAATGGAAATCTTCCAGAAGAGCACCCAGGGCCAGGACCATCCTGGCTGGCCTGCAGGCACCAAGTCGGCCGGCATGCTGTCACTCGTGTGGCTCTATGGCCCTTCCTCTAGGCTTTCAAGTCCTTGTATATATTCAGGTGTTTTACCTGGGACGGGTGGGAATAGTTCAGCAGCAACTGGCCTGGGGCTCAGCTCACGTTTACTCACAGATGCCTCGGCACGGTGCCCCAGCTTTGCAATGAGGACGCTTGTTGCGTGGGGGCTGCTGGCTGAATGGGAGACGATTCCCCACCACTGGCCAACTTCAGAATTGTTTACAACTGGAGCAAGTGCCCTGATACGGTTTTCCTCTGTGGAACTGGTGGGTTCTGTGTTTTTTTTCTCTTTTTCGTTTTTGGTTCAAGGTAGATTTTATTCCTCTTTTTTGTATTTACAGATATAAGCATGGAAATAATTTATTCATATAAATACATGTATGTGAAGGGAATAATTGTTTTTTCTGTTTTATTTTTTAAATTTTATTTCTTTTTAATTTTGAATTTTATTTTATATTTTTATACAGCAGGTTCTTATTGGTTATCTATTTTATACATATAAATGTATACATGCCAATCCCAGTCTCTCAACTCCTCCCACCACCACCCCCCCAACAGCTTTCCCCCCTTGTTGTCCATACATTTGTTGTCTACATCTGTTGCTCTATTTATGCCTTGCAAAATGGTTAATCTGTACAGTTTTTCTAGGTTCCACATATATGCATGAATATACAAGATTTGTTTTTCTCTTTCTGACTTACTTCACTCTGTATGACAGTCTCTAGATCCATCGACGTCTCTACAAATGACCCAATTTCATTCCTTTTCATGGCTTAGTAATATTCCATTTTATATATGTACCACAGCTTTATGCATTCGTCTGTCTGTGGGCATTTAGGTTGCTTCCATTACCTCGATATTGTAAATAGTGATGCAATGAACATTGCGGTGAATGTCTCGTTTTGATTTATGGTATTGTCTGGGTATATGTCCAGTACTGGGATTGCTGTATCATATGGTAATTCTATTGTTAGTTTCTTAAGAAACTCCATATTGTTCTCCGTAGTGACTGTATCAATTTATATTCCCAACAATAGTGGAAGAGGGTTCCTTTTCTCCACACCCTTTCCAGCATTTTTGTTTGTAGATTTTCTCATGATGCCCATTCTATCAGGTGTGAGGTGATACCTCATTGTTGAGTCCATTTTGTTGAGCAAGGGGTAGGTCTTGTCTATTACATATTTGGCTTATTGAATGGTATCTGTGCTAATTTCAAACTCTGGTTTTATGCAGCACCCCAACTCACTTTCCCCCTTAAGGAAGCATAAGTTGGTTTTCTAAACTTGAGACCCTGTTCTGTTTTGTAATTCAGTTCATGTGTAGCCAAGTTCACATTCCGTGTATTAGTGATATCTTATGATGTTTCTTTTTCTGTGTGACATATTTCAGTTAGAATCATCATACCTGAATCCACTCATTATGCTGCTATGGGCCTGATGACATAGATTTCATGGCTGAGTGATTTTGCATTGTACATAAGTACCACAACTTCTTTATCCATTTTTCACTTTCTGCGATATTGAACTTATACCGTAAACGAGGTTCTTGTAAACAGAGCTGTCCCAAACTGTGGGGTGGCTGTGTCTTTTTGATTTTAATTTCCCTAAGCTATAGGACCATAAGTGGAAGTGCCCTAGGCTCTGTTGCTTTGTTTTTTAGATGTTTCAGGAAACACCATAAACTTCTCCCGAGTGGCTGTTGGCAATTTACATCCCGCCCATCAGCATAACAAGGCTCCAAGTTCTCCATGGCCTGTCCTGCCTTTCTGGATTTTACACTTTTCTCAGATGGCCCTTTTGACCGGGGGGAAGTGAGACTTCATTGTAGTGCAAATTTCCTTTGCAAGCTTGCTTGGTTGGCCAAAAAGAGCGTATGTCAGGAAAAAACGCATACGCCCTTTTTGGCGAAGTGCATCATTGTGGACGTTCTCCCTGTTTTCCTATGCTTTCAATGCAATTCCAGTCTACCTCCTGAAATCGGTTTCCTGCAATTCTTCCCCGCTTTCAAGTCCTCTTGGCAACCTTACTTCAGTATATTTTTGGACGATAGCTGTCATTTATAAGTCTGCAGGTTTGTGAATTACAGTGCCCCTGAGCTCCTTTCTTCAACTCGCTTTCTTGTGAGCTGGCCACAACACCGCAGGATGGCTTCAGGCCCTAATCTGGTCCCGGCACGACATGCTGAGCCTTTGGTTAATTCCTCTTCCTGGTGGGAAATGAGAGTTAAATTTGCCCGTCCAGACACCTCCAGCTAGTCTCTCATTGGTTCTCGCTATTCCTGTTCATCTTCCGCAGAAATTGCAAACTGGGCCAAACAGGAGGTTAAAGGCACTGACTCTCCAAGTCGGGAGAGTGTTAGTAAAGCGTCTGGAATGTTGCACCCGAGTACCAGGGGACGAGAACTGAGACATTTTGGAACAAGTCTCCCGATCACATGGTTGATCATACTCTGGGTTCCACATGCATGTTTTAGCTGAAGGAAGAATCCCTGAAACCTGGAGAGTTGAGACCCGTGGAATGGGTACCATGCAATATGACTTCAAAGTGTCTTCATTTGCTTACCGAACCTCTCCAATCCTATCACTGCTGCGTTTATGCCCCTGTACACAGGCTTGATTCCCTTTCGGAGACATAGCAATCCATAGGTTTTAAGATACTTACTAGTCAGGTACATTCTTAGGCATTTAATATGGGGTGTTGACTCCATTTCGTTGAGCAAGGAGTAGCTCTTGTCTATTCCATATTTGACTTAAGGAAATTTATCTGTGCTCATTTCAATCTCTGGTTTTATGCAGCACACCAACTCACCTTTCCCCTTAAGCAAGCATAAGTTGGTTTTCTAAATTTGAGACCCTGTTCTGTTCTGTAATTCAGTTCCTGTGTAGCCAAGTTTACATTCCGTGTATTACTGATATCTTATGATGTTTCTTTTTCTGTGTGACTTATTTCAGTTAGAATCATCATACCTGAATCCACTCATTATGCTGCTACGGGCCTGATGACATAGATTTCATTGCTGAGTGATATTGCATTGTACGTAAGTACCACAACTTCTTTATCCATTTTTCACTTTGTGCGATATTGAACTTGTACCGTAAACGAGGTTCTTGTAAACAGAGGCGTCCCAAACTTTGGGGTGGCTGTGTCTTTTTGATTTTAATTTCCCTAAGCTATAGGACCATAAGTGGAAGTGCCCTAGGCTCTGTTGCTTTGTTTTTTAGATGTTTCAGGAAACACCATACACTTCTCCCGAGTGTCTGTTGGCAAATTACACCCTGCCCATCAGCATAACAAGGCTCCCAGTTCTCCATGGCCTGTCCTGCCTTTCTGGATTTTACACTTTTTTCAGATGGCCCTTTTGACCGGGTTGAAGTGAGACTTCATTGTAGTGCAGATTTCCTTTGCAAGTTTGCTTGGTTGGCCAAAAAGGGCGTATGCGTTTTTTCCTGAATATATTCAGGAAAAAACGCATACGCCCTTTTTGGCCAAGTGCATCATTGTGGACGTTCTGCCTCTTTTCCTATGCTTTCAATGCAATTCCAGTCTACCTCCTGAAATCGGTTTCCTGCAATTCTGCCCCGCTTTCAAGTCCTCTTGGCAGCCTTACTTCAGTATATTTTTGGACGATAGCTGTCATTTATAACTCTGCAGGTTTGTGAATTACAGTGCCCCTGAGCTCCTTTCTTCAACTCGCTTTCTTTTGAGCTGGCCGCAACACCGCAGGATGGCTTCAGGCCCTAATCTGGTTCCGTCATGGCACGCTGAGCCTTTGGTTAATTCCTCTTCCTCGTGGGAAATGAGAGTTAAATTTGCCCGTCCAGACACCTCCAGCTAGTCTCTCATTGGTTTTCGCTATTCCTGTTCATCTTCCGCAGAAATTGCAAACTGGGCCAAACAGGATGTTAAAGGGACTGACTCTCCAAGTCGGGAGAGTGTTAGTAAAGTGTCTGGAATGTTGCACCCGAGTACCAGGGTACGAAAACTGAGACATATTTGAACACGTCTCCCGATCACATGGTTGATCATACTCTAGGTTCCACATGCATGTTTTAGCAGAAGGAAGAATACCTTAAACCTGGGTAGTTGAAACCCGTGGAATGGGTACGATGCAATATGACTTCAAAGGGTCTTCATTTGCTCACCGAACCTCTCCAATCCTATCACTGCTGCGTTTATGCCCTTGTACACACGCTTCATTCTCTTTTGGAGACATAGCAATCCATAGGTTTTAAGATACTTACTAGTCAGGTACATTCTTAGGCGTGTAATATGGGTTGTTGAGTCCATTTCGTTGAGCAAGGAATAGCTCTTGTCTATTCCATATTTGGCTTAAGGAACTTTATCTGTGCTCATTTCAATCGCTGGTTTTATGCAGCACCCCAACTCACCTTTCCCCTTAAGCAAGCATAAGTTGGTTTTCTAAATTTGAGACCCTGTTCTGTTTTGTAATTCAGTTCCTGTGTAGCCAAGTTTACATTCCGTGTATTAGTGATATCTTATGATGTTTCTTTTTCTGTGTGACTTATTTCAGTTAGAATCATCATACCTGAATCCACTCATTATGCTGCTACGGGCCTGATGACATAGATTTCATTGCTGAGTGATATTGCTTTGTAAGTAAATACCACAACTTCTTTATCCATTTTTCACTTTCTGCGATGTTGAACTTGTACTGTAAACGAGGTTCTTGTAAACAGAGGCGTCCCAAACTTTGGGGTGGCTGTGTCTTTTTGATTTTAATTTCCCTAAGCTATAGGACCATAAGTGGAAGTGCCCTAGGCTCTGTTGCTTTGTTTTTTAGATGTTTCAGGAAACACCATACACTTCTCCCGAGTGTCTGTTGGCAATTTACATCCCGCCCATCAGCATAACAAGGCTTCCAGTTCTCCATGGCCTGTCCTGCCTTTCTGGATTTTACACTTTTTTCAGATGGCCCTTTTGACCGGGGGGAAGTGAGACTTCATTGTAGTGCAGATTTCCTTTGCAAGCTTGCTTGGTTGGCCAAAAAGGGCGTATGCGTTTTTTCCTGAATATATTCAGGAAAAAACGCATACGCCCTTTTTGGCCAAGTGCATCATTGTGGACGTTCTGCCTCTTTTCCTATGCTTTCACTGCAATTCCAGTCTACCTCCTGAAATCGGTTTCCTGCAATTCTGCCCCGCTTTCAAGTCCTCTTGGCAGCCTTACTTCAGTATATTTTTGGACGATAGCTGTCATTTATAACTCTGCAGGTTTGTGAATTACAGTGCCCCTGAGCTCCTTTCTTCAACTCGCTTTCTTTTGAGCTGGCCGCAACACCGCAGGATGGCTTCAGGCCCTAATCTGGTTCCGGCA
The DNA here is from genome assembly GCF_039906515.1 of Pseudorca crassidens. Lineage (NCBI taxonomy): Eukaryota > Metazoa > Chordata > Mammalia > Artiodactyla > Delphinidae > Pseudorca > Pseudorca crassidens. The sequence continues at coordinate 227,254 of NW_027135949.1, read as the reverse complement.
CGGCACGCTGAGCCTTTGGTTAATTCCTCTTCCTGGTGGGAAATGAGAGTTAAATTTGCCCGTCCAGACACCTCCAGCTAGTCTCTCATTGGTTCTCGCTATTCCTGTTCATCTTCCGCAGAAATTGCAAACTGGGCCAAACAGGAGGTTAAAGGGACTGACTCTCCAAGTCGGGAGGGTGTTAGTAAAGCGTCTGGAATGTTGCACCCGAGTACCAGGGTACGAAAACTGAGACATATTTGAACACGTCTCCCGATCACATGGTTGATCATACTCTAGGTTCCACATGCATGTTTTAGCTGAAGGAAGAATACCTTAAACCTGGGTAGTTGAAACCCGTGGAATGGGTACCATGCAATATGACTTCAAAGGGTCTTCATTTGCTCACCGAACCTCTCCAATCCTATCACTGCTGCGTTTATGCCCCTGTACACATGCTTGATTCTCTTTCGGAGACATAGCAATCCATAGGTTTTAAGATACTTACTAGTCAGGTACATTCTTAGGCGTTTAATATGCGGTGTTGAGTCCATTTCGTTGAGCAAGGAGTAGCTCTTGTCTATTCCATATTTGGCTTAAGGAACTTTATCTGTGCTCATTTCAATCTCTGGTTTTATGCAGCACCCCAACTCACCTTTCCCCTTAAGCAAGCATAAGTTGGTTTTCTAAATTTGAGACCCTGTTCTGTTCTGTAATTCAGTTCCTGTGTAGCCAAGTTTACATTCCGTGTATTACTGATATCTTATGATGTTTCTTTTTCTGTGTGTCTTATTTCAGTTAGAATCATCGTACCTGTATCCACTCATTATGCTGCTGCGGGCCTGATGACATAGATTTCATTGCTGAGTGATACTGCATTGTACGTAAGTACCACAAGTTCTTTATCCATTTTTCACTTTCTGTGATATTGAACTTGTACGGTTTACGAGGTTCTTGTAAACAGAGGCGTCCCAAATTTTGGGGTGGCTGTGTCTTTTTGATTTTAATTTCCCTAAGCTATAGGACCATAAGTGGAAGTGCCCTAGGCTCTGTTGCTTTGTTTTTTAGATGTTTCAGGAAACACCATACACATCCCGCCCATCAGCATAACAAGGCTCCCAGTTCTCCATGGCCTGTCCTGCCTTTCTGGATTTTACACTTTTTTCAGATGGCCCTTTTGACCGGGGGGAAGTGAGACTTCATTGTAGTGCAGATTTCCTTTGCAAGCTTGCTTGGTTGGCCAAAAAGGGCGTATGCCTTTTTTCCTGAATAAATTCAGGAAAAAAGGCATACGCCCTTTTTGGCCAAGTGCATCATTGTGGACGTTCTGCCTCTTTTCCTATGCTTTAAATGCAATTCCAGTCTACCTCCTGAAATCGTTTTCCTGCAATTCTGCCTTGCTTTCAGTGCCTCTTCATAGCCTTACCTCAATATATTTTTTGAAAATAGTTGGCCTTTATAACTCTGCAGGTTTTTGAATTGCAGTGGCCCTTAGCTCCATTTTTCAGCTCTTATTTTTGTGATCTTGCCTCATAACCACAGGATTCCTTCAGGCCCTATTCTTCTTCTGGGGCACCTTGCTGTGCCTTTGGTTTATTCTTCTTACTGATGTGAATTTAGAGTGACATGTGCCCATTGAAACCGCTACAGCTAGTTTCTCACTGGTTCCCCCTATTCCCATTCATCCTCCGCACTAACTGCAGACTGTGCGATACCAGAACTTAAAGGCATTGACTCTCCATGTGGGGATATTTTTGGTAAAGCGGCTGGAATGTCGATCCGGAGCCCCAGGAGAGGAAAAATGAGGTGCGTTTTAGAAACCTTTCCCGATCATATGGTATACCAGTCGCTGGGTTTCCCAAGCATGGTTTAGCTGTAGGAAGATTCCCTTCAACCTGGAGTGTTGGGACCCTTGGAATGAGTAGCATGAAGTATTGCATTAAACTTTTGGCAGTTGCTCACCAAAGCTCATCAATCCTCTCAGCCCCAAGTGTCCAGCCTTATGTCTTATCCAGCTGTGGGTTTATATGTGGTCAATCCAGGTTGCATCACAGCCCCTGAGCGAATTTTGTAAGAATTTTTCTCTCTTTCATTGTTTCTGCGTTTTGTTTTTAAAATTTATTTCTATAATGGGGTTTAGCTCATTTTCACTGCTGTGTTTGTGCCACTCTGCACACACTTGATTCCCTTATGGAGATATATCAATACATGGGTTTTAAGATTCTTATTACTCAGATATATTTCTCTGCGGTGTATAGGGTGTGTTGAGGCCAGTTCATTGAGCAAGGTGTAGATCTTGTCTAATATCTATTTGGTTTATTGAACGGTATCTGTGCTAATTTCAAACTCTGGTTTTATGCATCACCCCACCTCTCCTTTCCCCTTAAGCTGAAATAAGTGTGTTTTCTAAATGTGAGACACTGTTCTGTTCTGTAATTCATTTCTTGTGCAGCCATATTTACCCTCCCTCTATAAGTGATATCTTATGATATGTTTCTTTTTCTGTTTGACTTATTTCAAGTAGTATTATCGGACCTAAATCCACTCTTTATCCTTCTACTAGCCTTATTACATTGATTTCATGGTGAAGAGATATTCCATTGTACATAAGTACCACATCTTCTTTATCCATTGTTCTCTTTCCTGGGATATTTAAGGTATACTGAAGTTGAGGTTCTTGTAAACAGAGTAGCCCTAAACTGTGGTGTGCTTGTGTCTTGTTAATTTTTAGATTTCCCTAGATATACTCCCATGATTGGAAGTGTCCTATGCTCTGTAGCTCTGTTTTTTAGATGATTTAGGAACCACCATACACTTCTCCAGAGTGGCTCTCGGCAGTTCACACACTGTCCATCAGCGTATAAAGGCTCCCTGTTCTCCATGGCCTGTCCTGCATTTCTGGTTTTTACAATTTTTTAGGATGGCCCTTTTGACCAGTGGGAAATGAGACTTCTTTGTTGTGCACATTTGCATTGCTTGCTTGCTTCGTTGCCCATAAAGTGCGTATGCGTTTTTTCCTGGATATAATCAGGAAAAAACGCATACGCCCTTTTGGGCCAACTGCATCATTGTCGAAATTCTGCCGCTTTTCATGTGCTTTAAAGACGAGTCCAATCTATCTCTTGAAATCTGTTTCTTGCAATTCTGTCTTGCATTCAGATCCTCTTCTTTGCCTTACCTCAACATATTTTTGGACGTTAGTTTTCATTTATAACTCTGCAGGTTTGTGAATTGCAGTGACCCTGAGCTCCATTTTTTAAGTTGCTCTTTTGTGAGCTGGCCTCAAACCCGCAGGATTGCTTCAGGCCCTATTTTGGCTCGGGCGAGGCGGGCTGAGCCTTTTTTCAATTCTTATTCTTAATGGGAAATTAGAGTGATATGTGCCCGTCCAAACCCCTACAACTATTCTCTCATTGGTTCCCCGTTCATCCTCCTCACAATTTGCAAAATGTGTGAAACAGAAGTTGAAATGTGCTGATTCTCCAAGTGGGGAGATTCTAAGTAACGTGGCTGGAATGGTGAACAGGAGCACCAGGAGAGGATAAATGAGCTGCATTTTAGACACATCTCCCGATCACATGGTGTACAGTCCTCTGGGTTTTCCATGCATGTTTTAGCTGTAGGAAGATCCCTTGAACCTGCATATTTGGGACCCATTGAATGGGTACCAGGTAGTATTACTTTAAAGGGTGTGCATTTCCTCACCCAACCTCACATTTCTCTTAGCGCAAACAGTTTCCAGCCTTATGTCTCATCCTGCTGTGGGTCTAGATGTGTTCAATCCATGTTGCATCACCGGCCCTGAGGAAAAGTTGTAAGAGGTTTTCTCTGTCTCTCTGTCGTTTATTTTTTTCAATTTATTACTATATTGGTTACAGCTGATTTTCAAAGCTCTGTTTCTTGCTGCTGTACATCCACTTGATTCACGTACAGAGAGACATCAGTAAATTCTTTTTCAGATTCTTACCAGTCGTATATATTCTTTTCCGGTGACTTGAGTGTGCTGAGTGCAGTTCTTTTAGCTACCGTGTAGGCCTTGTTGATTATCAGTTTGGTATTTGGAATGGTATCTTTGCTAATTTCAACCTCCTGGGTGATGCCTCACCCCTCCCCACCTTTCCCGTTTAGCAGCCTTATGCGTGTTTTCTACATATTTGACTATGTTTTTGTTTTGTAATTTATTTCATGTGTAGCCATTTTGGATTCCACCTTTAAGTGATATCTTATGATATGTGTCTTTTTCTTTTTGAATTCTGTCACTTAGAAAGATCATACATAACTCCTCCGGAGTTGTTACAACTGGCCATATTTCATTGATTTCCAGGCTGAATAATATTCCACTCTACCTAAGTACCACATCTCTACCCATTTTTTCCCTCCAGAGACATTTAAGTTATATCCTAGTTGAGGATCTTTTAAACAGAGAGGGGGTAAACATTGGGGTGCCTGTGTCCTCTCGATTTTTGTTTTTCTCAAGATATACGCCCATGAGTGCAAGTGCCCTATGCTCTGTAGCTCATTTTTTAGATGCTTTAGTAAACACAATACACTTCTCCAGAATGGCCGTTGGCAATATACATTTCCACTATAAGTCTCACAGGGCTCCCTCTTCTCCTTGCCCTGTCCTGCATTTCTGTTGTTTACGCTTTATGAGGATGGCTCTTCTGACTGATGCGAAGTGATATCTTTTGTAGTATTGACTTCCAGTGCCCACCTGTTTGGTTGGCTAAAAAAGTGTATGCCCTTTTCTTGAATATATACAGAAAAAAACGCATACACCCTTTTTGGCCAACTGCAATGTTGGCAATGTTCAGCTCCTTTTCTTGTGCTTAATGGCGAGTCCTTTCTACCTCCTCAAATCCCTTTCCTGCCATTCTCCCTTGCTTACAAGTCCTTTTCTCTGACTTTCCTCAAGACATTTTTCAGTGATGGATATTTTCAACTCTGCAGTTTTGTGAATTTTACTGCCCCTGAGTTCCATTGTTCAACTTGTGTTTATGGGAACTGGCCACAAAGCAGCGGGATTTCCTCAAGCCCTATACTGTTTCCATGGGCAACCCTAGCCTTTGGTCAATTCGTCTTCCTGATTGGAAATTAGAGTGACATGTGCCTGTCTGAACACCTAGGACTTGTCTCTCATTGTTCCTCATCCTTCCGCTTCATCCTCTGGACAAATTCCAAACTGTACGCAACAGGATGTTGACAGTGCTGACATCTCCAAGTGGGGAGACTGTTAGTAAAGACGCTGGAGGGGTGAACCCGAGCACCAGGAGATGAGGAGATGAGATGCCTTTTCCAAACTCTTCCCGATCAGACGGTATACCATCCTCTGGGTGTGACAGACATGTTTTAGCAGTAGGAAGAGTCCCATTCATGTAAGGAGAACACCAGGGCTTTTTCAAAATCAGTGTCTCCCCGAAACCCAAACTGGGGAATTTTTTAAGCTACGGCTACACATATGTTCATTAAGGGCCTTGGGAAGTAGGCAGAGTCCAAACTTTAGATGATTGAAGTCTTCAGGGTCAGAAGCACTCACCACCAGCTTCCCTTAGGTTACACTTTAACTGTCATTGATAGATGATGTCAATAAAAATATCTATTCTTTTTCAGATTATTTCCCCTTATAGGTTATTGCAAAATGTTGAGTGTAGTTCCCTGTGCTATACAGTAGTTCCTTGTTGATGATCTATTTTATACATAGCAGTGTGTATGTGTTAATCCCAAACTGTTAATTTATCCCTCCTCCCACCTTTCCCCTTTGGTAATAATAAATTATAAGATTTTATACTTCTCAGAAATGGGGGAGCTGAAAGAGAGGTATCATTTTCAATGGAAAAGCATTTAAAACAAGATTGAAGCTTTAACCAAGATTATTAGATGTACATCCTTGGAAAGAAATCACTTCGTTTCTCTAATATTGACCTGACAAATAAGACAAACCTTTTCACTGAACTTGCTTATAATAAAGTGATGGAAATATCAAATGGAAGTGTTAGAAACATCTTATTTTACCCGAGCCTTATACACTGTTCTATGTTAACTACAGTTTGGCTCACACATCTGTTCATTGAGGTTACAATAGTCTCAATTTCTGTTACTGATCCTCCAGAGTGGACCCCAACAAGTGTCCCCCTGCCCAGTGTCATTGGGGCCAACAGATCGAGACTGAGTTTGGTTCACAAGCAAAGGAAACTTTATATTTTGATCAGAGAATGGAGAGGTGAGAGCATGCACTACCCCGTGGGCTGTGGGCTGGGCTGCTGTGTAGAGATCCTGTCAGAGTCAGTGGGAGGGAGGGGGCGGAGCTCTCGAGGGCCAGGTTGGCTGCAGCTCAGGCTCTATATCGCGGAGTCTGCACTGGGCCCCAGGAGCTGAGGTGTCGACCCAGCCATTCTGCACTAGGAAATCTGGTCTGAAGTGCCGGGTGTGGAACCTCTGCATGCGGGACCCTAGGAGCACGTGAAATTAGACAAAGCACAAAGGATAAAAAAGGTTAGACTTGACTTTATTGCCCAGATTCTATTTTTATCTCCCAGGGATTTTTAATGGGCTTTGCTGGGGACAAACCCCTCCTCTGCCTTTTGTCCCGTTCCTCATTCTTGGAGTGCTGAGGGTGCAGACACTTCTTCTGTAACTGCTGAGTGCTGAGTTGGGAGCCCTAATACCCGGGGGCGAGGGTCAGAGCTTCTCCCCAGCAGCCTCCAGGTGACGTTGATTGTCCCCAGGCCCCCTGCCTCCCTGCTCGTCCACCTGAGCACCAGCATTGGAAGTGTTATAGATTCTAATGACCTTTAAGGGTCCAGGAAAGAGATGTGCAGAGACGCTGTGGGGGCCGGTTTCACCCCGCCCCACATTTGTTCGGCCACCTTAGGCTGACCGTTTCTGCCAGCCTAGATGCTCTGACCAGTAGTCTGCGCTTTCTTCAATTAGGCCCCTGAATTAACGTACAAACAGCACCAGGTGTCAGAGCCCTGCCCGCTCAACTCCCAGACAGTCCAGGGTCAGTGGTGATCAAGGACCATGATGACCACTGAGTCAACAGCCTTTTGAAGTAAACAGGAGTCCAGCCGGTCTTATTGGCCACCATCATCACGGTGTCTGTAGGCTTTTCTATGGTGACAGTGTGATATACGGTTCCCCCGCCAAGATTATTAGCTCCCCTCTGGGTGCAGTAAGTCCTGCAAGCAGTAGTCTACTCTTTTGGGACACACTCTTATTGTTTTATGAGAGAAACTCCAGGTCAAGTGATGTTCACACGAGTCGTCATGGTGCCCTGTTGCCCCCGGTTATCTCTCTGGATGTTGGAGTTGGAGGGCCTCCTCACTCGAGGTCGGTGTGCCCACGGAGCGAACCCTGCAACTTCAGGGCATCGTTGGTGGTTAGGATCACCACGTGGGGTCCTTTTCCCTTAGGAAGGAGGTGGCCTTTTGGGCTGCTGATTTCCAGGTTTTTAGATACCGCCAGTATCTTGGCCAGATGCGGCAGTGGGCCAAGCCCCTTGGTGACCGTAGTTTATCCTACCTGGATGGCATTCTTGCATTGTTCCATTTCAAGTGGTCCCAGTTTTTGCACTAATTCTCCAATGGCGATTCACCTTTCACCGGGAATGTAAAGGTCAAAGGGTTTAGCTAAATTAGGGAGTTCCAGGGCAAGGGTCTGAATTGACTGCTCTTTCCATTCTTGAAAGGCCACTTCTGGATTCTATTCAAAAGGATCATCATCTTTTCCTTTCAGTGTTTCATATAGAGGCCCAGCTAGTAGACTGTAGTTAGGGATCCAGAAGCAGCAAACCCTGGCCTCCCCAGGAACCCCTAAGCTGTCTTCTAGTTTTAGAAAGGGGTAAGGCTGCAAATGGTTTCTTCCCTTTCCTGGGATGGGCTTCTCCGACCTTCTGTGAGAATGAAGCCCAGGCAGGTCACCGCAGTCTGTGATATTTGAGCTTTTTCTTGGACAACTTCTATCCTTTATTGGCTTGGTAGTTCAGAGGCCTCCTTAGTAGGGCTGGCGATCAGAATGTCGTCTGCGTACTGAAGGAGGGTTTCCTTTTCCAGAGGTAGAACTTTTAGGTCTTTAGCTAAGCTTTCCCCAAAGATGGTGTGGGAATTTTTGCACCCTTGGGGCAAGACGGCCCGGAAGTATTGTTTTAGTTGTATGTTGAGTCCTGCCACTCACAAGCCAAAATTTCTTGTGACTCTGGGACTAATGGAATACAAAAGAAGGCATCATTGAAGACTAATACAGAATACCATGTCCTGGTGGTTGGTAGAATGACCAGCAGGGTGTAGGAATTAGGAGCAACTGGAGGTATATCCTTGGTGGCTTCACTGACTGTCCTGACATCCTTTACCAGGTCCCCAGCAGCCCATGGGGCTCTCGTGGTCAGACCAATCCCAGAATATGGAGCTCACCTGGGCAGGTACCCCACCCCCACCCCAGCCCACGGGGCTCTCGTGGTCAGGCCCTTCCCAGGATACAGAGCTACCCTTGCAGGTACCATGGCAGGGCTGGGCACACAGGAACCGTGCACATAGCCCTCATTGCAGAGCACCCCCAGCTCACCTGTCGCTCAGAGCTGGCACAGAGCACCTCAGAGCAGGACTTGAACTAACAAACAGCAGCTGCGACAGGTCTGTGACCCTGGGCATCACTCTGTGCGGCCTCCCTCCACCTGGTCTTCCAGAGACTTCCACTGCACCCGGGGCACCAGGCCTCTGTCTCCAACCACCACCCACCCCTCCTCTCCCTGACTCCTGGGTTCCTCTCATAAGGAGAGGGTTTTCTTGAAGTTGTCTCCCACTCATGGGCCAGATAAAATGATTAGAAAACAAGCCAAAGCTGCAGCCCCTTGTCTATCCTGACTCTCAGGAGCCCACACCTGTTCCTTGGACCTGGCCGGTTCAGCAAGTTCCATTTTCTGCAACTGTGAGCCCCTGAGGGGTGATGATTGGCTGACCTGGGCAGCCTTACCGTGCGGGCCAGCCCTCCCCAGGTGTGCCTGGGTTGAGATCAATATAAATACCACTCCAGGCAGCAAGAGCCCCTGCAGCCGTGCCTGACGCCATTTTCTCTGCCCTGTCAGCAGTCTCGGGGCTGGGCTGGTGGGAGGGAGTGAGAGGCCACGGCTTTGTGGGTGGCCCAGTGTGAGTGGGGCTCTGCTGGACTTTCTGCAGCAGTTGCCAGGCTGCCACCTGCTAAAGAAGAGGATGTGTCACCCATACCTGCTGCTGGAATTTCTCCCTGGGCAGAGGTGAGGAAGGAAAAAAGCAGTGGGGGCAGGGACAGGACGGGTATCTCAGTCAGGGAAATGGAAATCTTCCAGAAGAGCACCCAGGGCCAGGACCATCCTGGCTGGCCTGCAGGCACCAAGTCGGCCGGCATGCTGTCACTCGTGTGGCTCTATGGCCCTTCCTCTAGGCTTTCAAGTCCTTGTATATATTCAGGTGTTTTACCTGGGACGGGTGGGAATAGTTCAGCAGCAACTGGCCTGGGGCTCAGCTCACGTTTACTCACAGATGCCTCGGCACGGTGCCCCAGCTTTGCAATGAGGACGCTTGTTGCGTGGGGGCTGCTGGCTGAATGGGAGACGATTCCCCACCACTGGCCAACTTCAGAATTGTTTACAACTGGAGCAAGTGCCCTGATACGGTTTTCCTCTGTGGAACTGGTGGGTTCTGTGTTTTTTTTCTCTTTTTCGTTTTTGGTTCAAGGTAGATTTTATTCCTCTTTTTTGTATTTACAGATATAAGCATGGAAATAATTTATTCATATAAATACATGTATGTGAAGGGAATAATTGTTTTTTCTGTTTTATTTTTTAAATTTTATTTCTTTTTAATTTTGAATTTTATTTTATATTTTTATACAGCAGGTTCTTATTGGTTATCTATTTTATACATATAAATGTATACATGCCAATCCCAGTCTCTCAACTCCTCCCACCACCACCCCCCCAACAGCTTTCCCCCCTTGTTGTCCATACATTTGTTGTCTACATCTGTTGCTCTATTTATGCCTTGCAAAATGGTTAATCTGTACAGTTTTTCTAGGTTCCACATATATGCATGAATATACAAGATTTGTTTTTCTCTTTCTGACTTACTTCACTCTGTATGACAGTCTCTAGATCCATCGACGTCTCTACAAATGACCCAATTTCATTCCTTTTCATGGCTTAGTAATATTCCATTTTATATATGTACCACAGCTTTATGCATTCGTCTGTCTGTGGGCATTTAGGTTGCTTCCATTACCTCGATATTGTAAATAGTGATGCAATGAACATTGCGGTGAATGTCTCGTTTTGATTTATGGTATTGTCTGGGTATATGTCCAGTACTGGGATTGCTGTATCATATGGTAATTCTATTGTTAGTTTCTTAAGAAACTCCATATTGTTCTCCGTAGTGACTGTATCAATTTATATTCCCAACAATAGTGGAAGAGGGTTCCTTTTCTCCACACCCTTTCCAGCATTTTTGTTTGTAGATTTTCTCATGATGCCCATTCTATCAGGTGTGAGGTGATACCTCATTGTTGAGTCCATTTTGTTGAGCAAGGGGTAGGTCTTGTCTATTACATATTTGGCTTATTGAATGGTATCTGTGCTAATTTCAAACTCTGGTTTTATGCAGCACCCCAACTCACTTTCCCCCTTAAGGAAGCATAAGTTGGTTTTCTAAACTTGAGACCCTGTTCTGTTTTGTAATTCAGTTCATGTGTAGCCAAGTTCACATTCCGTGTATTAGTGATATCTTATGATGTTTCTTTTTCTGTGTGACATATTTCAGTTAGAATCATCATACCTGAATCCACTCATTATGCTGCTATGGGCCTGATGACATAGATTTCATGGCTGAGTGATTTTGCATTGTACATAAGTACCACAACTTCTTTATCCATTTTTCACTTTCTGCGATATTGAACTTATACCGTAAACGAGGTTCTTGTAAACAGAGCTGTCCCAAACTGTGGGGTGGCTGTGTCTTTTTGATTTTAATTTCCCTAAGCTATAGGACCATAAGTGGAAGTGCCCTAGGCTCTGTTGCTTTGTTTTTTAGATGTTTCAGGAAACACCATAAACTTCTCCCGAGTGGCTGTTGGCAATTTACATCCCGCCCATCAGCATAACAAGGCTCCAAGTTCTCCATGGCCTGTCCTGCCTTTCTGGATTTTACACTTTTCTCAGATGGCCCTTTTGACCGGGGGGAAGTGAGACTTCATTGTAGTGCAAATTTCCTTTGCAAGCTTGCTTGGTTGGCCAAAAAGAGCGTATGTCAGGAAAAAACGCATACGCCCTTTTTGGCGAAGTGCATCATTGTGGACGTTCTCCCTGTTTTCCTATGCTTTCAATGCAATTCCAGTCTACCTCCTGAAATCGGTTTCCTGCAATTCTTCCCCGCTTTCAAGTCCTCTTGGCAACCTTACTTCAGTATATTTTTGGACGATAGCTGTCATTTATAAGTCTGCAGGTTTGTGAATTACAGTGCCCCTGAGCTCCTTTCTTCAACTCGCTTTCTTGTGAGCTGGCCACAACACCGCAGGATGGCTTCAGGCCCTAATCTGGTCCCGGCACGACATGCTGAGCCTTTGGTTAATTCCTCTTCCTGGTGGGAAATGAGAGTTAAATTTGCCCGTCCAGACACCTCCAGCTAGTCTCTCATTGGTTCTCGCTATTCCTGTTCATCTTCCGCAGAAATTGCAAACTGGGCCAAACAGGAGGTTAAAGGCACTGACTCTCCAAGTCGGGAGAGTGTTAGTAAAGCGTCTGGAATGTTGCACCCGAGTACCAGGGGACGAGAACTGAGACATTTTGGAACAAGTCTCCCGATCACATGGTTGATCATACTCTGGGTTCCACATGCATGTTTTAGCTGAAGGAAGAATCCCTGAAACCTGGAGAGTTGAGACCCGTGGAATGGGTACCATGCAATATGACTTCAAAGTGTCTTCATTTGCTTACCGAACCTCTCCAATCCTATCACTGCTGCGTTTATGCCCCTGTACACAGGCTTGATTCCCTTTCGGAGACATAGCAATCCATAGGTTTTAAGATACTTACTAGTCAGGTACATTCTTAGGCATTTAATATGGGGTGTTGACTCCATTTCGTTGAGCAAGGAGTAGCTCTTGTCTATTCCATATTTGACTTAAGGAACTTTATCTGTGCTCATTTCAATCTCTGGTTTTATGCAGCACACCAACTCACCTTTCCCCTTAAGCAAGCATAAGTTGGTTTTCTAAATTTGAGACCCTGTTCTGTTCTGTAATTCAGTTCCTGTGTAGCCAAGTTTACATTCCGTGTATTACTGATATCTTATGATGTTTCTTTTTCTGTGTGACTTATTTCAGTTAGAATCATCATACCTGAATCCACTCATTATGCTGCTACGGGCCTGATGACATAGATTTCATTGCTGAGTGATATTGCATTGTACGTAAGTACCACAACTTCTTTATCCATTTTTCACTTTGTGCGATATTGAACTTGTACCGTAAACGAGGTTCTTGTAAACAGAGGCGTCCCAAACTTTGGGGTGGCTGTGTCTTTTTGATTTTAATTTCCCTAAGCTATAGGACCATAAGTGGAAGTGCCCTAGGCTCTGTTGCTTTGTTTTTTAGATGTTTCAGGAAACACCATACACTTCTCCCGAGTGTCTGTTGGCAAATTACACCCTGCCCATCAGCATAACAAGGCTCCCAGTTCTCCATGGCCTGTCCTGCCTTTCTGGATTTTACACTTTTTTCAGATGGCCCTTTTGACCGGGTTGAAGTGAGACTTCATTGTAGTGCAGATTTCCTTTGCAAGTTTGCTTGGTTGGCCAAAAAGGGCGTATGCGTTTTTTCCTGAATATATTCAGGAAAAAACGCATACGCCCTTTTTGGCCAAGTGCATCATTGTGGACGTTCTGCCTCTTTTCCTATGCTTTCAATGCAATTCCAGTCTACCTCCTGAAATCGGTTTCCTGCAATTCTGCCCCGCTTTCAAGTCCTCTTGGCAGCCTTACTTCAGTATATTTTTGGACGATAGCTGTCATTTATAACTCTGCAGGTTTGTGAATTACAGTGCCCCTGAGCTCCTTTCTTCAACTCGCTTTCTTTTGAGCTGGCCGCAACACCGCAGGATGGCTTCAGGCCCTAATCTGGTTCCGTCATGGCACGCTGAGCCTTTGGTTAATTCCTCTTCCTCGTGGGAAATGAGAGTTAAATTTGCCCGTCCAGACACCTCCAGCTAGTCTCTCATTGGTTTTCGCTATTCCTGTTCATCTTCCGCAGAAATTGCAAACTGGGCCAAACAGGATGTTAAAGGGACTGACTCTCCAAGTCGGGAGAGTGTTAGTAAAGTGTCTGGAATGTTGCACCCGAGTACCAGGGTACGAAAACTGAGACATATTTGAACACGTCTCCCGATCACATGGTTGATCATACTCTAGGTTCCACATGCATGTTTTAGCAGAAGGAAGAATACCTTAAACCTGGGTAGTTGAAACCCGTGGAATGGGTACGATGCAATATGACTTCAAAGGGTCTTCATTTGCTCACCGAACCTCTCCAATCCTATCACTGCTGCGTTTATGCCCTTGTACACACGCTTCATTCTCTTTTGGAGACATAGCAATCCATAGGTTTTAAGATACTTACTAGTCAGGTACATTCTTAGGCGTGTAATATGGGTTGTTGAGTCCATTTCGTTGAGCAAGGAATAGCTCTTGTCTATTCCATATTTGGCTTAAGGAACTTTATCTGTGCTCATTTCAATCGCTGGTTTTATGCAGCACCCCAACTCACCTTTCCCCTTAAGCAAGCATAAGTTGGTTTTCTAAATTTGAGACCCTGTTCTGTTTTGTAATTCAGTTCCTGTGTAGCCAAGTTTACATTCCGTGTATTAGTGATATCTTATGATGTTTCTTTTTCTGTGTGACTTATTTCAGTTAGAATCATCATACCTGAATCCACTCATTATGCTGCTACGGGCCTGATGACATAGATTTCATTGCTGAGTGATATTGCATTGTATATAAGTACCACAAATTCTTTATCCATTTTTCACTTTCTGCGATATTGAACTTGTACCGTAAACGAGGTTCTTGTAAACAGAGCCGTCCCAAACTTTGGGGTGGCTGTGTCTTTTTGATTTTAATTTCCCTAAGCTATAGGACCATAAGTGGAAGTGCCCTAGGCTCTGTTGCTTTGTTTTTTAGATGTTTCAGGAAACACCATACACTTCTCCCGAGTGTCTGTTGGCAATTTACATCCCGCCCATCAGCATAACAAGGCTCCCAGTTCTCCATGGCCTGTCCTGCCTTTCTGGAATTTACACTTTTTTCAGATGGCCCTTTTGACCGGGTTGAAGTGAGACTTCATTGTAGTGCAGATTTCCTTTGCAAGTTTCCTTGGTTGGCCAAAAAGGGCGTATGCGGTTTTTCCTGAATATATTCAGGAAAAAACGCATACGCCCTTTTTGGCCAAGTGCATCATTGTGGACGTTCTGCCTCTTTTCCTATGCTTTCAATGCAATTCCAGTCTACCTCCTGAAATCGGTTTCCTGCAATTCTGCCCCGCTTTCAAGTCCTCTTGGCAGCCTTACTTCAGTATATTTTTGGACGATAGCTGTCATTTATAACTCTGCAGGTTTGTGAATTACAGTGCCCCTGAGCTCCTTTCTTCAACTCGCTTTCTTTTGAGCTGGCCGCAACACCGCAGGATGGCTTCAGGCCCTAATCTGGTTCCGGCACGGCACGCTGAGCCTTTGGTTAATTCCTCTTCCTGGTGGGAAATGAGAGTTAAATTTGCCCGTCCAGACACCTCCAGCTAGTCTCTCATTGGTTCTCGCTATTCCTGTTCATCTTCCGCAGAAACTGCAAACTGGGCCAAACAGGAGGTTAAAGGGACTGACTCTCCAAGTCGGGAGAGTGTTAGTAAAGCGTCTGGAATGTTGCACCCAAGTACCAGGGTACGAAAACTGAGACATATTTGAACACGTCTCCCGATCACATGGTTGATCATACTCTAGGTTCCACATGCATGTTTTAGCAGAAGGAAGAATACCTTAAAACTGGGTAGTTGAAACCCGTGGAATGGGTACCATGCAATATGACTTCAAAGGGTCTTCATTTGCTCACCGAACCTCTCCAATCCTATCACTGCTGCGTTTATGCCCCTGTACACATGCTTGATTCTCTTTCGGAGACATAGCAATCCATAGGTTTTAAGATACTTACTAGTCAGGTACATTCTTAGGCGTTTAATATGGGGTGTTGAGTCCATTTCGTTGAGCAAGGAGTAGCTCTTGTCTATTCCATATTTGGCTTAAGGAACTTTATCTGTGCTCATTTCAATCTCTGGTTTTATGCAGCACCCCAACTCACCTTTCCCCTTAAGCAAGCATAAGTTGGTTTTCTAAATTTGAGACCCTGTTCTGTTCTGTAATTCAGTTCCTGTGTAGCCAAGTTTACATTCCGTGTATTACTGATATCTTATGATGTTTCTTTTTCTGTGTGACTTATTTCAGTTAGAATCATCATACCTGAATCCACTCATTGTGCTGCTAAGGGCCTGATGACATAGATTTCATTGCTGAGTGGTATTGCTTTGTAAGTAAATACCACAACTTCTTTATCCATTTTTCACTTTCTGCGATGTTGAACTTGTACTGTAAACGAGGTTCTTGTAAACAGAGGCGTTCCAAACTTTGGGGTGGCTGTGTCTTTTTGATTTTAATTTCCCTAAGCTATAGGACCATAAGTGGAAGTGCCCTAGACTCTGTTGCTTTGTTTTTTAGATGTTTCAGGAAACAGCATACACTTCTCCCAAGTGTCTGTTGGCAATTTACATCCCGCCCATCAGCATAACAAGGCTCCCAGTTCTCCATGGCCTGTCCTGCCTTTCTGGATTTTTTACTTTTTTCAGATGGCCCTTTTGACCGGGGGGAAGTGAGACTTCATTGTAGTGCAGATTTCCTTTGCAAGCTTGCTTTGTTGGCCAAAAAGGGCGTATGCGTTTTTTTCCTGAATATATTCAGGAAAAAAC
Source organism: Pseudorca crassidens (assembly GCF_039906515.1). Lineage (NCBI taxonomy): Eukaryota > Metazoa > Chordata > Mammalia > Artiodactyla > Delphinidae > Pseudorca > Pseudorca crassidens. Next base: position 211,249 of record NW_027135949.1, on the reverse strand, counting down.
GCATACGCCCTTTTTGGCCAAGTGCATCATTGTGGACGTTCTGCCTCTTTTCCTATGCTTTCAATGCAATTCCAGTCTACCTCCTGAAATTGGTTTCCTGCAATTCTGCCCCGCTTTCAAGTCCTCTTGGCAGCCTTACTTCAGTATATTTTTGGACGATAGCTGTCATTTATAAGTCTGCAGGTTTGTGAATTACAGTGCCCCTGAGCTCCTTTCTTCAACTCGCTTTCTTTTGAGCTAGCCGCAACACCGCAGGATGGCTTCAGGCCCTAATCTGGTTCCGGCACGGCATGCTGAGCCTTTGGTTATTTCCTCTTCCTGGTGGGAAATGAGAGTTAAATTTGCCCGTCCAGACACCTCCAGCTAGTCTTTCATTGGTTCTCCCTATTTCTGTTCATCTTCCGCAGAAATTGCAAACTGGGCCAAACAGGAGCTTAAAGGTGCTGACTCTCCAAGTGGGGAGAGTGTTAGTAAAGCGTCTGGAATGTTGCACCCGAGTACCAGGGGAGGAAAACTGAGACATATTTGAACATGTCTCCTGTTCACACGGTTGATCATACTCTGGGTTCCACATGCATGTTTTAGCTGAAGGAAGAATACCTTAAACCTGGAGAGTTGAGACCCGTGGAATGGGTACCATGCAATATGACTTCAAAGGGTCTTCATTTGCTCACTGAACCTCTCCAATCCTATCACTGCTGCGTTTATGCCCCTGTACACATGCTTGATTCTCTTTTGGAGACATAGCAATCCATAGGTTTTAATATACTTACTAGTCAGGTACATTCTTAGGCATTTAATATGCGGTGTTGAGTCCATTTCGTTGAGCAAGGAGTAGCTCTTGTCTATTCCATATTTGGCTTAAGGAACTTTATCTGTGCTCATTTCAATGTCTGGTTTTATGCAGCACCCCAACTCACCTTTCCCCTTAAGCAAGCATAAGTTGGTTTTCTAATTTTGAGACCCTGTTCTGTTTTGGAATTCAGTTCCTGTGTAGCCAAGTTTACATTCCGTGTATTAGTGATATCTTATGATGTTTCTTTTTCTGTGTGACTTATTTCAGTTAGAATCATCATACCTGAATACACTCATTATGCTGCTACGGGCCTGATGACATAGATTTCATTGCTGAGTGATATTGCTTTGTAAGTAAATACCACAACTTCTTTATCCATTTTTCACTTTCTGCGATGTTGAACTTGTACTGTAAACGAGGTTCTTGTAAACAGAGGCGTCCCAAACTTTGGGGTGGCTGTGTCTTTTTGATTTTAATTTCCCTAAGCTATAGGACCATAAGTGGAAGTGCCCTAGGCTCTGTTGCTTTGTTTTTTAGATGTTTCAGGAAACACCATACACTTCTCCCGAGTGTCTGTTTGCAGTTTACATCCCGCCCATCAGCATAACAAGGCTCCCAGTTCTCCATGGCCTGTCCTGCCTTTCTGGATTTTACACTTTTTTCAGATGGCCCTTTTGACCGGGGGGAAGTGAGACTTCATTGTAGTGCAGATTTCCTTTGCAAGCTTGCTTGGTTGACCAAAAAGTGCGTATGCGATTTTTCCTGAATAAATTCAGGAAAAAACGCATACGCCCTTTTTGGCCAAGTGCATCATTGTGGACGTTCTGCCTCTTTTCCTATGCTTTCAATGCAATTCCAGTCTACCTCCTGAAATCGGTTTCCTGCAATTCTGCCCCACTTTCAAGTCCTCTTGGCAGCCTTACTTCAGTATATTTTTGGACGATAGCTGTCATTTATACCTCTGCAGGTTTGTGAATTACAGTGCCCCTGAGCTCCTTTCTTCAACTCGCTTTCTTTTGAGCTGGCCGCAACACCGCAGGATGGCTTCAGGCCCTAATCTGGTTCTGGCACGGCACGCTGAGCCTTTGGTTAATTCCTCTTCCTGGTGGGAAATGAGAGTTAAATTTGCCCGTCCAGACACCTCCAGCTAGTCTCTCATTGGTTCTCGCTATTCCTGTTCATCTTCCGCAGAAATTGCAAACTGGGCCAAACAGGAGGTTAAAGGGACTGACTCTCCAAGTCGGGAGGGTGTTAGTAAAGCGTCTGGAATGTTGCACCCGAGTACCAGGGTACGAGAACTGAGACATATTTGAACACGTCTCCCGATCACATGGTTGATCATACTCTAGGTTCCACATGCATGTTTTAGCTGAAGGAAGAATACCTTAAACCTGGGTAGTTGAAACCCGTGGAATGGGTACCATGCAATATGACTTCAGAGGGTCTTCATTTGCTCATCGAACCTCTCCAATCCTATCACTGCTGCATTTATGCCCCTGGACACACGCTTGATTCTCTTTTGGAGACATAGCAATCCATAGGTTTTAAGATACTTACTAGTCAGGTACATTCTTAGGCGCTTAATATGGGGTGTTGAGTCCATTTCGTTGAGCAAGGAGTAGCTCTTGTCTATTCCATATTTGGCTTAAGGAACTTTATCTGTGCTCATTTCAATCTCTGGTTTTATGCAGCACCCCAACTCACCTTTACCCTTAAGCAAGCATAAGTTGGTTTTCTAAATTTGAGACCCTGTTCTGTTCTGTAATTCAGTTCCTGTGTAGCCAAGTTTACATTCCGTGTATTACTGATATCTTATGATGTTTCTTTTTCTGTGTGACTTATTTCAGTTAGAATCATCATACCTGAATCCACTCATTGTGCTGCTAAGGGCCTGATGACATAGATTTCATTGCTGAGTGATATTGCTTTGTAAGTAAATACCACAACTTCTTTATCCATTTTTCACTTTCTGCGATGTTGAACTTGTACTGTAAACGAGGTTCTTGTAAACAGAGGTGTCCCAATGTTTGGGGTGGCTGTGTCTTTTTGATTTTAATTTCCCTAAGCTATAGGACCATAAGTGGAAGTGCCCTAGGCTCTGTTGCTTTGTTTTTTAGATGTTTCAGGAAACACCATACACTTCTCCTGAGTGTCTGCTGGCAATTTACATCCCGCCCATCAGCATAACAAGGCTCCCAGTTCTCCATGGCCTGTCCTGCCTTTCTGGATTTTACACTTTTTTCAGATGGCCCTTTTGACCGGGGGGATGTGAGACTTCATTGTAGTGCAGATTTCCTTTGCAAGCTTGCTTGGTTGGCCAAAAAGGGCGTATGCGTTTTTTCCTGAATATATTCAGGAAAAAACGCATACGCCCTTTTTGGCCAAGTGCATCATTGTGGACGTTCTGCCTCTTTTCCTATGCTTTCAATGCAATTCCAGTCTACCTCCTGAAATCGGTTTCCTGCAATTCTGCCCCGCTTTCAAGTCCTCTTGGCAGCCTTACTTCAGTATATTTTTGGACGATAGCTGTCATTTATAAGTCTGCAGGTTTGTGAATTACAGTGCCCCTGAGCTCCTTTCTTCAACTCGCTTTCTTTTGAGCTGGCCGCAACACCGCAGGATGGCTTCAGGCCCTAATCTGGTTCCGGCAGGGCACGCTGAGCCTTTGGTTAATTCCTCTTCCTGGTGGGAAATGAGAGTTAAATTTGCCCGTCCAGACACCTCCAGCTAGTCTCTCATTGGTTCTCGCTATTCCTGTTCATCTTCCGCAGAAATTGCAAACTGGGCCAAACAGGAGGTTAAAGGGACTGACTCTCCAAGTCGGGAGGGTGTTAGTAAAGCGTCTGGAATGTTGCACCCGAGTACCAGGGTACGAGAACTGAGACATATTTGAACACGTTTCCCGATCACATGGTTGATCATACTCTAGGTTCCACATGCATGTTTTAGCTGAAGGAAGAATCCCTGAAACCTGGAGAGTTGAGACCCGTGGAATGGGTACCATGCAATATGACTTCAAAGGGTCTTTGTTTGCTCACCGAACCTCTCCAATCCTATCACTGCTGCATTTATGCCCCTGGACACACGCTTGATTCTCTTTTGGAGATATAGCAATCCATAGGTTTTAAGATACTTACTAGTCAGGTACATTCTTAGGCGCTTAATATGGGGTGTTGAGTCCATTTCGTTGAGCAAGGAGTAGCTCTTGTCTATTCCATATTTGGCTTAAGGAACTTTATCTGTGCTCATTTCAATCTCTGGTTTTATGCAGCACCCCAACTCACCTTTCCCCTTAAGCAAGCATAAGTTGGTTTTCTAAATTTGAGACCCTGTTCTGTTCTGTAATTCAGTTCCTGTGTAGCCAAGTTTACATTCCGTGTATTACTGATATCTTATGATGTTTCTTTTTCTGTGTGACTTATTTCAGTTAGAATCATCATACCTGAATCCACTCATTGTGCTGCTAAGGGCCTGATGACATAGATTTCATTGCTGAGTGATATTGCTTTGTAAGTAAATACCACAACTTCTTTATCCATTTTTCACTTTCTGCGATGTTGAACTTTTACTGTAAACGAGGTTCTTGTAAACAGAGGCGTTCCAAACTTTGGGGTGGCTGTGTCTTATTGATTTTAATTTCCCTAAGCTATAGGACCATAAGTGGAAGTGCCCTAGGCTCTGTTGCTTTGTTTTTTAGATGTTTCAGGAAACACCATACACTTCTCCCGAGTGTCTGTTGGCAATTTACCTCCCGCCCGTCAGCATAACAAGGCTCCCAGTTCTCCATGGCCTGTCCCGCCTTTCTGGATTTTACACTTTTCTCAGATGGCCCTTTTGACCGGGGGGAAGTGAGACTTCATTGTAGTGCAAATTTCCTTTGCAAGCTTGCTTGGTTGGCCAAAAAGAGCGTATGTCAGGAAAAAACGCATACGCCCTTTTTGGCGAAGTGCATCATTGTGGACGTTCTCCCTGTTTTCCTATGCTTTCAATGCAATTCCAGTCTACCTCCTGAAATCGGTTTCCTGCAATTCTTCCCCGCTTTCAAGTCCTCTTGGCAACCTTACTTCAGTATATTTTTGGACGATAGCTGTCATTTATAAGTCTGCAGGTTTGTGAATTACAGTGCCCCTGAGCTCCTTTCTTCAACTCGCTTTCTTGTGAGCTGGCCACAACACCGCAGGATGGCTTCAGGCCCTAATCTGGTCCCGGCACGACATGCTGAGCCTTTGGTTAATTCCTCTTCCTGGTGGGAAATGAGAGTTAAATTTGCCCGTCCAGACACCTCCAGCTAGTCTCTCATTGGTTCTCGCTATTCCTGTTCATCTTCCGCAGAAATTGCAAACTGGGCCAAACAGGAGGTTAAAGGCACTGACTCTCCAAGTCGGGAGAGTGTTAGTAAAGCGTCTGGAATGTTGCACCCGAGTACCAGGGGACGAGAACTGAGACATTTTGGAACAAGTCTCCCGATCACATGGTTGATCATACTCTGGGTTCCACATGCATGTTTTAGCTGAAGGAAGAATCCCTGAAACCTGGAGAGTTGAGACCCGTGGAATGGGTACCATGCAATATGACTTCAAAGTGTCTTCATTTGCTTACCGAACCTCTCCAATCCTATCACTGCTGCGTTTATGCCCCTGTACACAGGCTTGATTCCCTTTCGGAGACATAGCAATCCATAGGTTTTAAGATACTTACTAGTCAGGTACATTCTTAGGCATTTAATATGGGGTGTTGACTCCATTTCGTTGAGCAAGGAGTAGCTCTTGTCTATTCCATATTTGACGTAAGGAACTTTATCTGTGCTCATTTCAATCTCTGGTTTTATGCAGCACACCAACTCACCTTTCCCCTTAAGCAAGCATAAGTTGGTTTTCTAAATTTGAGACCCTGTTCTGTTCTGTAATTCAGTTCCTGTGTAGCCAAGTTTACATTCCGTGTATTACTGATATCTTATGATGTTTCTTTTTCTGTGTGACTTATTTCAGTTAGAATCATCATACCTGAATCCACTCATTATGCTGCTACGGGCCTGATGACATAGATTTCATTGCTGAGTGATATTGCATTGTACGTAAGTACCACAACTTCTTTATCCATTTTTCACTTTCTGCGATATTGAACTTGTACCGTAAACGAGGTTCTTGTAAACAGAGCCGTCCCAAACTTTGGGGTGGCTGTGTCTTTTTGATTTTAATTTCCCTAAGCTATAGGACCATAAGTGGAAGTGCCCTAGGCTCTGTTGCTTTGTTTTTTAGATGTTTCAGGAAACACCATACACTTCTCCCGAGTGTCTGTTGGCAATTTACATCCCGCCCATCAGCATAACAAGGCTCCCAGTTCTCCATGGCCTGTCCTGCCTTTCTGGATTTTACACTTTTTTCAGATGGCTCTTTTGACCGGGTTGAAGTGAGACTTCATTGTAGTGCAGATTTCCTTTGCAAGTTTCCTTGGTTGGCCAAAAAGGGCGTATGCGGTTTTTCCTGAATATATTCAGGAAAAAACGCATACGCCCTTTTTGGCCAAGTGCATCATTGTGGACGTTCTGCCTCTTTTCCTATGCTTTCAATGCAATTCCAGTCTACCTCCTGAAATCGGTTTCCTGCAATTCTGCCCCGCTTTCAAGTCCTCTTGGCAGCCTTACTTCAGTATATTTTTGGACGATAGCTGTCATTTATAACTCTGCAGGTTTGTGAATTACAGTGCCCCTGAGCTCCTTTCTTCAACTCGCTTTCTTTTGAGCTGGCCGCAACACCGCAGGATGGCTTCAGGCCCTAATCTGGTTCCGGCACGGCACGCTGAGCCTTTGGTTAATTCCTCTTCCTGGTGGGAAATGAGAGTTAAATTTGCCCGTCCAGACACCTCCAGCTAGTCTCTCATTGGTTCTCGCTATTCCTGTTCATCTTCCGCAGAAACTGCAAACTGGGCCAAACAGGAGGTTAAACGGACTGACTCTCCAAGTCGGGAGAGTGTTAGTAAAGCGTCTGGAATGTTGCACCCAAGTACCAGGGTACGAAAACTGAGACATATTTGAACACGTCTCCCGATCACATGGTTGATCATACTCTAGGTTCCACATGCATGTTTTAGCAGAAGGAAGAATACCTTAAAACTGGGTAGTTGAAACCCGTGGAATGGGTACCATGCAATATGACTTCAAAGGGTCTTCATTTGCTCACCGAACCTCTCCAATCCTATCACTGCTGCGTTTATGCCCCTGTACACATGCTTGATTCTCTTTCGGAGACATAGCAATCCATAGGTTTTAAGATACTTACTAGTCAGGTACATTCTTAGGCGTTTAATATGGGGTGTTGAGTCCATTTCGTTGAGCAAGGAGTAGCTCTTGTCTATTCCATATTTGGCTTAAGGAACTTTATCTGTGCTCATTTCAATCTCTGGTTTTATGCAGCACCCCAACTCACCTTTACCCTTAAGCAAGCATAAGTTGGTTTTCTAAATTTGAGACCCTGTTCTGTTCTGTAATTCAGTTCCTGTGTAGCCAAGTTTACATTCCGTGTATTACTGATATCTTATGATGTTTCTTTTTCTGTGTGACTTATTTCAGTTAGAATCATCATACCTGAATCCACTCATTGTGCTGCTAAGGGCCTGATGACATAGATTTCATTGCTGAGTGGTATTGCTTTGTAAGTAAATACCACAACTTCTTTATCCATTTTTCACTTTCTGCGATGTTGAACTTGTACTGTAAACGAGGTTCTTGTAAACAGAGGCGTTCCAAACTTTGGGGTGGCTGTGTCTTTTTGATTTTAATTTCCCTAAGCTATAGGACCATAAGTGGAAGTGCCCTAGACTCTGTTGCTTTGTTTTTTAGATGTTTCAGGAAACAGCATACACTTCTCCCAAGTGTCTGTTGGCAATTTACATCCCGCCCATCAGCATAACAAGGCTCCCAGTTCTCCATGGCCTGTCCTGCCTTTCTGGATTTTTTACTTTTTTCAGATGGCCCTTTTGACCGGGGGGAAGTGAGACTTCATTGTAGTGCAGATTTCCTTTGCAAGCTTGCTTTGTTGGCCAAAAAGGGCGTATGCGTTTCTTTCCTGAATATATTCAGGAAAAAACGCATACGCCCTTTTTGGCCAAGTGCATCATTGTGGACGTTCTGCCTCTTTTCCTATGCTTTCAATGCAATTCCAGTCTACCTCCTGAAATTGGTTTCCTGCAATTCTGCCCCGCTTTCAAGTCCTCTTGGCAGCCTTACTTCAGTATATTTTTGGACGATAGCTGTCATTTATAAGTCTGCAGGTTTGTGAATTACAGTGCCCCTGAGCTCCTTTCTTCAACTCGCTTTCTTTTGAGCTAGCCGCAACACCGCAGGATGGCTTCAGGCCCTAATCTGGTTCCGGCACGGCATGCTGAGCCTTTGGTTATTTCCTCTTCCTGGTGGGAAATGAGAGTTAAATTTGCCCGTCCAGACACCTCCAGCTAGTCTTTCATTGGTTCTCCCTAATTCTGTTCATCTTCCGCAGAAATTGCAAACTGGGCCAAACAGGAGCTTAAAGGTGCTGACTCTCCAAGTGGGGAGAGTGTTAGTAAAGCGTCTGGAATGTTGCACCCGAGTACCAGGGGAGGAAAACTGAGACATATTTGAACATGTCTCCTGTTCACACGGTTGATCATACTCTGGGTTCCACATGCATGTTTTAGCTGAAGGAAGAATACCTTAAACCTGGAGAGTTGAGACCCGTGGAATGGGTACCATGCAATATGACTTCAAAGGGTCTTCATTTGCTCACTGAACCTCTCCAATCCTATCACTGCTGCGTTTATGCCCCTGTACACATGCTTGATTCTCTTTTGGAGACATAGCAATCCATAGGTTTTAATATACTTACTAGTCAGGTACATTCTTAGGCATTTAATATGCGGTGTTGAGTCCATTTCGTTGAGCAAGGAGTAGCTCTTGTCTATTCCATATTTGGCTTAAGGAACTTTATCTGTGCTCATTTCAATGTCTGGTTTTATGCAGCACCCCAACTCACCTTTCCCCTTAAGCAAGCATAAGTTGGTTTTCTAATTTTGAGACCCTGTTCTGTTTTGGAATTCAGTTCCTGTGTAGCCAAGTTTACATTCCGTGTATTAGTGATATCTTATGATGTTTCTTTTTCTGTGTGACTTATTTCTGTTAGAATCATCATACCTGAATACACTCATTATGCTGCTACGGGCCTGATGACATAGATTTCATTGTTGAGTGATACTGCATTGTACGTAAGTACCACAAGTTCTTTATCCATTTTTCACTTTCTGTGATATTGATCTTGTACGGTAAACGAGGTTCTTGTAAACAGAGGCGTCCCAAACTTTGGGGTGGCTGTGTCTTTTTGATTTTAATTTCCCTAAGCTATAGGACCATAAGTGGAAGTGCCCTAGGCTCTGTTGCTTTGTTTTTTAGATGTTTCAGGAAACACCATACACTTCTCCCGAGTGTCTGTTTGCAGTTTACATCCCGCCCATCAGCATAACAAGGCTCCCAGTTCTCCATGGCCTGTCCTGCCTTTCTGGATTTTACACTTTTTTCAGATGGCCCTTTTGACCGGGGGGAAGTGAGACTTCATTGTAGTGCAGATTTCCTTTGCAAGCTTGCTTGGTTGACCAAAAAGTGCGTATGCGTTTTTTCCTGAATAAATTCAGGAAAAAACGCATACGCCCTTTTTGGCCAAGTGCATCATTGTGGACGTTCTGCCTCTTTTCCTATGCTTTCAATGCAATTCCAGTCTACCTCCTGAAATCGGTTTCCTGCAATTCTGCCCCACTTTCAAGTCCTCTTGGCAGCCTTACTTCAGTATATTTTTGGACGATAGCTGTCATTTATACCTCTGCAGGTTTGTGAATTACAGTGCCCCTGAGCTCCTTTCTTCAACTCGCTTTCTTTTGAGCTGGCCGCAACACCGCAGGATGGCTTCAGGCCCTAAACTGGTTCCGGCACGGCACGCTGAGCCTTTGGTTAATTCCTCTTCCTGGTGGGAAATGAGAGTTAAATTTGCCCGTCCAGACACCTCCAGCTAGTCTCTCATTGGTTCTCGCTATTCCTGTTTATCTTCCGCAGAAATTGCAAACTGGGCCAAACAGGAGGTTAAAGGGACTGACTCTCCAAGTCGGGAGGGTGTTAGTAAAGCATCTGGAATGTTGCACCCGAGTACCAGGGTACGAAAACTGAGACATATTTGAACACGTTTCCCAATCACATGGTTGATCATACTCTAGGTTCCACATGCATGTTTTAGCTGAAGGAAGAATACCTTAAACCTTGGTAGTTGAAACCCTTGGAATGCGTACCATGCAATATGACTTCAAAGGGTCTTCATTTGCTCACCGATCCTCTCCAATCCTATCACTGCTGCGTTTATGCCCCTGTACACATGCTTGATTCTCTTTCGGAGACATAGCAATCCATAGGTTTTAAGATACTTACTAGTCAGGTACATTCTTAGGCGTTTAATATGCGGTGTTGAGTCCATTTCGTTGAGCAAGGAGTAGCTCTTGTCTATTCCATATTTGGCTTAAGGAACTTTATCTGTGCTCATTTCAATCTCTGGTTTTATGCAGCACCCCAACTCACCTTTACCCTTAAGCAAGCATAAGTTGGTTTTCTAAATTTGAGACCCTGTTCTGTTCTGTAATTCAGTTCCTGTGTAGCCAAGTTTACATTCCGTGTATTACTGATATCTTATGATGTTTCTTTTTCTGTGTGACTTATTTCAGTTAGAATCATCATACCTGAATCCACTCATTGTGCTGCTAAGGGCCTGATGACATAGATTTCATTGCTGAGTGATATTGCTTTGTAAGTAAATACCACAACTTCTTTATCCATTTTTCACTTTCTGCGATGTTGAACTTGTAATGTAAACGAGGTTCTTGTAAACAGATGCGTCCCAAACTTTGGGGTGGCTGTGTCTTTTTGATTTTAATTTCCCTAAGCTATAGGACCATAAGTGGAAGTGCCCTAGGCTCTGTTGCTTTGTTTTTTAGATGTTTCAGGAAACACCATACACTTCTCCCGAGTGTCTGTTGGCAATTTACATCCCGCCCATCAGCATGACAAGGCTCCCAGTTCTCCATGGCCTGTCCTGCCTTTCTGGATTTTACACTTTTTTCAGATGGCCCTTTTGACCGGGGGGAAGTGAGACTTCATTGTAGTGCAGATTTCCTTTGCAAGCTTGCTTGGTTGGCCAAAAAGGGCATATGCGTTTTTTCCTGAATATATTCAGGAAAAAACGCATATGCCCTTTTTGGCCAAGTGCATCATTGTGGACGTTCTGCCTCTTTTCCTATGCTTTCAATGCAATTCCAGTCTACCTCCTGAAATCAGTTTCCTGCAATTCTGCCCCGCTTTCAAGTCCTCTTGGCAGCCTTACTTCAGTATATTTTTGGACGATAGCTGTCATTTATAACTCTGCAGGTTTGTGAATTACAGTGCCCCTGAGCTCCTTTCTTCAACTCGCTTTCTTTTGAGCTGGCCGCAACACCGCAGGATGGCTTCAGGCCCTAATCTGGTTCTGGCACGGCACGCTGAGCCTTTGGTTAATTCCTCTTCCTGGTGGGAAATGAGAGTTAAATTTGCCCGTCCAGACACCTCCAGCTAGTCTCTCATTGGTTCTCGCTATTCCTGTTCATCTTCCGCAGAAATTGCAAACTGGGCCAAACAGGAGGTTAAAGGGACTGACTCTCCAAGTCGGGAGGGTGTTAGTAAAGCGTCTGGAATGTTGCACCCGAGTACCAGGGTACGAGAACTGAGACATATTTGAACACGTCTCCCGATCACATGGTTGATCATACTCTAGGTTCCACATGCATGTTTTAGCTGAAGGAAGAATACCTTAAACCTGGGTAGTTGAAACCCGTGGAATGGGTACCATGCAATATGATTTCAAAGGGTCTTCATTTGCTCACCGAACCTCTCCAATCCTATCACTGCTGCATTTATGCCCCTGGACACACGCTTGATTCTCTTTTGGAGATATAGCAATCCATAGGTTTTAAGATACTTACTAGTCAGGTACATTCTTAGGCGCTTAATATGGGGTGTTGAGTCCATTTCGTTGAGCAAGGAGTAGCTCTTGTCTATTCCATATTTGGCTTAAGGAACTTTATCTGTGCTCATTTCAATCTCTGGTTTTATGCAGCACCCCAACTCACCTTTCCCCTTAAGCAAGCATAAGTTGGTTTTCTAAATTTGAGACCCTGTTCTGTTCTGTAATTCAGTTCCTGTGTAGCCAAGTTTACATTCCGTGTATTACTGATATCTTATGATGTTTCTTTTTCTGTGTCACTTATTTCAGTTAGAATCATCATACCTGAATCCACTCATTGTGCTGCTAAGGGCCTGATGACATAGATTTCATTGCTGAGTGATATTGCTTTGTAAGTAAATACCACAACTTCTTTATCCATTTTTCACTTTCTGCGATGTTGAACTTGTACTGTAAACGAGGTTCTTGTAAACAGAGGCGTTCCAAACTTTGGGGTGGCTGTGTCTTATTGATTTTAATTTCCCTAAGCTATAGGACCATAAGTGGAAGTGCCCTAGGCTCTGTTGCTTTGTTTTTTAGATGTTTCAGGAAACACCATACACTTCTCCCGAGTGTCTGTTGGCAATTTACCTCCCGCCCGTCAGCATAACAAGGCTCCCAGTTCTCCATGGCCTGTCCCGCCTTTCTGGATTTTACACTTTTTTCAGATGGCCCTTTTGACCGGGGGGAAGTGAGACTTCATTGTAGTGCAGATTTCCTTTGCAAGCTTGCTTGGTTGGCCAAAAAGGGCGTATGCGTTTTTCCCAGAATATATTCAGGAAAAAACACATACGCCCTTTTTGGCCAAGTGCATCATTGTGGACGTTCTGCCTCTTTTCCTATGCTTTCAATGCAATTCCAGTCTACCTCCTGAAATCGGTTTCCTGCAATTCTGCCCCGCTTTCAAGTCCTCTTGGCAGCCTTACTTCAGTATATTTTTGGACGATAGCTGTCATTTATAACTCTGCAGGTTTGTGAATTACAGTGCCCCTGAGCTCCTTTCTTCAACTCGCTTTCTTGTGACCTGGCCACAACACCGCAGGATGGCTTCAGGCCCTAATCTGGTTCCGGCAGGGCACTCTGAGCCTTTGGTTAATTCCTCTTCCTGGTGGTAAATGAGAGTTAAATTTGCCCGTCCAGACACCTCCAGCTAGTCTCTCATTGGTTCTCGCTATTCCTGTTCATCTTCCGCAGAAATTGCAAACTGGGTCAAACAGGAGGTTAAACGGACTGACTCTCCAAGTCGGGAGGGTGTTAGTAAAGCGTCTGGAATGTTGCACCCGAGTACCAGGTTACGAAAACTGAGACATATTTGAACACGTTTCCCGATCACATGGTTGATCATACTCTAGGTTCCACATGCATGTTTTAGCTGAAGGAAGAATCCCTGAAACCTGGAGAGTTGAGACCCGTGGAATGGGTACCATGCAATATGACTTCAAAGGGTCTTTGTTTGCTCACCGAACCTCTCCAATCCTATCACTGCTGCATTTATGCCCCTGGACACACGCTTGATTCTCTTTTGGAGATATAGCAATCCATAGGTTTTAAGATACTTACTAGTCAGGTACATTCTTAGGCGCTTAATATGGGGTGTTGAGTCCATTTCGTTGAGCAAGGAGTAGCTCTTGTCTATTCCATATTTGGCTTAAGGAACTTTATCTGTGCTCATTTCAATCTCTGGTTTTATGCAGCACCCCAACTCACCTTTCCCCTTAAGCAAGCATAAGTTGGTTTTCTAAATTTGAGACCGTGTTCTGTTCTGTAATTCAGTTCCTGTGTAGCCAAGTTTACATTCCGTGTATTACTGATATCTTATGATGTTTCTTTTTCTGTGTGACTTATTTCAGTTAGAATCATCATACCTGAATCCACTCATTGTGCTGCTAAGGGCCTGATGACATAGATTTCATTGCTGAGTGATATTGCTTTGTAAGTAAATACCACAAATTCTTTATCCATTTTTCACTTTCTGCGATGTTGAACTTGTACTGTAAACGAGGTTCTTGTAAACAGAGGCGTCCCAAACTTTGGGGTGGCTGTGTCTTTTTGATTTTAATTTCCCTAAGCTATAGGACCATAAGTGGAAGTGCCCTAGGCTCTGTTGCTTTGTTTTTTAGATGTTTCAGGAAACACCATACACTTCTCCCGAGTGGCTGTTGGCAATATACATCCCGCCCATCAGCATAACAAGGCTCCCAGTTCTCCATGGGCTGTCCCGCCTTTCTGGATTTTACACTTTTTTCAGATGGCCCTTTTGACCGGGGGGAAGTGAGACTTCATTGTAGTGCAGATTTCCTTTGCAAGCTTGCTTGGTTGGCCAAAAAGGGCGTATGCGTTTTTTCCTGAATATATTCAGGAAAAAACGCATACGCCCTTTTTGGCCAAGTGCATCATTGTGGACGTTCTGCCTCTTTTCCTATGCTTTCAATGTAATTCCAGTCTATCTCCTGAAATCGGTTTCCTGCAATTCTGCCCCGCTTTCAAGTCCTCTTGGCAGCCTTACTTCAGTATATTTTTGGACGATAGCTGTCATTTATAACTCTGCAGGTTTGTGAATTACAGTGTCCCTGAGCTCCTTTCTTCAACTCGCTTTCTTGTGACCTGGCCGCAACACCGCAGGATGGCTTCAGGCCCTAATCTGGTTCCGGCACGGCACGCTGAGCCTTTGGTTAATTCCTCTTCCTGGTGGGAAATGAGAGTTAAATTTGCCCGTCCAGACACCTCCAGCTAGTCTCTCATTGGTTCTCGCTATTCCTGTTCATCTTCCGCAGAAATTGCAAACTGGGCCAAACAGGAGGTTAAAGGGACTGACTCTCCAAGTCGGGAGAGTGTTAGTAAAGCGTCTGGAATGTTGCACCCGAGTACCAGGGTACGAAAACTGAGACATATTTGAACACGTCTCCCGATCACATGGTTGATCATACTCTAGGTTCCACATGCATGTTTTAGCTGAAGGAAGAATACCTTAAACCTGGGTAGTTGAAACCCGTGGAATGGGTACCATGCAATATGACTTCAAAGGGTCTTCATTTGCTCACGGAACCTCTCCAATCCTATCACTGCTGCGTTTATGCCCCTGTACACATGTTTGATTCTCTTTCAGAGACATAGCAATCCATAGGTTTTAAGATACTTACTAGTCAGGTACATTCTTAGGCTTTTAATATGCGGTGTTGAGTCCATTTCGTTGAGCAAGGAGTAGCTCTTGTCTATTCCATATTTGGCTTAAGGAACTTTATCTGTGCTCATTTCAATCTATGGTTTTATGCAGCACCCCAACTCACCTTTCCCCTTAAGCAAGCATAAGTTGGTTTTCTAAATTTGAGACCCTGTTCTGTTCTGTAATTCAGTTCCTGTGTAGCCAAGTTTACATTCCGTGTATTACTGATATCTTATGATGTTTCTTTTTCTGTGTGACTTATTTCAGTTAGAATCATCATACCTCAATCCACTCATTGTGCTGCTAAGGGCCTGATGACATAGATTTCATTGCTGAGTGTTATTGCTTTGTAAGTAAATACCACAACTTCTTTATCCATTTTTCACTTTCTGTGATATTGAACTTGTACGGTAAACGAGGTTCTTGTAAACAGAGGCGTCCCAAACTTTGGGGTGGCTGTGTCTTTTTGATTTTAATTTCCCTAAGCTATAGGACCATAAGTGGAAGTGCCCTAGGCTCTGTTGCTTTGTTTTTTAGATGTTTCAGGAAACACCATACACTTCTCCCGAGTGTCTGTTGGCAATTTACATCCCGCCCATCAGCATAACAAGGCTCCCAGTTCTCCATGGCCTGTCCTGCCTTTCTGGATTTTACACTTTTTTCAGATGGCCCTTTTGACCGGGGGGAAGTGAGACTTCATTGTAGTGCAGATTTCCTTTGCAAGCTTGCTTGGTTGGCCAAAAAGCGCGTATGCGTTTTTTCCTGAATATATTCAGGAAAAAACGCATACGCCCTTTTTGGCCAAGTGCATCATTGTGGACGTTCTGCCTCTTTTCCTATGCTTTCAATGCAATTCCAGTCTACCTCCTGAAATCGGTTTCCTGCAATTCTGCCCCGCTTTCAAGTCCTCTTGGCAGCCTTACTTCAGTATATTTTTGGACGATAGCTGTCATTTATAACTCTGCAGGTTTGTGAATTACAGTGCCCCTGAGCTCCTTTCTTCAACTCGCTTTCTTGTGACCTGGCCGCAACACCGCAGGATGGCTTCAGGCCCTAATCTGGTTCCGGCAGGGCACGCTGAGCCTTTGGTTAATTCCTCTTCCTGGTGGGAAATGAGAGTTAAATTTGCCCGTCCAGACACCTCCAGCTAGTCTCTCATTGGTTCTCGCTATTCCTGTTCATCTTCCGCAGAAATTGCAAACTGGGCCAAACAGGAGGTTAAAGGGACTGACTCTCCAAGTCGGGAGGGTGTTAGTAAAGCGTCTGGAATGTTGCACCCGAGTACCAGGGTACGAGAACTGAGACATATTTGAACACGTTTCCCGATCACATGGTTGATCATACTCTAGGTTCCACATGCATGTTTTAGCTGAAGGAAGAATCCCTGAAACCTGGAGAGTTGAGACCCGTGGAATGGGTACCATGCAATATGACTTCAAAGGGTCTTTGTTTGCTCACCGAACCTCTCCAATCCTATCACTGCTGCATTTATGCCCCTGGACACACGCTTGATTCTCTTTTGGAGATATAGCAATCCATAGGTTTTAAGATACTTACTAGTCAGGTACATTCTTAGGCGCTTAATATGGGGTGTTGAGTCCATTTCGTTGAGCAAGGAGTAGCTCTTGTCTATTCCATATTTGGCTTAAGGAACTTTATCTGTGCTCATTTCAATCTCTGGTTTTATGCAGCACCCCAACTCACCTTTACCCTTAAGCAAGCATAAGTTGGTTTTCTAAATATGAGACCCTGTTCTGTTCTGTAATTCAGTTCCTGTGTAGCCAAGTTTACATTCCGTGTATTACTGATATCTTATGATGTTTCTTTTTCTGTGTGACTTATTTCAGTTAGAATCGTCATACCTGAATCCACTCATTGTGCTGCTAAGGGCCTGATGACATAGATTTCATTGCTGAGTGATATTGCTTTGTAACTAAATACCACAAATTCTTTATCCATTTTTCACTTTCTGCGATGTTGAACTTGTACTGTATACGAGGTTCTTGTAAACAGAGGCGTCCCAAACTTTGGGGTGGCTGTGTCTTTTTGATTTTAATTTCCCTAAGCTATAGGACCATAAGTGGAAGTGCCCTAGGCTCTGTTGCTTTGTTTTTTAGATGTTTCAGGAAACACCATACACTTCTCCCGAGTGTCTGTTGGCTATTTACATCCCGCCCGTCAGCATAACAAGGCTCCCAGTTCTCCATGGCCTGTCCTGCCTTTCTGGATTTTACACTTTTTTCAGATGGCCCTTTTGACCGGGGGGAAGTGAGACTTCATTGTAGTGCAGATTTCCTTTGCAAGCTTGCTTGGTTGGCCAAAAAGGGCGTATGCGTTTTTCCCAGAATATATTCAGGAAAAAACACATACGCCCTTTTTGGCCAAGTGCATCATTGTGGACGTTCTGCCTCTTTTCCTATGCTTTCAATGCAATTCCAGTCTACCTCCTGAAATCGGTTTCCTGCAATTCTGCCCCGCTTTCAAGTCCTCTTGGCAGCCTTACTTCAGTATATTTTTGGACGATAGCTGTCATTTATAACTCTGCAGTTTTGTGAATTACAGTGCCCCTGAGCTCCTTTCTTCAACTCGCTTTCTTTTGAGCTGGCCGCAACACCGCAGGATGTCTTCAGGCCCTAATCTGGTTCCGGCAGGGCACGCTGAGCCTTTGGTTAATTCCTCTTCCTGGTGGGAAATGAGAGTTAAATTTGCCCGTCCAGACACCTCCAGCTAGTCTCTCATTGGTTCTCGCTATTCCTGTTCATCTTCCGCAGAAATTGCAAACTGGGCCAAACAGGAGGTTAAAGGGACTGACTCTCCAAGTCGGGAGGGTGTTAGTAAAGCGTCTGGAATGTTGCACCCGAGTACCAGGGTACGAGAACTGAGACATATTTGAACACGTCTCCCGATCACATGGTTGATCATACTCTAGGTTCCACATGCATGTTTTAGCTGAAGGAAGAATACCTTAAACCTGGGTAGTTGAAACCCGTGGAATGGGTACCATGCAATATGACTTCAGAGGGTCTTCATTTGCTCATCGAACCTCTCCAATCCTATCACTGCTGCATTTATGCCCCTGGACACACGCTTGATTCTCTTTTGGAGACATAGCAATCCATAGGTTTTAAGATACTTACTAGTCAGGTACATTCTTAGGCGCTTAATATGGGGTGTTGAGTCCATTTCGTTGAGCAAGGAGTAGCTCTTGTCTATTCCATATTTGGCTTAAGGAACTTTATCTGTGCTCATTTCAATCTCTGGTTTTATGCAGCACCCCAACTCACCTTTACCCTTAAGCAAGCATAAGTTGGTTTTCTAAATTTGAGACCCTGTTCTGTTCTGTAATTCAGTTCCTGTGTAGCCAAGTTTACATTCCGTGTATTACTGATATCTTATGATGTTTCTTTTTCTGTGTGACTTATTTCAGTTAGAATCATCATACCTGAATCCACTCATTGTGCTGCTAAGGGCCTGATGACATAGATTTCATTGCTGAGTGATATTGCTTTGTAAGTAAATACCACAACTTCTTTATCCAGTTTTCACTTTCTGCGATGTTGAACTTGTACTGTAAATGAGGTTCTTGTAAACAGAGGCGTCCCAATGTTTGGGGTGGCTTTGTCTTTTTGATTTTAATTTCCCTAAGCTATAGGACCATAAGTGGAAGTGCCCTAGGCTCTGTTGCTTTGTTTTTTAGATGTTTCAGGAAACACCATACACTTCTCCTGAGTGTCTGCTGGCAATTTACATCCCGCCCATCAGCATAACAAGGCTCCCAGTTCTCCATGGCCTGTCCTGCCTTTCTGGATTTTACACTTTTTTCAGATGGCCCTTTTGACCGGGGGGATGTGAGACTTCATTGTAGTGCAGATTTCCTTTGCAAGCTTGCTTGGTTGGCCAAAAAGGGCGTATGCGTTGTTTCCTGAATATATTCAGGAAAAAACGCATACGCCCTTTTTGGCCAAGTGCATCATTGTGGACGTTCTGCCTCTTTTCCTATGCTTTCAATGCAATTCCAGTCTACCTCCTGAAATCGGTTTCCTGCAATTCTGCCCCGCTTTCAAGTCCTCTTGGCAGCCTTACTTCAGTATATTTTTGGACGATAGCTGTCATTTATAACTCTGCAGGTTTGTGAATTACAGTGCCCCTGAGCTCCTTTCTTCAACTCGCTTTCTTGTGACCTGGCCGCAACACCGCAGGATGGCTTCAGGCCCTAATCTGGTTCCGGCAGGGCACGCTGAGCCTTTGGTTAATTCCTCTTTCTGGTGGGAAATGAGAGTTAAATTTGCCCGTCCAGACACCTCCAGCTAGTCTCTCATTGGTTCTCGCTATTCCTGTTCATCTTCCGCAGAAATTGCAAACTGGGTCAAACAGGAGGTTAAAGGGACTGACTCTCCAAGTCGGGAGGGTGTTAGTAAAGCGTCTGGAATGTTGCACCCGAGTACCAGGTTACGAAAACTGAGACATATTTGAACACGTTTCCCGATCACATGGTTGATCATACTCTAGGTTCCACATGCATGTTTTAGCTGAAGGAAGAATCCCTGAAACCTGGAGAGTTGAGACCCGTGGAATGGGTACCATGCAATATGACTTCAAAGGGTCTTTGTTTGCTCAACGAACCTCTCCAATCCTATCACTGCTGCATTTATGCCCCTGGACACACGCTTGATTCTCTTTTGGAGATATAGCAATCCATAGGTTTTAAGATACTTACTAGTCAGGTACATTCTTAGGCGCTTAATATGCGGTGTTGAGTCCATTTCGTTGAGCAAGGAGTAGCTCTTGTCTATTCCATATTTGGCTTAAGGAACTTTATCTGTGCTCATTTCAATCTATGGTTTTATGCAGCACCCCAACTCACCTTTCCCCTTAAGCAAGCATAAGTTGGTTTTCTAAATTTGAGACCCTGTTCTGTTCTGTAATTCAGTTCCTGTGTAGCCAAGTTTACATTCCGTGTATTACTGATATCTTATGATGTTTCTTTTTCTGTGTGACTTATTTCAGTTAGAATCATCATACCTCAATCCACTCATTGTGCTGCTAAGGGCCTGATGACATAGATTTCATTGCTGAGTGTTATTGCTTTGTAAGTAAATACCACAACTTCTTTATCCATTTTTCACTTTCTGTGATATTGAACTTGTACGGTAAACGAGGTTCTTGTAAACAGAGGCGTCCCAAACTTTGGGGTGGCTGTGTCTTTTTGATTTTAATTTCCCTAAGCTATAGGACCATAAGTGGAAGTGTCCTAGGCTCTGTTGCTTTGTTTTTTAGATGTTTCAGGAAACACCATACACTTCTCCCGAGTGTCTGTTGGCAATTTACATCCCGCCCATCAGCATAACAAGGCTCCCAGTTCTCCATGGCCTGTCCCGCCTTTCTGGATTTTACACTTTTTTCAGATGGCCCTTTTGACCGGGGGGAAGTGAGACTTCATTGTAGTGCAGATTTCCTTTGCAAGCTTGCTTGGTTGGCCAAAAAGGGCGTATGCGTTTTTTCCTGAATATATTCAGGAAAAAACGCATACGCCCTTTTTGGCCAAGTGCATCATTGTGGACGTTCTGCCTCTTTTCCTATGCTTTCAATGCAATTCCAGTCTACCTCCTGAAATCGGTTTCCTGCAATTCTGCCCCGCTTTCAAGTCCTCTTGGCAGCCTTACTTCAGTATATTTTTGGACGATAGCTGTCATTTATAACTCTGCAGGTTTGTGAATTACAGTGCCCCTGAGCTCCTTTCTTCAACTCGCTTTCTTGTGACCTGGCCGCAACACCGCAGGATGGCTTCAGGCCCTAATCTGGTTCCGGCACGGCACGCTGAGCCTTTGGTTAATTCCTCTTCCTGGTGGGAAATGAGAGTTAAATTTGCCCGTCCAGACACCTCCAGCTAGTCTCTCATTGGTTCTCGCTATTCCTGTTCATCTTCCGCAGAAATTGCAAACTGGGCCAAACAGGAGGTTAAAGGGACTGACTCTCCAAGTCGGGAGGGTGTTAGTAAAGCGTCTGGAATGTTGCACCCGAGTACCAGGGTACGAAAACTGAGACATATTTGAACACGTTTCCCGATCACATGGTTGATCATACTCTAGGTTCCACATGCATGTTTTAGCTGAAGGAAGAATCCCTGAAACCTGGAGAGTTGAGACCCGTGGAATGGGTACCATGCAATATGACTTCAAAGGGTCTTTGTTTGCTCACCGAACCTCTCCAATCCTATCACTGCTGCATTTATGCCCCTGGACACACGCTTGATTCTCTTTTGGAGATATAGCAATCCATAGGTTTTAAGATACTTACTATTCAGGTACATTCTTAGGCGCTTAATATGGGGTGTTGAGTCCATTTCGTTGAGCAAGGAGTAGCTCTTGTCTATTCCATATTTGGCTTAAGGAACTTTATCTGTGCTCATTTCAATCTCTGGTTTTATGCAGCACCCCAACTCACCTTTACCCTTAAGCAAGCATAAGTTGGTTTTCTAAATATGAGACCCTGTTCTGTTCTGTAATTCAGTTCCTGTGTAGCCAAGTTTACATTCCGTGTATTACTGATATCTTATGATGTTTCTTTTTCTGTGTGACTTATTTCAGTTAGAATCGTCATACCTGAATCCACTCATTGTGCTGCTAAGGGCCTGATGACATAGATTTCATTGCTGAGTGATATTGCTTTGTAAGTAAATACCACAAATTCTTTATCCATTTTTCACTTTCTGCGATGTTGAACTTGTACTGTAAACGAGGTTCTTGTAAACAGAGGCGTCCCAAACTTTGGGGTGGCTGTGTCTTTTTGATTTTAATTTCCCTAAGCTATAGGACCATAAGTGGAAGTGCCCTAGGCTCTGTTGCTTTGTTTTTTAGATGTTTCAGGAAACACCATACACTTCTCCCGAGTGTCTGTTGGCTATTTACATCCCGCCCGTCAGCATAACAAGGCTCCCAGTTCTCCATGGCCTGTCCTGCCTTTCTGGATTTTACACTTTTTTCAGATGGCCCTTTTGACCGGGGGGAAGTGAGACTTCATTGTAGTGCAGATTTCCTTTGCAAGCTTGCTTGGTTGGCCAAAAAGGGCGTATGCGTTTTTCCCAGAATATATTCAGGAAAAAACACATACGCCCTTTTTGGCCAAGTGAATCATTGTGGACGTTCTGCCTCTTTTCCTATGCTTTCAATGCAATTCCAGTCTACCTCCTGAAATCGGTTTCCTGCAATTCTGCCCCGCTTTCAAGTCCTCTTGGCAGCCTTACTTCAGTATATTTTTGGACGATAGCTGTCATTTATAACTCTGCAGTTTTGTGAATTACAGTGCCCCTGAGCTCCTTTCTTCAACTCGCTTTCTTTTGAGCTGGCCGCAACACCGCAGGATGTCTTCAGGCCCTAATCTGGTTCCGGCAGGGCACGCTGAGCCTTTGGTTAATTCCTCTTCCTGGTGGGAAATGAGAGTTAAATTTGCCCGTCCAGACACCTCCAGCTAGTCTCTCATTGGTTCTCGCTATTCCTGTTCATCTTCCGCAGAAATTGCAAACTGGGCCAAACAGGAGGGTAAAGGGACTGACTCTCCAAGTTGGGAGGGTGTTAGTAAAGCGTCTGGAATGTTGCACCCGAGTACCAGGGTACGAAAACTGAGACATATTTGAACACGTTTCCCGATCACATGGTTGATCATACTCTAGGTTCCACATGCATGTTTTAGCTGAAGGAAGAATACCTTAAACCTGGGTAGTTGAAACCCGTGGAATGGGTACCATGCAATATGACTTCAGAGGGTCTTCATTTGCTCACCGAACCTCTCCAATCCTATCACTGCTTCGTTTATGCCCCTGTACACATGCTTGATTCTCTTTCGGAGACATAGTAATCCATAGGTTTTAAGATACTTACTAGTCAGGTACATTCTTAGGCGTTTAATATGCGGTGTTGAGTCCATTTCGTTGAGCAAGGAGTAGCTCTTGTCTATTCCATATTTGGCTTAAGGAACTTTATCTGTGCTCATTTCAATCTCTGGTTTTATGCAGCACCCCAACTCACCTTTCCCCTTAAGCAAGCATAAGTTGGTTTTCTAAATTTGAGACCCTGTTCTGTTCTGTAATTCAGTTCCTGTGTAGCCAAGTTTACATTCCGTGTATTACTGATATCTTATGATGTTTCTTTTTCTGTGTGACTTATTTCAGTTAGAATCATCATACCTGAATCCACTCATTGTGCTGCTAAGGGCCTGATGACATAGATTTCATTGCTGAGTGATATTGCTTTGTAAGTAAATACCACAACTTCTTTATCCATTTTTCACTTTCTGCGATGTTGAACTTGTACTGTAAACGAGGTTCTTGTAAACAGAGGCGTCCCAATGTTTGGGGTGGCTGTGTCTTTTTGATTTTAATTTCCCTAAGCTATAGGACCATAAGTGGAAGTGCCCTAGGCTCTGTTGCTTTGTTTTTTAGATGTTTCAGGAAACACCATACACTTCTCCCGAGTGTGTGCTGGCAATTTTCATCCCGCCCATCAGCATAACAAGGCTCCCAGTTCTCCATGGCCTGTCCTGCCTTTCTGGATTTTACACTTTTTTCAGATGGCCCTTTTGACCGGGGGGAAGTGAGACTTCATTGTAGTGCAGATTTCCTTTGCAAGCTTGCTTGGTTGGCCAAAAAGGGCGTATGCGTTTTTTCCTGAATATATTCAGGAAAAAACGCATACGCCCTTTTTGGCCAAGTGCATCATTGTGGACGTTCTGCCTCTTTTCCTATGCTTTCAATGCAATTCCAGTCTACCTCCTGAAATCGGTTTCCTGCAATTCTGCCCCGCTTTCAAGTCCTCTTGGCAGCCTTACTTCAGTATATTTTTGGACGATAGCTGTCATTTATAAGTCTGCAGGTTTGTGAATTACAGTGCCCCTGAGCTCCTTTCTTCAACTTGCTTTCTTGTGACCTGGCCGCAACAACGCAGGATGGCTTCAGGCCCTAATCTGGTTCCGGCACGGCACGCTGAGCCTTTGGTTAATTCCTCTTCCTGGTGGGAAATGAGAGTTAAATTTGCCCGTCCAGACACCTCCAGCTAGTCTCTCATTGGTTCTCGCTATTCCTGTTCATCTTCCGCAGAAATTGCAAACTGGGCCAAACAGGAGGTTAAAGGGACTGACTCTCCAAGTCGGGAGGGTGTTAGTAAAGCGTCTGGAATGTTGCACCCGAGTACCAGGTTACGAGAACTGAGACATATTTGAACACGTTGCCCGATCACATTGTTGATCATACTCTAGGTTCCACATGCATGTTTTAGCTGAAGGAAGAATACCTTAAACCTGGGTAGTTGAAACCCGTGGAATGGGTACCATGCAATATGACTTCAAAGGGTCTTTGTTTGCTCACCGAACCTCTCCAATCCTATCACTGCTGCGTTTATGCCCCTGTACACATGCTTGATTCTCTTTCGGAGACATAGCAATCCATAGGTTTTAAGATACTTACTAGTCAGGTACATTCTTAGGCGCTTAATATGGGGTGTTGAGTCCATTTCGTTGAGCAAGGAGTAGCTCTTGTCTATTCCATATTTGGCTTAAGGAACTTTATCTGTGCTCATTTCAATCTCTGGTTTTATGCAGCACCCCAACTCACCTTTCCCCTTAAGCAAGCATAAGTTGGTTTTCTAAATTTGAGACCCTGTTCTGTTCTGTAATTCAGTTCCTGTGTAGCCAAGTTTACATTCCGTGTATTACTGATATCTTATGATGTTTCTTTTTCTGTGTGACTTATTTCAGTTAGAATCATCATACCTGAATCCACTCATTGTGCTGCTAAGGGCCTGATGACATAGATTTCATTGCTGAGTGATATTGCTTTGTAAGTAAATACCACAACTTCTTTATCCATTTTTCACTTTCTGTGATGTTGAACTTGTACTGTAAACGAGGTTCTTGTAAACAGAGGCGTTCCAAACTTTGGGGTGGCTGTGTCTTTTTGATTTTAATTTCCCTAAGCTCTAGGACCATAAGTGGAAGTGCCCTAGGCTCTGTTGTTTTGTTTTTTAGATGTTTCAGGAAACACCATACACTTCTCCCGAGTGTCTGTTGGCAATTTACATCCCGCCCGTCAGCATAACAAGGCTCCCAGTTCTCCATGGCCTGTCCCGCCTTTCTGGATTTTACACTTTTTTCAGATGGCCCTTTTGACCGGGGGCAAGTGAGACTTCATTGTAGTGCAGATTTCCTTTGCAAGCTTGCTTGGTTGGCCAAAAAGGGCGTATGCGTTTTTCCCAGAATATATTCAGGAAAAAACACATACGCCCTTTTTGGCCAAGTGCATCATTGTGGACGTTCTGCCTCTTTTCCTATGCTTTCAATGCAATTCCAGTCTACCTCCTGAAATCGGTTTCCTGCAATTCTGCCCCGCTTTCAAGTCCTCTTGGCAGCCTTACTTCAGTATATTTTTGGACGATAGCTGTCATTTATAACTCTGCAGTTTTGTGAATTACAGTGCCCCTGAGCTCCTTTCTTCAACTCGCTTTCTTGTGACCTGGCCGCAACACCGCAGGATGGCTTCAGGCCCTAATCTGGTTCCGGCAGGGCACGCTGAGCCTTTGGTTAATTCCTCTTCCTGGTGGGAAATGAGAGTTAAATTTGCCCGTCCAGACACCTCCAGCTAGTCTCTCATTGGTTCTCGCTATTCCTGTTCATCTTCCGCAGAAATTGCAAACTGGCCCAAACAGGAGGTTAAAGGGACTGACTCTCCAAGTCGGGAGGGTGTTAGTAAAGCGTCTGGAATGTTGCACCCGAGTACCAGGGTACGAGAACTGAGACATATTTGAACACGTTTCCCGATCACATGGTTGATCATACTCTAGGTTCCACATGCATGTTTTAGCTGAAGGAAGAATCCCTGAAACCTGGAGAGTTGAGACCCGTGGAATGGGTACCATGCAATATGACTTCAAAGGGTCTTTGTTTGCTCACCGAACCTCTCCAATCCTATCACTGCTGCATTTATGCCCCTGGACACACGCTTGATTCTCTTTTGGAGATATAGCAATCCATAGGTTTTAAGATACTTACTAGTCAGGTACATTCTTAGGCGCTTAATATGGGGTGTTGAGTCCATTTCGTTGAGCAAGGAGTAGCTCTTGTCTATTCCATATTTGGCTTAAGGAACTTTATCTGTGCTCATTTCAATCTCTGGTTTTATGCAGCACCCCAACTCACCTTTCCCCTTAAGCAAGCATAAGTTGGTTTTCTAAATTTGAGACCCTGTTCTGTTCTGTAATTCAGTTCCTGTGTAGCCAAGTTTACATTCCGTGTATTACTGATATCTTATGATGTTTCTTTTTCTGTGTGACTTATTTCAGTTAGAATCATCATACCTGAATCCACTCATTGTGCTGCTAAGGGCCTGATGACATAGATTTCATTGCTGAGTGATATTGCTTTGTAAGTAAATACCACAACTTCTTTATCCATTTTTCACTTTCTGCGATGTTGAACTTGTACTGTAAACGAGGTTCTTGTAAACAGAGGCGTCCCAAACTTTGGGGTGGCTGTGTCTTTTTGATTTTAATTTCCCTAAGCTATAGGACCATAAGTGGAAGTGCCCTAGGCTCTGTTGCTTTGTTTTTTAGATGTTTCAGGAAACACCATACACTTCTCCCGAGTGTCTGCTGGCAATTTTCATCCCGCCCATCAGCATAACAAGGCTCCCAGTTCTCCATGGCCTGTCCTGCCTTTCTGGATTTTACACTTTTTTCAGATGGCCCTTTTGACCGGGGGGAAGTGAGACTTCATTGTAGTGCAGATTTCCTTTGCAAGCTTGCTTGGTTGGCCAAAAAGGGCGTATGCGTTTTTTCCTGAATATATTCAGGAAAAAACGCATACGCCCTTTTTGGCCAAGTGCATCATTGTGGACGTTCTGCCTCTTTTCCTATGCTTTCAATGCAATTCCAGTCTACCTCCTGAAATCGGTTTCCTGCAATTCTGCCCCGCTTTCAAGTCCTCTTGGCAGCCTTACTTCAGTATATTTTTGGACGATAGCTGTCATTTATAACTCTGCAGGTTTGTGAATTACAGTGCCCCTGAGCTCCTTTCTTCAACTTGCTTTCTTGTGACCTGGCCGCAACAACGCAGGATGGCTTCAGGCCCTAATCTGGTGCCGGCACGGCACGCTGAGCCTTTGGTTAATTCCTCTTCCTGGTGGGAAATGAGAGTTAAATTTGCCCGTCCAGACACCTCCAGCTAGTCTCTCATTGGTTCTCGCTATTCCTGTTCATCTTCCGCAGAAATTGCAAACTGGGCCAAACAGGAGGTTAAAGGGACTGACTCTCCAAGTCGGGAGGGTGTTAGTAAAGCGTCTGGAATGTTGCACTCGAGTACCAGGGTACGAAAACTGAGACATATTTGAACACGTTTCCCGATCACATGGTTGATCATACTCTAGGTTCCACATGCATGTTTTAGCTGAAGGAAGAATACCTTAAACCTGGGTAGTTGAAACCCGTGGAATGGGTACCATGCAATATGACTTCAGAGGGTCTTCACTTGCTCACCGAACCTCTCCAATCCTATCACTGCTGCGTTTATGCCCCTGTACACATGCTTGATTCTCTTTCGGAGACATAGTAATCCATAGGTTTTAAGATACTTACTAGTCAGGTACATTCTTAGGCGTTTAATATGCGGTGTTGAGTCCATTTCGTTGAGCAAGGAGTAGCTCTTGTCTATTCCATATTTGGCTTAAGGAACTTTATCTGTGCTCATTTCAATCTCTGGTTTTATGCAGCACCCCAACTCACCTTTCCCCTTAAGCAAGCATAAGTTGGTTTTCTAAATTTGAGACCCTGTTCTGTTCTGTAATTCAGTTCCTGTGTAGCCAAGTTTACATTCCGTGTATTACTGATATCTTATGATGTTTCTTTTTCTGTGTGACTTATTTCAGTTAGAATCATCATACCTGAATCCACTCATTGTGCTGCTAAGGGCCTGATGACATAGATTTCATTGCTGAGTGATATTGCTTTGTAAGTAAATACCACAACTTCTTTATCCATTTTTCACTTTCTGCGATGTTGAACTTGTACTGTAAACGAGGTTCTTGTAAACAGAGGCGTCCCAAACTTTGGGGTGGCTGTGTCTTTTTGATTTTAATTTCCCTAAGCTATAGGACCATAAGTGGAAGTGCCCTAGGCTCTGTTGCTTTGTTTTTTAGATGTTTCAGGAAACACCATACACTTCTCCCGAGTGTCTGCTGGCAATTTTCATCCCGCCCATCAGCATAACAAGGCTCCCAGTTCTCCATGGCCTGTCCTGCCTTTCTGGATTTTACACTTTTTTCAGATGGCCCTTTTGACCGGGGGAAGTGAGACTTCATTGTAGTGCAGATTTCCTTTGCAAGCTTGCTTGGTTGGCCAAAAAGGGCGTATGCGTTTTTTCCTGAATATATTCAGGAAAAAACGCATACGCCCTTTTTGGCCAAGTGCATCATTGTGGACGTTCTGCCTCTTTTCCTATGCTTTCAATGCAATTCCAGTCTACCTCCTGAAATCGGTTTCCTGCAATTCTGCCCCGCTTTCAAGTCCTCTTGGCAGCCTTACTTCAGTATATTTTTGGACGATAGCTGTCATTTATAACTCTGCAGGTTTGTGAATTACAGTGCCCCTGAGCTCCTTTCTTCAACTTGCTTTCTTGTGACCTGGCCGCAACAACGCAGGATGGCTTCAGGCCCTAATCTGGTTCCGGCACGGCACGCTGAGCCTTTGGTTAATTCCTCTTCCTGGTGGGAAATGAGAGTTAAATTTGCCCGTCCAGACACCTCCAGCTAGTCTCTCATTGGTTCTCGCTATTCCTGTTCATCTTCCGCAGAAATTGCAAACTGGGCCAAACAGGAGTTTAAAGGGACTGACTCTCCAAGTCGGGAGGGTGTTAGTAAAGCATCTGGAATGTTGCACCCG
This sequence comes from Pseudorca crassidens, assembly GCF_039906515.1. Classification (NCBI taxonomy): domain Eukaryota; kingdom Metazoa; phylum Chordata; class Mammalia; order Artiodactyla; family Delphinidae; genus Pseudorca; species Pseudorca crassidens. The sequence continues at coordinate 182,332 of NW_027135949.1, read as the reverse complement.
AGTACCAGGTTATGAGAACTGAGACATATTTGAACACGTTTCCCGATCACATGGTTGATCATACTCTAGGTTCCACATGCATGTTTTAGCTGAAGGAAGAATACCTTAAACCTGGGTAGTTGAAACCCGTGGAATGGGTACCATGCAATATGACTTCAAAGGGTCTTTGTTTGCTCACCGAACCTCTCCAATCCTATCACTGCTGCATTTATGCCCCTGGACACACGCTTGATTCTCTTTTGGAGATATAGCAATCCATAGGTTTTAAGATACTTACTAGTCAGGTACATTCTTAGGCGCTTAATATGGGGTGTTGAGTCCATTTCGTTGAGCAAGGAGTAGCTCTTGTCTATTCCATATTTGGCTTAAGGAACTTTATCTGTGCTCATTTCAATCTCTGGTTTTATGCAGCACCCCAACTCACCTTTACCCTTAAGCAAGCATAAGTTGGTTTTCTAAATTTGAGACCGTGTTCTGTTCTGTAATTCAGTTCCTGTGTAGCCAAGTTTACATTCCGTGTATTACTGATATCTTATGATGTTTCTTTTTCTGTGTGACTTATTTCAGTTAGAATCATCATACCTGAATCCACTCATTGTGCTGCTAAGGGCCTGATGACATAGATTTCATTGCTGAGTGATATTGCTTTGTAAGTAAATACCACAACTTCTTTATCCATTTTTCACTTTCTGCGATGTTGAACTTGTACTGTAAACGAGGTTCTTGTAAACAGAGGCGTCCCAAACTTTGGGGTGGCTGTGTCTTTTTGATTTTAATTTCCCTAAGCTATAGGACCATAAGTGGAAGTGCCCTAGGCTCTGTTGCTTTGTTTTTTAGATGTTTCAGGAAACACCATACACTTCTCCCGAGTGTCTGTTGGCAATTTACATCCCGCCCATCAGCATAACAAGGCTCCCAGTTCTCCATGGGCTGTCCCGCCTTTCTGGATTTTACACTTTTTTCAGATGGCCCTTTTGACCGGGGGGAAGTGAGACTTCATTGTAGTGCAGATTTCCTTTGCAAGCTTGCTTGGTTGGCCAAAAAGGGCGTATGCGTTTTTTCCTAAATATATTCAGGAAAAAACGCATACGCCCTTTTTGGCCAAGTGCATCATTGTGGACGTTCTGCCTCTTTTCCTATGCTTTCAATGCAATTCCAGTCTACCTCCTGAAATCGGTTTCCTGCAATTCTGCCCCGCTTTCAAGTCCTCTTGGCAGCCTTACTTCAGTATATTTTTGGACGATAGCTGTCATTTATAACTCTGCAGGTTTGTGAATTACAGTGCCCCTGAGCTCCTTTCTTCAACTCGCTTTCTTTTGAGCTGGCCGCAACACCGCAGGATTGCTTCAGGCCCTAATCTTGTTACGGCACGGCACGCTGAGCCTTTGGTTAATTCCTCTTCCTGGTGGGAAATGAGAGTTAAATTTGCCCGTCCAGACACCTCCAGCTAGTCTCTCATTGGTTCTCGCTATTCCTGTTCATCTTCCGCAGAAATTGCAAACTGGGCCAAACAGGAGGTTAAAGGGACTGACTCTCCAAGTCGGGAGAGTGTTAGTAAAGCGTCTGGAATGTTGCACCCGAGTACCAGGGTACGAAAACTGAGACATATTTGAACACGTCTCCCGATCACATGGTTGATCATACTCTAGGTTCCACATGCATGTTTTAGCTGAAGGAAGAATCCCTGAAACCTGGAGAGTTGAGACCCGTGGAATGGGTACCATGCAATATGACTTCAAAGGGTCTTTGTTTGCTCACCGAACCTCTCCAATCCTATCACTGCTGCATTTATGCCCCTGGACACACGCTTGATTCTCTTTTGGAGATATAGCAATCCATAGGTTTTAAGATACTTACTAGTCAGGTACATTCTTAGGCGCTTAATATGGGGTGTTGAGTCCATTTCGTTGAGCAAGGAGTAGCTCTTGTCTATTCCATATTTGGCTTAAGGAACTTTATCTGTGCTCATTTCAATCTCTGGTTTTATGCAGCACCCCAACTCACCTTTCCCCTTAAGCAAGCATAAGTTGGTTTTCTAAATTTGAGACCCTGTTCTGTTCTGTAATTCAGTTCCTGTGTAGCCAAGTTTACATTCCGTGTATTACTGATATCTTATGATGTTTCTTTTTCTGTGTGACTTATTTCAGTTAGAATCATCATACCTGAATCCACTCATTGTGCTGCTAAGGGCCTGATGACATAGATTTCATTGCTGAGTGATATTGCTTTGTAAGTAAATACCACAACTTCTTTATCCATTTTTCACTTTCTGCGATGTTGAACTTGTACTGTAAACGAGGTTCTTGTAAACAGAGGCGTCCCAAACTTTGGGGTGGCTGTGTCTTTTTGATTTTAATTTCCCTAAGCTATAGGACCATAAGTGGAAGTGCCCTAGGCTCTGTTGCTTTGTTTTTTAGATGTTTCAGGAAACACCATACACTTCTCCCGAGTGTCTGCTGGCAATTTTCATCCCGCCCATCAGCATAACAAGGCTCCCAGTTCTCCATGGCCTGTCCTGCCTTTCTGGATTTTACACTTTTTTCAGATGGCCCTTTTGACCGGGGGGAAGTGAGACTTCATTGTAGTGCAGATTTCCTTTGCAAGCTTGCTTGGTTGGCCAAAAAGGGCGTATGCGTTTTTTCCTGAATATATTCAGGAAAAAACGCATACGCCCTTTTTGGCCAAGTGCATCATTGTGGACGTTCTGCCTCTTTTCCTATGCTTTCAATGCAATTCCAGTCTACCTCCTGAAATCGGTTTCCTGCAATTCTGCCCCGCTTTCAAGTCCTCTTGGCAGCCTTACTTCAGTATATTTTTGGACGATAGCTGTCATTTATAACTCTGCAGGTTTGTGAATTACAGTGCCCCTGAGCTCCTTTCTTCAACTTGCTTTCTTGTGACCTGGCCGCAACAACGCAGGATGGCTTCAGGCCCTAATCTGGTTCCGGCACGGCACGCTGAGCCTTTGGTTAATTCCTCTTCCTGGTGGGAAATGAGAGTTAAATTTGCCCGTCCAGACACCTCCAGCTAGTCTCTCATTGGTTCTCGCTATTCCTGTTCATCTTCCGCAGAAATTGCAAACTGGGCCAAACAGGAGGTTAAAGGGACTGACTCTCCAAGTCGGGAGGGTGTTAGTAAAGCGTCTGGAATGTTGCACCCGAGTACCAGGGTACGAAAACTGAGACATATTTGAACACGTTTCCCGATCACATGGTTGATCATACTCTAGGTTCCACATGCATGTTTTAGCTGAAGGAAGAATACCTTAAACCTGGGTAGTTGAAACCCGTGGAATGGGTACCATGCAATATGACTTCAGAGGGTCTTCACTTGCTCACCGAACCTCTCCAATCCTATCACTGCTGCGTTTATGCCCCTGTACACATGCTTGATTCTCTTTCGGAGACATAGTAATCCATAGGTTTTAAGATACTTACTAGTCAGGTACATTCTTAGGCGTTTAATATGCGGTGTTGAGTCCATTTCGTTGAGCAAGGAGTAGCTCTTGTCTATTCCATATTTGGCTTAAGGAACTTTATCTGTGCTCATTTCAATCTCTGGTTTTATGCAGCACCCCAACTCACCTTTCCCCTTAAGCAAGCATAAGTTGGTTTTCTAAATTTGAGACCCTGTTCTGTTCTGTAATTCAGTTCCTGTGTAGCCAAGTTTACATTCCGTGTATTACTGATATCTTATGATGTTTCTTTTTCTGTGTGACTTATTTCAGTTAGAATCATCATACCTGAATCCACTCATTGTGCTGCTAAGGGCCTGATGACATAGATTTCATTGCTGAGTGATATTGCTTTGTAAGTAAATACCACAACTTCTTTATCCATTTTTCACTTTCTGCGATGTTGAACTTGTACTGTAAACGAGGTTCTTGTAAACAGAGGCGTCCCAAACTTTGGGGTGGCTGTGTCTTTTTGATTTTAATTTCCCTAAGCTATAGGACCATAAGTGGAAGTGCCCTAGGCTCTGTTGCTTTGTTTTTTAGATGTTTCAGGAAACACCATACACTTCTCCCGAGTGTCTGCTGGCAATTTTCATCCCGCCCATCAGCATAACAAGGCTCCCAGTTCTCCATGGCCTGTCCTGCCTTTCTGGATTTTACACTTTTTTCAGATGGCCCTTTTGACCGGGGGAAGTGAGACTTCATTGTAGTGCAGATTTCCTTTGCAAGCTTGCTTGGTTGGCCAAAAAGGGCGTATGCGTTTTTTCCTGAATATATTCAGGAAAAAACGCATACGCCCTTTTTGGCCAAGTGCATCATTGTGGACGTTCTGCCTCTTTTCCTATGCTTTCAATGCAATTCCAGTCTACCTCCTGAAATCGGTTTCCTGCAATTCTGCCCCGCTTTCAAGTCCTCTTGGCAGCCTTACTTCAGTATATTTTTGGACGATAGCTGTCATTTATAACTCTGCAGGTTTGTGAATTACAGTGCCCCTGAGCTCCTTTCTTCAACTTGCTTTCTTGTGACCTGGCCGCAACAACGCAGGATGGCTTCAGGCCCTAATCTGGTTCCGGCACGGCACGCTGAGCCTTTGGTTAATTCCTCTTCCTGGTGGGAAATGAGAGTTAAATTTGCCCGTCCAGACACCTCCAGCTAGTCTCTCATTGGTTCTCGCTATTCCTGTTCATCTTCCGCAGAAATTGCAAACTGGGCCAAACAGGAGTTTAAAGGGACTGACTCTCCAAGTCGGGAGGGTGTTAGTAAAGCGTCTGGAATGTTGCACCCGAGTACCAGGTTATGAGAACTGAGACATATTTGAACACGTTTCCCGATCACATGGTTGATCATACTCTAGGTTCCACATGCATGTTTTAGCTGAAGGAAGAATACCTTAAACCTGGGTAGTTGAAACCCGTGGAATGGGTACCATGCAATATGACTTCAAAGGGTCTTTGTTTGCTCACCGAACCTCTCCAATCCTATCACTGCTGCATTTATGCCCCTGGACACACGCTTGATTCTCTTTTGGAGATATAGCAATCCATAGGTTTTAAGATACTTACTAGTCAGGTACATTCTTAGGCGCTTAATATGGGGTGTTGAGTCCATTTCGTTGAGCAAGGAGTAGCTCTTGTCTATTCCATATTTGGCTTAAGGAACTTTATCTGTGCTCATTTCAATCTCTGGTTTTATGCAGCACCCCAACTCACCTTTACCCTTAAGCAAGCATAAGTTGGTTTTCTAAATTTGAGACCGTGTTCTGTTCTGTAATTCAGTTCCTGTGTAGCCAAGTTTACATTCCGTGTATTACTGATATCTTATGATGTTTCTTTTTCTGTGTGACTTATTTCAGTTAGAATCATCATACCTGAATCCACTCATTGTGCTGCTAAGGGCCTGATGACATAGATTTCATTGCTGAGTGATATTGCTTTGTAAGTAAATACCACAACTTCTTTATCCATTTTTCACTTTCTGCGATGTTGAACTTGTACGGTAAACGAGGTTCTTGTAAACAGAGGCGTCCCAAACTTTGGGGTGGCTGTGTCTTTTTGATTTTAATTTCCCTAAGCTATAGGACCATAAGTGGAAGTGCCCTAGGCTCTGTTGCTTTGTTTTTTAGATGTTTCAGGAAACACCATACACTTCTCCCGAGTGTCTGTTGGCAATTTACATCCCGCCCATCAGCATAACAAGGCTCCCAGTTCTCCATGGGCTGTCCCGCCTTTCTGGATTTTACACTTTTTTCAGATGGCCCTTTTGACCGGGGGGAAGTGAGACTTCATTGTAGTGCAGATTTCCTTTGCAAGCTTGCTTGGTTGGCCAAAAAGGGCGTATGCGTTTTTTCCTAAATATATTCAGGAAAAAACGCATACGCCCTTTTTGGCCAAGTGCATCATTGTGGACGTTCTGCCTCTTTTCCTATGCTTTCAATGCAATTCCAGTCTACCTCCTGAAATCGGTTTCCTGCAATTCTGCCCCGCTTTCAAGTCCTCTTGGCAGCCTTACTTCAGTATATTTTTGGACGATAGCTGTCATTTATAACTCTGCAGGTTTGTGAATTACAGTGCCCCTGAGCTCCTTTCTTCAACTCGCTTTCTTTTGAGCTGGCCGCAACACCGCAGGATTGCTTCAGGCCCTAATCTTGTTACGGCACGGCACGCTGAGCCTTTGGTTAATTCCTCTTCCTGGTGGGAAATGAGAGTTAAATTTGCCCGTCCAGACACCTCCAGCTAGTCTCTCATTGGTTCTCGCTATTCCTGTTCATCTTCCGCAGAAATTGCAAACTGGGCCAAACAGGAGGTTAAAGGGACTGACTCTCCAAGTCGGGAGAGTGTTAGTAAAGCGTCTGGAATGTTGCACCCGAGTACCAGGGTACGAAAACTGAGACATATTTGAACACGTCTCCCGATCACATGGTTGATCATACTCTAGGTTCCACATGCATGTTTTAGCTGAAGGAAGAATCCCTGAAACCTGGAGAGTTGAGACCCGTGGAATGGGTACCATGCAATATGACTTCAAAGGGTCTTTGTTTGCTCACCGAACCTCTCCAATCCTATCACTGCTGCATTTATGCCCCTGGACACACGCTTGATTCTCTTTTGGAGATATAGCAATCCATAGGTTTTAAGATACTTACTAGTCAGGTACATTCTTAGGCGCTTAATATGGGGTGTTGAGTCCATTTCGTTGAGCAAGGAGTAGCTCTTGTCTATTCCATATTTGGCTTAAGGAACTTTATCTGTGCTCATTTCAATCTCTGGTTTTATGCAGCACCCCAACTCACCTTTACCCTTAAGCAAGCATAAGTTGGTTTTCTAAATATGAGACCCTGTTCTGTTCTGTAATTCAGTTCCTGTGTAGCCAAGTTTACATTCCGTGTATTACTGATATCTTATGATGTTTCTTTTTCTGTGTGACTTATTTCAGTTAGAATCGTCATACCTGAATCCACTCATTGTGCTGCTAAGGGCCTGATGACATAGATTTCATTGCTGAGTGATATTGCTTTGTAAGTAAATACCACAAATTCTTTATCCATTTTTCACTTTCTGCGATGTTGAACTTGTACTGTAAACGAGGTTCTTGTAAACAGAGGCGTTCCAAACTTTGGGGTGGCTGTGTCTTTTTGATTTTAATTTCCCTAAGCTATAGGACCATAAGTGGAAGTGCCCTAGGCTCTGTTGCTTTGTTTTTTAGATGTTTCAGGAAACACCATACACTTCTCCCGAGTGTCTGTTGGCTATTTACATCCCGCCCGTCAGCATAACAAGGCTCCCAGTTCTCCATGGCCTGTCCTGCCTTTCTGGATTTTACACTTTTTTCAGATGGCCCTTTTGACCGGGGGGAAGTGAGACTTCATTGTAGTGCAGATTTCCTTTGCAAGCTTGCTTGGTTGGCCAAAAAGGGCGTATGCGTTTTTCCCAGAATATATTCAGGAAAAAACACATACGCCCTTTTTGGCCAAGTGCATCATTGTGGACGTTCTGCCTCTTTTCCTATGCTTTCAATGCAATTCCAGTCTACCTCCTGAAATCGGTTTCCTGCAATTCTGCCCCGCTTTCAAGTCCTCTTGGCAGCCTTACTTCAGTATATTTTTGGACGATAGCTGTCATTTATAACTCTGCAGTTTTGTGAATTACAGTGCCCCTGAGCTCCTTTCTTCAACTCGCTTTCTTTTGAGCTGGCCGCAACACCGCAGGATGTCTTCAGGCCCTAATCTGGTTCCGGCAGGGCACGCTGAGCCTTTGGTTAATTCCTCTTCCTGGTGGGAAATGAGAGTTAAATTTGCCCGTCCAGACACCTCCAGCTAGTCTCTCATTGGTTCTCGCTATTCCTGTTCATCTTCCGCAGAAATTGCAAACTGGGCCAAACAGGAGGTTAAAGGGACTGACTCTCCAAGTCGGGAGGGTGTTAGTAAAGCATCTGGAATGTTGCACCCGAGTACCAGGGTATGAAAACTGAGACATATTTGAACACGTTTCCCGATCACATGGTTGATCATACTCTAGGTTCCACATGCATGTTTTAGCTGAAGGAAGAATACCTTAAACCTGGAGAGTTGAGACCCGTGGAATGGGTACCATGCAATATGACTTCAGAGTGTCTTCATTTGCTCACCGAACCTCTCCAATCCTATCACTGCTGCGTTTATGCCCCTGTACACATGCTTGATTCTCTTTCGGAGACATAGTAATCCATAGGTTTTAAGATACTTACTAGTCAGGTACATTCTTAGGCATTTAATATGCGGTGTTGAGTCCATTTCGTTGAGCAAGGAGTAGCTCTTGTCTATTCCATATTTGGCTTAAGGAACTTTATCTGTGCTCATTTCAATCTCTGGTTTTATGCAGCACCCCAACTCACCTTTCCCCTTAAGCAAGCATAAGTTGGTTTTCTAAATTTGAGACCCTGTTCTGTTCTGTAATTCAGTTCCTGTGTAGCCAAGTTTACATTCCGTGTATTACTGATATCTTATGATGTTTCTTTTTCTGTGTGACTTATTTCAGTTAGAATCATCATACCTGAATCCACTCATTGTGCTGCTAAGGGCCTGATGACATAGATTTCATTGCTGAGTGATATTGCTTTGTAAGTAAATACCACAACTTCTTTATCCATTTTTCACTTTCTGCGATGTTGAACTTGTACTGTAAACGAGGTTCTTGTAAACAGAGGCGTCCCAATGTTTGGGGTGGCTGTGTCTTTTTGATTTTAATTTCCCTAAGCTATAGGACCATAAGTGGAAGTGCCCTAGGCTCTGTTGCTTTGTTTTTTAGATGTTTCAGGAAACACCATACACTTCTCCCGAGTGTCTGCTGGCAATTTTCATCCCGCCCATCAGCATAACAAGGCTCCCAGTTCTCCATGGGCTGTCCCGCCTTTCTGGATTTTACACTTTTTTCAGATGGCCCTTTTGACCGGGGGGAAGTGAGACTTCATTGTAGTGCAGATTTCCTTTGCAAGCTTGCTTGGTTGGCCAAAAAGGGCGTATGCGTTTTTTCCTGAATATATTCAGGAAAAAACGCATACGCACTTTTTGGCCAAGTGCATCATTGTGGACGTTCTGCCTCTTTTCCTATGCTTTCAATGCAATTCCAGTTTACCTCCTGAAATCGGTTTCCTGCAATTCTGCCCCGCTTTCAAGTCCTCTTGGCAGCCTTACTTCAGTATATTTTTGGACGATAGCTGTCATTTATAACTCTGCAGGTTTGTGAATTACAGTGCCCCTGAGCTCCTTTCTTCAACTCGCTTTCTTGTGACCTGGCCGCAACACCGCAGGATGGCTTCAGGCCCTAATCTGGTTCCGGCACGGCACGCTGAGCCTTTGGTTAATTCCTCTTCCTGGTGGGAAATGAGAGTTAAATTTGCCCGTCCAGACACCTCCAGCTAGTCTCTCATTGGTTCTCGTTATTCCTGTTCATCTTCCGCAGAAATTGCAAACTGGGCCAAACAGGAGGTTAAAGGGACTGACTCTCCAAGTCGGGAGAGTGTTAGTAAAGCGTCTGGAATGTTGCACCCGAGTACCAGGGTACGAAAACTGAGACATATTTGAACACGTCTCCCGATCACATGGTTGATCATACTCTAGGTTCCACATGCATGTTTTAGCTGAAGGAAGAATCCCTGAAACCTGGAGAGTTGAGACCCGTGGAATGGGTACCATGCAATATGACTTCAAAGGGTCTTTGTTTGCTCACCGAACCTCTCCAATCCTATCACTGCTGCATTTATGCCCCTGGACACACGCTTGATTCTCTTTTGGAGATATAGCAATCCATAGGTTTTAAGATACTTACTAGTCAGGTACATTCTTAGGCGCTTAATATGGGGTGTTGAGTCCATTTCGTTGAGCAAGGAGTAGCTCTTGTCTATTCCATATTTGGCTTAAGGAACTTTATCTGTGCTCATTTCAATCTCTGGTTTTATGCAGCACCCCAACTCACCTTTACCCTTAAGCAAGCATAAGTTGGTTTTCTAAATATGAGACCCTGTTCTGTTCTGTAATTCAGTTCCTGTGTAGCCAAGTTTACATTCCGTGTATTACTGATATCTTATGATGTTTCTTTTTCTGTGTGACTTATTTCAGTTAGAATCGTCATACCTGAATCCACTCATTGTGCTGCTAAGGGCCTGATGACATAGATTTCATTGCTGAGTGATATTGCTTTGTAAGTAAATACCACAAATTCTTTATCCATTTTTCACTTTCTGCGATGTTGAACTTGTACTGTAAACGAGGTTCTTGTAAACAGAGGCGTTCCAAACTTTGGGGTGGCTGTGTCTTTTTGATTTTAATTTCCCTAAGCTATAGGACCATAAGTGGAAGTGCCCTAGGCTCTGTTGCTTTGTTTTTTAGATGTTTCAGGAAACACCATACACTTCTCCCGAGTGTCTGTTGGCTATTTACATCCCGCCCATCAGCATAACAAGGCTCCCAGTTCTCCATGGCCTGTCCTGCCTTTCTGGATTTTACACTTTTTTCAGATGGCCCTTTTGACCGGGGGGAAGTGAGACTTCATTGTAGTGCAGATTTCCTTTGCAAGCTTGCTTGGTTGGCCAAAAAGGGCGTATGCGTTTTTCCCAGAATATATTCAGGAAAAAACACATACGCCCTTCTTGGCCAAGTGCATCATTGTGGACGTTCTGCCTCTTTTCCTATGCTTTCAATGCAATTCCAGTCTACCTCCTGAAATCGGTTTCCTGCAATTCTGCCCCGCTTTCAAGTCCTCTTGGCAGCCTTACTTCAGTATATTTTTGGACGATAGCTGTCATTTATAACTCTGCGGTTTTGTGAATTACAGTGCCCCTGAGCTCCTTTCTTCAACTCGCTTTCTTTTGAGCTGGCCGCAACACCGCAGGATGTCTTCAGGCCCTAATCTGGTTCCGGCAGGGCACGCTGAGCCTTTGGTTAATTCCTCTTCCTGGTGGGAAATGAGAGTTAAATTTGCCCGTCCAGACACCTCCAGCTAGTCTCTCATTGGTTCTCGCTATTCCTGTTCATCTTCCGCAGAAATTGCAAACTGGGCCAAACAGGAGGTTAAAGGGACTGACTCTCCAAGTCGGGAGGGTGTTAGTAAAGCGTCTGGAATGTTGCACCCGAGTACCAGGGTACGAAAACTGAGACATATTTGAACACGTTTCCCGATCACATGGTTGATCATACTCTAGGTTCCACATGCATGTTTTAGCTGAAGGAAGAATCCCTGAAACCTGGAGAGTTGAGACCCGTGGAATGGGTACCAGGCAATATGACTTCAAAGGGTCTTTGTTTGCTCACCGAACCTCTCCAATCCTATCACTGCTGCATTTATGCCCCTGGACACACGCTTGATTCTCTTTTGGAGATATAGCAATCCATAGGTTTTAAGATACTTCCTAGTCAGGTACATTCTTAGGCATTTAATATGCGGTGTTGAGTCCATTTCGTTGAGCAAGGAGTAGCTCTTGTCTATTCCATATTTGGCTTAAGGAACTTTATCTGTGCTCATTTCAATCTCTGGTTTTATGCAACACCCCAACTCACCTTTCCCCTTAAGCAAGCATAAGTTGGTTTTCTAAATTTGAGACCCTGTTCTGTTCTGTAATTCAGTTCCTGTGTAGCCAAGTTTACATTCCGTGTATTACTGATATCTTATGATGTTTCTTTTTCTGTGTGACTTATTTCAGTTAGAATCATCATACCTGAATCCACTCATTGTGCTGCTAAGGACCTGATGACATAGATTTCATTGCTGAGTGATATTGCTTTGTAAGTAAATACCACAACTTCTTTATCCATTTTTCACTTTCTGCGATGTTGAACTTGTACTGTAAACGAGGTTCTTGTAAACAGAGGCGTCCCAAACTTTGGGGTGGCTGTGTCTTTTTGATTTTAATTTCCCTAAGCTATAGGACCATAAGTGGAAGTGCCCTAGGCTCTGTTGCTTTGTTTTTTAGATGTTTCAGGAAACACCATACACTTCTCCCGAGTGTCTGCTGGCAATTTTCATCCCGCCCATCAGCATAACAAGGCTCCCAGTTCTCCATGGCCTGTCCTGCCTTTCTGGATTTTACACTTTTTTCAGATGGCCCTTTTGACCGGGGGGAAGTGAGACTTCATTGTAGTGCAGATTTCCTTTGCAAGCTTGCTTGTTTGGCCAAAAAGGGCGTATGCGTTTTTTCCTGAATATATTCAGGAAAAAACGCATACGCCCTTTTTGGCCAAGTGCATCATTGTGGACGTTCTGCCTCTTTTCCTATGCTTTCAATGCAATTCCAGTCTACCTCCTGAAATCGGTTTCCTGCAATTCTGCCCCGCTTTCAAGTCCTCTTGGCAGCCTTACTTCAGTATATTTTTGGACGATAGCTGTCATTTATAAGTCTGCAGGTTTGTGAATTACAGTGCCCCTGAGCTCCTTTCTTCAACTCGCTTTCTTTTGAGCTGGCCGCAACACCGCAGGATGGCTTCAGGCCCTAATCTGGTTCCGGCAGGGCACGCTGAGCCTTTGGTTAATTCCTCTTCCTGGTGGGAAATGAGAGTTAAATTTGCCCGTCCAGACACCTCCAGCTAGTCTCTCATTGGTTCTCGCTATTCCTGTTCATCTTCCGCAGAAATTGCAAACTGGGCCAAACAGGAGGTTAAAGGGACTGACTCTCCAAGTCGGGAGGGTGTTAGTAAAGCGTCTGGAATGTTGCACCCGAGTACCAGGGTACGAAAACAGAGACATATTTGAACACGTCTCCCGATCACATGGTTGATCATACTCTAGGTTCCACATGCATGTTTTAGCTGAAGGAAGAATCCCTGAAACCTGGGTAGTTGAAACCCGTGGAATGGGTACCATGCAATATGACTTCAAAGGGTCTTCATTTGCTCACCGAACCTCTCCAATCCTATCACTGCTGCGTTTATGCCCCTGTACACATGCTTGATTCTCTTTCGGAGACATAGCAATCCATAGGTTTTAAGATACTTACTAGTCAGGTACATTCTTAGGCGTTTAATATGCGGTGTTGAGTCCATTTCGTTGAGCAAGGAGTAGCTCTTGTCTATTCCATATTTGGCTTAAGGAACTTTATCTGTGCTCATTTCAATCTCTGGTTTTATGCAGCACCCCAACTCACCTTTACCCTTAAGCAAGCATAAGTTGGTTTTCTAAATTTGAGACCCTGTTCTGTTCTGTAATTCAGTTGCTGTGTAGCCAAGTTTACATTCCGTGTATTACTGATATCTTATGATGTTTCTTTTTCTGTGTGACTTATTTCAGTTAGAATCATCATACCTGAATCCACTCATTGTGCTGCTAAGGGCCTGATGACATAGATTTCATTGCTGCGTGATATTGCTTTGTAAGTAAATACCACAACTTCTTTATCCATTTTTCACTTTCTGTGATATTGAACTTGTACGGTAAACGAGGTTCTTGTAAACAGAGGCGTCCCAAACTTTGGGGTGGCTGTGTCTTTTTGATTTTAATTTCCCTAAGCTATAGGACCATAAGTGGAAGTGCCCTAGGCTCTGTTGCTTTGTTTTTTAGATGTTTCAGGAAACACCATACACTTCTCCCGAGTGTCTGTTGGCAATTTACATCCCGCCCGTCAGCATAACAAGGCTCCCAGTTCTCCATGGCCTGTCCCGCCTTTCTGGATTTTACACTTTTTTCAGATGGCCCTTTTGACCGGGGGGAAGTGAGACTTAATTGTAGTGCAGATTTCCTTTGCAAGCTTGCTTGGTTGGCCAAAAAGGGCGTATGCGTTTTTTCCTGAATATATTCAGGAAAAAACGCATACGCCCTTTTTGGCCAAGTGCATCATTGTGGACGTTCTGCCTCTTTTCCTATGCTTTCAATGCAATTCCAGTCTACCTCCTGAAATCGGTTTCCTGCAATTCTGCCCCGCTTTCAAGTCCTCTTGGTAGCCTTACTTCAGTATATTTTTGGACGATAGCTGTCATTTATAACTCTGCAGGTTTGTGAATTACAGTGCCCCTGAGCTCCTTTCTTCAACTCGCTTTCTTGTGAGCTGGCCGCAACACCGCAGGATGGCTTCAGGCCCTAATCTGGTTCCGGCACGGCACGCTGAGCCTTTGGTTAATTCCTCTTCCTGGTGGGAAATGAGAGTTAAATTTGCCCGTCCAGACACCTCCAGCTAGTCTCTCATTGGTTCTCGCTATTCCTGTTCATCTTCCGCAGAAATTGCAAACTGGGCCAAACAGGAGGTTAAAGGGACTGACTCTCCAAGTCGGGAGGGTGTTAGTAAAGCGTCTGGAATGTTGCACCCGAGTACCAGGGTACGAGAACTGAGACATATTTGAACACGTTTCCCGATCACATGGTTGATCATACTCTAGGTTCCACATGCATGTTTTAGCTGAAGGAAGAATCCCTGAAACCTGGAGAGTTGAGACCCGTGGAATGGGTACCATGCAATATGACTTCAAAGGGTCTTTGTTTGCTCACCGAACATCTCCAATCCTATCACTGCTGCATTTATGCCCCTGGACACACGCTTGATTCTCTTTTGGAGATATAGCAATCCATAGGTTTTAAGATACTTACTAGTCAGGTACATTCTTAGGCGCTTAATATGGGGTGTTGAGTCCATTTCGTTGAGCAAGGAGTAGCTCTTGTCTATTCCATATTTGGCTTAAGGAACTTTATCTGTGCTCATTTCAATCTCTGGTTTTATGCAGCACCCCAACTCACCTTTCCCCTTAAGCAAGCATAAGTTGGTTTTCTAAATTTGAGACCCTGTTCTGTTCTGTAATTCAGTTCCTGTGTAGCCAAGTTTACATTCCGTGTATTACTGATATCTTATGATGTTTCTTTTTCTGTGTGACTTATTTCAGTTAGAATCATCATACCTGAATCCACTCATTGTGCTGCTAAGGGCCTGATGACATAGATTTCATTGCTGAGTGATATTGCTTTGTAAGTAAATACCACAACTTCTTTATCCATTTTTCACTTTCTGCGATGTTGAACTTGTACTGTAAACGAGGTTCTTGTAAACAGAGGTGTTCCAAACTTTGGGGTGGCTGTGTCTTTTTGATTTTAATTTCCCTAAGCTATAGGACCATAAGTGGAAGTGCCCTAGTCTCTGTTGCTTTGTTTTTTAGATGTTTCAGGAAACACCATACACTTCTCCCGAGTGTCTGTTGGCAATTTACATCCCGCCCGTCAGCATAACAAGGCTCCCAGTTCTCCATGGCCTGTCCCGCCTTTCTTGATTTTACACTTTTTTCAGATGGCCCTTTTGACCGGGGGGAAGTGAGACTTCATTGTAGTGCAGATTTCCTTTGCAAGCTTGCTTGGTTGGCCAAAAAGGGCGTATGCGTTTTTCCCAGAATATATTCAGGAAAAAACACATACGCCCTTTTTGGCCAAGTGCATCATTGTGGACGTTCTGCCTATTTTCCTATGCTTTCAATGCAATTCCAGTCTACCTCCTGAAATCGGTTTCCTGCAATTCTGCCCCGCTTTCAAGTCCTCTTGGCAGCCTTACTTCAGTATATTTTTGGACGATAGCTGTCATTTATAACTCTGCAGTTTTGTGAATTACAGTGCCCCTGAGCTCCTTTCTTCAACTCACTTTCTTTTGAGCTGGCCGCAACACCGCAGGATGGCTTCAGGCCCTAATCTGGTTCCGGCACGGCACGCTGAGCCTTTGGTTAATTCCTCTTCCTGGTGGGAAATGAGAGTTAAATTTGCCCGTCCAGACACCTCCAGCTAGTCTCTCATTGGTTCTCGCTATTCCTGTTCATCTTCCGCAGAAATTGCAAACTGGGCCAAACAGGAGGTTAAAGGGACTGACTCTCCAAGTCGGGAGGGTGTTAGTAAAGCGTCTGGAATGTTGCACCTGAGTACCAGGGTACAAAAACAGAGACATATTTGAACACGTCTCCCGATCACATGGTTGATCATACTCTAGGTTCCACATGCATGTTTTAGCTGAAGGAAGAATACCTTAAACCTGGGTAGTTGAAACCCGTGGAATGGGTACCATGCAATATGACTTCAAAGGGTCTTCATTTGCTCACCGAACCTCTCCAATCCTATCACTGCTGCGTTTATGCCCCTGTACACATGCTTGATTCTCTTTCGGAGACATAGCAATCCATAGGTTTTAAGATACTTACTAGTCAGGTACATTCTTAGGCGTTTAATATGCGGTGTTGAGTCCATTTCGTTGAGCAAGGAGTAGCTCTTGTCTATTCCATATTTGGCTTAAGGAACTTTATCTGTGCTCATTTCAATCTCTGGTTTTATGCAGCACCCCAACTCACCTTTCCCCTTAAGCAAGCATAAGTTGGTTTTCTAAATTTGAGACCCTGTTCTGTTCTGTAATTCAGTTCCTGTGTAGCCAAGTTTACATTCCGTGTATTACTGATATCTTATGATGTTTCTTTTTCTGTGTGACTTATTTCAGTTAGAATCATCATACCTGAATCCACTCATTGTGCTGCTAAGGGCCTGATGACATAGATTTCATTGCTGAGTGATATTGCTTTGTAAGTAAATACCACAAATTCTTTATCCATTTTTCACTTTCTGCGATGTTGAACTTGTACTGTAAACGAGGTTCTTGTAAACAGAGGCGTCCCAAACTTTGGGGTGGCTGTGTCTTTTTGATTTTAATTTCCCTAAGCTATAGGACCATAAGTGGAAGTGCCCTAGGCTCTGTTGCTTTGTTTTTTAGATGTTTCAGGAAACACCATACACTTCTCCCGAGTGTCTGTTGGCAATTTACATCCCGCCCATCAGCATAACAAGGCTCCCAGTTCTCCATGGCCTGTCCCGCCTTTCTGGATTTTACACTTTTTTCAGATGGCCCTTTTGACCGGGGGGAAGTGAGACTTCATTGTAGTGCAGATTTCCTTTGCAAGCTTGCTTGGTTGGCCAAAAAGGGCGTATGCGTTTTTTCCTGAATATATTCAGGAAAAAACGCATACGCCCTTTTTGGCCAAGTGCATCATTGTGGACGTTCTGCCTCTTTTCCTATGCTTTCAATGCAATTCCAGTCTACCTCCTGAAATCGGTTTCCTGCAATTCTGCCCCGCTTTCAAGTCCTCTTGGCAGCCTTACTTCAGTATATTTTTGGACGATAGCTGTCATTTATAACTCTGCAGGTTTGTGAATTACAGTGCCCCTGAGCTCCTTTCTTCAACTCGCTTTCTTGTGACCTGGCCGCAACACCGCAGGATGGCTTCAGGCCCTAATCTGGTTCCGGCACGGCACGCTGAGCCTTTGGTTAATTCCTCTTCCTGGTGGGAAATGAGAGTTAAATTTGCCCGTCCAGACACCTCCAGCTAGTCTCTCATTGGTTCTCGCTATTCCTGTTCATCTTCCGCAGAAATTGCAAACTGGGCCAAACAGGAGGTTAAAGGGACTGACTCTCCAAGTCGGGAGGGTGTTAGTAAAGCGTCTGGAATGTTGCACCCGAGTACCAGGGTACGAAAACTGAGACATATTTGAACACGTTTCCCGATCACATGGTTGATCATACTCTAGGTTCCACATGCATGTTTTAGCTGAAGGAAGAATCCGTGAAACCTGGAGAGTTGAAACCCGTGGAATGGGTACCATGCAATATGACTTCAAAGGGTCTTTGTTTGCTCACCGAACCTCTCCAATCCTATCACTGCTGCATTTATGCCCCTGGACACACGCTTGATTCTCTTTTGGAGATATAGCAATCCATAGGTTTTAAGATACTTACTAGTCAGGTACATTCTTAGGCGCTTAATATGGGGTGTTGAGTCCATTTCGTTGAGCAAGAAGTAGCTCTTGTCTATTCCATATTTGGCTTAAGGAACTTTATCTGTGCTCATTTCAATCTCTGGTTTTATGCAGCACCCCAACTCACCTTTACCCTTAAGCAAGCATAAGTTGGTTTTCTAAATATGAGACCCTGTTCTGTTCTGTAATTCAGTTCCTGTGTAGCCAAGTTTACATTCCGTGTATTACTGATATCTTATGATGTTTCTTTTTCTGTGTGACTTATTTCAGTTAGAATCGTCATACCTGAATCCACTCATTGTGCTGCTAAGGGCCTGATGACATAGATTTCATTGCTGAGTGATATTGCTTTGTAAGTAAATACCACAAATTCTTTATCCATTTTTCACTTTCTGCGATGTTGAACTTGTACTGTAAACGAGGTTCTTGTAAACAGAGGCGTCCCAAACTTTGGGGTGGCTGTGTCTTTTTGATTTTAATTTCCCTAAGCTATAGGACCATAAGTGGAAGTGCCCTAGGCTCTGTTGCTTTGTTTTTTAGATGTTTCAGGAAACACCATACACTTCTCCCGAGTGTCTGTTGGCAATTTACATCCCGCCCATCAGCATAACAAGGCTCCCAGTTCTCCATGGCCTGTCCTGCCTTTCTGGATTTTACACTTTTTTCAGATGGCCCTTTTGACCGGGGGGAAGTGAGACTTCATTGTAGTGCAGATTTCCTTTGCAAGCTTGCTTGGTTGGCCAAAAAGGGCGTATGCGTTTTTTCCTGAATATATTCAGGAAAAAACGCATACGCCCTTTTTGGCCAAGTGCATCATTGTGGACGTTCTGCCTCTTTTCCTATGCTTTCAATGCAATTCCAGTCTACCTCCTGAAATCGGTTTCCTGCAATTCTGCCCCGCTTTCAAGTCCTCTTGGCAGCCTTACTTCAGTATATTTTTGGACGATAGCTGTCATTTATAACTCTGCAGGTTTGTGAATTACAGTGCCCCTGAGCTCCTTTCTTCAACTCGCTTTCTTGTGACCTGGCCGCAACAACGCAGGATGGCTTCAGGCCCTAATCTGGTTCCGGCACGGCACGCTGAGCCTTTGGTTAATTCCTCTTCCTGGTGGGAAATGAGAGTTAAATTTGCCCGTCCAGACACCTCCAGCTAGTCTCTCATTGGTTCTCGCTATTCCTGTTCATCTTCCGCAGAAATTGCAAACTGGGCCAAACAGGAGGTTAAAGGGACTGACTCTCCAAGTCGGGAGGGTGTTAGTAAAGCGTCTGGAATGTTGCACCCGAGTACCAGGGTACGAAAACTGAGACATATTTGAACATGTCTCCCGTTCACATGTTGGATCATACTCTGGGTTCCACATGCATGTTTTAGCTGAAGGAAGAATACCTTAAACCTGGGTAGTTGAAACCCGTGGAATGGGTACCATGCAATATGACTTCAAAGGGTCTTCATTTGCTCACCGAACCTCTCCAATCCTATCACTGCTGCGTTTATGCCCCTGTACACATGCTTGATTCTCTTTCGGAGACATAGCAATCCATAGGTTTTAAGATACTTACTAGTCAGGTACATTCTTAGGTTCTTAATATGGGGTGTTGAGTCCATTTCGTTGAGCAAGGAGTAGCTCTTGTCTATTCCATATTTGGCTTAAGGAACTTTATCTGTGCTCATTTCAATCTCTGGTTTTATGCAGCACCCCAACTCACCTTTACCCTTAAGCAAGCATAAGTTGGTTTTCTAAATTTGAGACCCTGTTCTGTTCTGTAATTCAGTTCCTGTGTAGCCAAGTTTACATTCCGTGTATTACTGATATCTTATGATGTTTCTTTTTCTGTGTGACTTATTTCAGTTAGAATCATCATACCTGAATCCACTCATTGTGCTGCTAAGGGCCTGATGACATAGATTTCATTGCTGAGTGATATTGCTTTGTAAGTAAATACCACAACTTCTTTATCCATTTTTCACTTTCTGCGATGTTGAACTTGTACTGTAAACGAGGTTCTTGTAAACAGAGGCGTTCCAAACTTTGGGGTGGCTGTGTCTTTTTGATTTTAATTTCCCTAAGCTATAGGACCATAAGTGGAAGTGCCCTAGGCTCTGTTGCTTTGTTTTTAGATGTTTCAGGAAACACCATACACTTCTCCCGAGTGGCTGTTGGCAATTTACATCCCGCCCATCAGCATAACAAGGCTCCCAGTTCTCCATGGCCTGTCCTGCCTTTCTGGATTTTACACTCTTTTCAGATGGCCCTTTTGCCCGGGGGGAAGTGAGACTTCATTGTAGTGCAGATTTCCTTTGCAAGCTTGCTTGGTTGGCCAAAAAGGGCGTATGCGTTTTTTCCTGAATATATTCAGGAAAAAACGCATACGCCCTTTTTGGCCAAGTGCATCATTGTGGACGTTCTGCCTCTTTTCCTATGCTTTCAATGCAATTCCAGTCTACCTCCTGAAATCGGTTTCCTGCAATTCTGCCCCGCTTTCAAGTCCTCTTGGCAGCCTTACTTCAGTATATTTTTGGACGATAGCTGTCATTTATAACTCTGCAGGTTTGTGAATTACAGTGCCCCTGAGCTCCTTTCTTCAACTCGCTTTCTTTTGAGCTGGCCGCAACACCGCAGGATGGCTTCAGGCCCTAATCTGGTTCCGGCACGGCATGCTGAACCTTTGGTTATTTCCTCTTCCTGGTGGGAAATGAGAGTTAAATTTGCCCGTCCAGACACCTCCAGCTAGTCTCTCATTGGTTCTCCCTATTTATGTTCATCTTCCGCAGAAATTGGAAAATGGGCCAAACAGGAGGTTAAAGGCGCTGACTCTCCAAGTGGGGAGAGTGTTAGTAAAGCGTCTGGAATGTTGCACCCGAGTACCAGGAGAGGAAAACTGAGACATATCTGAACATGTCTCCCGTTCACATGGTGGATCATACTCTGGGTTCCACATGCATGTTTTAGCTGAAGGAAGAATCCCTGAAACCTGGAGAGTTGAGACCCGTGGAATGGGTACCATGCAATATGACTTCAAAGGGTCTTCATTTGCTCACCGAACCTCTCCAATCCTATCACTGCTGCCTTTATGCCCCTGTACACATGCTTGATTCTCTTTCGGAGACATAGCAATCCATAGGTTTTAAGATACTTACTAGTCAGGTACATTCTTAGGCGTTTAATATGTGGTGTTGAGTCCATTTCGTTGAGCAAGGAGTAGCTCTTGTCTATTCCATATTTTGCTTAAGGAACTTTATCTGTGCTCATTTCAATCTCTGGTTTTATGCAGCACCCCAACTCACCTTTACCCTTAAGCAAGCATAAGTTGGTTTTCTAAATTTGAGACCCTGTTCTGTTCTGTAATTCAGTTCCTGTGGAGCCAAGTTTACATTCCGTGTATTACTGATATCTTATGATGTTTCTTTTTCTGTGTGACTTATTTCAGTTAGAATCATCATACCTGAATCCACTCATTGTGCTGCTAAGGGCCTGATGACATAGATTTCATGGCTGAGTGATATTGCTTTGTAAGTAAATACCACAACTTCTTTATCCATTTTTCACTTTCTGCGATGTTGAACTTGTACTGTAAACGAGGTTCTTGTAAACAGAGGCGTTCCAAACTTTGGGGTGGCTGTGTCTTTTTGATTTTAATTTTAATTTCCTGAATGTATTCAGGAAAAAACGCATACGCCCTTTTTGGCCAAGTGCATCATTGTGGACGTTCTGCCTCTTTTCCTATGCTTTCAATGCAATTCCAGTCTACCTCCTGAAATCAGTTTCCAGCAATTCTGCCCCGCTTTCAAGTCCTCTTGTCAGCCTTACTTCAGTATATTTTTGGACGATAGCTGTCATTTATAACTCTGCAGGTTTGTGAATTACAGTGCCCCTGAGCTCCTTTCTTCAACTCGCTTTCTTTTGAGCTGGCCGCAACACCGCAGGATGGCTTCAGGCCCTAATCTGGTTCCGGCACGGCATGCTGAACCTTTGGTTATTTCCTCTTCCTGGTGGGAAATGAGAGTTAAATTTGCCCGTCCAGACACCTCCAGCTAGTCTCTCATTGGTTCTCCCTATTTCTGTTCATCTTCCTCAGAAATTGCAAACTGGGCCAAACAGGAGGTTAAAGGCGTGGACTCTCCAAGTGGGGCGAGTGTTAGTAAAGCGTCTGGAATGTTGCACCCGAGTACCAGGGGAGGAAAACTGAGACATATTTGAACATGTCTCCCGTTCACATGTTGGATCATACTCTGGGTTCCACATGCATGTTTTAGCTGAAGGAAGAATACCTTAAACCTGGGTAGTTGAAACCCGTGGAATGGGTACCATGCAATATGACTTCAAAGGGTCTTCATTTGCTCACCGAACCTCTCCAATCCTATCACTGCTGCGTTTATGCCCCTGTACACATGCTTGATTCTCTTTTGGAGACATAGCAATCCATAGGTTTTAAGATACTTACTAGTCAGGTACATTCTTAGGTTCTTAATATGGGGTGTTGAGTCCATTTCGTTGAGCAAGGAGTAGCTCTTGTCTATTCCATATTTGGCTTAAGGAACTTTATCTGTGCTCATTTCAATCTCTGGTTTTATGCAGCACCCCAACTCACCTTTCCCCTTAAGCAAGCATAAGTTGGTTTTCTAAATTTGAGACCCTGTTCTGTTCTGTAATTCAGTTCCTGTGTAGCCAAGTTTACATTCCGTGTATTACTGATATCTTATGATGTTTCTTTTTCTGTGTGACTTATTTCAGTTAGAATCATCATACCTGAATCCACTCATTGTGCTGCTAAGGGCCTGATGACATAGATTTCATTGCTGAGTGATATTGCTTTGTAAGTAAATACCACAACTTCTTTATCCATTTTTCACTTTCTGCGATGTTGAACTTGTACTGTAAACGAGGTTCTTGTAAACAGAGGCGTTCCAAACTTTGGGGTGGCTGTGTCTTTTTGATTTTAATTTCCCTAAGCTATAGGACCATAAGTGGAAGTGCCCTAGGCTCTGTTGCTTTGTTTTTTAGATGTTTCAGGAAACACCATACACTTCTCCCGAGTGGCTGTTGGCAATTTACATCCCGCCCATCAGCATAACAAGGCTCCCAGTTCTCCATGGCCTGTCCTGCCTTTCTGGATTTTACACTTTTTTCAGATGGCCCTTTTGACCGGGGGGAAGTGAGACTTCATTGTAGTGCAGATTTCCTTTGCAAGCTTGCTTGGTTGGCCAAAAAGGGCGTATGCGTTTTTTCCTGAATATATTCAGGAAAAAACGCATACGCCCTTTTTGGCCAAGTGCATCATTGTGGACGTTCTGCCTCTTTTCCTATGCTTTCAATGCAATTCCAGTCTACCTCCTGAAATTGGTTTCCTGCAATTCTGCCCCGCTTTCAAGTCCTCTTGGCAGCCTTACTTCAGTATATTTTTGGACGATAGCTGTCATTTATAACTCTGCAGGTTTGTGAATTACAGTGCCCCTGAGCTCCTTTCTTCAACTCGCTTTCTTTTGAGCTGGCCGCAACACCGCAGGATGGCTTCAGGCCCTAATCTGGTTCCGGCACGGCATGCTGAACCTTTGGTTATTTCCTCTTCCTGGTGGGAAATGAGAGTTAAATTTGCCCGTCCAGACACCTCCAGCTAGTCTCTCATTGGTTCTCCCTATTTCTGTTCATCTTCCGCAGAAATTGCAAACTGGGCCAAACAGGAGGTTAAAGGCGCTGACTCTCCAAGTGGGGAGAGTGTTAGTAAAGCGTCTGGAATGTTGCACCCGAGTACCAGGAGAGGAAAACTGAGACATATTTGAACATGTCTCCCGTTCACATGGTGGATCATACTCTGGGTTCCACATGCATGTTTTAGCTGAAGGAAGAATCCCTGAAACCTAGAGAGTTGAGACCCGTGGAATGGGTACCATGCAATATGACTTCAAAGGGTCTTCATTTGCTCACCGAACCTCTCCAATCCTATCATTGCTGCGTTTATGCCCCTGTACACATGCTTGATTCTCTTTCGGAGACATAGCAATCCATAGGATTTAAGATACTTACTAGTCAGGTACATTCTTAGGCATTTAATATGCGGTGTTGAGTCCATTTCGTTGAGCAAGGAGTAGCTCTTGTCTATTCCATATTTGGCTTAAGGAACTTTATCTGTGCTCATTTCAATCTCTGGTTTTATGCAGCACCCCAACTCACCTTTACCCTTAAGCAAGCATAAGTTGGTTTTCTAAATTTGAGACCCTGTTCTGTTCTGTAATTCAGTTCCTGTGTAGCCAAGTTTACATTCCGTGTATTACTGATATCTTATGATGTTTCCTTTTCTGTATGACTTATTTCAGTTAGAATCATCATACCTGAATCCACTCATTGTGCTGCTAAGGGCCTGATGACATAGATTTCATTGCTGAGTGTTATTGCTTTGTAAGTAAATACCACAACTTCTTTATCCATTTTTCACTTTCTGTGATATTGAACTTGTATGGTAAACGAGGTTCTTGTAAACAGAGGCGTCCCAAACTTTGGGGTGGCTGTGTCTTTTTGATTTTAATTTCCCTAAGCTATAGGACCATAAGTGGAAGTGCCCTAGGCTCTGTTGCTTTGTTTTTTAGATGTTTCAGGAAACACCATACACTTCTCCCGAGTGGCTGTTGGCAATTTACATCCCGCCCATCAGCATAACAAGGCTCCCAGTTCTCCATGGCCTGTCCTGCCTTTCTGGATTTTACACTTTTTTCAGATGGCCCTTTTGACCGGGGGGAAGTGAGACTTCATTGTAGTGCAGATTTCCTTTGCAAGCTTGCTTGGTTGGCCAAAAAGGGCGTATGCGTTTTTTCCTGAATATATTCAGGAAAAAACGCATACGCCCTTTTTGGCCAAGTGCATCATTGTGGACGTTCTGCCTCTTTTCCTATGCTTTCAATGCAATTCCAGTCTACCTCCTGAAATCGGTTTCCTGCAATTCTGCCCCGCTTTCAAGTCCTCTTGGCAGCCTTACTTCAGTATATTTTTGGACGATAGCTGTCATTTATAACTCTGCAGGTTTGTGAATTACAGTGCCCCTGAGCTCCTTTCTTCAACTCGCTTTCTTTTGAGCTGGCCGCAACACCGCAGGATGGCTTCAGGCCCTAATCTGGTTCCGGCACGGCATGCTGAACCTTTGGTTATTTCCTCTTCCTGGTGGGAAATGAGAGTTAAATTTGCCCGTCCAGACACCTCCAGCTAGTCTCTCATTGGTTCTCCCTATTTCTGTTCATCTTCCGCAGAAATTGGAAAATGGGCCAAACAGGAGGTTAAAGGCGCTGACTCTCCAAGTGGGGAGAGTGTTAGTAAAGCGTCTGGAATGTTGCACCCGAGTACCAGGAGAGGAAAACTGAGACATATTTGAACATGTCTCCCGTTCACATGGTGGATCATACTCTGGGTTCCACATGCATGTTTTAGCTGAAGGAAGAATCCCTGAAACCTGGAGAGTTGAGACCCGTGGAATGGGTACCATGCAATATGACTTCAAAGGGTCTTCATTTGCTCACCGAACCTCTCCAATCCTATCATTCCTGCGTTTATGCCCCTGTACACATGCTTGATTCTCTTTCGGAGACATAGCAATCCATAGGTTTTAAGATACTTACTAGTCAGATACATTCTTAGGCGTTTAATATGTGGTGTTGAGTCCATTTCGTTGAGCAAGGAGTAGCTCTTGTCTATTCCATATTTTGCTTAAGGAACTTTATCTGTGCTCATTTCAATCTCTGGTTTTATGCAGCACCCCAACTCACCTTTACCCTTAAGCAAGCATAAGTTGGTTTTCTAAATTTGAGACCCTGTTCTGTTCTGTAATTCAGTTCCTGTGGAGCCAAGTTTACATTCCGTGTATTACTGATATCTTATGATGTTTCTTTTTCTGTGTGACTTATTTCAGTTAGAATCATCATACCTGAATCCACTCATTGTGCTGCTAAGGGCCTGATGACATAGATTTCATGGCTGAGTGATATTGCTTTGTAAGTAAATACCACAACTTCTTTATCCATTTTTCACTTTCTGCGATGTTGAACTTGTACTGTAAATGAGGTTCTTGTAAACAGAGGCATTCCAAACTTTGGGGTGGCTGTGTCTTTTTGATTTTAATTTCCCTAAGCTATAGGACCATAAGTGGAAGTGCCCTAGGCTCTGTTGCTTTGTTTTTTAGATGTTTCAGGAAACACCATACACTTCTCCCGAGTGTCTGTTGGCAATTTACATCCCGCCCATCAGCATAACAAGGCTCCTAGTTCTCCATGGCCTGTCCTGCCTTTCTGGATTTTACACTTTTTTCAGATGGCCCTTTTGACCGGGGGGAAGTGAGACTTCATTGTAGTGCAGATTTCCTTTGCAAGCTTGCTTGGTTGGCCAAAAAGGGCGTATGCGTTTTTTCCTGAATATATTCAGGAAAAAACGCATACGCCCTTTTTGGCCAAGTGCATCATTGTGGACGCTCTGCCTCTTTTCCTATGCTTTCAATGCAATTCCAGTCTACCTCCTGAAATCGGTTTCCAGCAATTCTGCCCCGCTTTCAAGTCCTCTTGGCAGCCTTACTTCAGTATATTTTTGGACGATAGCTGTCATTTATAACTCTGCAGGTTTGTGAATTACAGTGCCCCTGAGCTCCTTTCTTCAACTCGCTTTCTTTTGAGCTGGCCGCAACACCGCAGGATGGCTTCAGGCCCTAATCTGGTTCCGGCACGGCATGCTGAACCTTTGGTTATTTCCTCTTCCTGGTGGGAAATGAGAGTTAAATTTGCCCGTCCAGACACCTCCAGCTAGTCTCTCATTGGTTCTCGCTATTCCTGTTCATCTTCCGCAGAAATTGCAAACTGGGCCAAACAGGAGGTTAAAGGGACTGACTCTCCAAGTCGGGAGGGTGTTAGTAAAGCGTCTGGAATGTTGCACCCGAGTACCAGGGTACGAAAACTGAGACATATTTGAACACGTCTCCCGATCACATGGTTGATCATACTCTAGGTTCCACATGCATGTTTTAGCTGAAGGAAGAATCCCTGAAACCTGGGTAGTTGAAACCCGTGGAATGGGTACCATGCAATATGACTTCAAAGGGTCTTCATTTGCTCACCGAACCTCTCCAATCCTATCACTGCTGCGTTTATGCCCCTGTACACATGCTTGATTCTCTTTCGGAGACATAGCAATCCATAGGTTTTAAGATACTTACTAGTCAGGTACATTCTTAGGCGCTTAATATGGGGTGTTGAGTCCATTTCGTTGAGCAAGGAGTAGCTCTTGTCTATTCCATATTTGGCTTAAGGAACTTTATCTGTGCTCATTTCAATCTCTGGTTTTATGCAACACCCCAACTCACCTTTCCCCTTAAGCAAGCATAAGTTGGTTTTCTAAATTTGAGACCCTGTTCTGTTCTGTAATTCAGTTCCTGTGTAGCCAAGTTTACATTCCGTGTATTACTTATATCTTATGATGTTTCTTTCTCTGTGTGACTTATTTCAGTTAGAATCATCATACCTGAATCCACTCATTGTGCTGCTAAGGGCCTGATGACATAGATTTCATTGCTGAGTGATATTGCTTTGTAAGTAAATACCACAACTTCTTTATCCATTTTTCACTTTCTGCGATGTTGAACTTGTACTGTAAACGAGGTTCTTGTAAACAGAGGCGTCCCAATGTTTGGGGTGGCTGTGTCTTTTTGATTTTAATTTCCCTAAGCTATAGGACCATAAGTGGAAGTGCCCTAGGCTCTGTTGCTTTGTTTTTTAGATGTTTCAGGAAACACCATACACTTCTCCCGAGTGTCTGCTGGCAATTTTCATCCCGCCCATCAGCATAACAAGGCTCCCAGTTCTCCATGGCCTGTCCCGCCTTTCTGGATTTTACACTTTTTTCAGATGGCCCTTTTGACCGGGGGGAAGTGAGACTTCATTGTAGTGCAGATTTCCTTTGCAAGCTTGCTTGGTTGGCCAAAAAGGGCGTATGCGTTTTTTCCTGAATATATTCAGGAAAAAACGCATACGCCCTTTTTGGCCAAGTGCATCATTGTGGACGTTCTGCCTCTTTTCCTATGCTTTCAATGCAATTCCAGTCTACCTCCTGAAATCGGTTTCCTGCAATTCTGCCCCGCTTTCAAGTCCTCTTGGCAGCCTTACTTCAGTATATTTTTGGACGATAGCTGTCATTTATAAGTCTGCAGGTTTGTGAATTACAGTGCCCCTGAGCTCCTTTCTTCAACTTGCTTTCTTGTGACCTGGCCGCAACAACGCAGGATGGCTTCAGGCCCTAATCTGGTTCCGGCACGGCACGCTGAGCCTTTGGTTAATTCCTCTTCCTGGTGGGAAATGAGAGTTAAATTTGCCCGTCCAGACACCTCCAGCTAGTCTCTCATTGGTTCTCGCTATTCCTGTTCATCTTCCGCAGAAATTGCAAACTGGGCCAAACAGGAGGTTAAAGGGACTGACTCTCCAAGTCGGGAGGGTGTTAGTAAAGCGTCTGGAATGTTGCACCCGAGTACCAGGGTACGAGAACTGAGCCATATTTGAACACGTTTCCCGATCACATGGTTGATCATACTCTAGGTTCCACATGCATGTTTTAGCTGAAGGAAGAATCCCTGAAACCTGGAGAGTTGAGACCCGTGGAATGGGTACCATGCAATATGACTTCAAAGGGTCTTTGTTTGCTCACCGAACCTCTCCAATCCTATCACTGCTGCATTTATGCCCCTGGACACACGCTTGATTCTCTTTTGGAGATATAGCAATCCATAGGTTTTAAGATACTTACTAGTCAGGTACATTCTTAGGCGCTTAATATGGGGTGTTGAGTCCATTTCGTTGAGCAAGGAGTAGCTCTTGTCTATTCCATATTTGGCTTAAGGAACGTTATCTGTGCTCATTTCAATCTCTGGTTTTATGCAGCACCCCAACTCACCTTTACCCTTAAGCAAGCATAAGTTGGTTTTCTAAATTTGAGACCCTGTTCTGTTCTGTAATTCAGTTCCTGTGTAGCCAAGTTTACATTCCGTGTATTACTGATATCTTATGATGTTTCTTTTTCTGTGTGACTTATTTCAGTTAGAATCATCATACCTGAATCCACTCATTGTGCTGCTAAGGGCCTGATGACATAGATTTCATTGCTGAGTGATATTGCTTTGTAAGTAAATACCACAACTTCTTTATCCATTTTTCACTTTCTGCGATGTTGAACTTGTACTGTAAACGAGGTTCTTGTAAACAGAGGTGTTCCAAACTTTGGGGTGGCTGTGTCTTTTTGATTTTAATTTCCCTAAGCTATAGGACCATAAGTGGAAGTGCCCTAGGCTCTGTTGCTTTGTTTTTTAGATGTTTCAGGAAACACCATACACTTCTCCCGAGTGTCTGTTGGCAATTTACATCCCGCCCGTCAGCATAACAAGGCTCCCAGTTCTCCATGGCCTGTCCCGCCTTTCTGGATTTTACACTTTTTTCAGATGGCCCTTTTGACCGGGGGGAAGTGAGACTTCATTGTAGTGCAGATTTCCTTTGCAAGCTTGCTTGGTTGGCCAAAAAGGGCGTATGCGTTTTTCCCAGAATATATTCAGGAAAAAACACATACGCCCTTTTTGGCCAAGTGCATCATTGTGGACGTTCTGCCTCTTTTCCTATGCTTTCAATGCAATTCCAGTCTACCTCCTGAAATCGGTTTCCTGCAATTCTGCCCCGCTTTCAAGTCCTCTTGGCAGCCTTATTTCAGTATATTTTTGGACGATAGCTGTCATTTATAACTCTGCAGGTTTGTGAATTACAGTGCCCCTGAGCTCCTTTCTTCAACTCGCTTTCTTGTGACCTGGCCGCAACACCGCAGGATGGCTTCAGGCCCTAATCTGGTTCCGGCACGGCACGCTGAGCCTTTGGTTAATTCCTCTTCCTGGTGGGAAATGAGAGTTAAATTTGCCCGTCCAGACACCTCCAGCTAGTCTCTCATTGGTTCTCGCTATTCCTGTTCATCTTCCGCAGAAATTGCAAACTGGGCCAAACAGGAGGTTAAAGGGACTGACTCTCCAAGTCGGGAGGGTGTTAGTAAAGCGTCTGGAATGTTGCACCCGAGTACCAGGGTACGAAAACTGAGACATATTTGAACATGTCTCCCGTTCACATGTTGGATCATACTCTGGGTTCCACATGCATGTTTTAGCTGAAGGAAGAATACCTTAAACCTGGGTAGTTGAAACCCGTGGAATGGGTACCATGCAATATGACTTCAAAGGGTCTTCATTTGCTCACCGAACCTCTCCAATCCTATCACTGCTGCGTTTATGCCCCTGTACACATGCTTGATTCTCTTTCGGAGACATAGCAATCCATAGGTTTTAAGATACTTACTAGTCAGGTACATTCTTAGGTTCTTAATATGGGGTGTTGAGTCCATTTCGTTGAGCAAGGAGTAGCTCTTGTCTATTCCATATTTGGCTTAAGGAACTTTATCTGTGCTCATTTCAATCTCTGGTTTTATGCAGCACCCCAACTCACATTTACCCTTAAGCAAGCATAAGTTGGTTTTCTAAATTTGAGACCCTGTTCTGTTCTGTAATTCAGTTCCTGTGTAGCCAAGTTTACATTCCGTGTATTACTGATATCTTATGATGTTTCTTTTTCTGTGTGACTTATTTCAGTTAGAATCATCATACCTGAATCCACTCATTGTGCTGCTAAGGGCCTGATGACATAGATTTCATTGCTGAGTGATATTGCTTTGTAAGTAAATACCACAACTTCTTTATCCATTTTTCACTTTCTGCGATGTTGAACTTGTACTGTAAACGAGGTTCTTGTAAACAGAGGCGTCCCAAACTTTGGGGTGGCTGTGTCTTTTTGATTTTAATTTCCCTAAGCTATAGGACCATAAGTGGAGGTGCCCTAGGCTCTGTTGCTTTGTTTTTTAGATGTTTCAGGAAACACCATACACTTCTCCCGAGTGTCTGTTGGCAATTTACATCCCGCCCATCAGCATAACAAGGCTCCCAGTTCTCCATGGCCTGTCCTGCCTTTCTGGATTTTACACTTTTTTCAGATGGCCCTTTTGACCGGGGGGAAGTGAGACTTCATTGTAGTGCAGATTTCCTTTGCAAGCTTGCTTGGTTGGCCAAAAAGGGCGTATGCGTTTTTTCCTGAATATATTCAGGAAAAAACGCATACGCCCTTTTTGGCCAAGTGCATCATTGTGGACGTTCTGCCTCTTTTCCTATGCTTTCAATGCAATTCCAGTCTACCTCCTGAAATCGGTTTCCTGCAATTCTGCCCCGCTTTCAAGTCCTCTTGGCAGCCTTACTTCAGTATATTTTTGGACGATAGCTGTCATTTATAACTCTGCAGGTTTGTGAATTACAGTGCCCCTGAGCTCCTTTCTTCAACTCGCTTTCTTTTGAGCTGGCCGCAACACCGCAGGATGGCTTCAGGCCCTAATCTGGTTCCGGCACGGCATGCTGAACCTTTGGTTATTTCCTCTTCCTGGTGGGAAATGAGAGTTAAATTTGCCCGTCCAGACACCTCCAGCTAGTCTCTCATTGGTTCTCCCTATTTATGTTCATCTTCCGCAGAAATTGGAAAATGGGCCAAACAGGAGGTTAAAGGCGCTGACTCTCCAAGTGGGGAGAGTGTTAGTAAAGCGTCTGGAATGTTGCACCCGAGTACCAGGAGAGGAAAACTGAGACATATCTGAACATGTCTCCCGTTCACATGGTGGATCATACTCTGGGTTCCACATGCATGTTTTAGCTGAAGGAAGAATCCCTGAAACCTGGAGAGTTGAGACCCGTGGAATGGGTACCATGCAATATGACTTCAAAGGGTCTTCATTTGCTCACCGAACCTCTCCAATCCTATCACTGCTGCGTTTATGCCCCTGTACACATGCTTGATTCTCTTTCGGAGACATAGCAATCCATAGGTTTTAAGATACTTACTAGTCAGGTACATTCTTAGGCGTTTAATATGTGGTGTTGAGTCCATTTCGTTGAGCAAGGAGTAGCTCTTGTCTATTCCATATTTTGCTTAAGGAACTTTATCTGTGCTCATTTCAATCTCTGGTTTTATGCAGCACCCCAACTCACCTTTACCCTTAAGCAAGCATAAGTTGGTTTTCTAAATTTGAGACCCTGTTCTGTTCTGTAATTAAGTTCCTGTGGAGCCAAGTTTACATTCCGTGTATTACTGATATCTTATGATGTTTCTTTTTCTGTGTGACTTATTTCAGTTAGAATCATCATACCTGAATCCACTCATTGTGCTGCTAAGGGCCTGATGACATAGATTTCATGGCTGAGTGATATTGCTTTGTAAGTAAATACCACAACTTCTTTATCCATTTTTCACTTTCTGCGATGTTGAACTTGTACTGTAAACGAGGTTCTTGTAAACAGAGGCGTTCCAAACTTTGGGGTGGCTGTGTCTTTTTGATTTTAATTTTAATTTCCTGAATGTATTCAGGAAAAAACGCATACGCCCTTTTTGGCCAAGTGCATCATTGTGGACGTTCTGCCTCTTTTCCTATGCTTTCAATGCAATTCCAGTCTACCTCCTGAAATCAGTTTCCAGCAATTCTGCCCCGCTTTCAAGTCCTCTTGTCAGCCTTACTTCAGTATATTTTTGGACGATAGCTGTCATTTATAACTCTGCAGGTTTGTGAATTACAGTGCCCCTGAGCTCCTTTCTTCAACTCGCTTTCTTTTGAGCTGGCCGCAACACCGCAGGATGGCTTCAGGCCCTAATCTTGTTCCGGCACGGCATGCTGAACCTTTGGTTATTTCCTCTTCCTGGTGGGAAATGAGAGTTAAATTTGCCCGTCCAGACACCTCCAGCTAGTCTCTCATTGGTTCTCCCTATTTCTGTTCATCTTCCTCAGAAATTGCAAACTGGGCCAAACAGGAGGTTAAAGGCGTGGACTCTCCAAGTGGGGCGAGTGTTAGTAAAACGTCTGGAATGTTGCACCCGAGTACCAGGGGAGGAAAACTGAGACATATTTGAACATGTCTCCCGTTCACATGTTGGATCATACTCTGGGTTCCACATGCATGTTTTAGCTGAAGGAAGAATACCTTAAACCTGGGTAGTTGAAACCCGTGGAATGGGTACCATGCAATATGACTTCAAAGGATCTTCATTTGCTCACCGAACCTCTCCAATCCTATCACTGCTGCGTTTATGCCCCTGTACACATGCTTGATTCTCTTTCGGAGACATAGCAATCCATAGGTTTTAAGATACTTACTAGTCAGGTACATTCTTAGGTTCTTAATATGGGGTGTTGAGTCCATTTCGTTGAGCAAGGAGTAGCTCTTGTCTATTCCATATTTGGCTTAAGGAACTTTATCTGTGCTCATTTCAATCTCTGGTTTTATGCAGCACCCCAACTCACCTTTACCCTTAAGCAAGCATAAGTTGGTTTTCTAAATTTGAGACCCTGTTCTGTTCTGTAATTCAGTTCCTGTGTAGCCAAGTTTACATTCCGTGTATTACTGATATCTTATGATGTTTCTTTTTCTGTGTGACTTATTTCAGTTAGAATCATCATACCTGAATCCACTCATTGTGCTGCTAAGGGCCTGATGACATAGATTTCATTGCTGAGTGATATTGCTTTGTAAGTAAATACCACAACTTCTTTATCCATTTTTCACTTTCTGCGATGTTGAACTTGTACTGTAAACGAGGTTCTTGTAAACAGAGGCGTTCCAAACTTTGGGGTGGCTGTGTCTTTTTGATTTTAATTTCCCTAAGCTATAGGACCATAAGTGGAAGTGCCCTAGGCTCTGTTGCTTTGTTTTTTAGATGTTTCAGGAAACACCATACACTTCTCCCGAGTGGCTGTTGGCAATTTACATCCCGCCCATCAGCATAACAAGGCTCCCAGTTCTCCATGGCCTGTCCTGCCTTTCTGGATTTTACACTTTTTTCAGATGGCCCTTTTGACCGGGGGGAAGTGAGACTTCATTGTAGTGCAGATTTCCTTTGCAAGCTTGCTTGGTTGGCCAAAAAGGGCGTATGCGTTTTTTCCTGAATATATTCAGGAAAAAACGCATACGCCCTTTTTGGCCAAGTGCATCATTGTGGACGTTCTGCCTCTTTTCCTATGCTTTCAATGCAATTCCAGTCTACCTCCTGAAATTGGTTTCCTGCAATTCTGCCCCGCTTTCAAGTCCTCTTGGCAGCCTTACTTCAGTATATTTTTGGACGATAGCTGTCATTTATAACTCTGCAGGTTTGTGAATTACAGTGCCCCTGAGCTCCTTTCTTCAACTCGCTTTCTTTTGAGCTGGCCGCAACACCGCAGGATGGCTTCAGGCCCTAATCTGGTTCCGGCACGGCATGCTGAACCTTTGGTTATTTCCTCTTCCTGGTGGGAAATGAGAGTTAAATTTGCCCGTCCAGACACCTCCAGCTAGTCTCTAATTGGTTCTCCCTATTTCTGTTCATCTTCCGCAGAAATTGCAAACTGGGCCAAACAGGAGGTTAAAGGCGCTGACTCTCCAAGTGGGGAGAGTGTTAGTAAAGCGTCTGGAATGTTGCACCCGAGTACCAGGAGAGGAAAACTGAGACATATTTGAACATGTCTCCCGTTCATATGGTGGATCATACTCTGGGTTCCACATGCATGTTTTAGCTGAAGGAAGAATCCCTGAAACCTAGAGAGTTGAGACCCGTGGAATGGGTACCATGCAATATGACTTCAAAGGGTCTTCATTTGCTCACCGAACCTCTCCAATCCTATCATTGCTGCGTTTATGCCCCTGTACACATGCTTGATTCTCTTTCGGAGACATAGCAATCCATAGGATTTAAGATACTTACTAGTCAGGTACATTCTTAGGCATTTAATATGCGGTGTTGAGTCCATTTCGTTGAGCAAGGAGTAGCTCTTGTCTATTCCATATTTGGCTTAAGAAACTTTATCTGTGCTCATTTCAATCTCTGGTTTTATGCAGCACCCCAACTCACCTTTACCCTTAAGCAAGCATAAGTTGGTTTTCTAAATTTGAGACCCTGTTCTGTTCTGTAATTCAGTTCCTGTGTAGCCAAGTTTACATTCCGTGTATTACTGATATCTTATGATGTTTCCTTTTCTGTATGACTTATTTCAGTTAGAATCATCATACCTGAATCCACTCATTGTGCTGCTAAGGGCCTGATGACATAGATTTCATTGCTGAGTGTTATTGCTTTGTAAGTAAATACCACAACTTCTTTATCCATTTTTCACTTTCTGTGATATTGAACTTGTATGGTAAACGAGGTTCTTGTAAACAGAGGCGTCCCAAACTTTGGGGTGGCTGTGTCTTTTTGATTTTAATTTCCCTAAGCTATAGGACCATAAGTGGAAGTGCCCTAGGCTCTGTTGGTTTGTTTTTTAGATGTTTCAGGAAACACCATACACTTCTCCCGAGTGTCTGTTGGCAATTTACATCCCGCCCATCAGCATAACAAGGCTCCCAGTTCTCCATGGCCTGTCCTGCCTTTCTGGATTTTACACTTTTTTCAGATGGCCCTTTTGACCGGGGGGAAGTGAGACTTCATTGTAGTGCAGATTTCCTTTGCAAGCTTGCTTGGTTGGCCAAAAAGGGCGTATGCGTTTTTTCCTGAATATATTCAGGAAAAAACGCATACGCCCTTTTTGGCCAAGTGCATCATTGTGGACGTTCTGCCTCTTTTCCTATGCTTTCAATGCAATTCCAGTCTACCTCCTGAAATCGGTTTCCTGCAATTCTGCCCCGCTTTCAAGTCCTCTTGGCAGCCTTACTTCAGTATATTTTTGGACGATAGCTGTCATTTATAACTCTGCAGGTTTGTGAATTACAGTGCCCCTGAGCTCCTTTCTTCAACTCGCTTTCTTTTGAGCTGGCCGCAACACCGCAGGATGGCTTCAGGCCCTAATCTGGTTCCGGCACGGCATGCTGAACCTTTGGTTATTTCCTCTTCCTGGTGGGAAATGAGAGTTAAATTTGCCCGTCCAGACACCTCCAGCTAGTCTCTCATTGGTTCTCCCTATTTCTGTTCATCTTCCGCAGAAATTGGAAAATGGGCCAAACAGGAGGTTAAAGGCGCTGACTCTCCAAGTGGGGAGAGTGTTAGTAAAGCGTCTGGAATGTTGCACCCGAGTACCAGGAGAGGAAAACTGAGACATATTTGAACATGTCTCCCGTTCACATGGTGGATCATACTCTGGGTTCCACATGCATGTTTTAGCTGAAGGAAGAATCCCTGAAACCTGGAGAGTTGAGACCCGTGGAATGGGTACCATGCAATATGACTTCAAAGGGTCTTCATTTGCTCACCGAACCTCTCCAATCCTATCATTGCTGCGTTTATGCCCCTGTACACATGCTTGATTCTCTTTCGGAGACATAGCAATCCATAGGTTTTAAGATACTTACTAGTCAGATACATTCTTAGGCGTTTAATATGTGGTGTTGAGTCCATTTCGTTGAGCAAGGAGTAGCTCTTGTCTATTCCATATTTTGCTTAAGGAACTTTATCTGTGCTCATTTCAATCTCTGGTTTTATGCAGCACCCCAACTCACCTTTACCCTTAAGCAAGCATAAGTTGGTTTTCTAAATTTGAGACCCTGTTCTGTTCTGTAATTCAGTTCCTGTGGAGCCAAGTTTACATTCCGTGTATTACTGATATCTTATGATGTTTCTTTTTCTGTGTGACTTATTTCAGTTAGAATCATCATACCTGAATCCACTCATTGTGCTGCTAAGGGCCTGATGACATAGATTTCATGGCTGAGTGATATTGCTTTGTAAGTAAATACCACAACTTCTTTATCCATTTTTCACTTTCTGCGATGTTGAACTTGTACTGTAAATGAGGTTCTTGTAAACAGAGGCATTCCAAACTTTGGGGTGGCTGTGTCTTTTTGATTTTAATTTCCCTAAGCTATAGGACCATAAGTGGAAGTGCCCTAGGCTCTGTTGCTTTGTTTTTTAGATGTTTCAGGAAACACCATACACTTCTCCCGAGTGTCTGTTGGCAATTTACATCCCGCCCATCAGCATAACAAGGCTCCCAGTTCTCCATGGCCTGTCCTGCCTTTCTGGATTTTACACTTTTTTCAGATGGCCCTTTTGACCGGGGGGAAGTGAGACTTCATTGTAGTGCAGATTTCCTTTGCAAGCTTGCTTGGTTGGCCAAAAAGGGCGTATGCGTTTTTTCCTGAATATATTCAGGAAAAAACGCATACGCCCTTTTTGGCCAAGTGCATCATTGTGGACGCTCTGCCTCTTTTCCTATGCTTTCAATGCAATTCCAGTCTACCTCCTGAAATCGGTTTCCAGCAATTCTGCCCCGCTTTCAAGTCCTCTTGGCAGCCTTACTTCAGTATATTTTTGGACGATAGCTGTCATTTATAACTCTGCAGGTTTGTGAATTACAGTGCCCCTGAGCTCCTTTCTTCAACTCGCTTTCTTTTGAGCTGGCCGCAACACCGCAGGATGGCTTCAGGCCCTAATCTGGTTCCGGCACGGCATGCTGAACCTTTGGTTATTTCCTCTTCCTGGTGGGAAATGAGAGTTAAATTTGCCCGTCCAGACACCTCCAGCTAGTCTCTCATTGGTTCTCGCTATTCCTGTTCATCTTCCGCAGAAATTGCAAACTGGGCCAAACAGGAGGTTAAAGGGACTGACTCTCCAAGTCGGGAGGGTGTTAGTAAAGCGTCTGGAATGTTGCACCCGAGTACCAGGGTACGAAAACTGAGACATATTTGAACACGTTTCCCGATCACATGGTTGATCATACTCTAGGTTCCACATGCATGTTTTAGCTGAAGGAAGAATCCCTGAAACCTGGAGAGTTGAGACCCGTGGAATGGGTACCATGCAATATGACTTCAAAGGGTCTTTGTTTGCTCACCGAACCTCTCCAATCCTATCACTGCTGCATTTATGCCCCTGGACACACGCTTGATTCTCTTTTGGAGATATAGCAATCCATAGGTTTTAAGATACTTACTAGTCAGGTACATTCTTAGGTGCTTAACATGGGGTGTTGAGTCCATTTCGTTGAGCAAGGAGTAGCTCTTGTCTATTCCATATTTGGCTTAAGGAACTTTATCTGTGCTCATTTCAATCTCTGGTTTTATGCAGCACCCCAACTCACCTTTACCCTTAAGCAAGCATAAGTTGGTTTTCTAAATATGAGACCCTGTTCTGTTCTGTAATTCAGTTCCTGTGTAGCCAAGTTTACATTCCGTGTATTACTGATATCTTATGATGTTTCTTTTTCTGTGTGACTTATTTCAGTTAGAATCGTCATACCTGAATCCACTCATTGTGCTGCTAAGGGCCTGATGACATAGATTTCATTGCTGAGTGATATTGCTTTGTAACTAAATACCACAAATTCTTTATCCATTTTTCACTTTCTGCGATGTTGAACTTGTACTGTAAACGAGGTTCTTGTAAACAGAGGCGTCCCAAAATTTGGGGTGGCTGTGTCTTTTTGATTTTAATTTCCCTAAGCTATAGGACCATAAGTGGAAGTGCCCTAGGCTCTGTTGCTTTGTTTTTTAGATGTTTCAGGAAACACCATACACTTCTCCCGAGTGTCTGTTGGCAATTTACATCCCGCCCATCAGCATAACAAGGCTCCCAGTTCTCCATGGCCTGTCCTGCCTTTCTGGATTTTACACTTTTTTCAGATGGCCCTTTTGACCGGGGGGAAGTGAGACTTCATTGTAGTGCAGATTTCCTTTGCAAGCTTGCTTGGTTGGCCAAAAAGGGCGTATGCGTTTTTTCCTGAATATATTCAGGAAAAAACGCATACGCCCTTTTTGGCCAAGTGCATCATTGTGGACGTTCTGCCTCTTTTCCTATGCTTTCAATGCAATTCCAGTCTACCTCCTGAAATCGGTTTCCTGCAATTCTGCCCCACTTTCAAGTCCTCTTGGCAGCCTTACTTCAGTATATTTTTGGACGATAGCTGTCATTTATAACTCTGCAGGTTTGTGAATTACAGTGCCCCTGAGCTCCTTTCTTCAACTCGCTTTCTTTTGAGCTGGCCGCAACACCGCAGGATGGCTTCAGGCCCTAATCTGGTTCCGGCACGGCATGCTGAACCTTTGGTTATTTCCTCTTCCTGGTGGGAAATGAGAGTTAAATTTGCCCGTCCAGACACCTCCAGCTAGTCTCTCATTGGTTCTCCCTATTTATGTTCATCTTCCGCAGAAATTGGAAAATGGGCCAAACAGGAGGTTAAAGGCGCTGACTCTCCAAGTGGGGAGAGTGTTAGTAAAGCGTCTGGAATGTTGCACCCGAGTACCAGGAGAGGAAAACTGAGACATATTTGAACATGTCTCCCGTTCACATGGTGGATCATACTCTGGGTTCCACATGCATGTTTTAGCTGAAGGAAGAATCCCTGAAACCTGGAGAGTTGAGACCCGTGGAATGGGTACCATGCAATATGACTTCAAAGGGTCTTCATTTGCTCACCGAACCTCTCCAATCCTATCATTGCTGCGTTTATGCCCCTGTACACATGCTTGATTCTCTTTCGGAGACATAGCAATCCATAGGTTTTAAGATACTTACTAGTCAGATACATTCTTAGGCGTTTAATATGTGGTGTTGAGTCCATTTCGTTGAGCAAGGAGTAGCTCTTGTCTATTCCATATTTTGCTTAAGGAACTTTATCTGTGCTCATTTCAATCTCTGGTTTTATGCAGCACCCCAACTCACCTTTACCCTTAAGCAAGCATAAGTTGGTTTTCTAAATTTGAGACCCTGTTCTGTTCTGTAATTCAGTTCCTGTGGAGCCAAGTTTACATTCCGTGTATTACTGATATCTTATGATGTTTCTTTTTCTGTGTGACTTATTTCAGTTAGAATCATCATACCTGAATCCACTCATTGTGCTGCTAAGGGCCTGATGACATAGATTTCATGGCTGAGTGATATTGCTTTGTAAGTAAATACCACAACTTCTTTATCCATTTTTCACTTTCTGCGATGTTGAACTTGTACTGTAAATGAGGTTCTTGTAAACAGAGGCATTCCAAACTTTGGGGTGGCTGTGTCTTTTTGATTTTAATTTCCCTAAGCTATAGGACCATAAGTGGAAGTGCCCTAGGCTCTGTTGCTTTGTTTTTTAGATGTTTCAGGAAACACCATACACTTCTCCCGAGTGTCTGTTGGCAATTTACATCCCGCCCATCAGCATAACAAGGCTCCCAGTTCTCCATGGCCTGTCCTGCCTTTCTGGATTTTACACTTTTTTCAGATGGCCCTTTTGACCGGGGGGAAGTGAGACTTCATTGTAGTGCAGATTTCCTTTGCAAGCTTGCTTGGTTGGCCAAAAAGGGCGTATGCGTTTTTTCCTGAATATATTCAGGAAAAAACGCATACGCCCTTTTTGGCCAAGTGCATCATTGTGGACGTTCTGCCTCTTTTCCTATGCTTTCAATGCAATTCCAGTCTACCTCCTGAAATCGGTTTCCTGCAATTCTGCCCCGCTTTCAAGTCCTCTTGGCAGCCTTACTTCAGTATATTTTTGGACGATAGCTGTCATTTATAACTCTGCAGGTTTGTGAATTACAGTGCCCCTGAGCTCCTTTCTTCAACTCGCTTTCTTTTGAGCTGGCCGCAACACCGCAGGATGGCTTCAGGCCCTAATCTGGTTCCGGCACGGCATGCTGAACCTTTGGTTATTTCCTCTTCCTGGTGGGAAATGAGAGTTAAATTTGCCCGTCCAGACACCTCCAGCTAGTCTCTCATTGGTTCTCGCTATTCCTGTTCATCTTCCGCAGAAATTGCAAACTGGGCCAAACAGGAGGTTAAAGGGACTGACTCTCCAAGTCGGGAGGGTGTTAGTAAAGCGTCTGGAATGTTGCACCCGAGTACCAGGGTACGAAAACTGAGACATATTTGAACACGTTTCCCGATCACATGGTTGATCATACTCTAGGTTCCACATGCATGTTTTAGCTGAAGGAAGAATCCCTGAAACCTGGAGAGTTGAGACCCGTGGAATGGGTACCATGCAATATGACTTCAAAGGGTCTTTGTTTGCTCACCGAACCTCTCCAATCCTATCACTGCTGCATTTATGCCCCTGTACACATGCTTGATTCTCTTTTGGAGATATAGCAATCCATAGGTTTTAAGATACTTACTAGTCAGGTACATTCTTAGGCGCTTAATATGGGGTGTTGAGTCCATTTCGTTGAGCAAGGAGTAGCTCTTGTCTATTCCATATTTGGCTTAAGGAACTTTATCTGTGCTCATTTCAATCTCTGGTTTTATGCAGCACCCCAACTCACCTTTACCCTTAAGCAAGCATAAGTTGGTTTTCTAAATATGAGACCCTGTTCTGTTCTGTAATTCAGTTCCTGTGTAGCCAAGTTTATATTCCGTGTATTACTGATATCTTATGATGTTTCTTTTTCTGTGTGACTTATTTCAGTTAGAATCGTCATACCTGAATCCACTCATTGTGCTGCTAAGGGCCTGATGACATAGATTTCATTGCTGAGTGATATTGCTTTGTAACTAAATACCACAAATTCTTTATCCATTTTTCACTTTCTGCGATGTTGAACTTGTACTGTAAACGAGGTTCTTGTAAACAGAGGCGTCCCAAACTTTGGGGTGGCTGTGTCTTTTTGATTTTAATTTCCCTAAGCTATAGGACCATAAGCGGAAGTGCCCTAGGCTCTGTTGCTTTGTTTTTTAGATGTTTCAGGAAACACCATACACTTCTCCCGAGTGTCTGTTGGCAATTTACATCCCGCCCATCAGCATAACAAGGCTCCCAGTTCTCCATGGCCTGTCCTGCCTTTCTGGATTTTACACTTTTTTCAGATGGCCCTTTTGACCGGGGGGAAGTGAGACTTCATTGTAGTGCAGATTTCCTTTGCAAGCTTGCTTGGTTGGCCAAAAAGGGCGTATGCGTTTTTTCCTGAATATATTCAGGAAAAAACGCATACGCCCTTTTTGGCCAAGTGCATCATTGTGGACGTTCTGCCTCTTTTCCTATGCTTTCAATGCAATTCCAGTCTACCTCCTGAAATCGGTTTCCTGCAATTCTGCCCCGCTTTCAAGTCCTCTTGGCAGCCTTACTTCAGTATATTTTTGGACGATAGCTGTCATTTATAACTCTGCAGGTTTGTGAATTACAGTGCCCCTGAGCTCCTTTCTTCAACTCGCTTTCTTTTGAGCTGGCCGCAACACCGCAGGATTGCTTCAGACCCTAATCTTGTTACGGCACGGCACGCTGAGCCTTTGGTTAATTCCTCTTCCTGGTGGGAAATGAGAGTTAAATTTGTCCATCCAGACACCTCCAGCTAGTCTCTCATTGGTTCTCGCTATTCCTGTTCATCTTCCGCAGAAATTGCAAACTGGGCCAAACAGGAGGTTAAAGGGACTGACTCTCCAAGTCGGGAGAGTGTTAGTAAAGCGTCTGGAATGTTGCACCCGAGTACCAGGGTACGAAAACTGAGACATATTTGAACACGTTTCCCGATCACATGGTTGATCATACTCTAGGTTCCACATGCATGTTTTAGCTGAAGGAAGAATCCCTGAAACCTGGAGAGTTGAAACCCGTGGAATGGGTACCATGCAATATGACTTCAAAGGGTCTTTGTTTGCTCACCGAACCTCTCCAATCCTATCACTGCTGCATTTATGCCCCTGGACACACGCTTGATTCTCTTTTGGAGATATAGCAATCCATAGGTTTTAAGATACTTACTAGTCAGGTACATTCTTAGGCGCTTAATATGGGGTGTTGAGTCCATTTCATTGAGCAAGAAGTAGCTCTTGTCTATTCCATATTTGGCTTAAGGAACTTTATCTGTGCTCATTTCAATCTCTGGTTTTATGCAGCACCCCAACTCACCTTTACCCTTAAGCAAGCATAAGTTGGTTTTCTAAATATGAGACCCTGTTCTGTTCTGTTATTCAGTTCCTGTGTAGCCAAGTTTACATTCCGTGTATTACTGATATCTTATGATGTTTCTTTTTCTGTGTGACTTATTTCAGTTAGAATCATCATACCTGAATCCACTCATTGTGCTGCTAAGGGCCTGATGACATAGATTTCATTGCTGAGTGATATTGCTTTGTAAGTAAATACCACAAATTCTTTATCCATTTTTCACTTTTTGCGATGTTGAACTTGTACTGTAAACGAGGTTCTTGTAAACAGAGGCGTCCCAAACTTTGGGGTGGCTGTGTCTTTTTGATTTTAATTTCCCTAAGCTATAGGACCATAAGTGGAAGTGCCCTAGGCTCTGTTGCTTTGTTTTTTAGATGTTTCAGGAAACACCATACACTTCTCCCGAGTGTCTGTTGGCAATTTACATCCCGCCCATCAGCATAACAAGGCTCCCAGTTCTCCATGGCCTGTCCTGCCTTTCTGGATTTTACACTTTTTTCAGATGGCCCTTTTGACCGGGGGGAAGTGAGACTTCATTGTAGTGCAGATTTCCTTTGCAAGCTTGCTTGGTTGGCCAAAAAGGGCGTATGCGTTTTTTCCTGAATATATTCAGGAAAAAACGCATACGCCCTTTTTGGCCAAGTGCATCATTGTGGACGTTCTGCCTCTTTTCCTATGCTTTCAATGCAATTCCAGTCTACCTCCTGAAATCGGTTTCCTGCAATTCTGCCCCGCTTTCAAGTCCTCTTGGCAGCCTTACTTCAGTATATTTTTGGACGATAGCTGTCATTTATAACTCTGCAGGTTTGTGAATTACAGTGCCCCTGAGCTCCTTTCTTCAACTCGCTTTCTTGTGACCTGGCCGCAACACCGCAGGATGGCTTCAGGCCCTAATCTGGTTCCGGCACGGCACGCTGAGCCTTTGGTTAATTCCTCTTCCTGGTGGGAAATGAGAGTTAAATTTGCCCGTCCAGACACCTCCAGCTAGTCTCTCATTGGTTCTCGCTATTCCTGTTCATCTTCCGCAGAAATTGCAAACTGGGCCAAACAGGAGGTTAAAGGGACTGACTCTCCAAGTTGGGAGGGTGTTAGTAAAGCGTCTGGAATGTTGCACCCGAGGA
Source organism: Pseudorca crassidens (assembly GCF_039906515.1). Lineage (NCBI taxonomy): Eukaryota > Metazoa > Chordata > Mammalia > Artiodactyla > Delphinidae > Pseudorca > Pseudorca crassidens. Next base: position 138,642 of record NW_027135949.1, on the reverse strand, counting down.
CCAGGGTACGAAAACTGAGACATATTTGAACAGGTCTCCCGATCACATGGTGGATCATACTCTAGGTTCCACATGCATGTTTTAGCTGAAGGAAGAATACCTTAAACCTGGGTAGTTGAAACCCGTGGAATGGGTACCATGCAATATGACTTCAAAGGGTCTTCATTTGCTCACCGAACCTCTCCAATCCTATCACTGCTGCGTTTATGACCCTGTACACATGCTTGATTCTCTTTCGGAGACATAGCAATCCATAGGTTTTAAGATACTTACTAGTCAGGTACATTCTTAGGCGTTTAATATGCGGTGTTGAGTCCATTTCGTTGAGCAAGGAGTAGCTCTTGTCTATTCCATATTTGGCTTAAGGAACTTTATCTGTGCTCATTTCAATCTCTGGTTTTATGCAGCACCCCAACTCACCTTTCCCCTTAAGCAAGCATAAGTTGGTTTTCTAAATTTGAGACCCTGTTCTGTTCTGTAATTCAGTTCCTGTGTAGCCAAGTTTACATTCCGTGTATTACTGATATCTTATGATGTTTCTTTTTCTGTGTGACTTATTTCAGTTAGAATCATCATACCTGAATCCACTCATTGTGCTGCTAAGGGCCTGATGACATAGATTTCATTGCTGAGTGTTATTGCTTTGTAAGTAAATACCACAACTTCTTTATCCATTTTTCACTTTCTGTGATATTGAACTTGTATGGTAAACGAGGTTCTTGTAAACAGAAGCGTCCCAAACTTTGGGGTGGCTGTGTCTTTTTGATTTTAATTTCCCTAAGCTATAGGACCATAAGTGGAAGTGCCCTAGGCTCTGTTGCTTTGTTTTTTAGATGTTTCAGGAAACACCATACACTTCTCCCGAGTGTCTGTTGGCAATTTACATCCCGCCCATCAGCATAACAAGGCTCCCAGTTCTCCATGGCCTGTCCTGCCTTTCTGGATTTTACACTTTTTTCAGATGGCCCTTTTGACCGGGGGGAAGTGAGACTTCATTGTAGTGCAGATTTCCTTTGCAAGCTTGCTTGGTTGGCCAAAAAGGGCGTATGCGTTTTTTCCTGAATATATTCAGGAAAAAATGCATACGCCCTTTTTGGCCAAGTGCATCATTGTGGACGTTCTGCCTCTTTTCCTATGCTTTCAATGCAATTCCAGTCTACCTCCTGAAATCGGTTTCCTGCAATTCTGCCCCGCTTTCAAGTCCTCTTGGCAGCCTTACTTCAGTATATTTTTGGACGATAGCTGTCATTTATAACTCTGCAGGTTTGTGAATTACAGTGCCCCTGAGCTCCTTTCTTCAACTCGCTTTCTTGTGACCTGGCCGCAACACCGCAGGATGGCTTCAGGCCCTAATCTGGTTCCGGCACGGCACGCTGAGCCTTTGGTTAATTCCTCTTCCTGGTGGGAAATGAGAGTTAAATTTGCCCGTCCAGACACCTCCAGCTAGTCTCTCATTGGTTCTCGCTATTCCTGTTCATCTTCCGCAGAAATTGCAAACTGGGCCAAACAGGAGGTTAAAGGGACTGACTCTCCAAGTCGGGAGGGTGTTAGTAAAGCGTCTGGAATGTTGCACCCGAGTACCAGGGTACGAAAACTGAGACATATTTGAACACGTTTCCCGATCACATGGTTGATCATACTCTAGGTTCCACATGCATGTTTTAGCTGAAGGAAGAATCCCTGAAACCTGGAGAGTTGAGACCCATAGAATGGGTACCATGCAATATTACTTCAAAGGGTCTTTGTTTGCTCACCGAACCTCTCCAATCCTATCACTGCTGCATTTATGCCCCTGGACACACGCTTGATTCTCTTTTGGAGATATAGCAATCCATAGGTTTTAAGATACTTACTAGTCAGGTACATTCTTAGGTTCTTAATATGGGGTGTTGAGTCCATGTCGTTGAGCAAGGAGTAGCTCTTGTCTATTCCATATTTGGCTTAAGGAACTTTATCTGTGCTCATTTCAATCTCTGGTTTTATGCAGCACCCCAACTCACCTTTCCCCTTAAGCAAGCATAAGTTGGTTTTCTAAATTTGAGACCCTGTTCTGTTCTGTAATTCAGTTCCTGTGTAGCCAAGTTTACATTCCGTGTATTACTGATATCTTATGATGTTTCTTTTTCTGTGTGACTTATTTCAGTTAGAATCATCATACCTGAATCCACTCATTGTGCTGCTAAGGGCCTGATGACATAGATTTCATTGCTGAGTGATATTGCTTTGTAAGTAAATACCACAACTTCTTTATCCATTTTTCACTTTCTGCGATGTTGAACTTGTACTGTAAACGAGGTTCTTGTAAACAGAGGCGTTCCAAACTTTGGGGTGGCTGTGTCTTTTTGATTTTAATTTCCCTAAGCTATAGGACCATAAGTGGAAGTGCCCTAGGCTCTGTTGCTTTGTTTTTTAGATGTTTCAGGAAACACCATACACTTCTCCCGAGTGTCTGTTGGCAATTTACATCCCGCCCATCAGCATAACAAGGCTCCCAGTTCTCCATGGCCTGTCCTGTCTTTCTGGATTTTACACTTTTTACAGATGGCCCTTTTGACCGGGGGGAAGTGAGACTTCATTGTAGTGCAGATTTCCTTTGCAAGCTTGCTTGGTTGGCCAAAAAGGGCGTATGCGTTTTTTCCTGAATATATTCAGGAAAAAACGCATACGCCCTTTTTGGCCAAGTGCATCATTGTGGACGTTCTGCCTCTTTTCCTATGCTTTCAATGCAATTCCAGTCTACCTCCTGAAATCGGTTTCCTGCAATTCTGCCCCGCTTTCAAGTCCTCTTGGCAGCCTTACTTCAGTATATTTTTGGACGATAGCTGTCATTTATAACTCTGCAGGTTTGTGAATTACAGTGCCCCTGAGCTCCTTTCTTCAACTCGCTTTCTTTTGAGCTGGCCGCAACACCGCAGGATGGCTTCAGGCCCTAATCTGGTTCCGGCACGGCATGCTGAACCTTTGGTTATTTCCTCTTCCTGGTGGGAAATGAGAGTTAAATTTGCCCGTCCAGACACCTCCAGCTAGTCTCTCATTGGTTCTCCCTATTTCTGTTCATCTTCCGCAGAAATTGGAAAATGGGCCAAACAGGAGGTTAAAGGCGCTGACTCTCCAAGTGGGGAGAGTGTTAGTAAAGCGTCTGGAATGTTGCACCCGAGTACCAGGGGAGGAAAACTGAGACATATTTGAACATGTCTCCCGTTCACACGGTTTATCATACTCTGTGTTCCACATGCATGTTTTAGCTGAAGGAAGAATCCGTGAAACCTGGAGAGTTGAGACCCGTGTAATTGGTACCATGCAATATGACTTCAAAGGGTCTTCATTTGCTCACTGAACCTCTCCAATCCTATCACTGCTGCGTTTATGCCCCTGTACACATGCTTGATTCTCTTTTGGAGACATAGCAATCCATAGGTTTTAAGATACTTACTAGTCAGGTACATTCTTAGGCGTTTAATATGGGGTGTTGAGTCCATTTCGTTGAGCAAGGAGTTGCTCTTATCTATTCCATATTTGGCTTAAGGAACTTTATCTGTGTTCATTTCAATCTCTGGTTTTATGCAGCACCCCAACTCACCTTTCCCCTTAAGCAAGCATAAGTTGGTTTTCTAAATTTGAGACCCTGTTGTGTTTTGGTATTCAGTTCCTGCGTAGCCAAGTTTACATTCCGTGTATTAGTGATATCTTATGATGTTTCTTTTTCTGTGTGTCTTATTTCAGTTAGAATCATCGTACCTGAATCCACTCATTATGCTGCTACGGGCCTGATGACATAGATTTCATTGCTGAGTGATACTGCATTGTACGTAAGTACCACAAGTTCTTTATCCATTTTTCACTTTCTGTGATATTGAACTTGTACGGTTAACGAGGTTCTTGTAAACAGAGGCGTCCCAAATTTTGGGGTGGCTGTGTCTTTTTGATTTTAATTTCCCTAAGCTATAGGACCATAAGTGGAAGTGCCCTAGGCTCTGTTGCTTTGTTTTTTAGATGTTTCAGGAAACACCATACACATCCCGCCCATCAGCATAACAAGGCTCCCAGTTCTCCATGGCCTGTCCTGCCTTTCTGGATTTTACACTTTTTTCAGATGGCCCTTTTGACCAGGGGGAAGTGAGACTTCATTGTAGTGCAGATTTCCTTTGCAAGCTTGCTTGGTTGGCCAAAAAGGGCGTATGCCTTTTTTCCTGAATAAATTCAGGAAAAAAGGCATACACCCTTTTTGGCCAAGTGAATCATTGTGGACGTTCTGCCTCTTTTCCTATGCTTTAAATGCAATTCCAGTCTACCTCCTGAAATCGTTTTCCTGCAATTCTGCCTTGCTTTCAATGCCTCTTCATCGCCTTACCTCAATATATTTTTTGAAAATAGTTGACCTTTATAACTCTGCAGGTTTTTGAATTGCAGTGGCCCTTAGCTCCATTTTTCAGCTCTTATTTTTGTGATCTTGCCTCATAACCACAGGATTCCTTCAGGCCCTATTCTTCTTCTGGGGCACCTTGCTGTGCCTTTGGTTTATTCTTCTTACTGATGTGAATTTAGAGTGACATGTGCCCCTTGAAACCGCTACAGCTAGTTTCTCACTGGTTCCCCCTATTCCCATTCATCCTCCGCACTAACTGCAGACTGTGCGATACCAGAACTTAAAGGCATTGACTCTCCATGTGGGGATATTTTTGGTAAAGCGGCTGGAATGTCGATCCGGAGCCCCAGGAGAGGAAAAATGAGGTGCGTTTTAGAAACCTTTCCCGATCATATGGTATACCAGTCGCTGGGTTTCCCAAGCATGGTTTAGCTGTAGGAAGATTCCCTTCAACCTGGAGTGTTGGGACCCTTGGAATGAGTAGCATGAAGTATTGCACTAAACTTTTGGCAGTTGCTCACCAAAGCTCATCAATCCTCTCAGCCCCAAGTGTCCAGCCTTATGTCTTATCCAGCTGTGGGTTTATATGTGGTCAATCCAGGTTGCATCACAGCCCCTGAGCGAATTTTGTAAGAATTTTTCTCTCTTTCATTGTTTCAGCATTTTGTTTTTAAAATTTATTTCTATAATGGGGTTTAGCTCATTTTCACTGCTGTGTTTGTGCCACTCTGCACACACTTGATTCCCTTATGGAGATATATCAATACATGGGTTTTAAGATTCTTATTACTCAGATATATTTCTCTGCGGTGTATAGGGTGTGTTGAGGCCAGTTCATTGAGCAAGGTGTAGATCTTGTCTAATATCTATTTGGTTTATTGAACGGTATCTGTGCTAATTTCAAACTCTGGTTTTATGCATCACCCCACCTCTCCTTTCCCCTTAAGCTGAAATAAGTGTGTTTTCTAAATGTGAGACACTGTTCTGTTCTGTAATTCATTTCTTGTGCAGCCATATTTACCCTCCCTCTATAAGTGATATCTTATGATATGTTTCTTTTTCTGTTTGACTTATTTCAAGTAGTATTATCGGACCTAAATCCACTCTTTATCCTTCTACTAGCCTTATTACATTGATTTCATGGTGAAGAGATATTCCATTGTACATAAGTACCACATCTTCTTTATCCATTGTTCTCTTTCCTGGGATATTTAAGGTATACTGAAGTTGAGGTTCTTGTAAACAGAGTAGCCCTAAACTGTGGTGTGCTTGTGTCTTGTTAATTTTTAGATTTCCCTAGATATACTCCCATGATTGGAAGTGTCCTATGCTCTGTAGCTCTGTTTTTTAGATGATTTAGGAACCACCATACACTTCTCCAGAGTGGCTCTCGGCAGTTCACACACTGCCCATCAGCGTATAAAGGCTCCCTGTTCTCCATGGCCTGTCCTGCATTTCTGGTTTTTACAATTTTTTAGGATGGCCCTTTTGACCAGTGGGAAATGAGACTTCTTTGTTGTGCACATTTGCATTGCTTGCTTGCTTCGTTGCCCATAAAGTGCGTATGCGTTTTTTCCTGGATATAATCAGGAAAAAACGCATACGCCCTTTTGGGCCAACTGCATCATTGTCGAAATTCTGCCGCTTTTCATGTGCTTTAAAGACGAGTCCAATCTATCTCTTGAAATCTGTTTCTTGCAATTCTGTCTTGCATTCAGATCCTCTTCTTTGCCTTACCTCAACATATTTTTGGACGTTAGTTTTCATTTATAACTCTGCAGGTTTGTGAATTGCAGTGACCCTGAGCTCCATTTTTTAAGTTGCTCTTTTGTGAGCTGGCCTCAAACCCGCAGGATTGCTTCAGGCCCTATTTTGGCTCGGGTGAGGCGGGCTGAGCCTTTTTTCAATTCTTATTCTTAATGGGAAATTAGAGTGATATGTGCCTGTCCAAACCCCTACAACTATTCTCTCATTGGTTCCCCGTTCATCCTCCTCACAATTTGCAAAATGTGTGAAACAGAAGTTGAAATGTGCTGATTCTCCAAGTGGGGAGATTCTAAGTAACGTGGCTGGAATGGTGAACAGGAGCACCAGGAGAGGATAAATGAGCTGCATTTTAGACACATCTCCCGATCACATGGTGTACAGTCCTCTGGGTTTTCCATGCATGTTTTAGCTGTAGGACGATCCCTTGAACCTGCATATTTGGGACCCATTGAATGGGTACCAGGTAGTACTACTTTAAAGGGTGTGCATTTCCTCACCCAACCTCACATTTCTCTTAGCGCAAACAGTTTCCAGCCTTATGTCTCATCCTGCTGTGGGTCTAGATGTGTTCAATCCATGTTGCATCACCGGCCCTGAGGAAAAGTTGTAAGAGGTTTTCTCTGTCTCTCTGTCGTTTATTTTTTTCAATTTATTACTATATTGGTTACAGCTGATTTTCAAAGCTCTGTTTCTTGCTGCTGTACATCCACTTGATTCACGTACAGAGAGACATCAGTAAATTCTTTTTCAGATTCTTACCAGTCGTATATATTCTTTTCCGGTGACTTGAGTGTGCTGAGTGCAGTTCTTTTAGCTACCGTGTAGGCCTTGTTGATTATCAGTTTGGTATTTGGAATGGTATCTTTGCTAATTTCAACCTCCTGGGTGATGCCTCACCCCTCCCCACCTTTCCCGTTTAGCAGCCTTATGCGTGTTTTCTACATATTTGACTATGTTTTTGTTTTGTAATTTATTTCATGTGTAGCCATTTTGGATTCCACCTTTAAGTGATATCTTATGATATGTGTCTTTTTCTTTTTGAATTCTGTCACTTAGAAAGATCATACGTAACTCCTCCGGAGTTGTTACAACCGGCCATATTTCATTGATTTCCAGGCTGAATAATATTCCACTCTACCTAAGTACCACATCTCTACCCATTTTTTCCCTCCAGAGACATTTAAGTTATATCCTAGTTGAGGATCTTTTAAACAGAGAGGGGGTAAACTTTGGGGTGCCTGTGTCCTCTCGATTTTTGTTTTTCTCAAGATATACGCCCATGAGTGCAAGTGCCCTATGCTCTGTAGCTCATTTTTTAGATGCTTTAGTAAACACAATACACTTCTCCAGAATGGCCGTTGGCAATATACATTTCCACTATAAGTCTCACAGGGCTCCCTCTTCTCCTTGCCCTGTCCTGCATTTCTGTTGTTTACGCTTTATGAGGATGGCTCTTCTGACTGATGCGAAGTGATATCTTTTGTAGTATTGACTTCCAGTGCCCACCTGTTTGGTTGGCTAAAAAAGTGTATGCCCTTTTCTTGAATATATACAGAAAAAAACACATACACCCTTTTTGGCCAACTGCAATGTTGGCAATGTTCAGCTCCTTTTCTTGTGCTTAATGGCGAGTCCTTTCTACCTCCTCAAATCCCTTTCCTGCCATTCTCCCTTGCTTACAAGTCCTTTTCTCTGACTTTCCTCAAGACATTTTTCAGTGATGGATATTTTCAACTCTGCAGTTTTGTGAATTTTACTGCCCCTGAGTTCCATTGTTCAACTTGTGTTTATGGGAACTGGCCACAAAGCAGCGGGATTTCCTCAAGCCCTATACTGTTTCCATGGGCAACCCTAGCCTTTGGTCAATTCGTCTTCCTGATTGGAAATTAGAGTGACATGTGCCTGTCTGAACACCTAGGACTTGTCTCTCATTGTTCCTCATCCTTCCGCTTCATCCTCTGGACAAATTCCAAACTGTACACAACAGGATGTTGACAGTGCTGACATCTCCAAGTGGGGAGACTGTTAGTAAAGACGCTGGAGGGGTGAACCCGAGCACCAGGAGATGAGGAGATGAGATGCCTTTTCCAAACTCTTCCCGATCAGACGGTATACCATCCTCTGGGTGTGACAGACATGTTTTAGCAGTAGGAAGAGTCCCATTCATGTAAGGAGAACACCAGGGCTTTTTCAAAATCAGTGTCTCCCCGAAACCCAAACTGGGGAATTTTTTAAGCTACGGCTACACATATGTTCATTAAGGGCCTTGGGAAGTAGGCAGAGTCCAAACTTTAGATGATTGAAGTCTTCAGGGTCAGAAGCACTCACCACCAGCTTCCCTTAGGTTACACTTTAACTGTCATTGATAGATGATGTCAATAAAAATATCTATTCTTTTTCAGATTATTTCCCCTTATAGGTTATTGCAAAATGTTGAGTGTAGTTCCCTGTGCTATACAGTAGTTCCTTGTTGATGATCTATTTTATACATAGCAGTGTGTATGTGTTAATCCCAAACTGTTAATTTATCCCTCCTCCCACCTTTCCCCTTTGGTAATAATAAATTATAAGATTTTATACTTCTCAGAAATGGGGGAGCTGAAAGAGAGGTATCATTTTCAATGGAAAAGCATTTAAAACAAGATTGAAGCTTTAACCAAGATTATTAGATGTACATCCTTGGAAAGAAATCACTTCGTTTCTCTAATATTGACCTGACAAATAAGACAAACCTTTTCACTGAACTTGCTTATAATAAAGTGATGGAAATATCAAATGGAAGTGTTAGAAACATCTTATTTTACCCGAGCCTTATACACTGTTCTATGTTAACTACAGTTTGGCTCACACATCTGTTCATTGAGGTTACAATAGTCTCAATTTCTGTTACTGATCCTCCAGAGTGGACCCCAACAAGTGTCCCCCTGCCCAGTGTCATTGGGGCCAACAGATCGAGACTGAGTTTGGTTCACAAGCAAAGGAAACTTTATATTTTGATCAGAGAATGGAGAGGTGAGAGCATGCACTACCCCGTGGGCTGTGGGCTGGGCTGCTGTGTAGAGATCCTGTCAGAGTCAGTGGGAGGGAGGGGGCGGAGCTCTCGAGGGCCAGGTTGGCTGCAGCTCAGGCTCTATATCGCGGAGTCTGCACTGGGCCCCAGGAGCTGAGGTGTCGACCCAGCCATTCTGCACTAGGAAATCTGGTCTGAAGTGCCGGGTGTGGAACCTCTGCATGCGGGACCCTAGGAGCACGTGAAATTAGACAAAGCACAAAGGATAAAAAAGGTTAGACTTGACTTTATTGCCCAGATTCTATTTTTATCTCCCAGGGATTTTTAATGGGCTTTGCTGGGGACAAACCCCTCCTCTGCCTTTTGTCCCGTTCCTCATTCTTGGAGTGCTGAGGGTGCAGACACTTCTTCTGTAACTGCTGAGTGCTGAGTTGGGAGCCCTAATACCCGGGGGCGAGGGTCAGAGCTTCTCCCCAGCAGCCTCCAGGTGACGTTGACTGTCCCCAGGCCCCCTGCCTCCCTGCTCGTCCACCTGAGCACCAGCATTGGAAGTGTTATAGATTCTAATGACCTTTAAGGGTCCAGGAAAGAGATGTGCAGAGACGCTGTGGGGGCCGGTTTCACCCCGCCCCACATTTGTTCGGCCACCTTAGGCTGACCGTTTCTGCCAGCCTAGATGCTCTGACCAGTAGTCTGCGCTTTCTTCAATTAGGCCCCTGAATTAACGTACAAACAGCACCAGGTGTCAGAGCCCTGCCCGCTCAACTCCCAGACAGTCCAGGGTCAGTGGTGATCAAGGACCATGATGACCACTGAGTCAACAGCCTTTTGAAGTAAACAGGAGTCCAGCCGGTCTTATTGGCCACCATCATCACGGTGTCTGTAGGCTTTTCTATGGTGACAGTGTGATATACGGTTCCCCTGCCAAGATTATTAGCTCCCCTCTGGGTGCAGTAAGTCCTGCAAGCAGTAGTCTACTCTTTTGGGACACACTCTTATTGTTTTATGAGAGAAACTCCAGGTCAAGTGATGTTCACACGAGTCGTCATGGTGCCCTGTTGCCCCCGGTTATCTCTCTGGATGTTGGAGTTGGAGGGCCTCCTCACTCGAGGTCGGTGTGCCCACGGAGCGAACCCTGCAACTTCAGGGCATCGTTGGTGGTTAGGATCACCACGTGGGGTCCTTTTCCCTTAGGAAGGAGGTGGCCTTTTGGGCTGCTGATTTCCAGGTTTTTAGATACCGCCAGTATCTTGGCCAGATGCGGCAGTGGGCCAAGCCCCTTGGTGACCGTAGTTTATCCTACCTGGATGGCATTCTTGCATTGTTCCATTTCAAGTGGTCCCAGTTTTTGCACTAATTCTCCAATGGCGATTCACCTTTCACCGGGAATGTAAAGGTCAAAGGGTTTAGCTAAATTAGGGAGTTCCAGGGCAAGGGTCTGAATTGACTGCTCTTTCCATTCTTGAAAGGCCACTTCTGGATTCTATTCAAAAGGATCATCATCTTTTCCTTTCAGTGTTTCATATAGAGGCCCAGCTAGTAGACTGTAGTTAGGGATCCAGAAGCAGCAAACCCTGGCCTCCCCAGGAACCCCTAAGCTGTCTTCTAGTTTTAGAAAGGGGTAAGGCTGAAAATGGTTTCTTCCCTTTCCTGGGATGGGCTTCTCCGACCTTCTGTGAGAATGAAGCCCAAGCAGGTCACCGCAGTCTGTGATATTTGAGCTTTTTCTTGGACAACTTCTATCCTTTATTGGCTTGGTAGTTCAGAGGCCTCCTTAGTAGGGCTGGCGATCAGAATGTCGTCTGCGTACTGAAGGAGGGTTTCCTTTTCCAGAGGTAGAACTTTTAGGTCTTTAGCTAAGCTTTCCCCAAAGATGGTGTGGGAATTTTTGCACCCTTGGGGCAAGACGGCCCAGAAGTATTGTTTTAGTTGTATGTTGAGTCCTGCCACTCACAAGCCAAAATTTCTTGTGACTCTGGGACTAATGGAATACAAAAGAAGGCATCATTGAAGACTAATACAGAATACCATGTCCTGGTGGTTGGTAGAATGACCAGCAGGGTGTAGGAATTAGGAGCAACTGGAGGTATATCCTCGGTGGCTTCACTGACTGTCCTGACATCCTTTACCAGGTCCCCAGCAGCCCATGGGGCTCTCGTGGTCAGACCAATCCCAGAATATGGAGCTCACCTGGGCAGGTACCCCACCCCCACCCCAGCCCACGGGGCTCTCGTGGTCAAGCCCTTCCCAGGATACAGAGCTACCCTTGCAGGTACCATGGCAGGGCTGGGCACACAGGAACCGTGCACATAGCCCTCATTGCAGAGCACCCCCAGCTCACCTGTCGCTCAGAGCTGGCACAGAGCACCTCAGAGCAGGACTTGAACTAACAAACAGCAGCTGCGACAGGTCTGTGACCCTGGGCATCACTCTGTGCGGCCTCCCTCCACCTGGTCTTCCAGAGACTTCCACTGCACCCGGGGCACCAGGCCTCTGTCTCCAACCACCACCCACCCCTCCTCTCCCTGACTCCTGGGTTCCTCTCATAAGGAGAGGGTTTTCTTGAAGTTGTCTCCCACTCATGGGCCAGATAAAATGATTAGAAAACAAGCCAAAGCTGCAGCCCCTTGTCTATCCTGACTCTCAGGAGCCCACACCTGTTCCTTGGACCTGGCCGGTTCAGCAAGTTCCATTTTCTGCAACTGTGAGCCCCTGAGGGGTGATGATTGGCTGACCTGGGCAGCCTTACCGTGCGGGCCAGCCCTCCCCAGGTGTGCCTGGGTTGAGATCAATATAAATACCACTCCAGGCAGCAAGAGCCCCTGCAGCCGTGCCTGACGCCATTTTCTCTGCCCTGTCAGCAGTCTCGGGGCTGGGCTGGTGGGAGGGAGTGAGAGGCCACGGCTTTGTGGGTGGCCCAGTGTGAGTGGGGCTCTGCTGGACTTTCTGCAGCAGTTGCCAGGCTGCCACCTGCTAAAGAAGAGGATGTGTCACCCATACCTGCTGCTGGAATTTCTCCCTGGGCAGAGGTGAGGAAGGAAAAAAGCAGTGGGGGCAGGGACAGGACGGGTATCTCAGTCAGGGAAATGGAAATCTTCCAGAAGAGCACCCAGGGCCAGGACCATCCTGGCTGGCCTGCAGGCACCAAGTCGGCCGGCATGCTGTCACTCGTGTGGCTCTATGGCCCTTCCTCTAGGCTTTCAAGTCCTTGTATATATTCAGGTGTTTTACCTGGGACGGGTGGGAATAGTTCAGCAGCAACTGGCCTGGGGCTCAGCTCACGTTTACTCACAGATGCCTCGGCACGGTGCCCCAGCTTTGCAATGAGGACGCTTGTTGCGTGGGGGCTGCTGGCTGAATGGGAGACGATTCCCCACCACTGGCCAACTTCAGAATTGTTTACAACTGGAGCAAGTGCCCTGATACGGTTTTCCTCTGTGGAACTGGTGGGTTCTGTGTTTTTTTTCTCTTTTTCGTTTTTGGTTCAAGGTAGATTTTATTCCTCTTTTTTGTATTTACAGATATAAGCATGGAAATAATTTATTCATATAAATACATGTATGTGAAGGGAATAATTGTTTTTTCTGTTTTATTTTTTAAATTTTATTTCTTTTTAATTTTGAATTTTATTTTATATTTTTATACAGCAGGTTCTTATTGGTTATCTATTTTATACATATAAATGTATACATGCCAATCCCAGTCTCTCAACTCCTCCCACCACCACCCCCCCAACAGCTTTCCCCCCTTGTGGTCCATACATTTGTTGTCTACATCTGTTGCTCTATTTATGCCTTGCAAAATGGTTAATCTGTACAGTTTTTCTAGGTTCCACATATATGCATGAATATACAAGATTTGTTTTTCTCTTTCTGACTTACTTCACTCTGTATGACAGTCTCTAGATCCATCGACGTCTCTACAAATGACCCAATTTCATTCCTTTTCATGGCTTAGTAATATTCCATTTTATATATGTACCACAGCTTTATGCATTCGTCTGTCTGTGGGCATTTAGGTTGCTTCCATTACCTCGATATTGTAAATAGTGATGCAATGAACATTGCGGTGAATGTCTCATTTTGATTTATGGTTTTGTCTGGGTATATGTCCAGTACTGGGATTGCTGTATCATATGGTAATTCTATTGTTAGTTTCTTAAGAAACTCCATATTGTTCTCCGTAGTGACTGTATCAATTTATATTCCCAACAATAGTGGAAGAGGGTTCCTTTTCTCCACACCCTTTCCAGCATTTTTGTTTGTAGATTTTCTCATGATGCCCATTCTATCAGGTGTGAGGTGATACCTCATTGTTGAGTCCATTTTGTTGAGCAAGGGGTAGGTCTTGTCTATTACATATTTGGCTTATTGAATGGTATCTGTGCTAATTTCAAACACTGGTTTTATGCAGCACCCCAACTCACTTTCCCCCTTAAGGAAGCATAAGTTGGTTTTCTAAACTTGAGACCCTGTTCTGTTTTGTAATTCAGTTCATGTGTAGCCAAGTTCACATTCCGTGTATTAGTGATATCTTATGATGTTTCTTTTTCTGTGTGACATATTTCAGTTAGAATCATCATACCTGAATCCACTCATTATGCTGCTATGGGCCTGATGACATAGATTTCATGGCTGAGTGATTTTGCATTGTACATAAGTACCACAACTTCTTTATCCATTTTTCACTTTCTGCGATATTGAACTTGTACCGTAAACGAGGTTCTTGTAAACAGAGATGTCCCAAACTGTGGGGTGGCTGTGTCTTTTTGATTTTAATTTCCCTAAGCTATAGGACCATAAGTGGAAGTGCCCTAGGCTCTGTTGCTTTGTTTTTTAGATGTTTCAGGAAACACCATACACTTCTCCCGAGTGGCTGTTGGCAATTTACATCCCGCCCATCAGCATAACAAGGCTCCCAGTTCTCCATGACCTGTCCTGCCTTTCTGGATTTTACACTTTTCTCATATGGCCCTTTTGACCGGGGGGAAGTGAGACTTCATTGTAGTGCAGATTTCCTTTGCAAGCTTGCTTGGTTGGCCAAAAAGGGCGTATGCGTTTTTTCCTGATTCAGGAAAAAACACATACGCCCTTTTTGGCCAAGTGCATCATTGTGGACGTTCTCCCTCTTTTCCTATGCTTTCAATGCAATTCCAGTCTACCTCCTGAAATCGGTTTCCTGCAATTCTTCCCCGCTTTCAAGTCCTCTTGGCAACCTTACTTCAGTATATTTTTGGACGATAGCTGTCATTTATAAGTCTGCAGGTTTGTGAATTACAGTGCCCCTGAGCCCCTTTCTTCTACTCGCTTTCTTGTGAGCTGGCCGCAACACCGCTGGATTGCTTCAGGCCCTAATCTGGTTATGGAACGACATGCTGAGCCTTTGGTTAATTCTTCTTCCTGGTGGGAAATGAGAGTTAAATTTGCCCGTCCAGACACCTCCAGCTAGTCTCTCATTGGTTCTCCCTATTCCTGTTCATCTTCCGCAGAAATTGCAAACTGGGCCAAACAGGAGGTTAAAGGCACTGACTCTCCAAGTCGGGAGAGTGTTAGTAAAGCGTCTGGAATGTTGCACCCGAGTACCAGGGGACGAAATCTGAGACATATTTGAACACGTCTCCCGATCACACGGTGGATAATACTCTGGGTTCCACATGCATGTTTTAGCTGAAGGAAGAATCCCTGAAACCTGGAGAGTTGAAACCCGTGGAATGGGTACCATGCAATATGACTTCAAAGGGTCTTCGTTTGCTCACCGAACCTCTCCAATCCTATCATTGCTGCATTTATGCCCCTGGACACACGCTTGATTCTCTTTTGGAGATATAGCAATCCATAGGTTTTAAGATACTTACTAGTCAGGTACATTCTTAGGCGTTTAATATGGGGTGTTGAGTCCATTTTGTTGAGCAAGGAGTAGCTCTTGTCTATTACATATTTGGCTTAAGGAACTTTATCTGTGCTCATTTCAATCTCTGGTTTTATGCAGCACCCCAACTCACCTTTCCCCTTAAGCAAGCATAAGTTGGTTTTCTAAATTTGAGACCCTGTTCTGTTTTGTAATTCAGTTCCTGTGTAGCCAAGTTTACACTCCGTGTATTAGTGATATCTTATGATGTTTCTTTTTCTGTGTGAGTTATTTCAGTTAGAATCATCATACCTGAATCCACTCATTATGCTGCTACGGGCCTGATGACATAGATTTCATTGCTGAGTGATATTGCATTGTACGTAAGTACCACAACTTCTTTATCCATTTTTCACTTTCTACGATATTGAACTTGTACCGTAAACGAGGTTCTTGTAAACAGAGCAGTCCCAAACTTTGGGGTGGCTGTGTCTTTTTGATTTTAATTTCCCTAAGCTATAGGACCATAAGTGGAAGTGCCCTAGGCTCTGTTGCTTTGTTTTTTAGATGTTTCAGGAAACACCATACACTTCTCCCGAGTGTCTGTTGGCAATTTACATCCCGCCCATCAGCATAACAAGGCTCCCAGTTCTCCATGGCCTGTCCTGTCTTTCTGGATTTTACACTTTTTTCAGATGGCCCTTTTGACCGGGGGGAAGTGAGACTTCATTGTAGTGCAGATTTCCTTTGCAAGCTTGCTTGGTTGGCCAAAAAGGGCGTATGCGTTTTTTCCTGAATATATTCAGGAAAAAACGCATACGCCCTTTTTGGCCAAGTGCATCATTGTGGACGTTCTGCCTCTTTTCCTATGCTTTCAATGCAATTCCAGTCTACCTCCTGAAATCGGTTTCCTGCAATTCTGCCCCGCTTTCAAGTCCTCTTGGCAGCCTTACTTCAGTATATTTTTGGACGATAGCTGTCATTTATAACTCTGCAGGTTTGTGAATTACAGTGCCCCTGAGCTCCTTTCTTCAACTCGCTTTCTTTTGAGCTGGCCGCAACACCGCAGGATGGCTTCAGGCCCTAATCTGGTTCCGTCACGGCACGCTGAGCCTTTGGTTAATTCCTCTTCCTGGTGGGAAATGAGAGTTAAATTTGCCCGTCCAGACACCTCCAGCTAGTCTCTCATTGGTTCTCGCTATTCCTGTTCATCTTCCGCAGAAATTGCAAACTGGGCCAAACAGGAGGTTAAAGGGACTGACTCTCCAAGTCGGGAGGGTGTTAGGAAAGCGTCTGGAATGTTGCACCCGAGTATAAGGGTACGAAAACTGAGACATATTTGAACACGTCTCCCGATCACATGGTTGATCATACTCTAGGTTCCACATGCATGTTTTAGCTGAAGGAAGAATACCTTAAACCTGGGTAGTTGAAACCCGTGGAATGGGTACCATGCAATATGACTTCAAAGGGTCTTCATTTGCTCACCGAACCTCTCCAATCCTATCACTGCTGCGTTTATGCCCCTGTACACACGCTTGATTCTCTTTTGGAGACATAGCAATCCATAGGTTTTAAGATACTTACTAGTCAGGTACATTCTTAGGCATTTAATATGGGGTGTTGAGTCCATTTCGTTGAGCAAGGAGTAGCTCTTGTCTATTCCATATTTGGCTTAAGAAAATTTATCTGTGCTCATTTCAATCTCTGGTTTTATTCAGCACCCCAACTCACCTTTCCCCTTAAGCAAGCATAAGTTGGTTTTCTAAATTTGAGACCCTGTTCTGTTTTGGAATTCAGTTCCTGTGTAGCCAAGTTTACATTCCCTGCATTAGTGATATCTTATGATGTTTCTTTTTCTGTGTGACTTATTTCAGTTAGAATCATCGTACCTGAATCCACTCATTATGCTGCTATGGGCCTGATGACATAGATTTCATTGCTGAGTGATACTGCATTGTACGTAGTTACCACAAGTTCTTTATCCATTTTTCACTTTCTGTGATATTGAACTTGTACGGTAAATGCGGTTCTTGTAAACAGAGGCGTCCCAAACTTTGGGGTGGCTGTGTCTTTTTGATTTTAATTTCCCTAAGCTATAGGACCATAAGTGGAAGTGCCCTAGGCTCTGTTGCTTTGTTTTTTAGATGTTTCAGGAAACACCATACACTTCTCCCGAGTGTCTGCTGGCAAGTTACATCCCGCCCATCAGCATAACAAGGCTCCCAGTTCTCCATGACCTGTGCTGCCTTTCTGGATTTTACACTTTTTTCAGATGGCCCTTTTGACCGGGGGGAAGTGAGACTTCATTGTAGTGCAGATTTCCTTTGCAAGTTTGCTTGGTTGGCCAAAAAGGGCGTATGCGTTTTTTCCTGAATATATTCAGGAAAAAACGCATACGCCCTTTTTGGCCAAGTGCATCATTGTGGACGTTCTGTCTCTTTTCCTATGCTTTCAATGCAATTCCAGTCTACCTCCTGAAATCGGTTTCCTGCAATTCTGCCCCGCTTTCAAGTCCTCTTGGCAGCCTTACTTCAGTATATTTTTGGACGATAGCTGTCATTTATAACTCTGCAGGTTTGTGAATTACAGTGCCCCTGAGCTCCTTTCTTCAACTCGCTTTCTTGTGACCTGGCCGCAACACCGCAGGATGGCTTCAGGCCCTAATCTGGTTCCGGCACGGCACGCTGAGCCTTTGGTTAATTCCTCTTCCTGGTGGGAAATGAGAGTTAAATTTGCCCGTCCAGACACCTCCAGCTAGTCTCTCATTGGTTCTCACTATTCCTGTTCATCTTCCGCAGAAATTGCAAACTGGGCCAAACAGGAGGTTAAAGGGACTGACTCTCCAAGTCAGGAGGGTGTTAGTAAAGCGTCTGGAATGTTGCACCCGAGTACCAGGGAATGAAAACTGAGAAATATTTGAACACATTTCCCAATCACATGGTTGATCATACTCTAGGTTCCACATGCATGTTTTAGCTGAAGGAAGAATCCCTGAAACCTGGAGAGTTGAGACCCGTGGAATGGGTACCATGCAATATGACTTCAAAGGGTCTTTGTTTGCTCACCGAACCTCTCCAATCCTATCACTGCTGCATTTATGCCCCTGAACACACGCTTGATTCTCTTTTGGAGATATAGCAATCTATAGGTTTTAAGATACTTACTAGTCAGGTACATTCTTAGGCTCTTAATATGGGGTGTTGAGTCCATTTCGTTGAGCAAGAGTAGCTCTTGTCTATTCCATATTTGGCTTAAGGAACTTTATCTGTGCTCATTTCAATCTCTGGTTTTATGCAGCACCCCAACTCACCTTTACCCTTAAGCAAGCATAAGTTGGTTTTCTAAATTTGAGACCCTGTTCTGTTCTGTAATTCAGTTCCTGTGTAGCCAAGTTTACATTCCGTGTATTACTGATATCTTATGATGTTTCTTTTTCTGTGTGACTTATTTCAGTTAGAATCATCATACCTGAATCCACTCATTGTGCTGCTAAGGGCCTGATGATATAGATTTCATTGCTGAGTGATATTGCTTTGTAAGTAAATACCACAACTTCTTTATCCATTTTTCACTTTCTGCAATGTTGAACTTGTACTGTAAACGAGGTTCTTGTAAACAGAGGCGTCCCAAACTTTGGGGTGGCTGTGTCTTTTTGATTTTAATTTCCCTAAGCTATAGGACCATAAGTGGAAGTGCCCTAGGCTCTGTTGCTTTGTTTTTTAGATGTTTCAGGAAACACCATACACTTCTCCCGAGTGTCTGTTGGCAATTTACATCCCGCCCATCAGCATAACAAGGCTCCCAGTTCTCCATGACCTGTCCTGCCTTTCTGGATTTTACACTTTTTTCAGATGGCCCTTTTGACCGGGGGGAAGTGAGACTTCATTGTAGTGCAGATTTCCTTTGCAAGTTTGCTTGGTTGGCCAAAAAGGGCGTATGCGTTTTTTCCTGAATATATTCAGGAAAAAACGCATACGCCCTTTTTGGCCAAGTGCATCATTGTGGACGTTCTGTCTCTTTTCCTATGCTTTCAATGCAATTCCAGTCTACCTCCTGAAATCGGTTTCCTGCAATTCTGCCCCGCTTTCAAGTCCTCTTGGCAGCCTTACTTCAGTATATTTTTGGACGATAGCTGTCATTTATAACTCTGCAGGTTTGTGAATTACAGTGCCCCTGAGCTCCTTTCTTCAACTCGCTTTCTTGTGACCTGGCCGCAACACCGCAGGATGGCTTCAGGCCCTAATCTGGTTCCGGCACGGCACGCTGAGCCTTTGGTTAATTCCTCTTCCTGGTGGGAAATGAGAGTTAAATTTGCCCGTCCAGACACCTCCAGCTAGTCTCTCATTGGTTCTCACTATTCCTGTTCATCTTCCGCAGAAATTGCAAACTGGGCCAAACAGGAGGTTAAAGGGACTGACTCTCCAAGTCAGGAGGGTGTTAGTAAAGCGTCTGGAATGTTGCACCCGAGTACCAGGGAACGAAAACTGAGAAATATTTGAACACGTTTCCCGATCACATGGTTGATCATACTCTAGGTTCCACATGCATGTTTTAGCTGAAGGAAGAATCCCTGAAACCTGGAGAGTTGAGACCCGTGGAATGGGTACCATGCAATATGACTTCAAAGGGTCTTTGTTTGCTCACCGAACCTCTCCAATCCTATCACTGCTGCATTTATGCCCCTGGACACACGCTTGATTCTCTTTTGGAGATATAGCAATCTATAGGTTTTAAGATACTTACTAGTCAGGTACATTCTTAGGCTCTTAATATGGGGTGTTGAGTCCATTTCGTTGAGCAAGAGTAGCTCTTGTCTATTCCATATTTGGCTTAAGGAACTTTATCTGTGCTCATTTCAATCTCTGGTTTTATGCAGCACCCCAACTCACCTTTACCCTTAAGCAAGCATAAGTTGGTTTTCTAAATTTGAGACCCTGTTCTGTTCTGTAATTCAGTTCCTGTGTAGCCAAGTTTACATTCCGTGTATTACTGATATCTTATGATGTTTCTTTTTCTGTGTGACTTATTTCAGTTAGAATCATCATACCTGAATCCACTCATTGTGCTGCTAAGGGCCTGATGACATAGATTTCATTGCTGAGTGATATTGCTTTGTAAGTAAATACCACAACTTCTTTATCCATTTTTCACTTTCTGCGATGTTGAACTTGTACGGTAAACGAGGTTCTTGTAAACAGAGGCGTCCCAAACTTTGGGGTGGCTGTGTCTTTTTGATTTTAATTTCCCTAAGCTATAGGACCATAAGTGGAAGTGCCCTAGGCTCTGTTGCTTTGTTTTTTAGATGTTTCAGGAAACACCATACACTTCTCCCCAGTGTCTGTTGGCAATTTACATCCCGCCCATCAGCATAACAAGGCTCCCAGTTCTCCATGACCTGTCCTGCCTTTCTGGATTTTACACTTTTTTCAGATGGCCCTTTTGACCGGGGGGAAGTGAGACTTCATTGTAGTGCAGATTTCCTTTGCAAGCTTGCTTGGTTGGCCAAAAAGGGCGTATGCGTTTTTTCCTGAATATATTCAGGAAAAAACGCATATGCCCTTTTTGGCCAAGTGCATCATTGTGGACGTTCTGCTTCTTTTCCTATGCTTTCAATGCTATTCCAGTCTACCTCTTGAAATCGGTTTCCTGCAATTCTGCCCCGCTTTCAAGTCCTCTTGGCAGCCTTACTTCAGTATATTTTTGGACGATAGCTGTCATTGATAACTCTGCAGGTTTCTGAATTACAGTGCCCCTGAGCTCCTTTCTTCAACTCGCTTTCTTTTGAGCTGGCCGCAACACCGCAGGATGGCTTCAGGCCCTAATCTGGTTCCGGCACGGCACGCTGAGCCTTTGGTTAATTCCTCTTCCTGGTGGGAAATGAGAGTAAAATTTTCCCGTCCAGACACCTCCAGCTAGTCTCTCATTGGTTCTCGCTATTCCTGTTCATCTTCCGCAGAAATTGCAAACTGGGCCAAACAGGAGGTTAAAGGGACTGACTCTCCAAGTCGGGAGAGTGTTAGTAAAGCATCTGGAATGTTGCACCCGAGTACCAGGGTACGAAAACTGAGACATATTTGAACACGTCTCCCGATCACATGGTTGATCATATTCTAGGTTCCACATGCATGTTTTAGCTGAAGGAAGAATACCTTAAACCTGGGTAGTTGAAACCCGTGGAATGGGTACCATGCAATATGACTTCAAAGGGTCTTCATTTGCTCACCGAACCTCTCCAATCCTATCACTGCTGCGTTTATGCCCCTGTACACATGCTTGATTCTCTTTCGGAGACATAGCAATCCATAGGTTTTAAGATACTTACTAGTCAGGTACATTCTTATGCGTTTAATATGCGGTGTTGAGTCCATTTCGTTGAGCAAGGAGTAGATCTTGTCTATTCCATATTTGGCTTAAGGAACTTTATCTGTGCTCATTTCAATCTCTGGTTTTATGCAGCACCCCAACTCACCTTTACCCTTAAGCAAGCATAAGTTGGTTTTCTAAATTTGAGACCCTGTTCTGTTCTGTAATTCAGTTCCTGTGTAGCCAAGTTTACATTCCGTGTATTACTGATATCTTATGATGTTTCTTTTTCTGTGTGACTTATTTCAGTTAGAATCATCATACCTGAATCCACTCATTGTGCTGCTAAGGGCCTGATGACATAGATTTCATTGCTGAGTGATATTGCTTTGTAAGTAAATACCACAACTTCTTTATCCATTTTTCACTTTCTGCAATGTTGAACTTGTACTGTAAACGAGGTTCTTGTAAACAGAGGCGTCCCAAACTTTGGGGTGGCTGTGTCTTTTTGATTTTAATTTCCCTAAGCTATAGGACCATAAGTGGAAATGCCCTAGGCTCTGTTGCTTTGTTTTTTAGATGTTTCAGGAAACACCATACACTTCTCCCGAGTGTCTGTTGGCAATTTACATCCCGCCCATCAGCATAACAAGGCTCCCAGTTCTCCATGGCCTGTCCTGCCTTTCTGGATTTTACACTTTTTTCAGATGGCCCTTTTGACCGGGGGGAAGTGAGACTTCATTGTAGTGCAGATTTCCTTTGCAAGTTTGCTTGGTTGGCCAAAAAGGGCGTATGCATTTTTTCCTGAATATATTCAGGAAAAAACGCATACGCCCTTTTTGGCCAAGTGCATCATTGTGGACGTTCTGCCTCTTTTCCTATGTTTTCAATGCAATTCCAGTCTACCTCCTGAAATCGGTTTCCTGCAATTCTGTCCCGCTTTCAAGTCCTCTTGGCAGCCTTACTTCAGTATATTTTTGGACGATAGCTGTCATTTATAACTCTGCAGTTTTGTGAATTACAGTGCCCCTGAGCTCCTTTCTTCAACTCGCTTTCTTGTGACCTGGCCGCAACACCGCAGGATGGCTTCAGGCCCTAATCTGGTTCTGGCACGGCACGCTGAGCCTTTGGTTAATTCCTCTTCCTGGTGGGAAATGAGAGTTAAATTTGCCCGTCCAGACACCTCCAGCTAGTCTCTCATTGGTTCTCGCTATTCCTGTTCATCTTCCGCAGAAATTGCAAACTGGGCCAAACAGGAGGTTAAAGGGACTGACTCTCCAAGTCGGGAGGGTGTTAGTAAAGCGTCTGGAATGTTGCACCCGAGTACCAGGGTACGAAAACTGAGACATATTTGAACACGTCTCCCGATCACATGGTTGATCATACTCTAGGTTCCACATACATGTTTTAGCTGAAGGAAGAATATCTTAAACCTGGGTAGTTGAAACCCGTGGAATGGGTACCATGCAATATGACTTCAAAGGGTCTTTGTTTGCTCACCGAACCTCTCCAATCCTATCACTGCTGCATTTATGCCCCTGGACACATGCTTGATTCTCTTTTGGAGACATAGCAATCCATAGGTTTTAAGATACTTACTAGTCAGGTACATTCTTAGGCGTTTAATATGGGGTGTTGAGTCCATTTCGTTGAGCAAGGAGTAGCTCTTGTCTATTCCATATTTGGCTTAAGGAACTTTATCTGTGCTCATTTCAATCTCTGGTTTTATGCAGCACCCCAACTCATCTTTCCCCTTAAGCAAGCATAAGTTGGTTTTCTAAATTTGAGACCCTGTTCTGTTTTGGTATTCAGTTCCTGCGTAGCCAAGTTTACATTCCGTGTATTAGTGATATCTTATGATGTTTCTTTTTCTGTGTGTCTTATTTCAGTTAGAATCATCGTACCTGAATCCACTCATTATGCTGCTATGGGCCTGATGACATAGATTTCATTGCTGAGTGATACTGCATTGTACGTAAGTACCACAAGTTCTTTATCCATTTTTCACTTTCTGTGATATTGAACTTGTACGGTTAACGAGGTTCTTGTAAACAGAGGCGTCCCAAATTTTGGGGTGGCTGTGTCTTTTTGGTTTTAATTTCCCTAAGCTATAGGACCATAAGTGGAAGTGCCCTAGGCTCTGTTGCTTTGTTTTTTAGATGTTTCAGGAAACACCATACACTTCTCCCGAGTGTCTGTTGGCAATTTACATCCCGCCCATCAGCATAACAAGGCTCCCAGTTCTCCATGGCCTGTCCTGCCTTTCTGGATTTTACACTTTTTTCAGATGGCCCTTTTGACCGGGGGAAAGTGAGACTTCATTGTAGTGCAGATTTCCTTTGCAAGTTTGCTTGGTTGGCCAAAAAGTGCGTATGCGTTTTTTCCTGAATATATTCAGGAAAAAACGCATACGCCCTTTTTGGCCAAGTGCATCATTGTGGACGTTCTGCCTCTTTTCCTATGCTTTCAATGCAATTCCCGTCTACCTCCTGAAATCGGTTTCCTGCAATTCTGCCCCGATTTCAAGTCCTCTTGGCAGCCTTACTTCAGTATATTTTTGGACGATAGCTGTCATTTATAACTCTGCAGGTTTGTGAATTACAGTGCCCCTGAGCTCCTTTCTTCAACTCGCTTTCTTGTGACCTGGCCGCAACACCGCAGGATGGCTTCAGGCCCTAATCTGGTTCCGGCACGGCACGCTGAGCCTTTGGTTAATTCCTCTTCCTGGTGGGAAATGAGAGTTAAATTTTCCCGTCCAGACACCTCCAGCTAGTCTCTCATTGGTTCTCGCTATTCCTGTTCATCTTCCGCAGAAATTGCAAACTGGGCCAAACAGGAGGTTAAAGGGACTGACTCTCCAAGTCGGGAGGGTGTTAGTAAAGCGTCTGGAATGTTGTACCCGAGTACCAGGGTACGAAAACTGAGACATATTTGAACACGTTTCCCGATCACACGGTTGATCATACTCTAGGTTCCACATGCATGTTTTAGCTGAAGGAAGAATCCCTGAAACCTGGAGAGTTGAGACCCGTGGAATGGGTACCATGCAATATGACTTCAAAGGGTCTTCGTTTGCTCACCGAACCTCTCCAATCCTATCACTGCTGCATTTATGCCCCTGGACACACGCTTGATTCTCTTTTGGAGATATAGCAATCTATAGGTTTTAAGATACTTACTAGTCAGGTACATTCTTAGGTTCTTAATATGGGGTGTTGAGTCCATTTCGTTGAGCAAGGAGTAGGTCTTTTCTATTCCATATTTGGCTTAAGGAACTTTATCTGTGCTCATTTCAATCTCTGGTTTTATGCAGCACCCCAACTCACCTTTACCCTTAAGCAAGCATAAGTTGGTTTTCTAAATTTGAGACCCTGTTCTGTTCTGTAATTCAGTTCCTGTGTAGCCAAGTTTACATTCCGTGTATTACTGATATCTTATGATGTTTCTTTTTCTGTGTGACTTATTTCAGTTAGAATCATCATACCTGAATCCACTCATTGTGCTGCTAAGGGCCTGATGACATAGATTTCATTGCTGAGTGATATTGCTTTGTAAGTAAATACCACAACTTCTTTATCCATTTTTCACTTTCTGCGATGTTGAACTTGTACTGTAAACGAGGTTCTTGTAAACAGAGGCGTTCCAAACTTTGGGGTGGCTGTGTCTTTTTGATTTTAATTTCCCTAAGCTATAGGACCATAAGTGGAAGTGCCCTAGGCTCTGTTGCTTTGTTTTTTAGATGTTTCAGGAAACACCATACACTTCTCCCGAGTGTCTGTTGGCAATTTACATCCCGCCCATCAGCATAACAAGGCTCCCAGTTCTCCATGGCCTGTCCTGCCTTTCTGGATTTTACACTTTTTTCAGATGGCCCTTTTGACCGGGGGGAAGTGAGACTTCATTGTAGTGCAGATTTCCTTTGCAAGCTTGCTTGGTTGGCCAAAAAGGGCGTATGCGTTTTTTCCTGAATATATTCAGGAAAAAACGCATACGCTCTTTTTGGCCAAGTGCATCATTGTGGACGTTCTGCCTCTTTTCCTATGCTTTCAATGCAATTCCAGTCTACCTCCTGAAATCGGTTTCCTGCAATTCTGCCCCGCTTTCAAGTCCTCTTGGCAGCCTTACTTCAGTATATTTTTGGACGATAGCTGTCATTTATAACTCTGCAGGTTTGTGAATTACAGTGCCCCTGAGCTCCTTTCTTCAACTCGCTTTCTTTTGAGCTGGCCGCAACACCGCAGGATGGCTTCAGGCCCTAATCTGGTTCCGGCATGGCATGCTGAGCCTTTGGTTATTTCCTCTTCCTGGTGGGAAATGAGAGTTAAATTTGCCCGTCCAGACACCTCCAGCTTGTCTCTCATTGGTTCTCCCTATTTCTGTTCATCTTCCGCAGAAATTGCAAACTGGGCCAAACAGGAGGTTAAAGGGGCTGACTCTCTAAGTGGGGAGAGTGTTAGTAAAGCGTCTGGAATGTTGCACCCGAGTACCAGGGGAGGAAAACTGAGACATATTTGAACATGTCTCCCGTTCACACGGTGGATCATACTCTGGGTTCCACAAGCATGTTTTAGCTGATGGAAGAATACCTTAAACCTGGAGAGTTGAGACCCGTGGAATGGGTACCATGCAATATGACTTCAAAGGGTCTTCATTTGCTCACCGAACCTCTCCAATCCTATCACTGCTGCGTTTATGCCCCTGTACACATGCTTGATTCTCTTTCGGAGACATAGCAATCCATAGGTTTTAAGATACTTACTAGTCAGGTACATTCTTAGGCGCTTAATATGGGGTGTTGAGTCCATTTCGTTGAGCAAGGAGTAGCTCTTGTCTATTCCATATTTGGCTTAAGGAACTTTATCTGTGCTCATTTCAATCTCTGGTTTTATGCAGCACCCCAACTCACCTTTCCCCTTAAGCAAGCATAAGTTGGTTTTCTAAATTTGAGACCCTGTTCTGTTCTGTAATTCAGTTCCTTTGGAGCCAAGTTTACATTCCGTGTATTACTGATATCTTATGATGTTTCTTTTTCTGTGTGACTTATTTCAGTTAGAATCGTCATACCTGAATCCACTCATTGTGCTGCTAAGGGCCTGATGACATAGATTTCATTGCTGCGTGATATTGCTTTGTAAGTAAATACCACAAATTCTTTATCCATTTTTCACTTTCTGCGATGTTGAACTTGTACTGTAAACGAGGTTCTTGTAAACAGAGGCGTCCCAAACTTTGGGGTGGCTGTGTCTTTTTGATTTTAATTTCCCTAAGCTATAGGACCATAAGTGGAAGTGCCCTAGGCTCTGTTGCTTTGTTTTTTAGATGTTTCAGGAAACACCATACACTTCTCCCGAGTGTCTGTTGGCAATTTACATCCCGCCCATCAGCATAACAAGGCTCCCAGTTCTCCATGGCCTGTCCTGCCTTTCTGGATTTTACACTTTTTTCAGATGGCCCTTTTGACCGGGGGGAAGTGAGACTTCATTGTAGTGCAGATTTCCTTTGCAAGCTTGCTTGGTTGGCCAAAAAGGGCGTATGCGTTTTTTCCTGAATATATTCAGGAAAAAACGCATACGCCCTTTTTGGCCAAGTGCATCATTGTGGACGTTCTGCCTCTTTTCCTATGCTTTCAATGCAATTCCAGTCTACCTCCTGAAATCGGTTTCCTGCAATTCTGCCCCGCTTTCAAGTCCTCTTGGCAGCCTTACTTCAGTATATTTTTGGACGATAGCTGTCATTTATAACTCTGCAGGTTTGTGAATTACAGTGCCCCTGAGCTCCTTTCTTCAACTCGCTTTCTTGTGACCTGGCCGCAACACCGCAGGATGGCTTCAGGCCCTAATCTGGTTCCGGCACGGCACGCTGAGCCTTTGGTTAATTCCTCTTCCTGGTGGGAAATGAGAGTTAAATTTGCCCGTCCAGACACCTCCAGCTAGTCTCTCATTGGTTCTCGCTATTCCTGTTCATCTTCCGCAGAAATTGCAAACTGGGCCAAACAGGAGGTTAAAGGGACTGACTCTCCAAGTCGGGAGGGTGTTAGTAAAGCGTCTGGAATGTTGTACCCGAGTACCAGGGTACTAAAACTGAGACATATTTGAACACGTTTCCCGATCACATGGTTGATCATACTCTAGGTTCCACATGCATGTTTTAGCTGAAGGAAGAATCCCTGAAACCTGGAGAGTTGAGACCCGTGGAATGGGTACCATGCAATATGACTTCAAAGGGTCTTCGTTTGCTCACCGAACCTCTCCAATCCTATCACTGCTGCGTTTATGCCCCTGTACACATGCTTGATTCTCTTTCGGAGACATAGCAATCCATAGGTTTTAAGATACTTACTAGTCAGGTACATTCTTAGGCGCTTAATATGGGGTGTTGAGTCCATTTCGTTGAGCAAGGAGTAGCTCTTGTCTATTCCATATTTGGCTTAAGGAAATTTATCTGTGCTCATTTCAATCTCTGGTTTTATGCAGCACACCAACTCACCTTTCCCCTTAAGCAAGCATAAGTTGGTTTTCTAAATTTGAGACCCTGTTCTGTTCTGTAATTCAGTTCCTGTGTAGCCAAGTTTACATTCCGTGTATTACTGATATCTTATGATGTTTCTTTTTCTGTGTGACTTATTTCAGTTAGAATCGTCATACCTGAATCCACTCATTGTGCTGCTAAGGGCCTGATGACATAGATTTCATTGCTGAGTGATATTGCTTTGTAAGTAAATACCACAAATTCTTTATCCACTTTTCACTTTCTGCGATGTTGAACTTGTACGGTAAACGAGGTTCTTGTAAACAGAGGCGTCCCAAACTTTGGGGTGGCTGTGTCTTTTTGATTTTAATTTCCCTAAGCTATAGGACCATAAGTGGAAGTGCCCTAGGCTCTGTTGCTTTGTTTTTTAGATGTTTCAGGAAACACCATACACTTCTCCCGAGTGTCTGTTGGCAATTTACATCCCGCCCATCAGCATAACAAGGCTCCCAGTTCTCCATGGCCTGTCCTGCCTTTCTGGATTTTACACTTTTTTCAGATGGCCCTTTTGACCGGGGGGAAGTGAGACTTCATTGTAGTGCAGATTTCCTTTGCAAGCTTGCTTGGTTGGCCAAAAAGGGCGTATGCGTTTTTTCCTGAATATATTCAGGAAAAAACGCATACGCCCTTTTTGGCCAAGTGCATCATTGTGGACGTTCTGCCTCTTTTCCTATGCTTTCAATGCAATTCCAGTCTACCTCCTGAAATCGGTTTCCTGCAATTCTGCCCCGCTTTCAAGTCCTCTTGGCAGCCTTACTTCAGTATATTTTTGGACGATAGCTGTCATTTATAACTCTGCAGGTTTGTGAATTACAGTGCCCCTGAGCTCCTTTCTTCAACTCGCTTTCTTGTGACCTGGCCGCAACACCGCAGGATGGCTTCAGGCCCTAATCTGGTTCTGGCACGGCACGCTGAGCCTTTGGTTAATTCCTCTTCCTGGTGGGAAATGAGAGTTAAATTTGCCCGTCCAGACACCTCCAGCTAGTCTCTCATTGGTTCTCGCTATTCCTGTTCATCTTCCGCAGAAATTGCAAACTGGGCCAAACAGGAGGTTAAAGGGACTGACTCTCCAAGTCGGGAGGGTGTTAGTAAAGCGTCTGGAATGTTGCACCCGAGTACCAGGGTACGAAAACTGAGACATATTTGAACACGTTTCCCGATCACATGGTTGATCATACTCTAGGTTCCACATGCATGTTTTAGCTGAAGGAAGAATCCGTGAAACCTGGAGAGTTGAGACCCGTGGAATGGGTACCATGCAATATGACTTCAAAGGGTCTTTGTTTGCTCACTGAACCTCTCCAATCCTATCACTGCTGCATTTATGCCCCTGGACACCCGCTTGATTCTCTTTTGGAGATATAGCAATCCATAGGTTTTAAGATACTTACTAGTCAGGTACATTCTTAGGCGCTTAATATGGGGTGTTGAGTCCATTTTGTTGAGCAAGGAGTAGCTCTTGTCTATTCCATATTTGGCTTAAGGAACTTTATCTGTGCTCATTTCAATCTCTGGTTTTATGCAGCACCCCAACTCACCTTTCCCCTTAAGCAAGCATAAGTTGGTTTTCTAAATTTGAGACCCTGTTCTGTTCTGTAATTCAGTTCCTTTGGAGCCAAGTTTACATTCCGTGTATTACTGATATCTTATGATGTTTCTTTTTCTGTGTGACTTATTTCAGTTAGAATCGTCATACCTGAATCCACTCATTGTGCTGCTAAGGGCCTGATGACATAGATTTCATTGCTGTGTGATATTGCTTTGTAAGTAAATACCACAAATTCTTTATCCATTTTTCACTTTCTGCGATGTTGAACTTGTACTGTAAACGAGGTTCTTGTAAACAGAGGCGTCCCAAACTTTGGGGTGGCTGTGTCTTTTTGATTTTAATTTCCCTAAGCTATAGGACCATAAGTGGAAGTGCCCTAGGCTCTGTTGCTTTGTTTTTTAGATGTTTCAGGAAACACCATACACTTCTCCCAAGTGTCTGTTGGCAATTTACATCCCGCCCATCAGCATAACAAGGCTCCCAGTTCTCCATGGCCTGTCCTGTCTTTCTGGATTTTACACTTTTTTCAGATGGCCCTTTTGACCGGGGGGAAGTGAGACTTCATTGTAGTGCAGATTTCCTTTGCAAGCTTGCTTGGTTGGCCAAAAAGGGCGTATGCGTTTTTTCCTGAATATATTCAGGAAAAAACGCATACGCCCTTTTTGGCCAAGTGCATCATTGTGGACGTTCTGCCTCTTTTCCTATGCTTTCAATGCAATTCCAGTCTACCTCCTGAAATCGGTTTCCTGCAATTCTGCCCCGCTTTCAAGTCCTCTTGGCAGCCTTACTTCAGTATATTTTTGGACGATAGCTGTCATTTATAACTCTGCAGGTTTGTGAATTACAGTGCCCCTGAGCTCCTTTCTTCAACTCGCTTTCTTGTGACCTGGCCGCAACACCGCAGGATGGCTTCAGGCCCTAATCTGGTTCCGGCACGGCACGCTGAGCCTTTGGTTAATTCCTCTTCCTGGTGGGAAATGAGAGTTAAATTTTCCCGTCCAGACACCTCCAGCTAGTCTCTCATTGGTTCTCGCTATTCCTGTTCATCTTCCGCAGAAATTGCAAACTGGGCCAAACAGGAGGTTAAAGGGACTGACTCTCCAAGTCGGGAGGGTGTTAGTAAAGCGTCTGGAATGTTGCACCCGAGTACCAGGGTACGAAAACTGAGACATATTTGAACACGTTTCCCGATCACATGGTTGATCATACTCTAGGTTCCACATGCATGTTTTAGCTGAAGGAAGAATCCGTGAAACCTGGAGAGTTGAGACCCGTGGAATGGGTACCATGCAATATGACTTCAAAGGGTCTTTGTTTGCTCACCGAACCTCTCCAATCCTATCACTGCTGCATTTATGCCCCTGGACACCGGCTTGATTCTCTTTTGGAGATATAGCAATCCATAGGTTTTAAGATACTTACTAGTCAGGTACATTCTTAGGCGCTTAATATGGGGTGTTGAGTCCATTTTGTTGAGCAAGGAGTAGCTCTTGTCTATTCCATATTTGGCTTAAGGAACTTTATCTGTGCTCATTTCAATCTCTGGTTTTATGCAGCACCCCAACTCACCTTTCCCCTTAAGCAAGCATAAGTTGGTTTTCTAAATTTGAGACCCTGTTCTGTTCTGTAATTCAGTTCCTTTGGAGCCAAGTTTACATTCCGTGTATTACTGATATCTTATGATGTTTCTTTTTCTGTGTGACTTATTTCAGTTAGAATCGTCATACCTGAATCCACTCATCGTGCTGCTAAGGCCCTGATGACATAGATTTCATTGCTGCGTGATATTGCTTTGTAAGTAAATACCACAAATTCTTTATCCATTTTTCACTTTCTGCGATGTTGAACTTGTACTGTAAACGAGGTTCTTGTAAACAGAGGCGTCCCAAACTTTGGGGTGGCTGTGTCTTTTTGATTTTAATTTCCCTAAGCTATAGGACCATAAGTGGAAGTGCCCTAGGCTCTGTTGCTTTGTTTTTTAGATGTTTCAGGAAACACCATACACTTCTCCCGAGTGTCTGTTGGCAATTTACATCCCGCCCATCAGCATAACAAGGCTCCCAGTTCTCCATGGCCTGTCCTGCCTTTCTGGATTTTACACTTTTTTCAGATGGCCCTTTTGACCGGGGGGAAGTGAGACTTCATTGTAGTGCAGATTTCCTTTGCAAGCTTGCTTGGTTGGCCAAAAAGGGCGTATGCGTTTTTTCCTGAATATATTCAGGAAAAAACGCATACGCCCTTTTTGGCCAAGTGCATCATTGTGGACGTTCTGCCTCTTTTCCTATGCTTTCAATGCAATTCCAGTCTACCTCCTGAAATCGGTTTCCTGCAATTCTGCCCCGCTTTCAAGTCCTCTTGGCAGCCTTACTTCAGTATATTTTTGGACGATAGCTGTCATTTATAACTCTGCAGGTTTGTGAATTACAGTGCCCCTGAGCTCCTTTCTTCAACTCGCTTTCTTGTGACCTGGCCGCAACACCGCAGGATGGCTTCAGGCCCTAATCTGGTTCCGGCACGGCACGCTGAGCCTTTGGTTAATTCCTCTTCCTGGTGGGAAATGAGAGTTAAATTTGCCCGTCCAGACACCTCCAGCTAGTCTCTCATTGGTTCTCGCTATTCCTGTTCATCTTCCGCAGAAATTGCAAACTGGGCCAAACAGGAGGTTAAAGGGACTGACTGTCCAAGTCGGGAGGATGTTAGTAAAGCGTCTGGAATGTTGCACCCGAGTACCAGGGTACGAAAACTGAGACATATTTGAACACGTCTCCTGATCACATGGTTGATCATACTCTAGGTTCCACATGCATGTTTTAGCTGAAGGAAGAATACCTTAAACCTGGGTAGTTGAAACCCGTGGAATGGGTACCATGCAATATGACTTCAAAGGGTCTTCATTTGCTCACCGAACCTCTCCAATCCTATCACTGCTGCGTTTATGCCGCTGTACACATGCTTGATTCTCTTTCGGAGACATAGCAATCCATAGGTTTTAAGATACTTACTAGTCAGGTACATTCTTAGGCGCTTAATATGGGGTGTTGAGTCCATTTCGTTGAGCAAGGAGTAGCTCTTGTCTATTCCATATTTGGCTTAAGGAACTTTATCTGTGCTCATTTCAATCTCTGGTTTTATGCAGCACCCCAACTCACCTTTACCCTTAAGCAAGCATAAGTTGGTTTTCTAAATTTGAGACCCTGTTCTGTTCTGTAATTCAGTTCCTGTGTAGCCAAGTTTACATTCCGTGTATTACTGATATCTTATGATGTTTCTTTTTCTGTGTGACTTATTTCAGTTAGAATCGTCATACCTGAATCCACTCATTGTGCTGCTAAGGGCCTGATGACATAGATTTCATTGCTGAGTGATATTGCTTTGTAAGTAAATACCACAACTACTTTATCCATTTTTCACTTTCTGCGATGTTGAACTTGTACTGTAAACGAGGTTCTTGTAAACAGAGGCATCCCAAACTTTGGGGTGGCTGTGTCTTTTTGATTTTAATTTCCCTAAGCTATAGGACCATAAGTGGAAGTGCCCTAGGCTCTGTTGCTTTGTTTTTTAGATGTTTCAGGAAACACCATACACTTCTCCCGAGTGGCTGTTGGCAATTTACATCCCGCCCATCAGCATAACAAGGCTCCCAGTTCTCCATGGCCTGTCCTGCCTTTCTGGATTTTACACTTTTTTCAGATGGCCCTTTTGACCGGGGGGAAGTGAGACTTCATTGTAGTGCAGATTTCCTTTGCAAGTTTGCTTGGTTGGCCAAAAAGGGCGTATGTGTTTTTTCCTGAATATATTCAGGAAAAAACACATACGCCCTTTTTGGCCAAGTGCATCATTGTGGACGTTCTGCCTCTTTTCCTATGCTTTCAATGCAATTCCAGTCTACCTCCTGAAATCGGTTTCCTGCAATTCTGCCCCGCTTTCAAGTCCTCCTGGCAGCCTTACTTCAGTATATTTTTGGACGATAGCTGTCATTTATAAGTCTGCAGGTTTGTGAATTACAGTGCCCCTGAGCTCCTTTCTTCCACTCGCTTTCTTGTGAGCTGGCCGCAACACCGCAGGATGGCTTCAGGCCCTAATCTGGTTCCGGCACGGCACGCTGAGCCTTTGGTTAATTCCTCTTCCTGGTGGGAAATGAGAGTTAAATTTGCCCGTCCAGACACCTCCAGCTAGTCTCTCATTGGTTCTCGCTATTCCTGTTCATCTTCCGTAGAAATTGCAAACTGGGCCAAACAGGAGGTTAAAGGGACTGACTGTCCAAGTCGGGAGGATGTTAGTAAAGCGTCTGGAATGTTGCACCCGAGTACCAGGGTACGAAAACTGAGACATATTTGAACACGTCTCCTGATCACATGGTTGATCATACTCTAGGTTCCACATGCATGTTTTAGCTGAAGGAAGAATACCTTAAACCTGGGTAGTTGAAACCCGTGGAATGGGTACCATGCAATATGACTTCAAAGGGTCTTCGTTTGCTCACCGAACCTCTCCAATCCTATCACTGCTGCGTTTATGCCCCTGTACACATGCTTGATTCTCTTTCGGAGACATAGCAATCCATAGGTTTTAAGATACTTACTAGTCAGGTACATTCTTAGGCGCTTAATATGGGGTGTTGAGTCCATTTCGTTGAGCAAGGAGTAGCTCTTGTCTATTCCATATTTGGCTTAAGGAACTTTATCTGTGCTCATTTCAATCTCTGGTTTTATGCAGCACCCCAACTCACCTTTCCCCTTAAGCAAGCATAAGTTGGTTTTCTAAATTTGAGACCCTGTTCTGTTCTGTAATTCAGTTCCTGTGTAGCCAAGTTTACATTCCGTGTATTACTGATATCTTATGATGTTTCTTTTTCTGTGTGACTTATTTCAGTTAGAATCGTCATACCTGAATCCACTCATTGTGCTGCTAAGGGCCTGATGACATAGATTTCATTGCTGAGTGATATTGTTTTGTAAGTAAATACCACAAATTCTTTATCCATTTTTCACTTTCTGCGATGTTGAACTTGTACTGTAAACGAGGTTCTTGTAAACAGAGGCGTCCCAAACTTTGGGGTGGCTGTGTCTTTTTGATTTTAATTTCCCTAAGCTATAGGACCATAAGTGGAAGTGCCCTAGGCTCTGTTGCTTTGTTTTTTAGATGTTTCAGGAAACACCATACACTTCTCCCGAGTGTCTGTTGGCAATTTACATCCCGCCCATCAGCATAACAAGGCTCCCAGTTCTCCATGGCCTGTCCTGCCTTTCTGGATTTTACACTTTTTTCAGATGGCCCTTTTGACCGGGGGGAAGTGAGACTTCATTGTAGTGCAGATTTCCTTTGCAAGCTTGCTTGGTTGGCCAAAAAGGGCGTATGCGTTTTTTCCTGAATATATTCAGGAAAAAACGCATACGCCCTTTTTGGCCAAGTGCATCATTGTGGACGTTCTGCCTCTTTTCCTATGCTTTCAATGCAATTCCAGTCTACCTCCTGAAATCGGTTTCCTGCAATTCTGCCCCGCTTTCAAGTCCTCTTGGCAGCCTTACTTCAGTATATTTTTGGACGATAGCTGTCATTTATAACTCTGCAGGTTTGTGAATTACAGTGCCCCTGAGCTCCTTTCTTCAACTCGCTTTCTTGTGACCTGGCCGCAACACCGCAGGATGGCTTCAGGCCCTAATCTGGTTCCGGCACGGCACGCTGAGCCTTTGGTTAATTCGTCTTCCTGGTGGGAAATGAGAGTTAAATTTGCCCGTCCAGACACCTCCAGCTAGTCTCTCATTGGTTCTCGCTATTCCTGTTCATCTTCCGCAGAAATTGCAAACTGGGCCAAACAGGAGGTTAAAGGGACTGACTCTCCAAGTCGGGAGGGTGTTAGTAAAGCGTCTGGAATGTTGCACCCGAGTACCAGGGTACGAAAACTGAGACATATTTGAACACGTTTCCCGATCACATGGTTGATCATACTCTAGGTTCCACATGCATGTTTTAGCTGAAGGAAGAATCCGTGAAACCTGGAGAGTTGAGACCCGTGGAATGGGTACCATGCAATATGACTTCAAAGGGTCTTTGTTTGCTCACTGAACCTCTCCAATCCTATCACTGCTGCATTTATGCCCCTGGACACCCGCTTGATTCTCTTTTGGAGATATAGCAATCCATAGGTTTTAAGATACTTACTAGTCAGGTACATTCTTAGGCGCTTAATATGGGGTGTTGAGTCCATTTTGTTGAGCAAGGAGTAGCTCTTGTCTATTCCATATTTGGCTTAAGGAACTTTATCTGTGCTCATTTCAATCTCTGGTTTTATGCAGCACCCCAACTCACCTTTCCCCTTAAGCAAGCATAAGTTGGTTTTCTAAATTTGAGACCCTGTTCTGTTCTGTAATTCAGTTCCTTTGGAGCCAAGTTTACATTCCGTGTATTACTGATATCTTATGATGTTTCTTTTTCTGTGTGACTTATTTCAGTTAGAATCGTCATACCTGAATCCACTCATTGTGCTGCTAAGGGCCTGATGACATAGATTTCATTGCTGTGTGATATTGCTTTGTAAGTAAATACCACAAATTCTTTATCCATTTTTCACTTTCTGCGATGTTGAACTTGTACTGTAAACGAGGTTCTTGTAAACAGAGGCGTCCCAAACTTTGGGGTGGCTGTGTCTTTTTGATTTTAATTTCCCTAAGCTATAGGACCATAAGTGGAAGTGCCCTAGGCTCTGTTGCTTTGTTTTTTAGATGTTTCAGGAAACACCATACACTTCTCCCAAGTGTCTGTTGGCAATTTACATCCCGCCCATCAGCATAACAAGGCTCCCAGTTCTCCATGGCCTGTCCTGTCTTTCTGGATTTTACACTTTTTTCAGATGGCCCTTTTGACCGGGGGGAAGTGAGACTTCATTGTAGTGCAGATTTCCTTTGCAAGCTTGCTTGGTTGGCCAAAAAGGGCGTATGCGTTTTTTCCTGAATATATTCAGGAAAAAACGCATACGCCCTTTTTGGCCAAGTGCATCATTGTGGACGTTCTGCCTCTTTTCCTATGCTTTCAATGCAATTCCAGTCTACCTCCTGAAATCGGTTTCCTGCAATTCTGCCCCGCTTTCAAGTCCTCTTGGCAGCCTTACTTCAGTATATTTTTGGACGATAGCTGTCATTTATAACTCTGCAGGTTTGTGAATTACAGTGCCCCTGAGCTCCTTTCTTCAACTCGCTTTCTTGTGACCTGGCCGCAACACCGCAGGATGGCTTCAGGCCCTAATCTGGTTCCGGCACGGCACGCTGAGCCTTTGGTTAATTCCTCTTCCTGGTGGGAAATGAGAGTTAAATTTGCCCGTCCAGACACCTCCAGCTAGTCTCTCATTGGTTCTCGCTATTCCTGTTCATCTTCCGCAGAAATTGCAAACTGGGCCAAACAGGAGGTTAAAGGGACTGACTCTCCAAGTCGGGAGGGTGTTAGTAAAGCGTCTGGAATGTTGCACCCGAGTACCAGGGTACGAAAACTGAGACATATTTGAACACGTTTCCCGATCACATGGTTGATCATACTCTAGGTTCCACATGCATGTTTTAGCTGAAGGAAGAATCCGTGAAACCTGGAGAGTTGAGACCCGTGGAATGGGTACCATGCAATATGACTTCAAAGGGTCTTTGTTTGCTCACTGAACCTCTCCAATCCTATCACTGCTGCATTTATGCCCCTGGACACCCGCTTGATTCTCTTTTGGAGATATAGCAATCCATAGGTTTTAAGATACTTACTAGTCAGGTACATTCTTAGGCGCTTAATATGGGGTGTTGAGTCCATTTTGTTGAGCAAGGAGTAGCTCTTGTCTATTCCATATTTGGCTTAAGGAACTTTATCTGTGCTCATTTCAATCTCTGGTTTTATGCAGCACCCCAACTCACCTTTCCCCTTAAGCAAGCATAAGTTGGTTTTCTAAATTTGAGACCCTGTTCTGTTCTGTAATTCAGTTCCTTTGGAGCCAAGTTTACATTCCGTGTATTACTGATATCTTATGATGTTTCTTTTTCTGTGTGACTTATTTCAGTTAGAATCGTCATACCTGAATCCACTCATTGTGCTGCTAAGGGCCTGATGACATAGATTTCATTGCTGTGTGATATTGCTTTGTAAGTAAATACCACAAATTCTTTATCCATTTTTCACTTTCTGCGATGTTGAACTTGTACTGTAAACGAGGTTCTTGTAAACAGAGGCGTCCCAAACTTTGGGGTGGCTGTGTCTTTTTGATTTTAATTTCCCTAAGCTATAGGACCATAAGTGGAAGTGCCCTAGGCTCTGTTGCTTTGTTTTTTAGATGTTTCAGGAAACACCATACACTTCTCCCAAGTGTCTGTTGGCAATTTACATCCCGCCCATCAGCATAACAAGGCTCCCAGTTCTCCATGGCCTGTCCTGTCTTTCTGGATTTTACACTTTTTTCAGATGGCCCTTTTGACCGGGGGGAAGTGAGACTTCATTGTAGTGCAGATTTCCTTTGCAAGCTTGCTTGGTTGGCCAAAAAGGGCGTATGCGTTTTTTCCTGAATATATTCAGGAAAAAACGCATACGCCCTTTTTGGCCAAGTGCATCATTGTGGACGTTCTGCCTCTTTTCCTATGCTTTCAATGCAATTCCAGTCTACCTCCTGAAATCGGTTTCCTGCAATTCTGCCCCGCTTTCAAGTCCTCTTGGCAGCCTTACTTCAGTATATTTTTGGACGATAGCTGTCATTTATAACTCTGCAGGTTTGTGAATTACAGTGCCCCTGAGCTCCTTTCTTC
Source organism: Pseudorca crassidens (assembly GCF_039906515.1). Taxonomy (NCBI): domain Eukaryota; kingdom Metazoa; phylum Chordata; class Mammalia; order Artiodactyla; family Delphinidae; genus Pseudorca; species Pseudorca crassidens. Next base: position 100,501 of record NW_027135949.1, on the reverse strand, counting down.
AACTCGCTTTCTTGTGACCTGGCCGCAACACCGCAGGATGGCTTCAGGCCCTAATCTGGTTCCGGCACGGCACGCTGAGCCTTTGGTTAATTCCTCTTCTTGGTGGGAAATGAGAGTTAAATTTGCCCGTCCAGACACCTCCAGCTAGTCTCTCATTGGTTCTCGCTATTCCTGTTCATCTTCCGCAGAAATTGCAAACTGGGCCAAACAGGAGGTTAAAGGGACTGACTCTCCAAGTCGGGAGGGTGTTAGTAAAGCGTCTGGAATGTTGCACCCGAGTACCAGGGTACGAAAACTGAGACATATTTGAACACGTTTCCCGATCACATGGTTGATCATACTCTAGGTTCCACATGCATGTTTTAGCTGAAGGAAGAATCCGTGAAACCTGGAGAGTTGAGACCCGTGGAATGGGTACCATGCAATATGACTTCAAAGGGTCTTTGTTTGCTCACCGAACCTCTCCAATCCTATCACTGCTGCATTTATGCCCCTGGACACCCGCTTGATTCTCTTTTGGAGATATAGCAATCCATAGGTTTTAAGATACTTACTAGTCAGGTACATTCTTAGGCGCTTAATATGGGGTGTTGAGTCCATTTTGTTGAGCAAGGAGTAGCTCTTGTCTATTCCATATTTGGCTTAAGGAACTTTATCTGTGCTCATTTCAATCTCTGGTTTTATGCAGCACCCCAACTCACCTTTACCCTTAAGCAAGCATAAGTTGGTTTTCTAAATTTGAGACCCTGTTCTTTTCTGTAATTCAGTTCCTTTGGAGCCAAGTTTACATTCCGTGTATTACTGATATCTTATGATGTTTCTTTTTCTGTGTGACTTATTTCAGTTAGAATCGTCATACCTGAATCCACTCATTGTGCTGCTAAGGGCCTGATGACATAGATTTCATTGCTGCGTGATATTGCTTTGTAAGTAAATACCACAACTTCTTTATCCATTTTTCACTTTCTGCGATGTTGAACTTGTACTGTAAACGAGGTTCTTGTAAACAGAGGCGTCCCAAACTTTGGGGTGGCTGTGTCTTTTTGATTTTAATTTCCCTAAGCTATAGGACCATAAGTGGAAGTGCCCTAGGCTCTGTTGCTTTGTTTTTTAGATGTTTCAGGAAACACCATACACTTCTCCCGAGTGTCTGTTGGCAATTTACATCCCGCCCATCAGCATAACAAGGCTCCCAGTTCTCCATGGCCTGTCCTGCCTTTCTGGATTTTACACTTTTTTCAGATGGCCCTTTTGACCGGGGGGAAGTGAGACTTCATTGTAGTGCAGATTTCCTTTGCAAGCTTGCTTGGTTGGCCAAAAAGGGCGTATGCGTTTTTTCCTGAATATATTCAGGAAAAAACGCATACGCCCTTTTTGGCCAAGTGCATCATTGTGGACGTTCTGCCTCTTTTCCTATGCTTTCAATGCAATTCCAGTCTACCTCCTGAAATCGGTTTCCTGCAATTCTGCCCCGCTTTCAAGTCCTCTTGGCAGCCTTACTTCAGTATATTTTTGGACGATAGCTGTCATTTATAACTCTGCAGGTTTGTGAATTACAGTGCCCCTGAGCTCCTTTCTTCAACTCGCTTTCTTGTGACCTGGCCGCAACACCGCATGATGGCTTCAGGCCCTAATCTGGTTCCGGCACGGCACGCTGAGCCTTTGGTTAATTCCTCTTCCTGGTGGGAAATGAGAGTTAAATTTTCCCGTCCAGACACCTCCAGCTAGTCTCTCATTGGTTCTCGCTATTCCTGTTCATCTTCCGCAGAAATTGCAAACTGGGCCAAACAGGAGGTTAAAGGGACTGACTCTCCAAGTCGGGAGGGTGTTAGTAAAGCGTCTGGAATGTTGCACCCGAGTACCAGGGTACGAAAACTGAGACATATTTGAACACGTTTCCCGATCACATGGTTGATCATACTCTAGGTTCCACATGCATGTTTTAGCTGAAGGAAGAATCCGTGAAACCTGGAGAGTTGAGACCCGTGGAATGGGTACCATGCAATATGACTTCAAAGGGTCTTTGTTTGCTCACCGAACCTCTCCAATCCTATCACTGCTGCATTTATGCCCCTGGACACCGGCTTGATTCTCTTTTGGAGATATAGCAATCCATAGGTTTTAAGATACTTACTAGTCAGGTACATTCTTAGGCGCTTAATATGGGGTGTTGAGTCCATTTAGTTGAGCAAGGAGTAGCTCTTGTCTATTCCATATTTGGCTTAAGGAACTTTATCTGTGCTCATTTCAATCTCTGGTTTTATGCAGCACCCCAACTCACCTTTACCCTTAAGCAAGCATAAGTTGGTTTTCTAAATTTGAGACCCTGTTCTGTTCTGTAATTCAGTTCCTTTGGAGCAAGTTTACATTCCGTGTATTACTGATATCTTATGATGTTTCTTTTTCTGTGTGACTTATTTCAGTTAGAATCGTCATACCTGAATCCACTCATCGTGCTGCTAAGGGCCTGATGACATAGATTTCATTGCTGCGTGATATTGCTTTGTAAGTAAATACCACAAATTCTTTATCCATTTTTCACTTTCTGCGATGTTGAACTTGTACTGTAAACGAGGTTCTTGTAAACAGAGGCGTCCCAAACTTTGGGGTGGCTGTGTCTTTTTGATTTTAATTTCCCTAAGCTATAGGACCATAAGTGGAAGTGCCCTAGGCTCTGTTGCTTTGTTTTTTAGATGTTTCAGGAAACACCATACACTTCTCCCAAGTGTCTGTTGGCAATTTACATCCCGCCCATCAGCATAACAAGGCTCCCAGTTCTCCATGGCCTGTCCTGTCTTTCTGGATTTTACACTTTTTTCAGATGGCCCTTTTGACCGGGGGGAAGTGAGACTTCATTGTAGTGCAGATTTCCTTTGCAAGCTTGCTTGGTTGGCCAAAAAGGGCGTATGCGTTTTTTCCTGAATATATTCAGGAAAAAACGCATACGCCCTTTTTGGCCAAGTGCATCATTGTGGACGTTCTGCCTCTTTTCCTATGCTTTCAATGCAATTCCAGTCTACCTCCTGAAATCGGTTTCCTGCAATTCTGCCCCGCTTTCAAGTCCTCTTGGCAGCCTTACTTCAGTATATTTTTGGACGATAGCTGTCATTTATAACTCTGCAGGTTTGTGAATTACAGTGCCCCTGAGCTCCTTTCTTCAACTCGCTTTCTTGTGACCTGGCCGCAACACCGCAGGATGGCTTCAGGCCCTAATCTGGTTCCGGCACGGCACGCTGAGCCTTTGGTTAATTCCTCTTCTTGGTGGGAAATGAGAGTTAAATTTGCCCGTCCAGACACCTCCAGCTAGTCTCTCATTGGTTCTCGCTATTCCTGTTCATCTTCCGCAGAAATTGCAAACTGGGCCAAACAGGAGGTTAAAGGGACTGACTCTCCAAGTCGGGAGGGTGTTAGTAAAGCGTCTGGAATGTTGCACCCGAGTACCAGGGTACGAAAACTGAGACATATTTGAACACGTTTCCCGATCACATGGTTGATCATACTCTAGGTTCCACATGCATGTTTTAGCTGAAGGAAGAATCCGTGAAACCTGGAGAGTTGAGACCCGTGGAATGGGTACCATGCAATATGACTTCAAAGGGTCTTTGTTTGCTCACCGAACCTCTCCAATCCTATCACTGCTGCATTTATGCCCCTGGACACCCGCTTGATTCTCTTTTGGAGATATAGCAATCCATAGGTTTTAAGATACTTACTAGTCAGGTACATTCTTAGGCGCTTAATATGGGGTGTTGAGTCCATTTTGTTGAGCAAGGAGTAGCTCTTGTCTATTCCATATTTGGCTTAAGGAACTTTATCTGTGCTCATTTCAATCTCTGGTTTTATGCAGCACCCCAACTCACCTTTACCCTTAAGCAAGCATAAGTTGGTTTTCTAAATTTGAGACCCTGTTCTTTTCTGTAATTCAGTTCCTTTGGAGCCAAGTTTACATTCCGTGTATTACTGATATCTTATGATGTTTCTTTTTCTGTGTGACTTATTTCAGTTAGAATCGTCATACCTGAATCCACTCATTGTGCTGCTAAGGGCCTGATGACATAGATTTCATTGCTGCGTGATATTGCTTTGTAAGTAAATACCACAAATTCTTTATCCATTTTTCACTTTCTGCGATGTTGAACTTGTACTGTAAACGAGGTTCTTGTAAACAGAGGCGTCCCAAACTTTGGGGTGGCTGTGTCTTTTTGATTTTAATTTCCCTAAGCTATAGGACCATAAGTGGAAGTGCCCTAGGCTCTGTTGCTTTGTTTTTTAGATGTTTCAGGAAACACCATACACTTCTCCCGAGTGTCTGTTGGCAATTTACATCCCGCCCATCAGCATAACAAGGCTCCCAGTTCTCCATGGCCTGTCCTGCCTTTCTGGATTTTACACTTTTTTCAGATGGCCCTTTTGACCGGGGGGAAGTGAGACTTCATTGTAGTGCAGATTTCCTTTGCAAGCTTGCTTGGTTGGCCAAAAAGGGCGTATGCGTTTTTTCCTGAATATATTCAGGAAAAAACGCATACGCCCTTTTTGGCCAAGTGCATCATTGTGGACGTTCTGCCTCTTTTCCTATGCTTTCAATGCAATTCCAGTCTACCTCCTGAAATCGGTTTCCTGCAATTCTGCCCCGCTTTCAAGTCCTCTTGGCAGCCTTACTTCAGTATATTTTTGGACGATAGCTGTCATTTATAACTCTGCAGGTTTGTGAATTACAGTGCCCCTGAGCTCCTTTCTTCAACTCGCTTTCTTGTGACCTGGCCGCAACACCGCAGGATGGCTTCAGGCCCTAATCTGGTTCCGGCACGGCACGCTGAGCCTTTGGTTAATTCCTCTTCCTGGTGGGAAATGAGAGTTAAATTTTCCCGTCCAGACACCTCCAGCTAGTCTCTCATTGGTTCTCGCTATTCCTGTTCATCTTCCGCAGAAATTGCAAACTGGGCCAAACAGGAGGTTAAAGGGACTGACTCTCCAAGTCGGGAGGGTGTTAGTAAAGCGTCTGGAATGTTGCACCCGAGTACCAGGGTACGAAAACTGAGACATATTTGAACACGTTTCCCGATCACATGGTTGATCATACTCTAGGTTCCACATGCATGTTTTAGCTGAAGGAAGAATCCGTGAAACCTGGAGAGTTGAGACCCGTGGAATGGGTACCATGCAATATGACTTCAAAGGGTCTTTGTTTGCTCACCGAACCTCTCCAATCCTATCACTGCTGCATTTATGCCCCTGGACACCGGCTTGATTCTCTTTTGGAGATATAGCAATCCATAGGTTTTAAGATACTTACTAGTCAGGTACATTCTTAGGCGCTTAATATGGGGTGTTGAGTCCATTTTGTTGAGCAAGGAGTAGCTCTTGTCTATTCCATATTTGGCTTAAGGAACTTTATCTGTGCTCATTTCAATCTCTGGTTTTATGCAGCACCCCAACTCACCTTTACCCTTAAGCAAGCATAAGTTGGTTTTCTAAATTTGAGACCCTGTTCTGTTCTGTAATTCAGTTCCTTTGGAGCCAAGTTTACATTCCGTGTATTACTGATATCTTATGATGTTTCTTTTTCTGTGTGACTTATTTCAGTTAGAATCGTCATACCTGAATCCACTCATCGTGCTGCTAAGGGCCTGATGACATAGATTTCATTGCTGCGTGATATTGCTTTGTAAGTAAATACCACAAATTCTTTATCCATTTTTCACTTTCTGCGATGTTGAACTTGTACTGTAAACGAGGTTCTTGTAAACAGAGGCGTCCCAAACTTTGGGGTGGCTGTGTCTTTTTGATTTTAATTTCCCTAAGCTATAGGACCATAAGTGGAAGTGCCCTAGGCTCTGTTGCTTTGTTTTTTAGATGTTTCAGGAAACACCATACACTTCTCCTGAGTGTCTGTTGGCAATTTACATCCCGCCCATCAGCATAACAAGGCTCCCAGTTCTCCATGGCCTGTCCTGCCTTTCTGGATTTTACACTTTTTTCAGATGGCCCTTTTGACCGGGGGGAAGTGAGACTTCATTGTAGTGCAGATTTCCTTTGCAAGCTTGCTTGGTTGGCCAAAAAGGGCGTATGCGTTTTTTCCTGAATATATTCAGGAAAAAACGCATACGCCCTTTTTGGCCAAGTGCATCATTGTGGACGTTCTGCCTCTTTTCCTATGCTTTCAATGCAATTCCAGTCTACCTCCTGAAATCGGTTTCCTGCAATTCTGCCCCGCTTTCAAGTCCTCTTGGCAGCCTTACTTCAGTATATTTTTGGACGATAGCTGTCATTTATAACTCTGCAGGTTTGTGAATTACAGTGCCCCTGAGCTCCTTTCTTCAACTCGCTTTCTTGTGACCTGGCCGCAACACCGCAGGATGGCTTCAGGCCCTAATCTGGTTCCGGCACGGCACGCTGAGCCTTTGGTTAATTCCTCTTCCTGGTGGGAAATGAGAGTTAAATTTGCCCGTCCAGACACCTCCAGCTAGTCTCTCATTGGTTCTCGCTATTCCTGTTCATCTTCCGCAGAAATTGCAAACTGGGCCAAACAGGAGGTTAAAGGGACTGACTGTCCAAGTCGGGAGGATGTTAGTAAAGCGTCTGGAATGTTGTACCCGAGTACCAGGGTACGAAAACTGAGACATATTTGAACACGTCTCCCGATCACATGGTTGATCATACTCTAGGTTCCACATGCATGTTTTAGCTGAAGGAAGAATCCCTGAAACCTGGAGAGTTGAGACCCGTGGAATGGGTACCATGCAATATGACTTCAAAGGGTCTTTGTTTGCTCACCGAACCTCTCCAATCCTATCACTGCTGCATTTATGCCCCTGGACACACCCTTGATTCTCTTTTGGAGATATAGCAATCCATAGGTTTTAAGATACTTACTAGTCAGGTACATTCTTAGGCTTTTAATATGCGGTGTTGAGTCCATTTCGTTGAGCAAGGAGTAGCTCTTGTCTATTCCATATTTGGCTTAAGGATCTTTATCTGTGCTCATTTCAATCTCTGGTTTTATGCAGCACCCCAACTCACCTTTACCCTTAAGCAAGCATAAGTTGGTTTTCTAAATTTGAGACCCTGTTCTGTTCTGTAATTCAGTTCCTGTGTAGCCAAGTTTACATTCCGTGTATTACTGATATCTTATGATGTTTCTTTTTCTGTGTGACTTATTTCAGTTAGAATCATCATACCTGAATCCACTCATTGTGCTGCTAAGGGCCTGATGACATAGATTTCATTGCTGAGTGATATTGCTTTGTAAGTAAATACCACAACTACTTTATCCATTTTTCACTTTCTGCGATGTTGAACTTGTACTGTAAACGAGGTTCTTGTAAACAGAGGCGTCCCAAACTTTGGGGTGGCTGTGTCTTTTTGATTTTAATTTCCCTAAGCTATAGGACCATAAGTGGAAGTGCCCTAGGCTCTGTTGCTTTGTTTTTTAGATGTTTCAGGAAACACCATACACTTCTCCCGAGTGGCTGTTGGCAATTTACATCCCGCCCATCAGCATAACAAGGCTCCCAGTTCTCCATGGCCTGTCCTGCCTTTCTGGATTTTACACTTTTTTCAGATGGCCCTTTTGACCGGGGGGAAGTGAGACTTCATTGTAGTGCAGATTTCCTTTGCAAGTTTGCTTGGTTGGCCAAAAAGGGCGTATGCGTTTTTTCCTGAATATATTCAGGAAAAAACACATACGCCCTTTTTGGCCAAGTGCATCATTGTGGACGTTCTGCCTCTTTTCCTATGCTTTCAATGCAATTCCAGTCTACCTCCTGAAATCGGTTTCCTGCAATTCTGCCCCGCTTTCAAGTCCTCTTGGCAGCCTTACTTCAGTATATTTTTGGACGATAGCTGTCATTTATAACTCTGCAGGTTTGTGAATTACAGTGCCCCTGAGCTCCTTTCTTCAACTCGCTTTCTTGTGACCTGGCCGCAACACCGCAGGATGGCTTCAGGCCCTAATCTGGTTCCGGCACGGCACGCTGAGCCTTTGGTTAATTCCTCTTCCTGGTGGGAAATGAGAGTTAAATTTGCCCGTCCAGACACCTCCAGCTAGTCTCTCATTGGTTCTCACTATTCCTGTTCATCTTCCGCAGAAATTGCAAACTGGGCCAAACAGGAGGTTAAAGGGACTGACTCTCCAAGTCAGGAGGGTGTTAGTAAAGCGTCTGGAATGTTGCACCCGAGTACCAGGGAACGAAAACTGAGAAATATTTGAACACGTTTCCCGATCACATGGTTGATCATACTCTAGGTTCCACATGCATGTTTTAGCTGAAGGAAGAATCCCTGAAACCTGGAGAGTTGAGACCCGTGGAATGGGTACCATGCAATATGACTTCAAAGGGTCTTTGTTTGCTCACCGAACCTCTCCAATCCTATCACTGCTGCATTTATGCCCCTGGACACACGCTTGATTCTCTTTTGGAGATATAGCAATCTATAGGTTTTAAGATACTTACTAGTCAGGTACATTCTTAGGCTCTTAATATGGGGTGTTGAGTCCATTTCGTTGAGCAAGAGTAGCTCTTGTCTATTCCATATTTGGCTTAAGGAACTTTATCTGTGCTCATTTCAATCTCTGGTTTTATGCAGCACCCCAACTCACCTTTACCCTTAAGCAAGCATAAGTTGGTTTTCTAAATTTGAGACCCTGTTCTGTTCTGTAATTCAGTTCCTGTGTAGCCAAGTTTACATTCCGTGTATTACTGATATCTTATGATGTTTCTTTTTCTGTGTGACTTATTTCAGTTAGAATCATCATACCTGAATCCACTCATTGTGCTGCTAAGGGCCTGATGACATAGATTTCATTGCTGAGTGATATTGCTTTGTAAGTAAATACCACAACTTCTTTATCCATTTTTCACTTTCTGCGATGTTGAACTTGTACGGTAAACGAGGTTCTTGTAAACAGAGGCGTCCCAAACTTTGGGGTGGCTGTGTCTTTTTGATTTTAATTTCCCTAAGCTATAGGACCATAAGTGGAAGTGCCCTAGGCTCTGTTGCTTTGTTTTTTAGATGTTTCAGGAAACACCATACACTTCTCCCCAGTGTCTGTTGGCAATTTACATCCCGCCCATCAGCATAACAAGGCTCCCAGTTCTCCATGACCTGTCCTGCCTTTCTGGATTTTACACTTTTTTCAGATGGCCCTTTTGACCGGGGGGAAGTGAGACTTCATTGTAGTGCAGATTTCCTTTGCAAGCTTGCTTGGTTGGCCAAAAAGGGCGTATGCGTTTTTTCCTGAATATATTCAGGAAAAAACGCATATGCCCTTTTTGGCCAAGTGCATCATTGTGGACGTTCTGCTTCTTTTCCTATGCTTTCAATGCTATTCCAGTCTACCTCTTGAAATCGGTTTCCTGCAATTCTGCCCCGCTTTCAAGTCCTCTTGGCAGCCTTACTTCAGTATATTTTTGGACGATAGCTGTCATTGATAACTCTGCAGGTTTCTGAATTACAGTGCCCCTGAGCTCCTTTCTTCAACTCGCTTTCTTTTGAGCTGGCCGCAACACCGCAGGATGGCTTCAGGCCCTAATCTGGTTCCGGCACGGCACGCTGAGCCTTTGGTTAATTCCTCTTCCTGGTGGGAAATGAGAGTAAAATTTTCCCGTCCAGACACCTCCAGCTAGTCTCTCATTGGTTCTCGCTATTCCTGTTCATCTTCCGCAGAAATTGCAAACTGGGCCAAACAGGAGGTTAAAGGGACTGACTCTCCAAGTCGGGAGAGTGTTAGTAAAGCATCTGGAATGTTGCACCCGAGTACCAGGGTACGAAAACTGAGACATATTTGAACACGTCTCCCGATCACATGGTTGATCATATTCTAGGTTCCACATGCATGTTTTAGCTGAAGGAAGAATACCTTAAACCTGGGTAGTTGAAACCCGTGGAATGGGTACCATGCAATATGACTTCAAAGGGTCTTCATTTGCTCACCGAACCTCTCCAATCCTATCACTGCTGCGTTTATGCCCCTGTACACATGCTTGATTCTCTTTCGGAGACATAGCAATCCATAGGTTTTAAGATACTTACTAGTCAGGTACATTCTTATGCGTTTAATATGCGGTGTTGAGTCCATTTCGTTGAGCAAGGAGTAGATCTTGTCTATTCCATATTTGGCTTAAGGAACTTTATCTGTGCTCATTTCAATCTCTGGTTTTATGCAGCACCCCAACTCACCTTTCCCCTTAAGCAAGCATAAGTTGGTTTTCTAAATTTGAGACCCTGTTCTGTTCTGTAATTCAGTTCCTGTGTAGCCAAGTTTACATTCCGTGTATTACTGATATCTTATGATGTTTCTTTTTCTGTGTGACTTATTTCAGTTAGAATCATCATACCTGAATCCACTCATTGTGCTGCTAAGGGCCTGATGACATAGATTTCATTGCTGAGTGATATTGCTTTGTAAGTAAATACCACAACTTCTTTATCCATTTTTCACTTTCTGCAATGTTGAACTTGTACTGTAAACGAGGTTCTTGTAAACAGAGGCGTCCCAAACTTTGGGGTGGCTGTGTCTTTTTGATTTTAATTTCCCTAAGCTATAGGACCATAAGTGGAAATGCCCTAGGCTCTGTTGCTTTGTTTTTTAGATGTTTCAGGAAACACCATACACTTCTCCCGAGTGTCTGTTGGCAATTTACATCCCGCCCATCAGCATAACAAGGCTCCCAGTTCTCCATGGCCTGTCCTGCCTTTCTGGATTTTACACTTTTTTCAGATGGCCCTTTTGACCGGGGGGAAGTGAGACTTCATTGTAGTGCAGATTTCCTTTGCAAGTTTGCTTGGTTGGCCAAAAAGGGCGTATGCATTTTTTCCTGAATATATTCAGGAAAAAACGCATACGCCCTTTTTGGCCAAGTGCATCATTGTGGACGTTCTGCCTCTTTTCCTATGTTTTCAATGCAATTCCAGTCTACCTCCTGAAATCGGTTTCCTGCAATTCTGTCCCGCTTTCAAGTCCTCTTGGCAGCCTTACTTCAGTATATTTTTGGACGATAGCTGTCATTTATAACTCTGCAGTTTTGTGAATTACAGTGCCCCTGAGCTCCTTTCTTCAACTCGCTTTCTTGTGACCTGGCCGCAACACCGCAGGATGGCTTCAGGCCCTAATCTGGTTCTGGCACGGCACGCTGAGCCTTTGGTTAATTCCTCTTCCTGGTGGGAAATGAGAGTTAAATTTGCCCGTCCAGACACCTCCAGCTAGTCTCTCATTGGTTCTCGCTATTCCTGTTCATCTTCCGCAGAAATTGCAAACTGGGCCAAACAGGAGGTTAAAGGGACTGACTCTCCAAGTCGGGAGGGTGTTAGTAAAGCGTCTGGAATGTTGCACCCGAGTACCAGGGTACGAAAACTGAGACATATTTGAACACGTCTCCCGATCACATGGTTGATCATACTCTAGGTTCCACATACATGTTTTAGCTGAAGGAAGAATATCTTAAACCTGGGTAGTTGAAACCCGTGGAATGGGTACCATGCAATATGACTTCAAAGGGTCTTTGTTTGCTCACCGAACCTCTCCAATCCTATCACTGCTGCATTTATGCCCCTGGACACATGCTTGATTCTCTTTTGGAGACATAGCAATCCATAGGTTTTAAGATACTTACTAGTCAGGTACATTCTTAGGCGTTTAATATGGGGTGTTGAGTCCATTTCGTTGAGCAAGGAGTAGCTCTTGTCTATTCCATATTTGGCTTAAGGAACTTTATCTGTGCTCATTTCAATCTCTGGTTTTATGCAGCACCCCAACTCATCTTTCCCCTTAAGCAAGCATAAGTTGGTTTTCTAAATTTGAGACCCTGTTCTGTTTTGGTATTCAGTTCCTGCGTAGCCAAGTTTACATTCCGTGTATTAGTGATATCTTATGATGTTTCTTTTTCTGTGTGTCTTATTTCAGTTAGAATCATCGTACCTGAATCCACTCATTATGCTGCTATGGGCCTGATGACATAGATTTCATTGCTGAGTGATACTGCATTGTACGTAAGTACCACAAGTTCTTTATCCATTTTTCACTTTCTGTGATATTGAACTTGTACGGTTAACGAGGTTCTTGTAAACAGAGGCGTCCCAAATTTTGGGGTGGCTGTGTCTTTTTGGTTTTAATTTCCCTAAGCTATAGGACCATAAGTGGAAGTGCCCTAGGCTCTGTTGCTTTGTTTTTTAGATGTTTCAGGAAACAGCATACACTTCTCCCGAGTGTCTGTTGGCAATTTACATCCCACCCATCAGCATAACAAGGCTCCCAGTTCTCCATGGCCTGTCCTGCCTTTCTGGATTTTACACTTTTTTCAGATGGCCCTTTTGACCGGGGGAAAGTGAGACTTCATTGTAGTGCAGATTTCCTTTGCAAGTTTGCTTGGTTGGCCAAAAAGGGCGTATGCGTTTTTTCCTGAATATATTCAGGAAAAAACGCATACGCCCTTTTTGGCCAAGTGCATCATTGTGGACGTTCTGCCTCTTTTCCTATGCTTTCAATGCAATTCCCGTCTACCTCCTGAAATCGGTTTCCTGCAATTCTGCCCCGCTTTCAAGTCCTCTTGGCAGCCTTACTTCAGTATATTTTTGGACGATAGCTGTCATTTATAACTCTGCAGGTTTGTGAATTACAGTGCCCCTGAGCTCCTTTCTTCAACTCGCTTTCTTGTGACCTGGCCGCAACACCGCAGGATGGCTTCAGGCCCTAATCTGGTTCCGGCACGGCATGCTGAGCCTTTGGTTAATTCCTCTTCCTGGTGGGAAATGAGAGTTAAATTTTCCCGTCCAGACACCTCCAGCTAGTCTCTCATTGGTTCTCGCTATTCCTGTTCATCTTCCGCAGAAATTGCAAACTGGGCCAAACAGGAGGTTAAAGGGACTGACTCTCCAAGTCGGGAGGGTGTTAGTAAAGCGTCTGGAATGTTGTACCCGAGTACCAGGGTACGAAAACTGAGACATATTTGAACACGTTTCCCGATCACACGGTTGATCATACTCTAGGTTCCACATGCATGTTTTAGCTGAAGGAAGAATCCCTGAAACCTGGAGAGTTGAGACCCGTGGAATGGGTACCATGCAATATGACTTCAAAGGGTCTTCGTTTGCTCACCGAACCTCTCCAATCCTATCACTGCTGCATTTATGCCCCTGGACACACGCTTGATTCTCTTTTGGAGATATAGCAATCTATAGGTTTTAAGATACTTACTAGTCAGGTACATTCTTAGGTTCTTAATATGGGGTGTTGAGTCCATTTCGTTGAGCAAGGAGTAGGTCTTTTCTATTCCATATTTGGCTTAAGGAACTTTATCTGTGCTCATTTCAATCTCTGGTTTTATGCAGCACCCCAACTCACCTTTACCCTTAAGCAAGCATAAGTTGGTTTTCTAAATTTGAGACCCTGTTCTGTTCTGTAATTCAGTTCCTGTGTAGCCAAGTTTACATTCCGTGTATTACTGATATCTTATGATGTTTCTTTTTCTGTGTGACTTATTTCAGTTAGAATCATCATACCTGAATCCACTCATCGTGCTGCTAAGGGCCTGATGACATAGATTTCATTGCTGAGTGATATTGCTTTGTAAGTAAATACCACAACTTCTTTATCCATTTTTCACTTTCTGCGATGTTGAACTTGTACTGTAAACGAGGTTCTTGTAAACAGAGGCGTTCCAAACTTTGGGGTGGCTGTGTCTTTTTGATTTTAATTTCCCTAAGCTATAGGACCATAAGTGGAAGTGCCCTAGGCTCTGTTGCTTTGTTTTTTAGATGTTTCAGGAAACACCATACACTTCTCCCGAGTGTCTGTTGGCAATTTACATCCCGCCCATCAGCATAACAAGGCTCCCAGTTCTCCATGGCCTGTCCTGCCTTTCTGGATTTTACACTTTTTTCAGATGGCCCTTTTGACCGGGGGGAAGTGAGACTTCATTGTAGTGCAGATTTCCTTTGCAAGCTTGCTTGGTTGGCCAAAAAGGGCGTATGCGTTTTTTCCTGAATATATTCAGGAAAAAACGCATACGCTCTTTTTGGCCAAGTGCATCATTGTGGACGTTCTGCCTCTTTTCCTATGCTTTCAATGCAATTCCAGTCTACCTCCTGAAATCGGTTTCCTGCAATTCTGCCCCGCTTTCAAGTCCTCTTGGCAGCCTTACTTCAGTATATTTTTGGACGATAGCTGTCATTTATAACTCTGCAGGTTTGTGAATTACAGTGCCCCTGAGCTCCTTTCTTCAACTCGCTTTCTTTTGAGCTGGCCGCAACACCGCAGGATGGCTTCAGGCCCTAATCTGGTTCCGGCATGGCATGCTGAGCCTTTGGTTATTTCCTCTTCCTGGTGGGAAATGAGAGTTAAATTTGCCCGTCCAGACACCTCCAGCTTGTCTCTCATTGGTTCTCCCTATTTCTGTTCATCTTCCGCAGAAATTGCAAACTGGGCCAAACAGGAGGTTAAAGGGGCTGACTCTCTAAGTGGGGAGAGTGTTAGTAAAGCGTCTGGAATGTTGCACCCGAGTACCAGGGGAGGAAAACTGAGACATATTTGAACATGTCTCCCGTTCACACGGTGGATCATACTCTGGGTTCCACAAGCATGTTTTAGCTGATGGAAGAATACCTTAAACCTGGAGAGTTGAGACCCGTGGAATGGGTACCATGCAATATGACTTCAAAGGGTCTTCATTTGCTCACCGAACCTCTCCAATCCTATCACTGCTGCGTTTATGCCCCTGTACACATGCTTGATTCTCTTTCGGAGACATAGCAATCCATAGGTTTTAAGATACTTACTAGTCAGGTACATTCTTAGGCGCTTAATATGGGGTGTTGAGTCCATTTCGTTGAGCAAGGAGTAGCTCTTGTCTATTCCATATTTGGCTTAAGGAACTTTATCTGTGCTCATTTCAATCTCTGGTTTTATGCAGCACCCCAACTCACCTTTCCCCTTAAGCAAGCATAAGTTGGTTTTCTAAATTTGAGACCCTGTTCTGTTCTGTAATTCAGTTCCTTTGGAGCCAAGTTTACATTCCGTGTATTACTGATATCTTATGATGTTTCTTTTTCTG
This sequence comes from Pseudorca crassidens, assembly GCF_039906515.1. NCBI lineage: Eukaryota > Metazoa > Chordata > Mammalia > Artiodactyla > Delphinidae > Pseudorca > Pseudorca crassidens. The sequence goes on along the minus strand of NW_027135949.1, from coordinate 85,454 downwards.
TGTGACTTATTTCAGTTAGAATCGTCATACCTGAATCCACTCATTGTGCTGCTAAGGGCCTGATGACATAGATTTCATTGCTGCGTGATATTGCTTTGTAAGTAAATACCACAAATTCTTTATCCATTTTTCACTTTCTGCGATGTTGAACTTGTACTGTAAACGAGGTTCTTGTAAACAGAGGCGTCCCAAACTTTGGGGTGGCTGTGTCTTTTTGATTTTAATTTCCCTAAGCTATAGGACCATAAGTGGAAGTGCCCTAGGCTCTGTTGCTTTGTTTTTTAGATGTTTCAGGAAACACCATACACTTCTCCCGAGTGTCTGTTGGCAATTTACATCCCGCCCATCAGCATAACAAGGCTCCCAGTTCTCCATGGCCTGTCCTGCCTTTCTGGATTTTACACTTTTTTCAGATGGCCCTTTTGACCGGGGGGAAGTGAGACTTCATTGTAGTGCAGATTTCCTTTGCAAGCTTGCTTGGTTGGCCAAAAAGGGCGTATGCGTTTTTTCCTGAATATATTCAGGAAAAAACGCATACGCCCTTTTTGGCCAAGTGCATCATTGTGGACGTTCTGCCTCTTTTCCTATGCTTTCAATGCAATTCCAGTCTACCTCCTGAAATCGGTTTCCTGCAATTCTGCCCCGCTTTCAAGTCCTCTTGGCAGCCTTACTTCAGTATATTTTTGGACGATAGCTGTCATTTATAACTCTGCAGGTTTGTGAATTACAGTGCCCCTGAGCTCCTTTCTTCAACTCGCTTTCTTGTGACCTGGCCGCAACACCGCAGGATGGCTTCAGGCCCTAATCTGGTTCCGGCACGGCACGCTGAGCCTTTGGTTAATTCCTCTTCCTGGTGGGAAATGAGAGTTAAATTTGCCCGTCCAGACACCTCCAGCTAGTCTCTCATTGGTTCTCGCTATTCCTGTTCATCTTCCGCAGAAATTGCAAACTGGGCCAAACAGGAGGTTAAAGGGACTGACTCTCCAAGTCAGGAGGGTGTTAGTAAAGCGTCTGGAATGTTGTACCCGAGTACCAGGGTACTAAAACTGAGACATATTTGAACACGTTTCCCGATCACATGGTTGATCATACTCTAGGTTCCACATGCATGTTTTAGCTGAAGGAAGAATCCCTGAAACCTGGAGAGTTGAGACCCGTGGAATGGGTACCATGCAATATGACTTCAAAGGGTCTTCGTTTGCTCACCGAACCTCTCCAATCCTATCACTGCTGCGTTTATGCCCCTGTACACATGCTTGATTCTCTTTCGGAGACATAGCAATCCATAGGTTTTAAGATACTTACTAGTCAGGTACATTCTTAGGCGCTTAATATGGGGTGTTGAGTCCATTTCGTTGAGCAAGGAGTAGCTCTTGTCTATTCCATATTTGGCTTAAGGAAATTTATCTGTGCTCATTTCAATCTCTGGTTTTATGCAGCACACCAACTCACCTTTCCCCTTAAGCAAGCATAAGTTGGTTTTCTAAATTTGAGACCCTGTTCTGTTCTGTAATTCAGTTCCTGTGTAGCCAAGTTTACATTCCGTGTATTACTGATATCTTATGATGTTTCTTTTTCTGTGTGACTTATTTCAGTTAGAATCGTCATACCTGAATCCACTCATTGTGCTGCTAAGGGCCTGATGACATAGATTTCATTGCTGAGTGATATTGCTTTGTAAGTAAATACCACAAATTCTTTATCCACTTTTCACTTTCTGCGATGTTGAACTTGTACGGTAAACGAGGTTCTTGTAAACAGAGGCGTCCCAAACTTTGGGGTGGCTGTGTCTTTTTGATTTTAATTTCCCTAAGCTATAGGACCATAAGTGGAAGTGCCCTAGGCTCTGTTGCTTTGTTTTTTAGATGTTTCAGGAAACACCATACACTTCTCCCGAGTGTCTGTTGGCAATTTACATCCCGCCCATCAGCATAACAAGGCTCCCAGTTCTCCATGGCCTGTCCTGCCTTTCTGGATTTTACACTTTTTTCAGATGGCCCTTTTGACCGGGGGGAAGTGAGACTTCATTGTAGTGCAGATTTCCTTTGCAAGCTTGCTTGGTTGGCCAAAAAGGGCGTATGCGTTTTTTCCTGAATATATTCAGGAAAAAACGCATACGCCCTTTTTGGCCAAGTGCATCATTGTGGACGTTCTGCCTCTTTTCCTATGCTTTCAATGCAATTCCAGTCTACCTCCTGAAATCGGTTTCCTGCAATTCTGCCCCGCTTTCAAGTCCTCTTGGCAGCCTTACTTCAGTATATTTTTGGACGATAGCTGTCATTTATAACTCTGCAGGTTTGTGAATTACAGTGCCCCTGAGCTCCTTTCTTCCACTCGCTTTCTTGTGACCTGGCCGCAACACCGCAGGATGGCTTCAGGCCCTAATCTGGTTCCGGCACGGCACGCTGAGCCTTTGGTTAATTCCTCTTCCTGGTGGGAAATGAGAGTTAAATTTGCCCGTCCAGACACCTCCAGCTAGTCTCTCATTGGTTCTCGCTATTCCTGTTCATCTTCCGCAGAAATTGCAAACTGGGCCAAACAGGAGGTTAAAGGGACTGACTCTCCAAGTCGGGAGGGTGTTAGTAAAGCGTCTGGAATGTTGCACCCGAGTACCAGGGTACGAAAACTGAGACATATTTGAACACGTTTCCTGATCACATGGTTGATCATACTCTAGGTTCCACATGCATGTTTTAGCTGAAGGAAGAATCCGTGAAACCTGGAGAGTTGAGACCCGTGGAATGGGTACCATGCAATATGACTTCAAAGGGTCTTTGTTTGCTCACCGAACCTCTCCAATCCTATCACTGCTGCATTTATGCCCCTGGACACCCGCTTGATTCTCTTTTGGAGATATAGCAATCCATAGGTTTTAAGATACTTACTAGTCAGGTACATTCTTAGGCGCTTAATATGGGGTGTTGAGTCCATTTTGTTGAGCAAGGAGTAGCTCTTGTCTATTCCATATTTGGCTTAAGGAACTTTATCTGTGCTCATTTCAATCTCTGGTTTTATGCAGCACCCCAACTCACCTTTACCCTTAAGCAAGCATAAGTTGGTTTTCTAAATTTGAGACCCTGTTCTGTTCTGTAATTCAGTTCCTTTGGAGCCAAGTTTACATTCCGTGTATTACTGATATCTTATGATGTTTCTTTTTCTGTGTGACTTATTTCAGTTAGAATCGTCATACCTGAATCCACTCATTGTGCTGCTAAGGGCCTGATGACATAGATTTCATTGCTGCGTGATATTGCTTTGTAAGTAAATACCACAAATTCTTTATCCATTTTTCACTTTCTGCGATGTTGAACTTGTACTGTAAACGAGGTTCTTGTAAACAGAGGCGTCCCAAACTTTGGGGTGGCTGTGTCTTTTTGATTTTAATTTCCCTAAGCTATAGGACCATAAGTGGAAGTGCCCTAGGCTCTGTTGCTTTGTTTTTTAGATGTTTCAGGAAACACCATACACTTCTCCCGAGTGTCTGTTGGCAATTTACATCCCGCCCATCAGCATAACAAGGCTCCCAGTTCTCCATGGCCTGTCCTGCCTTTCTGGATTTTACACTTTTTTCAGATGGCCCTTTTGACCGGGGGGAAGTGAGACTTCATTGTAGTGCAGATTTCCTTTGCAAGCTTGCTTGGTTGGCCAAAAAGGGCGTATGCGTTTTTTCCTGAATATATTCAGGAAAAAACGCATACGCCCTTTTTGGCCAAGTGCATCATTGTGGACGTTCTGCCTCTTTTCCTATGCTTTCAATGCAATTCCAGTCTACCTCCTGAAATCGGTTTCCTGCAATTCTGCCCCGCTTTCAAGTCCTCTTGGCAGCCTTACTTCAGTATATTTTTGGACGATAGCTGTCATTTATAACTCTGCAGGTTTGTGAATTACAGTGCCCCTGAGCTCCTTTCTTCAACTCGCTTTCTTGTGACCTGGCCGCAACACCGCAGGATGGCTTCAGGCCCTAATCTGGTTCCGGCACGGCACGCTGAGCCTTTGGTTAATTCCTCTTCCTGGTGGGAAATGAGAGTTAAATTTGCCCGTCCAGACACCTCCAGCTAGTCTCTCATTGGTTCTCGCTATTCCTGTTCATCTTCCGCAGAAATTGCAAACTGGGCCAAACAGGAGGTTAAAGGGACTGACTCTCCAAGTCAGGAGGGTGTTAGTAAAGCGTCTGGAATGTTGTACCCGAGTACCAGGGTACTAAAACTGAGACATATTTGAACACGTTTCCCGATCACATGGTTGATCATACTCTAGGTTCCACATGCATGTTTTAGCTGAAGGAAGAATCCCTGAAACCTGGAGAGTTGAGACCCGTGGAATGGGTACCATGCAATATGACTTCAAAGGGTCTTCGTTTGCTCACCGAACCTCTCCAATCCTATCACTGCTGCGTTTATGCCCCTGTACACATGCTTGATTCTCTTTCGGAGACATAGCAATCCATAGGTTTTAAGATACTTACTAGTCAGGTACATTCTTAGGCGCTTAATATGGGGTGTTGAGTCCATTTCGTTGAGCAAGGAGTAGCTCTTGTCTATTCCATATTTGGCTTAAGGAAATTTATCTGTGCTCATTTCAATCTCTGGTTTTATGCAGCACCCCAACTCACCTTTCCCCTTAAGCAAGCATAAGTTGGTTTTCTAAATTTGAGACCCTGTTCTGTTCTGTAATTCAGTTCCTGTGTAGCCAAGTTTACATTCCGTGTATTACTGATATCTTATGATGTTTCTTTTTCTGTGTGACTTATTTCAGTTAGAATCGTCATACCTGAATCCACTCATTGTGCTGCTAAGGGCCTGATGACATAGATTTCATTGCTGAGTGATATTGCTTTGTAAGTAAATACCACAAATTCTTTATCCATTTTTCACTTTCTGCGATGTTGAACTTGTACTGTAAACGAGGTTCTTGTAAACAGAGGCGTCCCAAACTTTGGGGTGGCTGTGTCTTTTTGATTTTAATTTCCCTAAGCTATAGGACCATAAGTGGAAGTGCCCTAGGCTCTGTTGCTTTGTTTTTTAGATGTTTCAGGAAACACCATACACTTCTCCCGAGTGTCTGTTGGCAATTTACATCCCGCCCATCAGCATAACAAGGCTCCCAGTTCTCCATGGCCTGTCCTGCCTTTCTGGATTTTACACTTTTTTCAGATGGCCCTTTTGACCGGGGGGAAGTGAGACTTCATTGTAGTGCAGATTTCCTTTGCAAGCTTGCTTGGTTGGCCAAAAAGGGCGTATGCGTTTTTTCCTGAATATATTCAGGAAAAAACGCATACGCCCTTTTTGGCCAAGTGCATCATTGTGGACGTTCTGCCTCTTTTCCTATGCTTTCAATGCAATTCCAGTCTACCTCCTGAAATCGGTTTCCTGCAATTCTGCCCCGCTTTCAAGTCCTCTTGGCAGCCTTACTTCAGTATATTTTTGGACGATAGCTGTCATTTATAACTCTGCAGGTTTGTGAATTACAGTGCCCCTGAGCTCCTTTCTTCAACTCGCTTTCTTGTGACCTGGCCGCAACACCGCAGGATGGCTTCAGGCCCTAATCTGGTTCCGGCACGGCACGCTGAGCCTTTGGTTAATTCCTCTTCCTGGTGGGAAATGAGAGTTAAATTTGCCCGTCCAGACACCTCCAGCTAGTCTCTCATTGGTTCTCGCTATTCCTGTTCATCTTCCGCAGAAATTGCAAACTGGGCCAAACAGGAGGTTAAAGGGACTGACTCTCCAAGTCGGGAGGGTGTTAGTAAAGCGTCTGGAATGTTGCACCCGAGTACCAGGGTACGAAAACTGAGACATATTTGAACACGTTTCCCGATCACATGGTTGATCATACTCTAGGTTCCACATGCATGTTTTAGCTGAAGGAAGAATCCGTGAAACCTGGAGAGTTGAGACCCGTGGAATGGGTACCATGCAATATGACTTCAAAGGGTCTTTGTTTGCTCACTGAACCTCTCCAATCCTATCACTGCTGCATTTATGCCCCTGGACACCCGCTTGATTCTCTTTTGGAGATATAGCAATCCATAGGTTTTAAGATACTTACTAGTCAGGTACATTCTTAGGCGCTTAATATGGGGTGTTGAGTCCATTTTGTTGAGCAAGGAGTAGCTCTTGTCTATTCCATATTTGGCTTAAGGAACTTTATCTGTGCTCATTTCAATCTCTGGTTTTATGCAGCACCCCAACTCACCTTTACCCTTAAGCAAGCATAAGTTGGTTTTCTAAATTTGAGACCCTGTTCTGTTCTGTAATTCAGTTCCTTTGGAGCCAAGTTTACATTCCATGTATTACTGATATCTTATGATGTTTCTTTTTCTGTGTGACTTATTTCAGTTAGAATCGTCATACCTGAATCCACTCATTGTGCTGCTAAGGGCCTGATGACATAGATTTCATTGCTGTGTGATATTGCTTTGTAAGTAAATACCACAAATTCTTTATCCATTTTTCACTTTCTGCGATGTTGAACTTGTACTGTAAACGAGGTTCTTGTAAACAGAGGCGTCCCAAACTTTGGGGTGGCTGTGTCTTTTTGATTTTAATTTCCCTAAGCTATAGGACCATAAGTGGAAGTGCCCTAGGCTCTGTTGCTTTGTTTTTTAGATGTTTCAGGAAACACCATACACTTCTCCCAAGTGTCTGTTGGCAATTTACATCCCGCCCATCAGCATAACAAGGCTCCCAGTTCTCCATGGCCTGTCCTGTCTTTCTGGATTTTACACTTTTTTCAGATGGCCCTTTTGACCGGGGGGAAGTGAGACTTCATTGTAGTGCAGATTTCCTTTGCAAGCTTGCTTGGTTGGCCAAAAAGGGCGTATGCGTTTTTTCCTGAATATATTCAGGAAAAAACGCATACGCCCTTTTTGGCCAAGTGCATCATTGTGGACGTTCTGCCTCTTTTCCTATGCTTTCAATGCAATTCCAGTCTACCTCCTGAAATCGGTTTCCTGCAATTCTGCCCCGCTTTCAAGTCCTCTTGGCAGCCTTACTTCAGTATATTTTTGGACGATAGCTGTCATTTATAACTCTGCAGGTTTGTGAATTACAGTGCCCCTGAGCTCCTTTCTTCAACTCGCTTTCTTGTGACCTGGCCGCAACACCGCAGGATGGCTTCAGGCCCTAATCTGGTTCCGGCACGGCACGCTGAGCCTTTGGTTAATTCCTCTTCCTGGTGGGAAATGAGAGTTAAATTTTCCCGTCCAGACACCTCCAGCTAGTCTCTCATTGGTTCTCGCTATTCCTGTTCATCTTCCGCAGAAATTGCAAACTGGGCCAAACAGGAGGTTAAAGGGACTGACTCTCCAAGTCGGGAGGGTGTTAGTAAAGCGTCTGGAATGTTGCACCCGAGTACCAGGGTACGAAAACTGAGACATATTTGAACACGTTTCCCGATCACATGGTTGATCATACTCTAGGTTCCACATGCATGTTTTAGCTGAAGGAAGAATCCGTGAAACCTGGAGAGTTGAGACCCGTGGAATGGGTACCATGCAATATGACTTCAAAGGGTCTTTGTTTGCTCACCGAACCTCTCCAATCCTATCACTGTTGCATTTATGCCCCTGGACACCGGCTTGATTCTCTTTTGGAGATATAGCAATCCATAGGTTTTAAGATACTTACTAGTCAGGTACATTCTTAGGCGCTTAATATGGGGTGTTGAGTCCATTTTGTTGAGCAAGGAGTAGCTCTTGTCTATTCCATATTTGGCTTAAGGAACTTTATCTGTGCTCATTTCAATCTCTGGTTTTATGCAGCACCCCAACTCACCTTTCCCCTTAAGCAAGCATAAGTTGGTTTTCTAAATTTGAGACCCTGTTCTGTTCTGTAATTCAGTTCCTTTGGAGCCAAGTTTACATTCCGTGTATTACTGATATCTTATGATGTTTCTTTTTCTGTGTGACTTATTTCAGTTAGAATCGTCATACCTGAATCCACTCATCGTGCTGCTAAGGCCCTGATGACATAGATTTCATTGCTGCGTGATATTGCTTTGTAAGTAAATACCACAAATTCTTTATCCATTTTTCACTTTCTGCGATGTTGAACTTGTACTGTAAACGAGGTTCTTGTAAACAGAGGCGTCCCAAACTTTGGGGTGGCTGTGTCTTTTTGATTTTAATTTCCCTAAGCTATAGGACCATAAGTGGAAGTGCCCTAGGCTCTGTTGCTTTGTTTTTTAGATGTTTCAGGAAACACCATACACTTCTCCCGAGTGTCTGTTGGCAATTTACATCCCGCCCATCAGCATAACAAGGCTCCCAGTTCTCCATGGCCTGTCCTGCCTTTCTGGATTTTACACTTTTTTCAGATGGCCCTTTTGACCGGGGGGAAGTGAGACTTCATTGTAGTGCAGATTTCCTTTGCAAGCTTGCTTGGTTGGCCAAAAAGGGCGTATGCGTTTTTTCCTGAATATATTCAGGAAAAAACGCATACGCCCTTTTTGGCCAAGTGCATCATTGTGGACGTTCTGCCTCTTTTCCTATGCTTTCAATGCAATTCCAGTCTACCTCCTGAAATCGGTTTCCTGCAATTCTGCCCCGCTTTCAAGTCCTCTTGGCAGCCTTACTTCAGTATATTTTTGGACGATAGCTGTCATTTATAACTCTGCAGGTTTGTGAATTACAGTGCCCCTGAGCTCCTTTCTTCAACTCGCTTTCTTGTGACCTGGCCGCAACACCGCAGGATGGCTTCAGGCCCTAATCTGGTTCCGGCACGGCACGCTGAGCCTTTGGTTAATTCCTCTTCCTGGTGGGAAATGAGAGTTAAATTTGCCCGTCCAGACACCTCCAGCTAGTCTCTCATTGGTTCTCGCTATTCCTGTTCATCTTCCGCAGAAATTGCAAACTGGGCCAAACAGGAGGTTAAAGGGACTGACTGTCCAAGTCGGGAGGATGTTAGTAAAGCGTCTGGAATGTTGCACCCGAGTACCAGGGTACGAAAACTGAGACATATTTGAACACGTCTCCTGATCACATGGTTGATCATACTCTAGGTTCCACATGCATGTTTTAGCTGAAGGAAGAATACCTTAAACCTGGGTAGTTGAAACCCGTGGAATGGGTACCATGCAATATGACTTCAAAGGGTCTTCATTTGCTCACCGAACCTCTCCAATCCTATCACTGCTGCGTTTATGCCGCTGTACACATGCTTGATTCTCTTTCGGAGACATAGCAATCCATAGGTTTTAAGATACTTACTAGTCAGGTACATTCTTAGGCGCTTAATATGGGGTGTTGAGTCCATTTCGTTGAGCAAGGAGTAGCTCTTGTCTATTCCATATTTGGCTTAAGGAACTTTATCTGTGCTCATTTCAATCTCTGGTTTTATGCAGCACCCCAACTCACCTTTACCCTTAAGCAAGCATAAGTTGGTTTTCTAAATTTGAGACCCTGTTCTGTTCTGTAATTCAGTTCCTGTGTAGCCAAGTTTACATTCCGTGTATTACTGATATCTTATGATGTTTCTTTTTCTGTGTGACTTATTTCAGTTAGAATCGTCATACCTGAATCCACTCATTGTGCTGCTAAGGGCCTGATGACATAGATTTCATTGCTGAGTGATATTGCTTTGTAAGTAAATACCACAACTACTTTATCCATTTTTCACTTTCTGCGATGTTGAACTTGTACTGTAAACGAGGTTCTTGTAAACAGAGGCATCCCAAACTTTGGGGTGGCTGTGTCTTTTTGATTTTAATTTCCCTAAGCTATAGGACCATAAGTGGAAGTGCCCTAGGCTCTGTTGCTTTGTTTTTTAGATGTTTCAGGAAACACCATACACTTCTCCCGAGTGGCTGTTGGCAATTTACATCCCGCCCATCAGCATAACAAGGCTCCCAGTTCTCCATGGCCTGTCCTGCCTTTCTGGATTTTACACTTTTTTCAGATGGCCCTTTTGACCGGGGGGAAGTGAGACTTCATTGTAGTGCAGATTTCCTTTGCAAGCTTGCTTGGTTGGCCAAAAAGGGCGTATGTGTTTTTTCCTGAATATATTCAGGAAAAAACACATACGCCCTTTTTGGCCAAGTGCATCATTGTGGACGTTCTGCCTCTTTTCCTATGCTTTCAATGCAATTCCAGTCTACCTCCTGAAATCGGTTTCCTGCAATTCTGCCCCGCTTTCAAGTCCTCCTGGCAGCCTTACTTCAGTATATTTTTGGACGATAGCTGTCATTTATAAGTCTGCAGGTTTGTGAATTACAGTGCCCCTGAGCTCCTTTCTTCCACTCGCTTTCTTGTGAGCTGGCCGCAACACCGCAGGATGGCTTCAGGCCCTAATCTGGTTCCGGCACGGCACGCTGAGCCTTTGGTTAATTCCTCTTCCTGGTGGGAAATGAGAGTTAAATTTGCCCGTCCAGACACCTCCAGCTAGTCTCTCATTGGTTCTCGCTATTCCTGTTCATCTTCCGTAGAAATTGCAAACTGGGCCAAACAGGAGGTTAAAGGGACTGACTGTCCAAGTCGGGAGGATGTTAGTAAAGCGTCTGGAATGTTGCACCCGAGTACCAGGGTACGAAAACTGAGACATATTTGAACACGTCTCCTGATCACATGGTTGATCATACTCTAGGTTCCACATGCATGTTTTAGCTGAAGGAAGAATACCTTAAACCTGGGTAGTTGAAACCCGTGGAATGGGTACCATGCAATATGACTTCAAAGGGTCTTCATTTGCTCACCGAACCTCTCCAATCCTATCACTGCTGCGTTTATGCCCCTGTACACATGCTTGATTCTCTTTCGGAGACATAGCAATCCATAGGTTTTAAGATACTTACTAGTCAGGTACATTCTTATGCGTTTAATATGCGGTGTTGAGTCCATTTCGTTGAGCAAGGAGTAGATCTTGTCTATTCCATATTTGGCTTAAGGAACTTTATCTGTGCTTATTTCAATCTCTGGTTTTATGCAGCACCCCAACTCACCTTTACCCTTAAGCAAGCATAAGTTGGTTTTCTAAATTTGAGACCCTGTTCTGTTCTGTAATTCAGTTCCTGTGTAGCCAAGTTTACATTCTGTGTATTACTGATATCTTATGATGTTTCTTTTTCTGTGTGACTTATTTCAGTTAGAATCATCATACCTGAATCCACTCATTGTGCTGCTAAGTGCCTGATGACATAGATTTCATTGCTGAGTGATATTGCTTTGTAAGTAAATACCACAACTTCTTTATCCATTTTTCACTTTCTGTGATATTGAACTTGTACGGTAAACGAGGTTCTTGTAAACAGAGGCGTCCCAAACTTTGGGGTGGCTGTGTCTTTTTGATTTTAATTTCCCTGAGCTATAGGACCATAAGTGGAAGTGCCCTAGGCTCTGTTGCTTTGTTTTTTAGATGTTTCAGGAAACACCATACACTTCTCCCGAGTGTCTGTTGGCAATTTACATCCCGCCCATCAGCATAACAAGGCTCCCAGTTCTCCATGGCCTGTCCTGCCTTTCTGGATTTTACACTTTTTTCAGATGGCCCTTTTGACCGGGGGGAAGTGAGACTTCATTGTAGTGCAGATTTCCTTTGCAAGTTTGCTTGGTTGGCCAAAAAGGGCGTATGCGTTTTTTCCTGAATATATTCAGGAAAAAACGCATACGCCCTTTTTGGCCAAGTGCATCATTGTGGACGTTCTGCCTCTTTTCCTATGCTTTCAATGCAATTCCAGTCTACCTCCTGAAATCGGTTTCCTGCAATTCTGCCCCGCTTTCAAGTCCTCTTGGCAGCCTTACTTCAGTATAATTTTGGACGATAGCTGTCATTTATAACTCTGCAGGTTTGTGAATTACACTGCCCCTGAGCTCCTTTCTTCAACTCGCTTTCTTGTGACCTGGCCGCAACACCGCAGGATGGCTTCAGGCCCTAATCTGGTTCCGGCACGGCACGCTGAGCCTTTGGTTAATTCCTCTTCCTGGTGGGAAATGAGAGTTAAATTTTCCCGTCCAGACACCTCCAGCTAGTCTCTCATTGGTTCTCGCTATTCCTGTTCATCTTCCGCAGAAATTGCAAACTGGGCCAAACAGGAGGTTAAAGGGACTGACTCTCCAAGTCAGGAGGGTGTTAGTAAAGCGTCTGGAATGTTGCACCTGAATACCAGGGTACGAAAACTGAGACATATTTGAACACGTTTCCCGATCACATGGTTGATCATACTCTAGGTTCCACATGCATGTTTTAGCTGAAGGAAGAATCCCTGAAATCTGGAGAGTTGAGACCCGTGGAATGGGTACCATGCAATATGACTTCAAAGGGTCTTTGTTTGCTCACCGAACCTCTCCAATCCTATCACTGCTGCATTTATGCCCCTGGACACACGCTTGATTCTCTTTTGGAGATATAGCAATCTATAGGTTTTAAGATACTTACTAGTCAGGTACATTCTTAGGCTCTTAATATGGGGTGTTGAGTCCATTTCGTTGAGCAAGGAGTAGCTCTTGTCTATTCCATATTTGGCTTAAGGAACTTTATCTGTGCTCATTTCAATCTCTGGTTTTATGCAGCACCCCAACTCACCTTTCCCCTTAAGCAAGCATAAGTTGGTTTTCTAAATTTGAGACCCTGTTCTGTTCTGTAATTCAGTTCCTGTGTAGCCAAGTTTACATTCCGTGTATTACTGATATCTTATGATGTTTCTTTTTCTGTGTGACTTATTTCAGTTAGAATCATCATACCTGAATCCACTCATTGTGCTGCTAAGGGCCTGATGACATAGATTTCATTGCTGAGTGATATTGCTTTGTAAGTAAATACCACAACTTCTTTATCCATTTTTCACTTTCTGCGATGTTGAACTTGTACTGTAAACGAGGTTCTTGTAAACAGAGGCGTTCCAAACTTTGGGGTGGCTGTGTCTTTTTGATTTTAATTTCCCTAAGCTATAGGACCATAAGTGGAAGTGCCCTAGGCTCTGTTGCTTTGTTTTTTAGATGTTTCAGGAAACACCATACACTTCTCCCGAGTGTCTGTTGGCAATTTACATCCCGCCCATCAGCATAACAATGCTCCCAGTTCTCCATGGCCTGTCCTGCCTTTCTGGATTTTACACTTTTTTCAGATGGCCCTTTTGACCGGGGGGAAGTGAGACTTCATTGTAGTGCAGATTTCCTTTGCAAGCTTGCTTGGTTGGCCAAAAAGGGCGTATGCGTTTTTTCCTGAATATATTCAGGAAAAAACGCATACGCCCTTTTTGGCCAAGTGCATCATTGTGGACGTTCTGCCTCTTTTCCTATGCTTTCAATGCAATTCCAGTCTACCTCCTGAAATCGGTTTCCTGCAATTCTGCCCCGCTTTCAAGTCCTCTTGGCAGCCTTACTTCAGTATATTTTTGGACGATAGCTGTCATTTATAACTCTGCAGGTTTGTGAATTACAGTGCCCCTGAGCTCCTTTCTTCAACTCGCTTTCTTTTGAGCTGGCCGCAACACCGCAGGATGGCTTCAGGCCCTAATCTGGTTCCGGCACGGCATGCTGAGCCTTTGGTTAATTCCTCTTCCTGGTGGGAAATGAGAGTTAAATTTGCCCGTCCAGACACCTCCAGCTAGTCTCTCATTGGTTCTCCCTATTTCTGTTCATCTTCCGCAGAAATTGCAAACTGGGACAAACAGGAGGTTAAAGGCGCTGACTCTCCAAGTGGGGAGAGTGTTAGTAAAGCGTCTGGAATTTTGCACCCGAGTACCAGGGGAGGAAAACTGAGACATATTTGAACATGTCTCCCGTTCACACGGTGGATCATACTCTGGGTTCCACATGCATGTTTTAGCTGAAGGAAGAATACCTTAAACCTGGAGAGTTGAGACCCGTGGAATGGGTACCATGCAATATGACTTCAAAGGGTCTTCATTTGCTCACCGAACCTCTCCAATCCTATCACTGCTGCGTTTATGCCCCTGTACACATGCTTGATTCTCTTTCGGAGACATAGCAATCCATAGGTTTTAAGATACTTACTAGTCAGGTACATTCTTTGGCGCTTAATATGGGGTGTTGAGTCCATTTCGTTGAGCAAGGAGTAGCTCTTGTCTATTCCATATTTGGCTTAAGGAACTTTATCTGTGCTCATTTCAATCTCTGGTTTTATGCAGCACCCCATCTCACCTTTAACCTTAAGCAAGCATAAGTTGGTTTTCTAAATTTGAGACCCTGTTCTGTTCTGTAATTCAGTTCCTGTGTAGCCAAGTTTACATTCCGTGTATTACTGATATCTTATGATGTTTCTTTTTCTGTGTGACTTATTTCAGTTAGAATCATCATACCTGAATCCACTCATTGTGCTGCTAAGGGCCTGATGACATAGATTTCATTGCTGAGTGATATTGTTTTGTAAGTAAATACCACAACTTCTTTATCCATTTTTCACTTTCTGCGATGTTGAACTTGTACTGTAAACGAGGTTCTTGTAAACAGAGGCGTCCCAAACTTTGGGGTGGCTGTGTCTTTTTGATTTTAATTTCCCTAAGCTATAGGACCATAAGTGGAGGTGCCCTAGGCTCTGTTGCTTTGTTTTTTAGATGTTTCAGGAAACACCATACACTTCTCCCGAGTGTCTGTTGGCAATTTACATCCCGCCCATCAGCATAACAAGGCTCCCAGTTCTCCATGGCCTGTCCTGCCTTTCTGGATTTTACACTTTTTTCAGATGGCCCTTTTGACCGGGGGGAAGTGAGACTTCATTGTAGTGCAGATTTCCTTTGCAAGCTTGCTTGGTTGGCCAAAAAGGGCGTATGCGTTTTTTCCTGAATATATTCAGGAAAAAACGCATACGCCCTTTTTGGCCAAGTGCATCATTGTGGACGTTCTGCCTCTTTTCCTATGCTTTCAATGCAATTCCAGTCTACCTCCTGAAATCGGTTTCCTGCAATTCTGCCCCGCTTTCAAGTCCTCTTGGCAGCCTTACTTCAGTATATTTTTGGACGATAGCTGTCATTTATAACTCTGCAGGTTTGTGAATTACAGTGCCCCTGAGCTCCTTTCTTCAACTCGCTTTCTTGTGACCTGGCCGCAACACCGCAGGATGGCTTCAGGCCCTAATCTGGTTCCGGCACGGCACGCTGAGCCTTTGGTTAATTCGTCTTCCTGGTGGGAAATGAGAGTTAAATTTGCCCGTCCAGACACCTCCAGCTAGTCTCTCATTGGTTCTCGCTATTCCTGTTCATCTTCCGCAGAAATTGCAAACTGGGCCAAACAGGAGGTTAAAGGGACTGACTCTCCAAGTCGGGAGGGTGTTAGTAAAGCGTCTGGAATGTTGCACCTGAGTACCAGGGTACGAAAACTGAGACATATTTGAACACGTTTCCCGATCACATGGTTGATCATACTCTAGGTTCCACATGCATGTTTTAGCTGAAGGAAGAATCCGTGAAACCTGGAGAGTTGAGACCCGTGGAATGGGTACCATGCAATATGACTTCAAAGGGTCTTTGTTTGCTCACCGAACCTCTCCAATCCTATCACTGCTGCATTTATGCCCCTGGACACCGGCTTGATTCTCTTTTGGAGATATAGCAATCCATAGGTTTTAAGATACTTACTAGTCAGGTACATTCTTAGGCGCTTAATATGGGGTGTTGAGTCCATTTTGTTGAGCAAGGAGTAGCTCTTGTCTATTCCATATTTGGCTTAAGGAACTTTATCTGTGCTCATTTCAATCTCTGGTTTTATGCAGCACCCCAACTCACCTTTACCCTTAAGCAAGCATAAGTTGGTTTTCTAAATTTGAGACCCTGTTCTGTTCTGTAATTCAGTTCCTGTGTAGCCAAGTTTACATTCCGTGTATTACTGATATCTTATGATGTTTCTTTTTCTGTGTGACTTATTTCAGTTAGAATCGTCATACCTGAATCCACTCATCGTGCTGCTAAGGGCCTGATGACATAGATTTCATTGCTGCGTGATATTGCTTTGTAAGTAAATACCACAAATTCTTTATCCATTTTTCACTTTCTGCGATGTTGAACTTGTACTGTAAACGAGGTTCTTGTAAACAGAGGCGTCCCAAACTTTGGGGTGGCTGTGTCTTTTTGATTTTAATTTCCCTAAGCTATAGGACCATAAGTGGAAGTGCCCTAGGCTCTGTTGCTTTGTTTTTTAGATGTTTCAGGAAACACCATACACTTCTCCCGAGTGTCTGTTGGCAATTTACATCCCGCCCATCAGCATAACAAGGCTCCCAGTTCTCCATGGCCTGTCCTGCCTTTCTGGATTTTACACTTTTTTCAGATGGCCCTTTTGACCGGGGGGAAGTGAGACTTCATTGTAGTGCAGATTTCCTTTGCAAGCTTGCTTGGTTGGCCAAAAAGGGCGTATGCGTTTTTTCCTGAATATATTCAGGAAAAAACGCATACGCCCTTTTTGGCCAAGTGCATCATTGTGGACGTTCTGCCTCTTTTCCTATGCTTTCAATGCAATTCCAGTCTACCTCCTGAAATCGGTTTCCTGCAATTCTGCCCCGCTTTCAAGTCCTCTTGGCAGCCTTACTTCAGTATATTTTTGGACGATAGCTGTCATTTATAACTCTGCAGGTTTGTGAATTACAGTGCCCCTGAGCTCCTTTCTTCAACTCGCTTTCTTGTGACCTGGCCGCAACACCGCAGGATGGCTTCAGGCCCTAATCTGGTTCCGGCACGGCACGCTGAGCCTTTGGTTAATTCCTCTTCCTGGTGGGAAATGAGAGTTAAATTTGCCCGTCCAGACACCTCCAGCTAGTCTCTCATTGGTTCTCGCTATTCCTGTTCATCTTCCGCAGAAATTGCAAACTGGGCCAAACAGGAGGTTAAAGGGACTGACTCTCCAAGTCAGGAGGGTGTTAGTAAAGCGTCTGGAATGTTGTACCCGAGTACCAGGGTACTAAAACTGAGACATATTTGAACACGTTTCCCGATCACATGGTTGATCATACTCTAGGTTCCACATGCATGTTTTAGCTGAAGGAAGAATCCCTGAAACCTGGAGAGTTGAGACCCGTGGAATGGGTACCATGCAATATGACTTCAAAGGGTCTTCGTTTGCTCACCGAACCTCTCCAATCCTATCACTGCTGCGTTTATGCCCCTGTACACATGCTTGATTCTCTTTCGGAGACATAGCAATCCATAGGTTTTAAGATACTTACTAGTCAGGTACATTCTTAGGCGCTTAATATGGGGTGTTGAGTCCATTTCGTTGAGCAAGGAGTAGCTCTTGTCTATTCCATATTTGGCTTAAGGAAATTTATCTGTGCTCATTTCAATCTCTGGTTTTATGCAGCACCCCAACTCACCTTTCCCCTTAAGCAAGCATAAGTTGGTTTTCTAAATTTGAGACCCTGTTCTGTTCTGTAATTCAGTTCCTGTGTAGCCAAGTTTACATTCCGTGTATTACTGATATCTTATGATGTTTCTTTTTCTGTGTGACTTATTTCAGTTAGAATCGTCATACCTGAATCCACTCATTGTGCTGCTAAGGGCCTGATGACATAGATTTCATTGCTGAGTGATATTGTTTTGTAAGTAAATACCACAAATTCTTTATCCATTTTTCACTTTCTGCGATGTTGAACTTGTACTGTAAACGAGGTTCTTGTAAACAGAGGCGTCCCAAACTTTGGGGTGGCTGTGTCTTTTTGATTTTAATTTCCCTAAGCTATAGGACCATAAGTGGAAGTGCCCTAGGCTCTGTTGCTTTGTTTTTTAGATGTTTCAGGAAACACCATACACTTCTCCCGAGTGTCTGTTGGCAATTTACATCCCGCCCATCAGCATAACAAGGCTCCCAGTTCTCCATGGCCTGTCCTGCCTTTCTGGATTTTACACTTTTTTCAGATGGCCCTTTTGACCGGGGGGAAGTGAGACTTCATTGTAGTGCAGATTTCCTTTGCAAGCTTGCTTGGTTGGCCAAAAAGGGCGTATGCGTTTTTTCCTGAATATATTCAGGAAAAAACGCATACGCCCTTTTTGGCCAAGTGCATCATTGTGGACGTTCTGCCTCTTTTCCTATGCTTTCAATGCAATTCCAGTCTACCTCCTGAAATCGGTTTCCTGCAATTCTGCCCCGCTTTCAAGTCCTCTTGGCAGCCTTACTTCAGTATATTTTTGGACGATAGCTGTCATTTATAACTCTGCAGGTTTGTGAATTACAGTGCCCCTGAGCTCCTTTCTTCAACTCGCTTTCTTGTGACCTGGCCGCAACACCGCAGGATGGCTTCAGGCCCTAATCTGGTTCCGGCACGGCACGCTGAGCCTTTGGTTAATTCGTCTTCCTGGTGGGAAATGAGAGTTAAATTTGCCCGTCCAGACACCTCCAGCTAGTCTCTCATTGGTTCTCACTATTCCTGTTCATCTTCCGCAGAAATTGCAAACTGGGCCAAACAGGAGGTTAAAGGGACTGACTCTCCAAGTCGGGAGGGTGTTAGTAAAGCGTCTGGAATGTTGCACCCGAGTACCAGGGTACGAAAACTGAGACATATTTGAACACGTTTCCCGATCACATGGTTGATCATACTCTAGGTTCCACATGCATGTTTTAGCTGAAGGAAGAATCCGTGAAACCTGGAGAGTTGAGACCCGTGGAATGGGTACCATGCAATATGACTTCAAAGGGTCTTTGTTTGCTCACTGAACCTCTCCAATCCTATCACTGCTGCATTTATGCCCCTGGACACCCGCTTGATTCTCTTTTGGAGATATAGCAATCCATAGGTTTTAAGATACTTACTAGTCAGGTACATTCTTAGGCGCTTAATATGGGGTGTTGAGTCCATTTTGTTGAGCAAGGAGTAGCTCTTGTCTATTCCATATTTGGCTTAAGGAACTTTATCTGTGCTCATTTCAATCTCTGGTTTTATGCAGCACCCCAACTCACCTTTCCCCTTAAGCAAGCATAAGTTGGTTTTCTATATTTGAGACCCTGTTCTGTTCTGTAATTCAGTTCCTTTGGAGCCAAGTTTACATTCCGTGTATTACTGATATCTTATGATGTTTCTTTTTCTGTGTGACTTATTTCAGTTAGAATCGTCATACCTGAATCCACTCATTGTGCTGCTAAGGGCCTGATGACATAGATTTCATTGCTGTGTGATATTGCTTTGTAAGTAAATACCACAAATTCTTTATCCATTTTTCACTTTCTGCGATGTTGAACTTGTACTGTAAACGAGGTTCTTGTAAACAGAGGCGTCCCAAACTTTGGGGTGGCTGTGTCTTTTTGATTTTAATTTCCCTAAGCTATAGGACCATAAGTGGAAGTGCCCTAGGCTCTGTTGCTTTGTTTTTTAGATGTTTCAGGAAACACCATACACTTCTCCCAAGTGTCTGTTGGCAATTTACATCCCGCCCATCAGCATAACAAGGCTCCCAGTTCTCCATGGCCTGTCCTGTCTTTCTGGATTTTACACTTTTTTCAGATGGCCCTTTTGACCGGGGGGAAGTGAGACTTCATTGTAGTGCAGATTTCCTTTGCAAGCTTGCTTGGTTGGCCAAAAAGGGCGTATGCGTTTTTTCCTGAATATATTCAGGAAAAAACGCATACGCCCTTTTTGGCCAAGTGCATCATTGTGGACGTTCTGCCTCTTTTCCTATGCTTTCAATGCAATTCCAGTCTACCTCCTGAAATCGGTTTCCTGCAATTCTGCCCCGCTTTCAAGTCCTCTTGGCAGCCTTACTTCAGTATATTTTTGGACGATAGCTGTCATTTATAACTCTGCAGGTTTGTGAATTACAGTGCCCCTGAGCTCCTTTCTTCAACTCGCTTTCTTGTGACCTGGCCGCAACACCGCAGGATGGCTTCAGGCCCTAATCTGGTTCCGGCACGGCACGCTGAGCCTTTGGTTAATTCCTCTTCCTGGTGGGAAATGAGAGTTAAATTTGCCCGTCCAGACACCTCCAGCTAGTCTCTCATTGGTTCTCGCTATTCCTGTTCATCTTCCGCAGAAATTGCAAACTGGGCCAAACAGGAGGTTAAAGGGACTGACTCTCCAAGTCGGGAGGGTGTTAGTAAAGCGTCTGGAATGTTGCACCCGAGTACCAGGGTACGAAAACTGAGACATATTTGAACACGTTTCCCGATCACATGGTTGATCATACTCTAGGTTCCACATGCATGTTTTAGCTGAAGGAAGAATCCGTGAAACCTGGAGAGTTGAGACCCGTGGAATGGGTACCATGCAATATGACTTCAAAGGGTCTTTGTTTGCTCACTGAACCTCTCCAATCCTATCACTGCTGCATTTATGCCCCTGGACACCCGCTTGATTCTCTTTTGGAGATATAGCAATCCATAGGTTTTAAGATACTTACTAGTCAGGTACATTCTTAGGCGCTTAATATGGGGTGTTGAGTCCATTTTGTTGAGCAAGGAGTAGCTCTTGTCTATTCCATATTTGGCTTAAGGAACTTTATCTGTGCTCATTTCAATCTCTGGTTTTATGCAGCACCCCAACTCACCTTTCCCCTTAAGCAAGCATAAGTTGGTTTTCTAAATTTGAGACCCTGTTCTGTTCTGTAATTCAGTTCCTTTGGAGCCAAGTTTACATTCCGTGTATTACTGATATCTTATGATGTTTCTTTTTCTGTGTGACTTATTTCAGTTAGAATCGTCATACCTGAATCCACTCATTGTGCTGCTAAGGGCCTGATGACATAGATTTCATTGCTGTGTGATATTGCTTTGTAAGTAAATACCACAAATTCTTTATCCATTTTTCACTTTCTGCGATGTTGAACTTGTACTGTAAACGAGGTTCTTGTAAACAGAGGCGTCCCAAACTTTGGGGTGGCTGTGTCTTTTTGATTTTAATTTCCCTAAGCTATAGGACCATAAGTGGAAGTGCCCTAGGCTCTGTTGCTTTGTTTTTTAGATGTTTCAGGAAACACCATACACTTCTCCCAAGTGTCTGTTGGCAATTTACATCCCGCCCATCAGCATAACAAGGCTCCCAGTTCTCCATGGCCTGTCCTGTCTTTCTGGATTTTACACTTTTTTCAGATGGCCCTTTTGACCGGGGGGAAGTGAGACTTCATTGTAGTGCAGATTTCCTTTGCAAGCTTGCTTGGTTGGCCAAAAAGGGCGTATGCGTTTTTTCCTGAATATATTCAGGAAAAAACGCATACGCCCTTTTTGGCCAAGTGCATCATTGTGGACGTTCTGCCTCTTTTCCTATGCTTTCAATGCAATTCCAGTCTACCTCCTGAAATCGGTTTCCTGCAATTCTGCCCCGCTTTCAAGTCCTCTTGGCAGCCTTACTTCAGTATATTTTTGGACGATAGCTGTCATTTATAACTCTGCAGGTTTGTGAATTACAGTGCCCCTGAGCTCCTTTCTTCAACTCGCTTTCTTGTGACCTGGCCGCAACACCGCAGGATGGCTTCAGGCCCTAATCTGGTTCCGGCACGGCACGCTGAGCCTTTGGTTAATTCCTCTTCTTGGTGGGAAATGAGAGTTAAATTTTCCCGTCCAGACACCTCCAGCTAGTCTCTCATTGGTTCTCGCTATTCCTGTTCATCTTCCGCAGAAATTGCAAACTGGGCCAAACAGGAGGTTAAAGGGACTGACTCTCCAAGTCGGGAGGGTGTTAGTAAAGCGTCTGGAATGTTGCACCCGAGTACCAGGGTACGAAAACTGAGACATATTTGAACACGTTTCCCGATCACATGGTTGATCATACTCTAGGTTCCACATGCATGTTTTAGCTGAAGGAAGAATCCGTGAAACCTGGAGAGTTGAGACCCGTGGAATGGGTACCATGCAATATGACTTCAAAGGGTCTTTGTTTGCTCACCGAACCTCTCCAATCCTATCACTGCTGCATTTATGCCCCTGGACACCCGCTTGATTCTCTTTTGGAGATATAGCAATCCATAGGTTTTAAGATACTTACTAGTCAGGTACATTCTTAGGCGCTTAATATGGGGTGTTGAGTCCATTTTGTTGAGCAAGGAGTAGCTCTTGTCTATTCCATATTTGGCTTAAGGAACTTTATCTGTGCTCATTTCAATCTCTGGTTTTATGCAGCACCCCAACTCACCTTTACCCTTAAGCAAGCATAAGTTGGTTTTCTAAATTTGAGACCCTGTTCTTTTCTGTAATTCAGTTCCTTTGGAGCCAAGTTTACATTCCGTGTATTACTGATATCTTATGATGTTTCTTTTTCTGTGTGACTTATTTCAGTTAGAATCGTCATACCTGAATCCACTCATTGTGCTGCTAAGGGCCTGATGACATAGATTTCATTGCTGCGTGATATTGCTTTGTAAGTAAATACCACAACTTCTTTATCCATTTTTCACTTTCTGCGATGTTGAACTTGTACTGTAAACGAGGTTCTTGTAAACAGAGGCGTCCCAAACTTTGGGGTGGCTGTGTCTTTTTGATTTTAATTTCCCTAAGCTATAGGACCATAAGTGGAAGTGCCCTAGGCTCTGTTGCTTTGTTTTTTAGATGTTTCAGGAAACACCATACACTTCTCCCGAGTGTCTGTTGGCAATTTACATCCCGCCCATCAGCATAACAAGGCTCCCAGTTCTCCATGGCCTGTCCTGCCTTTCTGGATTTTACACTTTTTTCAGATGGCCCTTTTGACCGGGGGGAAGTGAGACTTCATTGTAGTGCAGATTTCCTTTGCAAGCTTGCTTGGTTGGCCAAAAAGGGCGTATGCGTTTTTTCCTGAATATATTCAGGAAAAAACGCATACGCCCTTTTTGGCCAAGTGCATCATTGTGGACGTTCTGCCTCTTTTCCTATGCTTTCAATGCAATTCCAGTCTACCTCCTGAAATCGGTTTCCTGCAATTCTGCCCCGCTTTCAAGTCCTCTTGGCAGCCTTACTTCAGTATATTTTTGGACGATAGCTGTCATTTATAACTCTGCAGGTTTGTGAATTACACTGCCCCTGAGCTCCTTTCTTCAACTCGCTTTCTTGTGACCTGGCCGCAACACCGCATGATGGCTTCAGGCCCTAATCTGGTTCCGGCACGGCACGCTGAGCCTTTGGTTAATTCCTCTTCCTGGTGGGAAATGAGAGTTAAATTTTCCCGTCCAGACACCTCCAGCTAGTCTCTCATTGGTTCTCGCTATTCCTGTTCATCTTCCGCAGAAATTGCAAACTGGGCCAAACAGGAGGTTAAAGGGACTGACTCTCCAAGTCGGGAGGGTGTTAGTAAAGCGTCTGGAATGTTGCACCCGAGTACCAGGGTACGAAAACTGAGACATATTTGAACACGTTTCCCGATCACATGGTTGATCATACTCTAGGTTCCACATGCATGTTTTAGCTGAAGGAAGAATCCGTGAAACCTGGAGAGTTGAGACCCGTGGAATGGGTACCATGCAATATGACTTCAAAGGGTCTTTGTTTGCTCACCGAACCTCTCCAATCCTATCACTGCTGCATTTATGCCCCTGGACACCGGCTTGATTCTCTTTTGGAGATATAGCAATCCATAGGTTTTAAGATACTTACTAGTCAGGTACATTCTTAGGCGCTTAATATGGGGTGTTGAGTCCATTTAGTTGAGCAAGGAGTAGCTCTTGTCTATTCCATATTTGGCTTAAGGAACTTTATCTGTGCTCATTTCAATCTCTGGTTTTATGCAGCACCCCAACTCACCTTTACCCTTAAGCAAGCATAAGTTGGTTTTCTAAATTTGAGACCCTGTTCTGTTCTGTAATTCAGTTCCTTTGGAGCAAGTTTACATTCCGTGTATTACTGATATCTTATGATGTTTCTTTTTCTGTGTGACTTATTTCAGTTAGAATCGTCATACCTGAATCCACTCATCGTGCTGCTAAGGGCCTGATGACATAGATTTCATTGCTGCGTGATATTGCTTTGTAAGTAAATACCACAAATTCTTTATCCATTTTTCACTTTCTGCGATGTTGAACTTGTACTGTAAACGAGGTTCTTGTAAACAGAGGCGTCCCAAACTTTGGGGTGGCTGTGTCTTTTTGATTTTAATTTCCCTAAGCTATAGGACCATAAGTGGAAGTGCCCTAGGCTCTGTTGCTTTGTTTTTTAGATGTTTCAGGAAACACCATACACTTCTCCCAAGTGTCTGTTGGCAATTTACATCCCGCCCATCAGCATAACAAGGCTCCCAGTTCTCCATGGCCTGTCCTGTCTTTCTGGATTTTACACTTTTTTCAGATGGCCCTTTTGACCGGGGGGAAGTGAGACTTCATTGTAGTGCAGATTTCCTTTGCAAGCTTGCTTGGTTGGCCAAAAAGGGCGTATGCGTTTTTTCCTGAATATATTCAGGAAAAAACGCATACGCCCTTTTTGGCCAAGTGCATCATTGTGGACGTTCTGCCTCTTTTCCTATGCTTTCAATGCAATTCCAGTCTACCTCCTGAAATCGGTTTCCTGCAATTCTGCCCCGCTTTCAAGTCCTCTTGGCAGCCTTACTTCAGTATATTTTTGGACGATAGCTGTCATTTATAACTCTGCAGGTTTGTGAATTACAGTGCCCCTGAGCTCCTTTCTTCAACTCGCTTTCTTGTGACCTGGCCGCAACACCGCAGGATGGCTTCAGGCCCTAATCTGGTTCCGGCACGGCACGCTGAGCCTTTGGTTAATTCCTCTTCTTGGTGGGAAATGAGAGTTAAATTTGCCCGTCCAGACACCTCCAGCTAGTCTCTCATTGGTTCTCGCTATTCCTGTTCATCTTCCGCAGAAATTGCAAACTGGGCCAAACAGGAGGTTAAAGGGACTGACTCTCCAAGTCGGGAGGGTGTTAGTAAAGCGTCTGGAATGTTGCACCCGAGTACCAGGGTACGAAAACTGAGACATATTTGAACACGTTTCCCGATCACATGGTTGATCATACTCTAGGTTCCACATGCATGTTTTAGCTGAAGGAAGAATCCGTGAAACCTGGAGAGTTGAGACCCGTGGAATGGGTACCATGCAATATGACTTCAAAGGGTCTTTGTTTGCTCACCGAACCTCTCCAATCCTATCACTGCTGCATTTATGCCCCTGGACACCCGCTTGATTCTCTTTTGGAGATATAGCAATCCATAGGTTTTAAGATACTTACTAGTCAGGTACATTCTTAGGCGCTTAATATGGGGTGTTGAGTCCATTTT
Source organism: Pseudorca crassidens (assembly GCF_039906515.1). NCBI lineage: Eukaryota > Metazoa > Chordata > Mammalia > Artiodactyla > Delphinidae > Pseudorca > Pseudorca crassidens. The sequence continues at coordinate 60,401 of NW_027135949.1, read as the reverse complement.
GTTGAGCAAGGAGTAGCTCTTGTCTATTCCATATTTGGCTTAAGGAACTTTATCTGTGCTCATTTCAATCTCTGGTTTTATGCAGCACCCCAACTCACCTTTACCCTTAAGCAAGCATAAGTTGGTTTTCTAAATTTGAGACCCTGTTCTTTTCTGTAATTCAGTTCCTTTGGAGCCAAGTTTACATTCCGTGTATTACTGATATCTTATGATGTTTCTTTTTCTGTGTGACTTATTTCAGTTAGAATCGTCATACCTGAATCCACTCATTGTGCTGCTAAGGGCCTGATGACATAGATTTCATTGCTGCGTGATATTGCTTTGTAAGTAAATACCACAAATTCTTTATCCATTTTTCACTTTCTGCGATGTTGAACTTGTACTGTAAACGAGGTTCTTGTAAACAGAGGCGTCCCAAACTTTGGGGTGGCTGTGTCTTTTTGATTTTAATTTCCCTAAGCTATAGGACCATAAGTGGAAGTGCCCTAGGCTCTGTTGCTTTGTTTTTTAGATGTTTCAGGAAACACCATACACTTCTCCCGAGTGTCTGTTGGCAATTTACATCCCGCCCATCAGCATAACAAGGCTCCCAGTTCTCCATGGCCTGTCCTGCCTTTCTGGATTTTACACTTTTTTCAGATGGCCCTTTTGACCGGGGGGAAGTGAGACTTCATTGTAGTGCAGATTTCCTTTGCAAGCTTGCTTGGTTGGCCAAAAAGGGCGTATGCGTTTTTTCCTGAATATATTCAGGAAAAAACGCATACGCCCTTTTTGGCCAAGTGCATCATTGTGGACGTTCTGCCTCTTTTCCTATGCTTTCAATGCAATTCCAGTCTACCTCCTGAAATCGGTTTCCTGCAATTCTGCCCCGCTTTCAAGTCCTCTTGGCAGCCTTACTTCAGTATATTTTTGGACGATAGCTGTCATTTATAACTCTGCAGGTTTGTGAATTACAGTGCCCCTGAGCTCCTTTCTTCAACTCGCTTTCTTGTGACCTGGCCGCAACACCGCAGGATGGCTTCAGGCCCTAATCTGGTTCCGGCACGGCACGCTGAGCCTTTGGTTAATTCCTCTTCCTGGTGGGAAATGAGAGTTAAATTTTCCCGTCCAGACACCTCCAGCTAGTCTCTCATTGGTTCTCGCTATTCCTGTTCATCTTCCGCAGAAATTGCAAACTGGGCCAAACAGGAGGTTAAAGGGACTGACTCTCCAAGTCGGGAGGGTGTTAGTAAAGCGTCTGGAATGTTGCACCCGAGTACCAGGGTACGAAAACTGAGACATATTTGAACACGTTTCCCGATCACATGGTTGATCATACTCTAGGTTCCACATGCATGTTTTAGCTGAAGGAAGAATCCGTGAAATTTGGAGAGTTGAGACCCGTGGAATGGGTACCATGCAATATGACTTCAAAGGGTCTTTGTTTGCTCACCGAACCTCTCCAATCCTATCACTGCTGCATTTATGCCCCTGGACACCGGCTTGATTCTCTTTTGGAGATATAGCAATCCATAGGTTTTAAGATACTTACTAGTCAGGTACATTCTTAGGCGCTTAATATGGGGTGTTGAGTCCATTTTGTTGAGCAAGGAGTAGCTCTTGTCTATTCCATATTTGGCTTAAGGAACTTTATCTGTGCTCATTTCAATCTCTGGTTTTATGCAGCACCCCAACTCACCTTTACCCTTAAGCAAGCATAAGTTGGTTTTCTAAATTTGAGACCCTGTTCTGTTCTGTAATTTAGTTCCTTTGGAGCCAAGTTTACATTCCGTGTATTACTGATATCTTATGATGTTTCTTTTTCTGTGTGACTTATTTCAGTTAGAATCGTCATACCTGAATCCACTCATCGTGCTGCTAAGGGCCTGATGACATAGATTTCATTGCTGCGTGATATTGCTTTGTAAGTAAATACCACAAATTCTTTATCCATTTTTCACTTTCTGCGATGTTGAACTTGTACTGTAAACGAGGTTCTTGTAAACAGAGGCGTCCCAAACTTTGGGGTGGCTGTGTCTTTTTGATTTTAATTTCCCTAAGCTATAGGACCATAAGTGGAAGTGCCCTAGGCTCTGTTGCTTTGTTTTTTAGATGTTTCAGGAAACACCATACACTTCTCCTGAGTGTCTGTTGGCAATTTACATCCCGCCCATCAGCATAACAAGGCTCCCAGTTCTCCATGGCCTGTCCTGCCTTTCTGGATTTTACACTTTTTTCAGATGGCCCTTTTGACCGGGGGGAAGTGAGACTTCATTGTAGTGCAGATTTCCTTTGCAAGCTTGCTTGGTTGGCCAAAAAGGGCGTATGCGTTTTTTCCTGAATATATTCAGGAAAAAACGCATACGCCCTTTTTGGCCAAGTGCATCATTGTGGACGTTCTGCCTCTTTTCCTATGCTTTCAATGCAATTCCAGTCTACCTCCTGAAATCGGTTTCCTGCAATTCTGCCCCGCTTTCAAGTCCTCTTGGCAGCCTTACTTCAGTATATTTTTGGACGATAGCTGTCATTTATAACTCTGCAGGTTTGTGAATTACAGTGCCCCTGAGCTCCTTTCTTCAACTCGCTTTCTTGTGACCTGGCCGCAACACCGCAGGATGGCTTCAGGCCCTAATCTGGTTCCGGCACGGCACGCTGAGCCTTTGGTTAATTCCTCTTCCTGGTGGGAAATGAGAGTTAAATTTGCCCGTCCAGACACCTCCAGCTAGTCTCTCATTGGTTCTCGCTATTCCTGTTCATCTTCCGCAGAAATTGCAAACTGGGCCAAACAGGAGGTTAAAGGGACTGACTGTCCAAGTCGGGAGGATGTTAGTAAAGCGTCTGGAATGTTGTACCCGAGTACCAGGGTACGAAAACTGAGACATATTTGAACACGTCTCCCGATCACATGGTTGATCATACTCTAGGTTCCACATGCATGTTTTAGCTGAAGGAAGAATCCCTGAAACCTGGAGAGTTGAGACCCGTGGAATGGGTACCATGCAATATGACTTCAAAGGGTCTTTGTTTGCTCACCGAACCTCTCCAATCCTATCACTGCTGCATTTATGCCCCTGGACACACCCTTGATTCTCTTTTGGAGATATAGCAATCCATAGGTTTTAAGATACTTACTAGTCAGGTACATTCTTAGGCTTTTAATATGCGGTGTTGAGTCCATTTCGTTGAGCAAGGAGTAGCTCTTGTCTATTCCATATTTGGCTTAAGGATCTTTATCTGTGCTCATTTCAATCTCTGGTTTTATGCAGCACCCCAACTCACCTTTACCCTTAAGCAAGCATAAGTTGGTTTTCTAAATTTGAGACCCTGTTCTGTTCTGTAATTCAGTTCCTTTGTAGCCAAGTTTACATTCCGTGTATTACTGATATCTTATGATGTTTCTTTTTCTGTGTGACTTATTTCAGTTAGAATCATCATACCTGAATCCACTCATTGTGCTGCTAAGGGCCTGATGACATAGATTTCATTGCTGAGTGATATTGCTTTGTAAGTAAATACCACAACTACTTTATCCATTTTTCACTTTCTGCGATGTTGAACTTGTACTGTAAACGAGGTTCTTGTAAACAGAGGCGTCCCAAACTTTGGGGTGGCTGTGTCTTTTTTATTTTAATTTCCCTAAGCTATAGGACCATAAGTGGAAGTGCCCTAGGCTCTGTTGCTTTGTTTTTTAGATGTTTCAGGAAACACCATACACTTCTCCCGAGTGGCTGTTGGCAATTTACATCCCGCCCATCAGCATAACAAGGCTCCCAGTTCTCCATGGCCTGTCCTGCCTTTCTGGATTTTACACTTTTTTCAGATGGCCCTTTTGACCGGGGGGAAGTGAGACTTCATTGTAGTGCAGATTTCCTTTGCAAGTTTGCTTGGTTGGCCAAAAAGGGCGTATGCGTTTTTTCCTGAATATATTCAGGAAAAAACACATACGCCCTTTTTGGCCAAGTGCATCATTGTGGACGTTCTGCCTCTTTTCCTATGCTTTCAATGCAATTCCAGTCTACCTCCTGAAATCGGTTTCCTGCAATTCTGCCCCGCTTTCAAGTCCTCTTGGCAGCCTTACTTCAGTATATTTTTGGACGATAGCTGTCATTTATAAGTCTGCAGGTTTGTGAATTACAGTGCCCCTGAGCTCCTTTCTTCCACTCGCTTTCTTGTGAGCTGGCCGCAACACCGCAGGATGGCTTCAGGCCCTAATCTGGTTCCGGCACGGCACGCTGAGCCTTTGGTTAATTCCTCTTCCTGGTGGGAAATGAGAGTTAAATTTGCCCGTCCAGACACCTCCAGCTAGTCTCTCATTGGTTCTCGCTATTCCTGTTCATCTTCCGTAGAAATTGCAAACTGGGCCAAACAGGAGGTTAAAGGGACTGACTGTCCAAGTCGGGAGGATGTTAGTAAAGCGTCTGGAATGTTGCACCCGAGTACCAGGGTACGAAAACTGAGACATATTTGAACACGTCTCCTGATCACATGGTTGATCATACTCTAGGTTCCACATGCATGTTTTAGCTGAAGGAAGAATACCTTAAACCTGGGTAGTTGAAACCCGTGGAATGGGTACCATGCAATATGACTTCAAAGGGTCTTCATTTGCTCACCGAACATCTCCAATCCTATCACTGCTGCGTTTATGCCCCTGTACACATGCTTGATTCTCTTTCGGAGACATAGCAATCCATAGGTTTTAAGATACTTACTAGTCAGGTACATTCTTTGGCGCTTAATATGGGGTGTTGAGTCCATTTCGTTGAGCAAGGAGTAGCTCTTGTCTATTCCATATTTGGCTTAAGGAACTTTATCTGTGCTCATTTCAATCTCTGGTTTTATGCAGCACCCCATCTCACCTTTAACCTTAAGCAAGCATAAGTTGGTTTTCTAAATTTGAGACCCTGTTCTGTTCTGTAATTCAGTTCCTGTGTAGCCAAGTTTACATTCCGTGTATTACTGATATCTTATGATGTTTCTTTTTCTGTGTGACTTATTTCAGTTAGAATCATCATACCTGAATCCACTCATTGTGCTGCTAAGGGCCTGATGACATAGATTTCATTGCTGAGTGATATTGCTTTGTAAGTAAATACCACAACTTCTTTATCCATTTTTCACTTTCTGCGATGTTGAACTTGTACTGTAAACGAGGTTCTTGTAAACAGAGGCGTCCCAAACTTTGGGGTGGCTGTGTCTTTTTGATTTTAATTTCCCTAAGCTATAGGACCATAAGTGGAAGTGCCCTAGGCTCTGTTGCTTTGTTTTTTAGATGTTTCAGGAAACACCATACACTTCTCCCGAGTGTCTGTTGGCAATTTACATCCCGCCCATCAGCATAACAAGGCTCCCAGTTCTCCATGGCCTGTCCTGCCTTTCTGGATTTTACACTTTTTTCAGATGGCCCTTTTGACCGGGAGGAAGTGAGACTTCATTGTAGTGCAGATTTCCTTTGCAAGCTTGCTTGGTTGGCCAAAAAGGGCGTATGCGTTTTTTCCTGAATATATTCAGGAAAAAGCGCATACGCCCTTTTTGGCCAAGTGCATCATTGTGGACGTTCTGCCTCTTTTCCTATGCTTTCAATGCAATTCCAGTCTACCTCCTGAAATCGGTTTCCTGCAATTCTGCCCCGCTTTCAAGTCCTCTTGGCAGCCTTACTTCAGTATATTTTTGGACGATAGCTGTCATTTATAACTCTGCAGGTTTGTGAATTACAGTGCCCCTGAGCTCCTTTCTTCAACTCGCTTTCTTTTGAGCTGGCCGCAACACCGCAGGATGGCTTCAGGCCCTAATCTGGTTCCGGCACGGCACGCTGAGCCTTTGGTTAATTCCTCTTCCTGGTGGGAAATGAGAGTTAAATTTGCCCGTCCAGACACCTCCAGCTAGTCTCTCATTGGTTCTCGCTATTCCTGTTCATCTTCCGCAGAAATTGCAAAATGGGACAAACAGGAGGTTAAAGGGACTGACTCTCCAAGTCGGGAGGGTGTTCGTAAAGCATCTGGAATGTTGCACCCGAGTACCAGGGGAGGAAAACTGAGACATATTTGAACATGTCTCCCGTTCACACGGTGGATCATACTCTGGGTTCCACATGCATGTTTTAGCTGAAGGAAGAATACCTTAAACCTGGAGAGTTGAGACCCGTGGAATGGGTACCATGCAATATGACTTCAAAGGGTCTTCATTTGCTCACCGAACCTCTCCAATCCTATCACTGCTGCGTTTATGCCCCTGTACACATGCTTGATTCTCTTTCGGAGACATAGCAATCCATAGGTTTTAAGATACTTACTAGTCAGGTACATTCTTTGGCGCTTAATATGGGGTGTTGAGTCCATTTCGTTGAGCAAGGAGTAGCTCTTGTCTATTCCATATTTGGCTTAAGGAACTTTATCTGTGCTCATTTCAATCTCTGGTTTTATGCAGCACCCCATCTCACCTTTAACCTTAAGCAAGCATAAGTTGGTTTTCTAAATTTGAGACCCTGTTCTGTTCTGTAATTCAGTTCCTGTGTAGCCAAGTTTACATTCCGTGTATTACTGATATCTTATGATGTTTCTTTTTCTGTGTGACTTATTTCAGTTAGAATCATCATACCTGAATCCACTCATTGTGCTGCTAAGGGCCTGATGACATAGATTTCATTGCTGAGTGATATTGCTTTGTAAGTAAATACCACAACTTCTTTATCCATTTTTCACTTTCTGCGATGTTGAACTTGTACTGTAAACGAGGTTCTTGTAAACAGAGGCGTCCCAAACTTTGGGGTGGCTGTGTCTTTTTGATTTTAATTTCCCTAAGCTATAGGACCATAAGTGGAGGTGCCCTAGGCTCTGTTGCTTTGTTTTTTAGATGTTTCAGGAAACACCATACACTTCTCCCGAGTGTCTGTTGGCAATTTACATCCCGCCCATCAGCATAACAAGGCTCCCAGTTCTCCATGGCCTGTCCTGCCTTTCTGGATTTTACACTTTTTTCAGATGGCCCTTTTGACCGGGGGGAAGTGAGACTTCATTGTAGTGCAGATTTCCTTTGCAAGCTTGCTTGGTTGGCCAAAAAGGGCGTATGCGTTTTTTCCTGAATATATTCAGGAAAAAACGCATACGCCCTTTTTGGCCAAGTGCATCATTGTGGACGTTCTGCCTCTTTTCCTATGCTTTCAATGCAATTCCAGTCTACCTCCTGAAATCGGTTTCCTGCAATTCTGCCCCGCTTTCAAGTCCTCTTGGCAGCCTTACTTCAGTATATTTTTGGACGATAGCTGTCATTTATAACTCTGCAGGTTTGTGAATTACAGTGCCCCTGAGCTCCTTTCTTCAACTCGCTTTCTTTTGAGCTGGCCGCAACACCGCAGGATGGCTTCAGGCCCTAATCTGGTTCCGGCACGGCACGCTGAGCCTTTGGTTAATTCCTCTTCCTGGTGGGAAATGAGAGTTAAATTTGCCCGTCCAGACACCTCCAGCTAGTCTCTCATTGGTTCTCGCTATTCCTGTTCATCTTCCGCAGAAATTGCAAACTGGGCCAAACAGGAGGTTAAAGGGACTGACTCTCCAAGTCGGGAGGGTGTTAGGAAAGCGTCTGGAATGTTGCACCCGAGTACCAGGGTACGAAAACTGAGACATATTTGAACACGTCTCCCGATCACATGGTTGATCATACTCTAGGTTCCACATGCATGTTTTAGCTGAAGGAAGAATACCTTAAACCTGGGTAGTTGAAACCCGTGGAATGGGTACCATGCAATATGACTTCAAAGGGTCTTCATTTGCTCACCGAACCTCTCCAATCCTATCACTGCTGCGTTTATGCCCCTGTACACACGCTTGATTCTCTTTCGGAGACATAGCAATCCATAGGTTTTAAGATACTTACTAGTCAGGTACATTCTTAGGCATTTAATATGGGGTGTTGAGTCCATTTCGTTGAGCAAGGAGTAGCTCTTGTCTATTCCATATTTGGCTTAAGAAAATTTATCTGTGCTCATTTCAATCTCTGGTTTTATACAGCACCCCAACTCACCTTTCCCCTTAAGCAAGCATAAGTTGGTTTTCTAAATTTGAGACCCTGTTCTGTTTTGGAATTCAGTTCCTGTGTAGCCAAGTTTACATTCCGTGCATTAGTGATATCTTATGATGTTTCTTTTTCTGTGTGACTTATTTCAGTTAGAATCATCGTACCTGAATCCACTCATTATGCTGCTACGGGCCTGATGACATAGATTTCATTGCTGAGTGATACTGCATTGTAAGTAAATACCACAACTTCTTTATCCATTTTTCACTTTCTGTGATATTGAACTTGTACGGTAAATGCGGTTCTTGTAAACAGAGGCGTCCCAAACTTTGGGGTGGCTGTGTCTTTTTGATTTTAATTTCCCTAAGCTATAGGACCATAAGTGGAAGTGCCCTAGGCTCTGTTGGTTTGTTTTTTAGATGTTTCAGGAAACACCATACACTTCTCCCGAGTGTCTGTTGGCAATTTACATCCCGCCCATCAGCATAACAAGGCTCCCAGTTCTCCATGGCCTGTCCTGCCTTTCTGGATTTTACACTTTTTTCAGATGGCCCTTTTGACCGGGGGGAAGTGAGACTTCATTGTAGTGTAGATTTCCTTTGCAAGTTTGCTTGGTTGGCCAAAAAGGGCGTATGCGTTTTTTCCTGAATATATTCAGGAAAAAACGCATACGCCCTTTTTGGCCAAGTGCATCATTGTGGACGTTCTGCCTCTTTTCCTATGCTTTCAATGCAATTCCAGTCTACCTCCTGAAATCGGTTTCCTGCAATTCTGCCCCGCTTTCAAGTCCTCTTGGCAGCCTTACTTCAGTATATTTTTGGACGATAGCTGTCATTGATAACTCTGCAGGTTTCTGAATTACAGTGCCCCTGAACTCCTTTCTTCAACTCGCTTTCTTTTGAGCTGGCCGCAACACCGCAGGATGGCTTCAGGCCCTAATCTGGTTCCGGCATGGCACGCTGAGCCTTTGGTTAATTCCTCTTCCTGGTGGGAAATGAGAGTAAAATTTTCCCGTCCAGACACCTCCAGCTAGTCTCTCATTGGTTCTCGCTATTCCTGTTCATCTTCCGCAGAAATTGCAAACTGGGCCAAACAGGAGGTTAAAGGGACTGACTCTCCAAGTCGGGAGAGTGTTAGTAAAGCATCTGGAATGTTGAACCCGAGTACCAGGGTACGAAAACTGACACATATTTGAACACGTCTCCCGATCACATGGTTGATCATATTCTAGGTTCCACATGCATGTTTTAGCTGAAGGAAGAATACCTTAAACCTGGGTAGTTGAAACCCGTGGAATGGGTACCATGCAATATGACTTCAAAGGGTCTTCATTTGCTCACCGAACCTCTCCAATCCTATCACTGCTGCGTTTATGCCCCTGTACACATGCTTGATTCTCTTTCGGAGACATAGCAATCCATAGGTTTTAAGATACTTACTAGTCAGGTACATTCTTATGCGTTTAATATGCGGTGTTGAGTCCATTTCGTTGAGCAAGGAGTAGATCTTGTCTATTCCATATTTGGCTTAAGGAACTTTATCTGTGCTCATTTCAATCTCTGGTTTTATGCAGCACCCCAACTCACCTTTACCCTTAAGCAAGCATAAGTTGGTTTTCTAAATTTGAGACCCTGTTCTGTTCTGTAATTCAGTTCCTGTGTAGCCAAGTTTACATTCCGTGTATTACTGATATCTTATGATGTTTCTTTTTCTGTGTGACTTATTTCAGTTAGAATCATCATACCTGAATCCACTCATTGTGCTGCTAAGGGCCTGATGACATAGATTTCATTGCTGAGTGATATTGCTTTGTAAGTAAATACCACAACTTCTTTATCCATTTTTCACTTTCTGCAATGTTGAACTTGTACTGTAAACGAGGTTCTTGTAAACAGAGGCGTCCCAAACTTTGGGGTGGCTGTGTCTTTTTGATTTTAATTTCCCTAAGCTATAGGACCATAAGTGGAAGTGCCCTAGGCTCTGTTGCTTTGTTTTTTAGATGTTTCAGGAAACACCATACACTTCTCCCGAGTGTCTGTTGGCAATTTACATCCCGCCCATCAGCATAACAAGGCTCCCAGTTCTCCATGGCCTGTCCTGCCTTTCTGGATTTTACACTTTTTTCAGATGGCCCTTTTGACCGGGGGGAAGTGAGACTTCATTGTAGTGCAGATTTCCTTTGCAAGCTTGCTTGGTTGGCCAAAAAGAGCGTATGCGTTTTTTCCTGAATATATTCAGGAAAAAACGCATACGCCCTTTTTGGCCAAGTGCATCATTGTGGACGTTCTGCCTCTTTTCCTATGCTTTCAATGCAATTCCAGTCTACCTCCTGAAATCGGTTTCCTGCAATTCTGCCCCGCTTTCAAGTCCTCTTGGCAGCCTTACTTCAGTATATTTTTGGACGATAGCTGTCATTTATAACTCTGCAGGTTTGTGAATTACAGTGGCCCTGAGCTCCTTTCTTCAACTCGCTTTCATGTGACCTGGCCGCAACACCGCAGGATGGCTTCAGGCCCTAATCTGGTTCCGGCACGGCACGCTGAGCCTTTGGTTAATTCCTCTTCCTGGTGGGAAATGAGAGTAAAATTTTCCCGTCCAGACACCTCCAGCTAGTCTCTCATTGGTTCTCGCTATTCCTGTTCATCTTCCGCAGAAATTGCAAACTGGGCCAAACAGGAGGTTAAAGGGACTGACTCTCCAAGTCGGGAGAGTGTTAGTAAAGCATCTGGAATGTTGCACCCGAGTACCAGGGTACGAAAACTGAGACATATTTGAACACGTCTCCCGATCACATGGTTGATCATATTCTAGGTTCCACATGCATGTTTTAGCTGAAGGAAGAATACCTTAAACCTGGGTAGTTGAAACCCGTGGAATGGGTACCATGCAATATGACTTCAAAGGGTCTTCATTTGCTCACCGAACCTCTCCAATCCTATCACTGCTGCGTTTATGCCCCTGTACACATGCTTGATTCTCTTTCGGAGACATAGCAATCCATAGGTTTTAAGATACTTACTAGTCAGGTACATTCTTATGCGTTTAATATGCGGTGTTGAGTCCATTTCGTTGAGCAAGGAGTAGATCTTGTCTATTCCATATTTGGCTTAAGGAACTTTATCTGTGCTCATTTCAATCTCTGGTTTTATGCAGCACCCCAACTCACCTTTACCCTTAAGCAAGCATAAGTTGGTTTTCTAAATTTGAGACCCTGTTCTGTTCTGTAATTCAGTTCCTGTGTAGCCAAGTTTACATTCCGTGTATTACTGATATCTTATGATGTTTCTTTTTCTGTGTGACTTATTTCAGTTAGAATCATCATACCTGAATCCACTCATTGTGCTGCTAAGGGCCTGATGACATAGATTTCATTGCTGAGTGATATTGCTTTGTAAGTAAATACCACAACTTCTTTATCCATTTTTCACTTTCTGCAATGTTGAACTTGTACTGTAAACGAGGTTCTTGTAAACAGAGGCGTCCCAAACTTTGGGGTGCCTGTGTCTTTTTGATTTTAATTTCCCTAAGCTATAGGACCATAAGTGGAAGTGCCCTAGGCTCTGTTGGTTTGTTTTTTAGATGTTTCAGGAAACACCATACACTTCTCCCGAGTGTCTGTTGGCAATTTACATCCCGCCCATCAGCATAACAAGGCTCCCAGTTCTCCATGGCCTGTCCTGCCTTTCTGGATTTTACACTTTTTTCAGATGGCCCTTTTGACCGGGGGGAAGTGAGACTTCATTGTAGTGCAGATTTCCTTTGCAAGCTTGCTTGGTTGGCCAAAAAGGGCGTATGCGTTTTTTCCTGAATATATTCAGGAAAAAACGCATACGCCCTTTTTGGCCAAGTGCATCATTGTGGACGTTCTGCCTCTTTTCCTATGTTTTCAATGCAATTCCAGTCTACCTCCTGAAATCGGTTTCCTGCAATTCTGCCCCGCTTTCAAGTCCTCTTGGCAGCCTTACTTCAGTATATTTTTGGACGATAGCTGTCATTTATAACTCTGCAGTTTTGTGAATTACAGTGCCCCTGAGCTCCTTTCTTCAACTCGCTTTCTTTTGAGCTGGCCGCAACACCGCAGGATGGCTTCAGGCCCTAATCTGGTTCCAGCACGGCACGCTGAGCCTTTGGTTAATTCCTCTTCCTGGTGGGAAATGAGAGTTAAATTTGCCCGTCCAGACACCTCCAGCTAGTCTCTCATTGGTTCTCGCTATTCCTGTTCATCTTCCGCAGAAATTGCAAACTGGGCCAAACAGGAGGTTAAAGGGACTGACTCTCCATGTTGGGAGGGTGTTAGTAAAGCGTCTGGAATGTTGCACCCGAGTACCAGGGTACGAAAACTGAGACATATTTGAACACGTCTCCCGATCACATGGTTGATCATACTCTAGGTTCCACATGCATGTTTTAGCTGAAGGAAGAATACCTTAAACCTGGGTAGTTGAAACCCGTGGAATGGGTACCATGCAATATGACTTCAAAGGGTCTTCATTTGCTCACCGAACCTCTCCAATCCTATCACTGCTGCGTTTATGCCCCTGTACACATGCTTGATTCTCTTTCAGAGACATAGCAATCCATAGGTTTTAAGATACTTACTAGTCAGGTACATTCTTATGCGTTTAATATGCGGTGTTGAGTCCATTTCGTTGAGCAAGGAGTAGCTCTTGTCTATTCCATATTTGGCTTAAGGAACTTTATCTGTGCTCATTTCAATCTCTGGTTTTATGCAGCACCCCAACTCACCTTTACCCTTAAGCAAGCATAAGTTGGTTTTCTAAATTTGAGACCCTGTTCTGTTCTGTAATTCAGTTCCTGTGTAGCCAAGTTTACATTCCGTGTATTACTGATATCTTATGATGTTTCTTTTTCTGTGTGACTTATTTCAGTTAGAATCATCATACCTGAATCCACTCATTGTGCTGCTAAGGGCCTGATGACATAGATTTCATTGCTGAGTGATATTGCTTTGTAAGTAAATACCACAAATTCTTTATCCATTTTTCACTTTCTGCGATGTTGAACTTGTACTGTAAACGAGGTTCTTGTAAACAGAGGCGTCCCAAACTTTGGGGTGGCTGTGTCTTTTTGATTTTAATTTCCCTAAGCTATAGGACCATAAGTGGAAGTGCCCTAGGCTCTGTTGCTTTGTTTTTTAGATGTTTCAGGAAACACCATACACTTCTCCCCAGTGTCTGTTGGCAATTTACATCCCGCCCATCAGCATAACAAGGCTCCCAGTTCTCCATGGCCTGTCCTGCCTTTCTGGATTTTACACTTTTTTCAGATGGCCCTTTTGACCGGGGGGAAGTGAGACTTCATTGTAGTGCAGATTTCCTTTGCAAGCTTGCTTGGTTGGCCAAAAAGGGCGTATGCGTTTTTTCCTGAATATATTCAGGAAAAAACGCATACGCCCTTTTTGGCCAAGTGCATCATTGTGGACGTTCTGCTTCTTTTCCTATGCTTTCAATGCTATTCCAGTCTACCTCTTGAAATCAGTTTCCTGCAATTCTGCCCCGCTTTCAAGTCCTCTTGGCAGCCTTACTTCAGTATATTTTTGGACGATAGCTGTCATTGATAACTCTGCAGGTTTCTGAATTACAGTGCCCCTGAGCTCCTTTCTTCAACTCGTTTTCTTTTGAGCTGGCCGCAACACCGCAGGATGGCTTCAGGCCCTAATCTGGTTCCGGCATGGCACGCTGAGCCTTTGGTTAATTCCTCTTCCTGGTGGGAAATGAGAGTAAAATTTTCCCGTCCAGACACCTCCAGCTAGTCTCTCATTGGTTCTCGCTATTCCTGTTCATCTTCCGCAGAAATTGCAAACTGGGCCAAACAGGAGGTTAAAGGGACTGACTCTCCAAGTCGGGAGAGTGTTAGTAAAGCATCTGGAATGTTGAACCCGAGTACCAGGGTACGAAAACTGACACATATTTGAACACGTCTCCCGATCACATGGTTGATCATATTCTAGGTTCCACATGCATGTTTTAGCTGAAGGAAGAATACCTTAAACCTGGGTAGTTGAAACCCGTGGAATGGGTACCATGCAATATGACTTCAAAGGGTCTTCATTTGCTCACCGAACCTCTCCAATCCTATCACTGCTGCGTTTATGCCCCTGTACACATGCTTGATTCTCTTTCGGAGACATAGCAATCCATAGGTTTTAAGATACTTACTAGTCAGGTACATTCTTATGCGTTTAATATGCGGTGTTGAGTCCATTTCGTTGAGCAAGGAGTAGATCTTGTCTATTCCATATTTGGCTTAAGGAACTTTATCTGTGCTCATTTCAATCTCTGGTTTTATGCAGCACCCCAACTCACCTTTACCCTTAAGCAAGCATAAGTTGGTTTTCTAAATTTGAGACCCTGTTCTGTTCTGTAATTCAGTTCCTGTGTAGCCAAGTTTACATTCCGTGTATTACTGATATCTTATGATGTTTCTTTTTCTGTGTGACTTATTTCAGTTAGAATCATCATACCTGAATCCACTCATTGTGCTGCTAAGGGCCTGATGACATAGATTTCATTGCTGAGTGATATTGCTTTGTAAGTAAATACCACAACTTCTTTATCCATTTTTCACTTTCTGCAATGTTGAACTTGTACTGTAAACGAGGTTCTTGTAAACAGAGGCGTCCCAAACTTTGGGGTGGCTGTGTCTTTTTGATTTTAATTTCCCTAAGCTATAGGACCATAAGTGGAAGTGCCCTAGGCTCTGTTGCTTTGTTTTTTAGATGTTTCAGGAAACACCATACACTTCTCCCGAGTGTCTGTTGGCAATTTACATCCCGCCCATCAGCATAACAAGGCTCCCAGTTCTCCATGGCCTGTCCTGCCTTTCTGGATTTTACACTTTTTTCAGATGGCCCTTTTGACCGGGGGGAAGTGAGACTTCATTGTAGTGCAGATTTCCTTTGCAAGCTTGCTTGGTTGGCCAAAAAGAGCGTATGCGTTTTTTCCTGAATATATTCAGGAAAAAACGCATACGCCCTTTTTGGCCAAGTGCATCATTGTGGACGTTCTGCCTCTTTTCCTATGCTTTCAATGCAATTCCAGTCTACCTCCTGAAATCGGTTTCCTGCAATTCTGCCCCGCTTTCAAGTCCTCTTGGCAGCCTTACTTCAGTATATTTTTGGACGATAGCTGTCATTTATAACTCTGCAGGTTTGTGAATTACAGTGGCCCTGAGCTCCTTTCTTCAACTCGCTTTCATGTGACCTGGCCGCAACACCGCAGGATGGCTTCAGGCCCTAATCTGGTTCCGGCACGGCACGCTGAGCCTTTGGTTAATTCCTCTTCCTGGTGGGAAATGAGAGTAAAATTTTCCCGTCCAGACACCTCCAGCTAGTCTCTCATTGGTTCTCGCTATTCCTGTTCATCTTCCGCAGAAATTGCAAACTGGGCCAAACAGGAGGTTAAAGGGACTGACTCTCCAAGTCGGGAGAGTGTTAGTAAAGCATCTGGAATGTTGCACCCGAGTACCAGGGTACGAAAACTGAGACATATTTGAACACGTCTCCCGATCACATGGTTGATCATATTCTAGGTTCCACATGCATGTTTTAGCTGAAGGAAGAATACCTTAAACCTGGGTAGTTGAAACCCGTGGAATGGGTACCATGCAATATGACTTCAAAGGGTCTTCATTTGCTCACCGAACCTCTCCAATCCTATCACTGCTGCGTTTATGCCCCTGTACACATGCTTGATTCTCTTTCGGAGACATAGCAATCCATAGGTTTTAAGATACTTACTAGTCAGGTACATTCTTATGCGTTTAATATGCGGTGTTGAGTCCATTTCGTTGAGCAAGGAGTAGATCTTGTCTATTCCATATTTGGCTTAAGGAACTTTATCTGTGCTCATTTCAATCTCTGGTTTTATGCAGCACCCCAACTCACCTTTACCCTTAAGCAAGCATAAGTTGGTTTTCTAAATTTGAGACCCTGTTCTGTTCTGTAATTCAGTTCCTGTGTAGCCAAGTTTACATTCCGTGTATTACTGATATCTTATGATGTTTCTTTTTCTGTGTGACTTATTTCAGTTAGAATCATCATACCTGAATCCACTCATTGTGCTGCTAAGGGCCTGATGACATAGATTTCATTGCTGAGTGATATTGCTTTGTAAGTAAATACCACAACTTCTTTATCCATTTTTCACTTTCTGCAATGTTGAACTTGTACTGTAAACGAGGTTCTTGTAAACAGAGGCGTCCCAAACTTTGGGGTGGCTGTGTCTTTTTGATTTTAATTTCCCTAAGCTATAGGACCATAAGTGGAAGTGCCCTAGGCTCTGTTGGTTTGTTTTTTAGATGTTTCAGGAAACACCATACACTTCTCCCGAGTGTCTGTTGGCAATTTACATCCCGCCCATCAGCATAACAAGGCTCCCAGTTCTCCATGGCCTGTCCTGCCTTTCTGGATTTTACACTTTTTTCAGATGGCCCTTTTGACCGGGGGGAAGTGAGACTTCATTGTAGTGCAGATTTCCTTTGCAAGTTTGCTTGGTTGGCCAAAAAGGGCGTATGCGTTTTTTCCTGAATATATTCAGGAAAAAACGCATACGCCCTTTTTGGCCAAGTGCATCATTGTGGACGTTCTGCCTCTTTTCCTATGTTTTCAATGCAATTCCAGTCTACCTCCTGAAATCGGTTTCCTGCAATTCTGCCCCGCTTTCAAGTCCTCTTGGCAGCCTTACTTCAGTATATTTTTGGACGATAGCTGTCATTTATAACTCTGCAGTTTTGTGAATTACAGTGCCCCTGAGCTCCTTTCTTCAACTCGCTTTCTTTTGAGCTGGCCGCAACACCGCAGGATGGCTTCAGGCCCTAATCTGGTTCCAGCACGGCACGCTGAGCCTTTGGTTAATTCCTCTTCCTGGTGGGAAATGAGAGTTAAATTTGCCCGTCCAGACACCTCCAGCTAGTCTCTCATTGGTTCTCGCTATTCCTGTTCATCTTCCGCAGAAATTGCAAACTGGGCCAAACAGGAGGTTAAAGGGACTGACTGTCCAAGTCGGGAGGATGTTAGTAAAGCGTCTGGAATGTTGCACCCGAGTACCAGGGTACGAAAACTGAGACATATTTGAACACGTCTCCCGATCACATGGTTGATCATACTCTAGGTTCCACATGCATGTTTTAGCTGAAGGAAGAATACCTTAAACCTGGGTAGTTGAAACCCGTGGAATGGGTACCATGCAATATGACTTCAAAGGGTCTTCATTTGCTCACCGAACCTCTCCAATCCTATCACTGCTGCGTTTATGCCCCTGTACACATGCTTGATTCTCTTTCAGAGACATAGCAATCCATAGGTTTTAAGATACTTACTAGTCAGGTACATTCTTATGCGTTTAATATGCGGTGTTGAGTCCATTTCGTTGAGCAAGGAGTAGCTCTTGTCTATTCCATATTTGGCTTAAGGAACTTTATCTGTGCTCATTTCAATCTCTGGTTTTATGCAGCACCCCAACTCACCTTTACCCTTAAGCAAGCATAAGTTGGTTTTCTAAATTTGAGACCCTGTTCTGTTCTGTAATTCAGTTCCTGTGTAGCCAAGTTTACATTCCGTGTATTACTGATATCTTATGATGTTTCTTTTTCTGTGTGACTTATTTCAGTTAGAATCATCATACCTGAATCCACTCATTGTGCTGCTAAGGGCCTGATGACATAGATTTCATTGCTGAGTGATATTGCTTTGTAAGTAAATACCACAAATTTTTTATCCATTTTTCACTTTCTGCGATGTTGAACTTGTACTGTAAACGAGGTTCTTGTAAACAGAGGCGTCCCAAACTTTGGGGTGGCTGTGTCTTTTTGATTTTAATTTCCCTAAGCTATAGGACCATAAGTGGAAGTGCCCTAGGCTCTGTTGCTTTGTTTTTTAGATGTTTCAGGAAACACCATACACTTCTCCCAAGTGTCTGTTGGCAATTTACATCCCGCCCATCAGCATAACAAGGCTCCCAGTTCTCCATGGCCTGTCCTGCCTTTCTGGATTTTACACTTTTTACAGATGGCCCTTTTGACCGGGGGGAAGTGAGACTTCATTGTAGTGCAGATTTCCTTTGCAAGCTTGCTTGGTTGGCCAAAAAGGGCGTATGCGTTTTTTCCTGAATATATTCAGGAAAAAACGCATACGCCCTTTTTGGCCAAGTGCATCATTGTGGACGTTCTGCCTCTTTTCCTATGCTTTCAATGCAATTCCAGTCTACCTCCTGAAATCGGTTTCCTGCAATTCTGCCCCGCTTTCAAGTCCTCTTGGCAGCCTTACTTCAGTATATTTATGGACGATAGCTGTCATTTATAACTCTGCAGGTTTGTGAATTACAGTGCCCCTGAGCTCCTTTCTTCAACTCGCTTTCTTGTGAGCTGGCCGCAACACCGCAGGATGGCTTCAGGCCCTAATCTGGTTCCGGCACGGCACGCTGAGCCTTTGGTTAATTCCTCTTCCTGGTGGGAAATGAGAGTTAAATTTGCCCGTCCAGACACCTCCAGCTAGTCTCTCATTGGTTCTCGCTATTCCTGTTCATCTTCCGCAGAAATTGCAAACTGGGCCAAACAGGAGGTTAAAGGGACTGACTCTCCAAGTCAGGAGGGTGTTAGTAAAGCGTCTGGAATGTTGCACCCGAGTACCAGGGGAGGAAAACTGAGACATATTTGAACATGTCTCCCGTTCACACGGTTGATCATACTCTGGGTTCCACATGCATGTTTTAGCTGAAGGAAGAATACCTTAAACCTGGAGAGTTGAGACCCGTGGAATTGGTACCATGCAATATGACTTCAAAGGGTCTTCATTTGCTCACTGAACCTCTCCAATCCTATCACTGCTGCGTTTATGCCCCTGTACACATGCTTGATTCTCTTTTGGAGACATAGCAATCCATAGGTTTTAAGATACTTACTAGTCAGGTACATTCTTAGGCGTTTAATATGGGGTGTTGAGTCCATTTCGTTGAGCAAGGAGTAGCTCTTGTCTATTCCATATTTGGCTTAAGGAACTTTATCTGTGTTCATTTCAATCTCTGGTTTTATGCAGCACCCCAACTCATCTTTCCCCTTAAGCAAGCATAAGTTGGTTTTCTAAATTTGAGACCCTGTTCTGTTTTGGTATTCAGTTCCTGCGTAGCCAAGTTTACATTCCGTGTATTAGTGATATCTTATGATGTTTCTTTTTCTGTGTGTCTTATTTCAGTTAGAATCATCGTACCTGAATCCACTCATTATGCTGCTATGGGCCTGATGACATAGATTTCATTGCTGAGTGATACTGCATTGTACGTAAGTACCACAAGTTCTTTATCCATTTTTCACTTTCTGTGATATTGAACTTGTACGGTTAACGAGGTTCTTGTAAACAGAGGCGTCCCAAATTTTGGGGTGGCTGTGTCTTTTTGGTTTTAATTTCCCTAAGCTATAGGACCATAAGTGGAAGTGCCCTAGGCTCTGTTGCTTTGTTTTTTAGATGTTTCAGGAAACACCATACACATCCCGCCCATCAGCATAACAAGGCTCCCAGTTCTCCATGGCCTGTCCTGCCTTTCTGGATTTTCACTTTTTTCAGATGGCCCTTTTGACCAGGGGGAAGTGAGACTTCATTGTAGTGCAGATTTCCTTTGCAAGCTTGCTTGGTTGGCCAAAAAGGGCGTATGCCTTTTTTCCTGAATAAATTCAGGAAAAAAGGCATACGCCCTTTTTGGCCAAGTGAATCATTGTGGACATTCTGCCTCTTTTCCTATGCTTTAAATGCAATTCCAGTCTACCTCCTGAAATCGTTTTCCTGCAATTCTGCCTTGCTTTCAATGCCTCTTCATAGCCTTACCTCAATATATTTTTTGAAAATAGTTGGCCTTTATAACTCTGCAGGTTTTTGAATTGCAGTGGCCCTTAGCTCCATTTTTCAGCTCTTATTTTTGTGATCTTGCCTCATAACCACAGGATTCCTTCAGGCCCTATTCTTCTTCTGGGGCACCTTGCTGTGCCTTTGGTTTATTCTTCTTACTGATGTGAATTTAGAGTGACATGTGCCCCTTGAAACCGCTACAGCTAGTTTCTCACTGGTTCCCCCTATTCCCATTCATCCTCCGCACTAACTGCAGACTGTGCGATACCAGAACTTAAAGGCATTGACTCTCCATGTGGGGATATTTTTGGTAAAGCGGCTGGAATGTCGATCCGGAGCCCCAGGAGAGGAAAAATGAGGTGCGTTTTAGAAACCTTTCCCGATCATATGGTATACCAGTCGCTGGGTTTCCCAAGCATGGTTTAGCTGTAGGAAGATTCCCTTCAACCTGGAGTGTTGGGACCCTTGGAATGAGTAGCATGAAGTATTGCATTAAACTTTTGGCAGTTGCTCACCAAAGCTCATCAATCCTCTCAGCCCCAAGTGTCCAGCCTTATGTCTTATCCAGCTGTGGGTTTATATGTGGTCAATCCAGGTTGCATCACAGCCCCTGAGCGAATTTTGTAAGAATTTTTCTCTCTTTCATTGTTTCTGCGTTTTGTTTTTAAAATTTATTTCTATAATGGGGTTTAGCTCATTTTCACTGCTGTGTTTGTGCCACTCTGCACACACTTGATTCCCTTATGGAGATATATCAATACATGGGTTTTAAGATTCTTATTACTCAGATATATTTCTCTGCGGTGTATAGGGTGTGTTGAGGCCAGTTCATTGAGCAAGGTGTAGATCTTGTCTAATATCTATTTGGTTTATTGAACGGTATCTGTGCTAATTTCAAACTCTGGTTTTATGCATCACCCCACCTCTCCTTTCCCCTTAAGCTGAAATAAGTGTGTTTTCTAAATGTGAGACACTGTTCTGTTCTGTAATTCATTTCTTGTGCAGCCATATTTACCCTCCCTCTATAAGTGATATCTTATGATATGTTTCTTTTTCTGTTTGACTTATTTCAAGTAGTATTATCGGACCTAAATCCACTCTTTATCCTTCTACTAGCCTTATTACATTGATTTCATGGTGAAGAGATATTCCATTGTACATAAGTACCACATCTTCTTTATCCATTGTTCTCTTTCCTGGGATATTTAAGGTATACTGAAGTTGAGGTTCTTGTAAACAGAGTAGCCCTAAACTGTGGTGTGCTTGTGTCTTGTTAATTTTTAGATTTCCCTAGATATACTCCCATGATTGGAAGTGTCCTATGCTCTGTAGCTCTGTTTTTTAGATGATTTAGGAACCACCATACACTTCTCCAGAGTGGCTCTCGGCAGTTCACACACTGCCCATCAGCGTATAAAGGCTCCCTGTTCTCCATGGCCTGTCCTGCATTTCTGGTTTTTACAATTTTTTAGGATGGCCCTTTTGACCAGTGGGAAATGAGACTTCTTTGTTGTGCACATTTGCATTGCTTGCTTGCTTCGTTGCCCATAAAGTGCGTATGCGTTTTTTCCTGGATATAATCAGGAAAAAACGCATACGCCCTTTTGGGCCAACTGCATCATTGTCGAAATTCTGCCGCTTTTCATGTGCTTTAAAGACGAGTCCAATCTATCTCTTGAAATCTGTTTCTTGCAATTCTGTCTTGCATTCAGATCCTCTTCTTTGCCTTACCTCAACATATTTTTGGACGTTAGTTTTCATTTATAACTCTGCAGGTTTGTGAATTGCAGTGACCCTGAGCTCCATTTTTTAAGTTGCTCTTTTGTGAGCTGGCCTCAAACCCGCAGGATTGCTTCAGGCCCTATTTTGGCTCGGGCGAGGCGGGCTGAGCCTTTTTTCAATTCTTATTCTTAATGGGAAATTAGAGTGATATGTGCCCGTCCAAACCCCTACAACTATTCTCTCATTGGTTCCCCGTTCATCCTCCTCACAATTTGCAAAATGTGTGAAACAGAAGTTGAAATGTGCTGATTCTCCAAGTGGGGAGATTCTAAGTAACGTGGCTGGAATGGTGAACAGGAGCACCAGGAGAGGATAAATGAGCTGCATTTTAGACACATCTCCCGATCACATGGTGTACAGTCCTCTGGGTTTTCCATGCATGTTTTAGCTGTAGGACGATCCCTTGAACCTGCATATTTGGGACCCATTGAATGGGTACCAGGTAGTATTACTTTAAAGGGTGTGCATTTCCTCACCCAACCTCACATTTCTCTTAGCGCAAACAGTTTCCAGTCTTATGTCTCATCCTGCTGTGGGTCTAGATGTGTTCAATCCATGTTGCATCACCGGCCCTGAGGAAAAGTTGTAAGAGGTTTTCTCTGTCTCTCTGTCGTTTATTTTTTTCAATTTATTACTATATTGGTTACAGCTGATTTTCAAAGCTCTGTTTCTTGCTGCTGTACATCCACTTGATTCACGTACAGAGAGACATCAGTAAATTCTTTTTCAGATTCTTACCAGTCGTATATATTCTTTTCCGGTGACTTGAGTGTGCTGAGTGCAGTTCTTTTAGCTACCGTGTAGGCCTTGTTGATTATCAGTTTGGTATTTGGAATGGTATCTTTGCTAATTTCAACCTCCTGGGTGATGCCTCACCCCTCCCCACCTTTCCCGTTTAGCAGCCTTATGCGTGTTTTCTACATATTTGACTATGTTTTTGTTTTGTAATTTATTTCATGTGTAGCCATTTTGGATTCCACCTTTAAGTGATATCTTATGATATGTGTCTTTTTCTTTTTGAATTCTGTCACTTAGAAAGATCATACGTAACTCCTCCGGAGTTGTTACAACTGGCCATATTTCATTGATTTCCAGGCTGAATAATATTCCACTCTACCTAAGTACCACATCTCTACCCATTTTTTCCCTCCAGAGACATTTAAGTTATATCCTAGTTGAGGATCTTTTAAACAGAGAGGGGGTAAACATTGGGGTGCCTGTGTCCTCTCGATTTTTGTTTTTCTCAAGATATACGCCCATGAGTGCAAGTGCCCTATGCTCTGTAGCTCATTTTTTAGATGCTTTAGTAAACACAATACACTTCTCCAGAATGGCCGTTGGCAATATACATTTCCACTATAAGTCTCACAGGGCTCCCTCTTCTCCTTGCCCTGTCCTGCATTTCTGTTGTTTACGCTTTATGAGGATGGCTCTTCTGACTGATGCGAAGTGATATCTTTTGTAGTATTGACTTCCAGTGCCCACCTGTTTGGTTGGCTAAAAAAGTGTATGCCCTTTTCTTGAATATATACAGAAAAAAACGCATACACCCTTTTTGGCCAACTGCAATGTTGGCAATGTTCAGCTCCTTTTCTTGTGCTTAATGGCGAGTCCTTTCTACCTCCTCAAATCCCTTTCCTGCCATTCTCCCTTGCTTACAAGTCCTTTTCTCTGACTTTCCTCAAGACATTTTTCAGTGATGGATATTTTCAACTCTGCAGTTTTGTGAATTTTACTGCCCCTGAGTTCCATTGTTCAACTTGTGTTTATGGGAACTGGCCACAAAGCAGCGGGATTTCCTCAAGCCCTATACTGTTTCCATGGGCAACCCTAGCCTTTGGTCAATTCGTCTTCCTGATTGGAAATTAGAGTGACATGTGCCTGTCTGAACACCTAGGACTTGTCTCTCATTGTTCCTCATCCTTCCGCTTCATCCTCTGGACAAATTCCAAACTGTACGCAACAGGATGTTGACAGTGCTGACATCTCCAAGTGGGGAGACTGTTAGTAAAGACGCTGGAGGGGTGAACCCGAGCACCAGGAGATGAGGAGATGAGATGCCTTTTCCAAACTCTTCCCGATCAGACGGTATACCATCCTCTGGGTGTGACAGACATGTTTTAGCAGTAGGAAGAGTCCCATTCATGTAAGGAGAACACCAGGGCTTTTTCAAAATCAGTGTCTCCCCGAAACCCAAACTGGGGAATTTTTTAAGCTACGGCTACACATATGTTCATTAAGGGCCTTGGGAAGTAGGCAGAGTCCAAACTTTAGATGATTGAAGTCTTCAGGGTCAGAAGCACTCACCACCAGCTTCCCTTAGGTTACACTTTAACTGTCATTGATAGATGATGTCAATAAAAATATCTATTCTTTTTCAGATTATTTCCCCTTATAGGTTATTGCAAAATGTTGAGTGTAGTTCCCTGTGCTATACAGTAGTTCCTTGTTGATGATCTATTTTATACATAGCAGTGTGTATGTGTTAATCCCAAACTGTTAATTTATCCCTCCTCCCACCTTTCCCCTTTGGTAATAATAAATTATAAGATTTTATACTTCTCAGAAATGGGGGAGCTGAAAGAGAGGTATCATTTTCAATGGAAAAGCATTTAAAACAAGATTGAAGCTTTAACCAAGATTATTAGATGTACATCCTTGGAAAGAAATCACTTCGTTTCTCTAATATTGACCTGACAAATAAGACAAACCTTTTCACTGAACTTGCTTATAATAAAGTGATGGAAATATCAAATGGAAGTGTTAGAAACATCTTATTTTACCTGAGCCTTATACACTGTTCTATGTTAACTACAGTTTGGCTCACACATCTGTTCATTGAGGTTACAATAGTCTCAATTTCTGTTACTGATCCTCCAGAGTGGACCCCAACAAGTGTCCCCCTGCCCAGTGTCATTGGGGCCAACAGATCGAGACTGAGTTTGGTTCACAAGCAAAGGAAACTTTATATTTTGATCAGAGAATGGAAAGGTGAGAGCATGCACTACCCCGTGGGCTGTGGGCTGGGCTGCTGTGTAGAGATCCTGTCAGAGTCAGTGGGAGGGAGGGGGCGGAGCTCTCGAGGGCCAGGTTGGCTGCAGCTCAGGCTCTATATCGCGGAGTCTGCACTGGGCCCCAGGAGCTGAGGTGTCGACCCAGCCATTCTGCACTAGGAAATCTGGTCTGAAGTGCCGGGTGTGGAACCTCTGCATGCGGGACCCTAGGAGCACGTGAAATTAGACAAAGCACAAAGGATAAAAAAGGTTAGACTTGACTTTATTGCCCAGATTCTATTTTTATCTCCCAGGGATTTTTAATGGGCTTTGCTGGGGACAAACCCCTCCTCTGCCTTTTGTCCCGTTCCTCATTCTTGGAGTGCTGAGGGTGCAGACACTTCTTCTGTAACTGCTGAGTGCTGAGTTGGGAGCCCTAATACCCGGGGGCGAGGGTCAGAGCTTCTCCCCAGCAGCCTCCAGGTGACGTTGATTGTCCCCAGGCCCCCTGCCTCCCTGCTCGTCCACCTGAGCACCAGCATTGGAAGTGTTATAGATTCTAATGACCTTTAAGGGTCCAGGAAAGAGATGTGCAGAGACGCTGTGGGGGCCGGTTTCACCCCGCCCCACATTTGTTCGGCCACCTTAGGCTGACCGTTTCTGCCAGCCTAGATGCTCTGACCAGTAGTCTGCGCTTTCTTCAATTAGGCCCCTGAATTAACGTACAAACAGCACCAGGTGTCAGAGCCCTGCCCGCTCAACTCCCAGACAGTCCAGGGTCAGTGGTGATCAAGGACCATGATGACCACTGAGTCAACAGCCTTTTGAAGTAAACAGGAGTCCAGCCGGTCTTATTGGCCACCATCATCACGGTGTCTGTAGGCTTTTCTATGGTGACAGTGTGATATACGGTTCCCCCGCCAAGATTATTAGCTCCCCTCTGGGTGCAGTAAGTCCTGCAAGCAGTAGTCTACTCTTTTGGGACACACTCTTATTGTTTTATGAGAGAAACTCCAGGTCAAGTGATGTTCACACGAGTCGTCATGGTGCCCTGTTGCCCCCGGTTATCTCTCTGGATGTTGGAGTTGGAGGGCCTCCTCACTCGAGGTCGGTGTGCCCACGGAGCGAACCCTGCAACTTCAGGGCATCGTTGGTGGTTAGGATCACCACGTGGGGTCCTTTTCCCTTAGGAAGGAGGTGGCCTTTTGGGCTGCTGATTTCCAGGTTTTTAGATACCGCCAGTATCTTGGCCAGATGCGGCAGTGGGCCAAGCCCCTTGGTGACCGTAGTTTATCCTACCTGGATGGCATTCTTGCATTGTTCCATTTCAAGTGGTCCCAGTTTTTGCACTAATTCTCCAATGGCGATTCACCTTTCACCGGGAATGTAAAGGTCAAAGGGTTTAGCTAAATTAGGGAGTTCCAGGGCAAGGGTCTGAATTGACTGCTCTTTCCATTCTTGAAAGGCCACTTCTGGATTCTATTCAAAAGGATCATCATCTTTTCCTTTCAGTGTTTCATATAGAGGCCCAGCTAGTAGACTGTAGTTAGGGATCCAGAAGCAGCAAACCCTGGCCTCCCCAGGAACCCCTAAGCTGTCTTCTAGTTTTAGAAAGGGGTAAGGCTGAAAATGGTTTCTTCCCTTTCCTGGGATGGGCTTCTCCGACCTTCTGTGAGAATGAAGCCCAGGCAGGTCACCGCAGTCTGTGATATTTGAGCTTTTTCTTGGACAACTTCTATCCTTTATTGGCTTGGTAGTTCAGAGGCCTCCTTAGTAGGGCTGGCGATCAGAATGTCGTCTGCGTACTGAAGGAGGGTTTCCTTTTCCAGAGGTAGAACTTTTAGGTCTTTAGCTAAGCTTTCCCCAAAGATGGTGTGGGAATTTTTGCACCCTTGGGGCAAGACGGCCCGGAAGTATTGTTTTAGTTGTATGTTGAGTCCTGCCACTCACAAGCCAAAATTTCTTGTGACTCTGGGACTAATGGAATACAAAAGAAGGCATCATTGAAGACTAATACAGAATACCATGTCCTGGTGGTTGGTAGAATGACCAGCAGGGTGTAGGAATTAGGAGCAACTGGAGGTATATCCTCGGTGGCTTCACTGACTGTCCTGACATCCTTTACCAGGTCCCCAGCAGCCCATGGGGCTCTCGTGGTCAGACCAATCCCAGAATATGGAGCTCACCTGGGCAGGTACCCCACCCCCACCCCAGCCCACGGGGCTCTCGTGGTCAGGCCCTTCCCAGGATACAGAGCTACCCTTGCAGGTACCATGGCAGGGCTGGGCACACAGGAACCGTGCACATAGCCCTCATTGCAGAGCACCCCCAGCTCACCTGTCGCTCAGAGCTGGCACAGAGCACCTCAGAGCAGGACTTGAACTAACAAACAGCAGCTGCGACAGGTCTGTGACCCTGGGCATCACTCTGTGCGGCCTCCCTCCACCTGGTCTTCCAGAGACTTCCACTGCACCCGGGGCACCAGGCCTCTGTCTCCAACCACCACCCACCCCTCCTCTCCCTGACTCCTGGGTTCCTCTCATAAGGAGAGGGTTTTCTTGAAGTTGTCTCCCACTCATGGGCCAGATAAAATGATTAGAAAACAAGCCAAAGCTGCAGCCCCTTGTCTATCCTGACTCTCAGGAGCCCACACCTGTTCCTTGGACCTGGCCGGTTCAGCAAGTTCCATTTTCTGCAACTGTGAGCCCCTGAGGGGTGATGATTGGCTGACCTGGGCAGCCTTACCGTGCGGGCCAGCCCTCCCCAGGTGTGCCTGGGTTGAGATCAATATAAATACCACTCCAGGCAGCAAGAGCCCCTGCAGCCGTGCCTGACGCCATTTTCTCTGCCCTGTCAGCAGTCTCGGGGCTGGGCTGGTGGGAGGGAGTGAGAGGCCACGGCTTTGTGGGTGGCCCAGTGTGAGTGGGGCTCTGCTGGACTTTCTGCAGCAGTTGCCAGGCTGCCACCTGCTAAAGAAGAGGATGTGTCACCCATACCTGCTGCTGGAATTTCTCCCTGGGCAGAGGTGAGGAAGGAAAAAAGCAGTGGGGGCAGGGACAGGACGGGTATCTCAGTCAGGGAAATGGAAATCTTCCAGAAGAGCACCCAGGGCCAGGACCATCCTGGCTGGCCTGCAGGCACCAAGTCGGCCGGCATGCTGTCACTCGTGTGGCTCTATGGCCCTTCCTCTAGGCTTTCAAGTCCTTGTATATATTCAGGTGTTTTACCTGGGACGGGTGGGAATAGTTCAGCAGCAACTGGCCTGGGGCTCAGCTCACGTTTACTCACAGATGCCTCGGCACGGTGCCCCAGCTTTGCAATGAGGACGCTTGTTGCGTGGGGGCTGCTGGCTGAATGGGAGACGATTCCCCACCACTGGCCAACTTCAGAATTGTTTACAACTGGAGCAAGTGCCCTGATACGGTTTTCCTCTGTGGAACTGGTGGGTTCTGTGTTTTTTTTTCTCTTTTTCGTTTTTGGTTCAAGGTAAATTTTATTCCTCTTTTTTGTATTTACAGATATAAGCATGGAAATAATTTATTCATACAAATACATGTATGTGAAGGGAATAATTGTTTTTTCTGTTTTATTTTTTAAATTTTATTTCTTTTTAATTTTGAATTTTATTTTATATTTTTATACAGCAGGTTCTTATTGGTTATCTATTTTATACATATAAATGTATACATGCCAATCCCAGTCTCTCAACTCCTCCCACCACCACCCCCCCAACAGCTTTCCCCCCTTGTTGTCCATACATTTGTTGTCTACATCTGTTGCTCTATTTATGCCTTGCAAAATGGTTAATCTGTACAGTTTTTCTAGGTTCCACATATATGCATGAATATACAAGATTTGTTTTTCTCTTTCTGACTTACTTCACTCTGTATGACAGTCTCTAGATCCATCGACGTCTCTACAAATGACCCAATTTCATTCCTTTTCATGGCTTAGTAATATTCCATTTTATATATGTACCACAGCTTTATGCATTCGTCTGTCTGTGGGCATTTAGGTTGCTTCCATTACCTCGATATTGTAAATAGTGATGCAATGAACATTGCGGTGAATGTCTCGTTTTGATTTATGGTTTTGTCTGGGTATATGTCCAGTACTGGGATTGCTGTATCATATGGTAATTCTATTGTTAGTTTCTTAAGAAACTCCATATTGTTCTCCGTAGTGACTGTATCAATTTATATTCCCAACAATAGTGGAAGAGGGTTCCTTTTCTCCACACCCTTTCCAGCATTTTTGTTTGTAGATTTTCTCATGATGCCCATTCTATCAGGTGTGAGGTGATACCTCATTGTTGAGTCCATTTTGTTGAGCAAGGGGTAGGTCTTGTCTATTACATATTTGGCTTATTGAATGGTATCTGTGCTAATTTCAAACTCTAGTTTTATGCAGCACCCCAACTCACTTTCCCCCTTAAGGAAGCATAAGTTGGTTTTCTAAACTTGAGACCCTGTTCTGTTTTGTAATTCAGTTCATGTGTAGCCAAGTTCACATTCCGTGTATTAGTGATATCTTATGATGTTTCTTTTTCTGTGTGACATATTTCAGTTAGAATCATCATACCTGAATCCACTCATTATGCTGCTATGGGCCTGATGACATAGATTTCATGGCTGAGTGATTTTGCATTGTACATAAGTACCACAATTTCTTTATCCATTTTTCACTTTCTGCGATATTGAACTTGTACCGTAAACGAGGTTCTTGTAAACAGAGCTGTCCCAAACTGTGGGGTGGCTGTGTCTTTTTGATTTTAATTTCCCTAAGCTATAGGACCATAAGTGGAAGTGCCCTAGGCTCTGTTGCTTTGCTTTTTAGATGTTTCAGGAAACACCATACACTTCTCCCGAGTGGCTGTTGGCAATTTACATCCCGCCCATCAGCATAACAAGGCTCCAAGTTCTCCATGGCCTGTCCTGCCTTTCTGGATTTTACAATTTTCTCAGATGGCCCTTTTGACCGGGGGGAAGTGAGACTTCATTGTAGTGCAGATTTCCTTTGCAAGCTTGCTTGGTTGGCCAAAAAGTGTGTATGCGTTTTTTCCTGATTCAGGAAAAAACGCATACGCCCTTTTTGGCCAAGTGCATCATTGTGGACGTTCTCCCTCTTTTCCTATGCTTTCAATGCAATTCCAGTCTACCTCCTGAAATCGGTTTCCTGCAATTCTTCCCCGCTTTCAAGTCCTCTTGGCAACCTTACTTCAGTATATTTTTGGACGATAGCTGTCATTTATAAGTCTGCAGGTTTGTGAATTACAGTGCCCTTGAGCTCCTTTCTTCTACTAGCTTTCTTGTGAGCTGGCCGCAACACCGCAGGATTGCTTCAGGCCCTAATCTGGTTCCGGCACGACATGATGAGCTTTTGGTTAATTCCTCTTCCTGGTGGGAAATGAGGGTTAAATTTGCCGGTCCAGACACCTCCAGCTAGTCTCTCATTGGTTCTCCCTATTCCTGTTCATCTTCCGCAGAAATTGCAAACTGGGCCAAACAGGAGGTTAACGGCACTGACTCTCCAAGTCGGGAGAGTGTTAGTAAAGCGTCTGGAATGTTGCACCCGAGTACCAGGGGACGAAATCTGAGACATATTTGAACAGGTCTCCCGATCACACGGTGGATAATACTCTGGGTTCCACATGCATGTTTTAGCTGAAGGAAGAATCCCTGAAACCTGGAGAGTTGAAACCCGTGGAATGGGTACCATGCAATATGACTTCAAAGGGTCTTTTTTTGCTCACCGAACCTCTCCAATCCTATCACTGCTGCATTTATGCCCCTGGACACACGCTTGATTCTCTTTTGGAGATATAGCAATCCATAGGTTTTAAGATACTTACTAGTCAGGTACATTCTTAGGCGTTTAATATGGGGTGTTGTGTCCATTTCGTTGAGCAAGGAGTAGCTCTTGTCTATTACATATTTGGCTTAAGGAACTTTATCTGTGCTCATTTCAATGTCTGGTTTTATGCAGCACCCCAACTCACCTTTCCCCTTAAGCAAGCATAAGTTGGTTTTCTAAATTTGAGACCCTGTTCTGCTTTGTAATTCAGTTCCTGTGTAGCCAAGTTTACACTCCGTGTATTAGTGATATCTTATGATGTTTCTTTTTCTGTGTGACTTATTTCAGTTAGAATCATCATACCTGAATCCACTCATTATGCTGCTACGGGCCTGATGACATAGATTTCATTGCTGAGTGATATTGCATTGTACGTAAGTACCACAACTTCTTTATCCATTTTTCACTTTCTACGATATTGAACTTGTACCGCAAACGAGGTTCTTGTAAACAGAGCAGTCCAAAACTTTGGGGTGGCTGTGTCTTTTTGATTTTAATTTCCCTAAGCTATAGGACCATAAGTGGAAGTGCCCTAGGCTCTGTTGGTTTGTTTTTTAGATGTTTCAGGAAACACCATACACTTCTCCCGAGTGTCTGTTGGCAATTTACACCCCGCCCATCAGCATAACAAGGCTCCTAGTTCTCCATGGCCTGTCCTGCCTTTCTGGATTTTACACTTTTTTCAGATGGCCCTTTTGACCGGGGGGAAGTGAGACTTCATTTTAGTGCAGATTTCCTTTGCAAGTTTGCTTGGTTGGCCAAAAAGGGCGTATGCGTTTTTTCCTGAATATATTCAGGAAAAAACGCATACGCCCTTTTTGGCCAAGTGCATCATTGTGGACGTTCTGCCTCTTTTCCTATGCTTTCAATGCAATTCCAGTCTACCTCCTGAAATCGGTTTCCTGCAATTCTGCCCCGCTTTCAAGTCCTCTTGGCAGCCTTACTTCAGTATATTTTTGGACGATAGCTGTCATTTATAACTCTGCAGGTTTGTGAATTACAGTGTCCCTGAGCTCCTTTCTTCAACTCGCTTTCTTTTGAGCTGGCCGCAACACCGCAGGATGGCTTCAGGCCCTAATCTGGTTCCGTCACGGCACGCTGAGCCTTTGGTTAATTCCTCTTCCTGGTGGGAAATGAGAGTTAAATTTGCCCGTCCAGACACCTCCAGCTAGTCTCTCATTGGTTCTCGCTATTCCTGTTCATCTTCTGCAGAAATTGCAAACTGGGCCAAACAGGAGGTTAAAGGGACTGACTCTCCAAGTCGGGAGGGTGTTAGTAAAGCGTCTGGAATGTTGCACCCGAGTACCAGGGTACGAAAACTGAGACATATTTGAACACGTTTCCCGATCACATGGTTGATCATACTCTAGGTTCCACATGCATGTTTTAGCTGACGGAAGAATCCCTGAAACCTGGAGAGTTGAGACCCGTGGAATGGGTACCATGCAATATGACTTCAAAGGGTCTTCGTTTGCTCACCGAACCTCTCCAATCCTATCACTGCTGCATTTATGCCCCTGGACACACGCTTGATTCTCTTTTGGAGATATAGCAATCTATAGGTTTTAAGATACTTACTAGTCAGGTACATTCTTAGGCTCTTAATATGGGGTGTTGAGTCCATTTCGTTGAGCAAGGAGTAGGTCTTTTCTATTCCATATTTGGCTTAAGGAAATTTATCTGTGCTCATTTCAATCTCTGGTTTTATGCAGCACCCCAACTCACCTTTACCCTTAAGCAAGCATAAGTTGGTTTTCTAAATTTGAGACCCTGTTCTGTTCTGTAATTCAGTTCCTGTGTAGCCAAGTTTACATTCCGTGTATTACTGATATCTTATGATGTTTCTTTTTCTGTGTGACTTATTTCAGTTAGAATCATCATACCTGAATCCACTCATTGTGCTGCTAAGGGCCTGATGACATAGATTTCATTGCTGAGTGATATTGCTTTGTAAGTAAATACCACAACTTCTTTATCCATTTTTCACTTTCTGCGATGTTGAACTTGTACTGTAAACGAGGTTCTTGTAAACAGAGGCGTTCCAAACATTGGGGTGGCTGTGTCTTTTTGATTTTAATTTCCCTAAGCTATAGGACCATAAGTGGAAGTGCCCTAGGCTCTGTTGCCTTGTTTTTTAGATGTTTCAGGAAACACCATACACTTCTCCCGAGTGTCTGTTGGCAATTTACATCCCGCCCATCAGCATAACAAGGCTCCCAGTTCTCCATGGCCTGTCCTGCCTTTCTGGATTTTACACTTTTTTCAGATGGCCCTTTTGACCGGGGGGAAGTGAGACTTCATTGTAGTGCAGATTTCCTTTGCAAGCTTGCTTGGTTGGCCAAAAAGGGCGTATGCGTTTTTTCCTGAATATATTCAGGAAAAAACGCATACGCTCTTTTTGGCCAAGTGCATCATTGTGGACGTTCTGCCTCTTTTCCTATGCTTTCAATGCAATTCCAGTCTACCTCCTGAAATCGGTTTCCTGCAATTCTGCCCCGCTTTCAAGTCCTCTTGGCAGCCTTACTTCAGTATATTTTTGGACGATAGCTGTCATTTATAACTCTGCAGGTTTGTGAATTACAGTGCCCCTGAGCTCCTTTCTTCAACTCGCTTTCTTTTGAGCTGGCCGCAACACCGCAGGATGGCTTCAGGCCCTAATCTGGTTCCGGCACGGCATGCTGAGCCTTTGGTTATTTCCTCTTCCTGGTGGGAAATGAGAGTTAAATTTGCCCGTCCAGACACCTCCAGCTTGTCTCTCATTGGTTCTCCCTATTTCTGTTCATCTTCCGCAGAAATTGCAAACTGGGCCAAACAGGAGGTTAAAGGGACTGACTCTCTAACTGGGGAGAGTGTTAGTAAAGCGTCTGGAATGTTGCACCCGAGTACCAGGGGAGGAAAACTGAGACATATTTGAACATGTCTCCCGTTCACACGGTGGATCATACTCTGGGTTCCACATGAATGTTTTAGCTGATGGAAGAATACCTTAAACCTGGAGAGTTGAGACCCGTGGAATGGGTACCATGCAATATGACTTCAAAGGGTCTTCATTTGCTCACCGAACCTCTCCAATCCTATCACTGCTGCGTTTATGCCCCTGTACACATGCTTGATTCTCTTTCGGAGACATAGCAATCCATAGGTTTTAAGATACTTACTAGTCAGGTACATTCTTAGGCGCTTAATATGGGGTGTTGAGTCCATTTCGTTGAGCAAGGAGTAGCTCTTGTCTATTCCATATTTGGCTTAAGGAACTTTATCTGTGCTCATTTCAATCTCTGGTTTTATGCAGCACCCCAACTCACCTTTCCCCTTAAGCAAGCATAAGTTGGTTTTCTAAATTTGAGACCCTGTTCTGTTCTGTAATTCAGTTCCTGTGTAGCCAAGTTTACATTCCGTGTATTACTGATATCTTATGATGTTTCTTTTTCTGTGTGACTTATTTCAGTTAGAATCGTCATACCTGAATCCACTCATTGTGCTGCTAAGGGCCTGATGACATAGATTTCATTGCTGAGTGATATTGCTTTGTAAGTAAATACCACAACTTCTTTATCCATTTTTCACTTTCTGCGATGTTGAACTTGTACTGTAAACGAGGTTCTTGTAAACAGAGGCGTCCCAAACTTTGGGGTGGCTGTGTCTTTTTGATTTTAATTTCCCTAAGCTATAGGACCATAAGTGGAAGTGCCCTAGGCTCTGTTGCTTTGTTTTTTAGATGTTTCAGGAAACACCATACACTTCTCCCGAGTGTCTGTTGGCAATTTACATCCCGCCCATCAGCATAACAAGGCTCCCAGTTCTCCATGGCCTGTCCTGCCTTTCTGGATTTTACACTTTTTTCAGATGGCCCTTTTGACCGGGGGAAAGTGAGACTTCATTGTAGTGCAGATTTCCTTTGCAAGTTTGCTTGGTTGGCCAAAAAGGGCGTATGCGTTTTTTCCTGAATATATTCAGGAAAAAACGCATACGCCCTTTTTGGCCAAGTGCATCATTGTGGACGTTCTGCCTCTTTTCCTATGCTTTCAATGCAATTCCAGTCTACCTCCTGAAATCGGTTTCCTGCAATTCTGCCCCGCTTTCAAGTCCTCTTGGCAGCCTTACTTCAGTATATTTTTGGACGATAGCTGTCATTTATAACTCTGCAGGTTTGTGAATTACAGTGCCCCTGAGCTCCTTTCTTCAACTCGCTTTCTTGTGACCTGGCCGCAACACCGCAGGATGGCTTCAGGCCCTAATCTGGTTCCGGCACGGCACGCTGAGCCTTTGGTTAATTCCTCTTCCTGGTGGGAAATGAGAGTTAAATTTTCCCGTCCAGACACCTCCAGCTAGTCTCTCATTGGTTCTCGCTATTCCTGTTCATCTTCCGCAGAAATTGCAAACTGGGCCAAACAGGAGGTTAAAGGGACTGACTCTCCAAGTCAGGAGGGTGTTAGTAAAGCGTCTGGAATGTTGTACCCGAGTACCAGGGTACGAAAACTGAGACATATTTGAACACGTTTCCCGATCACATGGTTGATCATACTCTAGGTTCCACATGCATGTTTTAGCTGAAGGAAGAATCCCTGAAACCTGGAGAGTTGAGACCCGTGGAATGGGTACCATGCAATATGACTTCAAAGGGTCTTCGTTTGCTCACCGAACCTCTCCAATCCTATCACTGCTGCATTTATGCCCCTGGACACACGCTTGATTCTCTTTTGGAGATATAGCAATCTATAGGTTTTAAGATACTTACTAGTCAGGTACATTCTTAGGCTCTTAATATGGGGTGTTGAGTCCATTTCGTTGAGCAAGGAGTAGGTCTTTTCTATTCCATATTTGGCTTAAGGAAATTTATCTGTGCTCATTTCAATCTCTGGTTTTATGCAGCACCCCAACTCACCTTTACCCTTAAGCAAGCATAAGTTGGTTTTCTAAATTTGAGACCCTGTTCTGTTCTGTAATTCAGTTCCTGTGTAGCCAAGTTTACATTCCGTGTATTACTGATATCTTATGATGTTTCTTTTTCTGTGTGACTTATTTCAGTTAGAATCATCATACCTGAATCCACTCATTGTGCTGCTAAGGGCCTGATGACATAGATTTCATTGCTGAGTGATATTGCTTTGTAAGTAAATACCACAACTTCTTTATCCATTTTTCACTTTCTGCGATGTTGAACTTGTACTGTAAACGAGGTTCTTGTAAACAGAGGCGTTCCAAACTTTGGGGTGGCTGTGTCTTTTTGATTTTAATTTCCCTAAGCTATAGGACCATAAGTGGAAGTGCCCTAGGCTCTGTTGCCTTGTTTTTTAGATGTTTCAGGAAACACCATACACTTCTCCCGAGTGTCTGTTGGCAATTTACATCCCGCCCATCAGCATAACAAGGCTCCCAGTTCTCCATGGCCTGTCCTGCCTTTCTGGATTTTACACTTTTTTCAGATGGCCCTTTTGACCGGGGGGAAGTGAGACTTCATTGTAGTGCAGATTTCCTTTGCAAGCTTGCTTGGTTGGCCAAAAAGGGCGTATGCGTTTTTTCCTGAATATATTCAGGAAAAAACGCATACGCTCTTTTTGGCCAAGTGCATCATTGTGGACGTTCTGCCTCTTTTCCTATGCTTTCAATGCAATTCCAGTCTACCTCCTGAAATCGGTTTCCTGCAATTCTGCCCCGCTTTCAAGTCCTCTTGGCAGCCTTACTTCAGTATATTTTTGGACGATAGCTGTCATTTATAACTCTGCAGGTTTGTGAATTACAGTGCCCCTGAGCTCCTTTCTTCAACTCGCTTTCTTTTGAGCTGGCCGCAACACCGCAGGATGGCTTCAGGCCCTAATCTGGTTCCGGCACGGCATGCTGAGCCTTTGGTTATTTCCTCTTCCTGGTGGGAAATGAGAGTTAAATTTGCCCGTCCAGACACCTCCAGCTTGTCTCTCATTGGTTCTCCCTATTTCTGTTCATCTTCCGCAGAAATTGCAAACTGGGCCAAACAGGAGGTTAAAGGGACTGACTCTCTAACTGGGGAGAGTGTTAGTAAAGCGTCTGGAATGTTGCACCCGAGTACCAGGGGAGGAAAACTGAGACATATTTGAACATGTCTCCCGTTCACACGGTGGATCATACTCTGGGTTCCACATGAATGTTTTAGCTGATGGAAGAATACCTTAAACCTGGAGAGTTGAGACCCGTGGAATGGGTACCATGCAATATGACTTCAAAGGGTCTTCATTTGCTCACCGAACCTCTCCAATCCTATCACTGCTGCGTTTATGCCCCTGTACACATGCTTGATTCTCTTTCGGAGACATAGCAATCCATAGGTTTTAAGATACTTACTAGTCAGGTACATTCTTAGGCGCTTAATATGGGGTGTTGAGTCCATTTCGTTGAGCAAGGAGTAGCTCTTGTCTATTCCATATTTGGCTTAAGGAACTTTATCTGTGCTCATTTCAATCTCTGGTTTTATGCAGCACCCCAACTCACCTTTCCCCTTAAGCAAGCATAAGTTGGTTTTCTAAATTTGAGACCCTGTTCTGTTCTGTAATTCAGTTCCTTTGGAGCCAAGTTTACATTCCGTGTATTACTGATATCTTATGATGTTTCTTTTTCTGTGTGACTTATTTCAGTTAGAATCGTCATACCTGAATCCACTCATTGTGCTGCTAAGGGCCTGATGACATAGATTTCATTGCTGCGTGATATTGCTTTGTAAGTAAATACCACAAATTCTTTATCCATTTTTCACTTTCTGCGATGTTGAACTTGTACTGTAAACGAGGTTCTTGTAAACAGAGGCGTCCCAAACTTTGGGGTGGCTGTGTCTTTTTGATTTTAATTTCCCTAAGCTATAGGACCATAAGTGGAAGTGCCCTAGGCTCTGTTGCTTTGTTTTTTAGATGTTTCAGGAAACACCATACACTTCTCCCGAGTGTCTGTTGGCAATTTACATCCCGCCCATCAGCATAACAAGGCTCCCAGTTCTCCATGGCCTGTCCTGCCTTTCTGGATTTTACACTTTTTTCAGATGGCCCTTTTGACCGGGGGGAAGTGAGACTTCATTGTAGTGCAGATTTCCTTTGCAAGCTTGCTTGGTTGGCCAAAAAGGGCGTATGCGTTTTTTCCTGAATATATTCAGGAAAAAACGCATACGCCCTTTTTGGCCAAGTGCATCATTGTGGACGTTCTGCCTCTTTTCCTATGCTTTCAATGCAATTCCAGTCTACCTCCTGAAATCGGTTTCCTGCAATTCTGCCCCGCTTTCAAGTCCTCTTGGCAGCCTTACTTCAGTATATTTTTGGACGATAGCTGTCATTTATAACTCTGCAGGTTTGTGAATTACAGTGCCCCTGAGCTCCTTTCTTCAACTCGCTTTCTTGTGACCTGGCCGCAACACCGCAGGATGGCTTCAGGCCCTAATCTGGTTCCGGCACGGCACGCTGAGCCTTTGGTTAATTCCTCTTCCTGGTGGGAAATGAGAGTTAAATTTGCCCGTCCAGACACCTCCAGCTAGTCTCTCATTGGTTCTCGCTATTCCTGTTCATCTTCCGCAGAAATTGCAAACTGGGCCAAACAGGAGTTTAAAGGGACTGACTCTCCAAGTCGGGAGGGTGTTAGTAAAGCGTCTGGAATGTTGTACCCGAGTACCAGGGTACTAAAACTGAGACATATTTGAACACGTTTCCCGATCACATGGTTGATCATACTCTAGGGTCCACATGCATGTTTTAGCTGAAGGAAGAATCCCTGAAACCTGGAGAGTTGAGACCCGTGGAATGGGTACTATGCAATATGACTTCAAAGGGTCTTCGTTTGCTCACCGAACCTCTCCAATCCTATCACTGCTGCGTTTATGCCCCTGTACACATGCTTGATTCTCTTTCGGAGACATAGCAATCCATAGGTTTTAAGATACTTACTAGTCAGGTACATTCTTAGGCGCTTAATATGGGGTGTTGAGTCCATTTCGTTGAGCAAGGAGTAGCTCTTGTCTATTCCATATTTGGCTTAAGGAACTTTATCTGTGCTCATTTCAATCTCTGGTTTTATGCAGCACCCCAACTCACCTTTACCCTTAAGCAAGCATAAGTTGGTTTTCTAAATTTGAGACCCTGTTCTGTTCTGTAATTCAGTTCCTGTGTAGCCAAGTTTACATTCCGTGTATTACTGATATCTTATGATGTTTCTTTTTCTGTGTGACTTATTTCAGTTAGAATCGTCATACCTGAATCCACTCATTGTGCTGCTAAGGGCCTGATGACATAGATTTCATTGCTGAGTGATATTGCTTTGTAAGTAAATACCACAAATTCTTTATCCATTTTTCACTTTCTGCGATGTTGAACTTGTACTGTAAACGAGGTTCTTGTAAACAGAGGCGTCCCAAACTTTGGGGTGGCTGTGTCTTTTTGATTTTAATTTCCCTAAGCTATAGGACCATAAGTGGAAGTGCCCTAGGCTCTGTTGCTTTGTTTTTTAGATGTTTCAGGAAACACCATACACTTCTCCCGAGTGTCTGTTGACAATTTACATCCCGCCCATCAGCATAACAAGGCTCCCAGTTCTCCATGGCCTGTCCTGCCTTTCTGGATTTTACACTTTTTTCAGATGGCCCTTTTGACCGGGGGGAAGTGAGACTTCATTGTAGTGCAGATTTCCTTTGCAAGCTTGCTTGGTTGGCCAAAAAGGGCGTATGCGTTTTTTCCTGAATATATTCAGGAAAAAACGCATACGCCCTTTTTGGCCAAGTGCATCATTGTGGACGTTCTGCCTCTTTTCCTATGCTTTCAATGCAATTCCAGTCTACCTCCTGAAATCGGTTTCCTGCCATTCTGCCCCGCTTTCAAGTCCTCTTGGCAGCCTTACTTCAGTATATTTTTGGACGATAGCTGTCATTTATAACTCTGCAGGTTTGTGAATTACAGTGCCCCTGAGCTCCTTTCTTCAACTCGCTTTCTTGTGACCTGGCCGCAACACCGCAGGATGGCTTCAGGCCCTAATCTGGTTCCGGCACGGCACGCTGAGCCTTTGGTTAATTCCTCTTCCTGGTGGGAAATGAGAGTTAAATTTGCCCGTCCAGACACCTCCAGCTAGTCTCTCATTGGTTCTCGCT
This sequence comes from Pseudorca crassidens, assembly GCF_039906515.1. Lineage (NCBI taxonomy): Eukaryota > Metazoa > Chordata > Mammalia > Artiodactyla > Delphinidae > Pseudorca > Pseudorca crassidens. The sequence goes on along the minus strand of NW_027135949.1, from coordinate 20,833 downwards.
ATTCCTGTTCATCTTCCGCAGAAATTGCAAACTGGGCCAAACAGGAGGTTAAAGGGACTGACTCTCCAAGTCGGGAGGGTGTTAGTAAAGCATCTGGAATGTTGCACCCGAGTACCAGGGTACGAAAACTGAGACATATTTGAACACGTTTCCCGATCACATGGTTGATCATACTCTAGGTTCCACATGCATGTTTTAGCTGAAGGAAGAATCCGTGAAACCTGGAGAGTTGAGACCCGTGGAATGGGTACCATGCAATATGACTTCAAAGGGTCTTTGTTTGCTCACTGAACCTCTCCAATCCTATCACTGCTGCATTTATGCCCCTGGACACCCGCTTGATTCTCTTTTGGAGATATAGCAATCCATAGGTTTTAAGATACTTACTAGTCAGGTACATTCTTAGGCGCTTAATATGGGGTGTTGAGTCCATTTTGTTGAGCAAGAGGTAGCTCTTGTCTATTCCATATTTGGCTTAAGGAACTTTATCTGTGCTCATTTCAATCTCTGGTTTTATGCAGCACCCCAACTCACCTTTCCCCTTAAGCAAGCATAAGTTGGTTTTCTAAATTTGAGACCCTGTTCTGTTCTGTAATTCAGTTCCTTTGGAGCCAAGTTTACATTCCGTGTATTACTGATATCTTATGATGTTTCTTTTTCTGTGTGACTTATTTCAGTTAGAATCGTCATACCTGAATCCACTCATTGTGCTGCTAAGGGCCTGATGACATAGATTTCATTGCTGTGTGATATTGCTTTGTAAGTAAATACCACAAATTCTTTATCCATTTTTCACTTTCTGCGATGTTGAACTTGTACTGTAAACGAGGTTCTTGTAAACAGAGGCGTCCCAAACTTTGGGGTGGCTGTGTCTTTTTGATTTTAATTTCCCTAAGCTATAGGACCATAAGTGGAAGTGCCCTAGGCTCTGTTGCTTTGTTTTTTAGATGTTTCAGGAAACACCATACACTTCTCCCAAGTGTCTGTTGGCAATTTACATCCCGCCCATCAGCATAACAAGGCTCCCAGTTCTCCATGGCCTGTCCTGTCTTTCTGGATTTTACACTTTTTTCAGATGGCCCTTTTGACCGGGGGGAAGTGAGACTTCATTGTAGTGCAGATTTCCTTTGCAAGCTTGCTTGGTTGGCCAAAAAGGGCGTATGCGTTTTTTCCTGAATATATTCAGGAAAAAACGCATACGCCCTTTTTGGCCAAGTGCATCATTGTGGACGTTCTGCCTCTTTTCCTATGCTTTCAATGCAATTCCAGTCTACCTCCTGAAATCGGTTTCCTGCAATTCTGCCCCGCTTTCAAGTCCTCTTGGCAGCCTTACTTCAGTATATTTTTGGACGATAGCTGTCATTTATAACTCTGCAGGTTTGTGAATTACAGTGCCCCTGAGCTCCTTTCTTCAACTCGCTTTCTTGTGACCTGGCCGCAACACCGCAGGATGGCTTCAGGCCCTAATCTGGTTCCGGCACGGCACGCTGAGCCTTTGGTTAATTCCTCTTCTTGGTGGGAAATGAGAGTTAAATTTGCCCGTCCAGACACCTCCAGCTAGTCTCTCATTGGTTCTCGCTATTCCTGTTCATCTTCCGCAGAAATTGCAAACTGGGCCAAACAGGAGGTTAAAGGGACTGACTCTCCAAGTCGGGAGGGTGTTAGTAAAGCGTCTGGAATGTTGCACCCGAGTACCAGGGTACGAAAACTGAGACATATTTGAACACGTTTCCCGATCACATGGTTGATCATACTCTAGGTTCCACATGCATGTTTTAGCTGAAGGAAGAATCCGTGAAACCTGGAGAGTTGAGACCCGTGGAATGGGTACCATGCAATATGACTTCAAAGGGTCTTTGTTTGCTCACCGAACCTCTCCAATCCTATCACTGCTGCATTTATGCCCCTGGACACCTGCTTGATTCTCTTTTGGAGATATAGCAATCCATAGGTTTTAAGATACTTACTAGTAAGGTACATTCTTAGGCGCTTAATATGGGGTGTTGATTCCATTTTGTTGAGCAAGGAGTAGCTCTTGTCTATTCCATATTTGGCTTAAGGAACTTTATCTGTGCTCATTTCAATCTCTGGTTTTATGCAGCACCCCAACTCACCTTTACCCTTAAGCAAGCATAAGTTGGTTTTCTAAATTTGAGAACCTGTTCTGTCCTGTAATTCAGTTCCTTTGGAGCCAAGTTTACATTCCGTGTATTACTGATATCTTATGATGTTTCTTTTTCTGTGTGACTTATTTCAGTTAGAATCGTCATACCTGAATCCACTCATTGTGCTGCTAAGGGCCTGATGACATAGATTTCATTGCTGCGTGATATTGCTTTGTAAGTAAATACCACAAATTCTTTATCCATTTTTCACTTTCTGCGATGTTGAACTTGTACTGTAAACGAGGTTCTTGTAAACAGAGGCGTCCCAAACTTTGGGGTGGCTGTGTCTTTTTGATTTTAATTTCCCTAAGCTATAGGACCATAAGTGGAAGTGCCCTAGGCTCTGTTGCTTTGTTTTTTAGATGTTTCAGGAAACACCATACACTTCTCCCGAGTGTCTGTTGGCAATTTACATCCCGCCCATCAGCATAACAAGGCTCCCAGTTCTCCATGGCCTGTCCTGTCTTTCTGGATTTTACACTTTTTTCAGATGGCCCTTTTGACCGGGGGGAAGTGAGACTTCATTGTAGTGCAGATTTCCTTTGCAAGCTTGCTTGGTTGGCCAAAAAGGGCGTATGCGTTTTTTCCTGAATATATTCAGGAAAAAACGCATACGCCCTTTTTGGCCAAGTGCATCATTGTGGACGTTCTGCCTCTTTTCCTATGCTTTCAATGCAATTCCAGTCTACCTCCTGAAATCGGTTTCCTGCAATTCTGCCCCGCTTTCAAGTCCTCTTGGCAGCCTTACTTCAGTATATTTTTGGACGATAGCTGTCATTTATAACTCTGCAGGTTTGTGAATTACAGTGCCCCTGAGCTCCTTTCTTCAACTCGCTTTCTTGTGACCTGGCCGCAACACCGCAGGATGGCTTCAGGCCCTAATCTGGTTCCGGCACGGCACGCTGAGCCTTTGGTTAATTCCTCTTCCTGGTGGGAAATGAGAGTTAAATTTTCCCGTCCAGACACCTCCAGCTAGTCTCTCATTGGTTCTCGCTATTCCTGTTCATCTTCCGCAGAAATTGCAAACTGGGCCAAACAGGAGGTTAAAGGGACTGACTCTCCAAGTCGGGAGGGTGTTAGTAAAGCGTCTGGAATGTTGCACCCGAGTACCAGGGTACGAAAACTGAGACATATTTGAACACGTCTCCCGATCACATGGTTGATCATACTCTAGGTTCCACATGCATGTTTTAGCTGAAGGAAGAATCCCTGAAACCTGGAGAGTTGAGACCCGTGGAATGGGTACCATGCAATATGAATTCAAAGGGTCTTTGTTTGCTCACCGAACCTCTCCAATCCTATCACTGCTGCATTTATGCCCCTGGACACACCCTTGATTCTCTTTTGGAGATATAGCAATCCATAGGTTTTAAGATACTTACTAGTCAGGTACATTCTTAGGCTTTTAATATGCGGTGTTGAGTCCATTTCGTTGAGCAAGGAGTAGCTCTTGTCTATTCCATATTTGGCTTAAGGAACTTTATCTGTGCTCATTTCAATCTCTGGTTTTATGCAGCACCCCAACTCACCTTTACCCTTAACCAAGCATAAGTTGGTTTTCTAAATTTGAGACCCTGTTCTGTTCTGTAATTCAGTTCCTGTGTAGCCAAGTTTACATTCCGTGTATTACTGATATCTTATGATGTTTCTTTTTCTGTGTGACTTATTTCAGTTAGAATCATCATACCTGAATCCACTCATTGTGCTGCTAAGGGCCTGATGCCATAGATTTCATTGCTGAGTGATATTGCTTTGTAAGTAAATACCACAACTACTTTATCCATTTTTCACTTTCTGCGATGTTGAACTTGTACTGTAAACGAGGTTCTTGTAAACAGAGGCGTCCCAAACTTTGGGGTGGCTGTGTCTTTTTGATTTTAATTTCCCTAAGCTATAGGACCATAAGTGGAAGTGCCCTAGGCTCTGTTGCTTTGTTTTTTAGATGTTTCAGGAAACACCATACACTTCTCCCGAGTGGCTGTTGGCAATTTACATCCCGCCCATCAGCATAACAAGGCTCCCAGTTCTCCATGGCCTGTCCTGCCTTTCTGGATTTTACACTTTTTTCAGATGGCCCTTTTGACCGGGGGGAAGTGAGACTTCATTGTAGTGCAGATTTCCTTTGCAAGTTTGCTTGGTTGGCCAAAAAGGGCGTATGCGTTTTTTCCTGAATATATTCAGGAAAAAACGCATACGCCCTTTTTGGCCAAGTGCATCATTGTGGACGTTCTGCCTCTTTTCCTATGCTTTCAATGCAATTCCAGTCTACCTCCTGAAATCGGTTTCCTGCAATTCTGCCCCGCTTTCAAGTCCTCTTGGCAGCCTTACTTCAGTATATTTTTGGACGATAGCTGTCATTTATAACTCTGCAGGTTTGTGAATTACAGTGCCCCTGAGCTCCTTTCTTCAACTCGCTTTCTTGTGAGCTGGCCGCAACACCGCAGGATGGCTTCAGGCCCTAATCTGGTTCCGGCACGGCACGCTGAGCCTTTGGTTAATTCCTCTTCCTGGTGGGAAATGAGAGTTAAATTTGCCCGTCCAGACACCTCCAGCTAGTCTCTCATTGGTTCTCGCTATTCCTGTTCATCTTCCGCAGAAATTGCAAACTGGGCCAAACAGGAGGTTAAAGGGACTGACTGTCCAAGTCGGGAGGATGTTAGTAAAGCGTCTGGAATGTTGCACCCGAGTACCAGGGTACGAAAACTGAGACATATTTGAACACGTCTCCTGATCACATGGTTGATCATACTCTAGGTTCCACATGCATGTTTTAGCTGAAGGAAGAATACCTTAAACCTGGGTAGTTGAAACCCGTGGAATGGGTACCATGCAATATGACTTCAAAGGGTCTTCATTTGCTCACCGAACCTCTCCAATCCTATCACTGCTGCATTTATGCCCCTGTACACATGCTTGATTCTCTTTCGGAGACATAGCAATCCATAGGTTTTAAGATACTTACTAGTCAGGTACATTCTTATGCGTTTAATATGCGGTGTTGAGTCCATTTCTTTGAGCAAGGAGTAGATCTTGTCTATTCCATATTTGGCTTAAGGAACTTTATCTGTGCTCATTTCAATCTCTGGTTTTATGCAGCACCCCAACTCACCTTTCCCCTTAAGCAAGCATAAGTTGGTTTTCTAAATTTGAGACCCTGTTCTGTTCTGTAATTCAGTTCCTGTGTAGCCTAGTTTACATTCTGTGTATTACTGATATCTTATGATGTTTCTTTTTCTGTGTGACTTATTTCAGTTAGAATCATCATACCTGAATCCACTCATTGTGCTGCTAAGGGCCTGATGACATAGATTTCATTGCTGAGTGATATTGCTTTGTAAGTAAATACCACAACTTCTTTATCCATTTTTCACTTTCTGCGATGTTGAACTTGTACTGTAAACGAGGTTCTTGTAAACAGAGGCGTCCCAAACTTTGGGGTGGCTGTGTCTTTTTGATTTTAATTTCCCTAAGCTATAGGACCATAAGTGGAAGTGCCCTAGGCTCTGTTGTTTTGTTTTTTAGATGTTTCAGGAAACACCATACACTTCTCCCGAGTGTCTGTTGGCAATTTACATCCCGCCCATCAGCATAACAAGGCTCCCAGTTCTCCATGGGCTGTCCCGCCTTTCTGGATTTTACACTTTTTTCAGATGGCCCTTTTGACCGGGGGGAAGTGAGACTTCATTGTAGTGCAGATTTCCTTTGCAAGCTTGCTTGGTTGGCCAAAAAGGGCGTATGCGTTTTTTCCTGAATATATTCAGGAAAAAACGCATACGCCCTTTTTGGCCAAGTGCATCATTGTGGACGTTCTGCCTCTTTTCCTATGCTTTCAATGCAATTCCAGTCTACCTCCTGAAATCGGTTTCCTGCAATTCTGCCCCGCTTTCAAGTCCTCTTGGCAGCCTTACTTCAGTATATTTTTGGACGATAGCTGTCATTTATAACTCTGCAGGTTTGTGAATTACAGTGCCCCTGAGCTCCTTTCTTCAACTCGCTTTCTTGTGACCTGGCCGCAACACCGCAGGATGGCTTCAGGCCCTAATCTGGTTCCGGCACGGCACGCTGAGCCTTTGGTTAATTCCTCTTCCTGGTGGGAAATGAGAGTTAAATTTGCCCGTCCAGACACCTCCAGCTAGTCTCTCATTGGTTCTCGCTATTCCTGTTCATCTTCCGCAGAAATTGCAAACTGGGCCAAACAGGAGGTTAAAGGGACTGACTCTCCAAGTCGGGAGGGTGTTAGTAAAGCGTCTGGAATGTTGCACCCGAGTACCAGGGTACGAAAACTGAGACATATTTGAACACGTTTCCCGATCACATGGTTGATCATACTCTAGGTTCCACATGCATGTTTTAGCTGAAGGAAGAATCCCTGAAACCTGGAGAGTTGAGACCCGTGGAATGGGTACCATGCAATATGACTTCAAAGGGTCTTTGTTTGCTCACCGAACCTCTCCAATCCTATCACTGCTGCATTTATGCCCCTGGACACACCCTTGATTCTCTTTTGGAGATATAGCAATCCATAGGTTTTAAGATACTTACTAGTCAGGTACATTCTTAGGCTTTTAATATGCGGTGTTGAGTCCATTTCGTTGAGCAAGGAGTAGCTCTTGTCTATTCCATATTTGGCTTAAGGAACTTTATCTGTGCTCATTTCAATCTCTGGTTTTATGCAGCACCCCAACTCACCTTTACCCTTAAGCAAGCATAAGTTGGTTTTCTAAATTTGAGACCCTGTTCTGTTCTGTAATTCAGTTCCTGTGTAGCCAAGTTTACATTCCGTGTATTACTGATATCTTATGATGTTTCTTTTTCTGTGTGACTTATTTCAGTTAGAATCATCATACCTGAATCCACTCATTGTGCTGCTAAGGGCCTGATGACATAGATTTCATTGCTGAGTGATATTGCTTTGTAAGTAAATACCACAACTACTTTATCCATTTTTCACTTTCTGCGATGTTGAACTTGTACTGTAAACGAGGTTCTTGTAAACAGAGGCGTCCCAAACTTTGGGGTGGCTGTGTCTTTTTGATTTTAATTTCCCTAAGCTATAGGACCATAAGTGGAAGTGCCCTAGGCTCTGTTGCTTTGTTTTTTAGATGTTTCAGGAAACACCATACACTTCTCCCGAGTGGCTGTTGGCAATTTACATCCCGCCCATCAGCATAACAAGGCTCCCAGTTCTCCATGGCCTGTCCTGCCTTTCTGGATTTTACACTTTTTTCAGATGGCCCTTTTGACCGGGGGGAAGTGAGACTTCATTGTAGTGCAGATTTCCTTTGCAAGTTTGCTTGGTTGGCCAAAAAGGGCGTATGCGTTTTTTCCTGAATATATTCAGGAAAAAACGCATACGCCCTTTTTGGCCAAGTGCATCATTGTGGACGTTCTGCCTCTTTTCCTATGCTTTCAATGCAATTCCAGTCTACCTCCTGAAATCGGTTTCCTGCAATTCTGCCCCGCTTTCAAGTCCTCTTGGCAGCCTTACTTCAGTATATTTTTGGACGATAGCTGTCATTTATAACTCTGCAGGTTTGTGAATTACAGTGCCCCTGAGCTCCTTTCTTCAACTCGCTTTCTTGTGAGCTGGCCGCAACACCGCAGGATGGCTTCAGGCCCTAATCTGGTTCCGGCACGGCACGCTGAGCCTTTGGTTAATTCCTCTTCCTGGTGGGAAATGAGAGTTAAATTTGCCCGTCCAGACACCTCCAGCTAGTCTCTCATTGGTTCTCGCTATTCCTGTTCATCTTCCGCAGAAATTGCAAACTGGGCCAAACAGGAGGTTAAAGGGACTGACTCTCCAAGTCGGGAGGGTGTTAGTAAAGCGTCTGGAATGTTGCACCCGAGTACCAGGGTACGAAAACTGAGACATATTTGAACACGTTTCCCGATCACATGGTTGATCATACTCTAGGTTCCACATGCATGTTTTAGCTGAAGGAAGAATCCCTGAAACCTGGAGAGTTGAGACCCGTGGAATGGGTACCATGCAATATGACTTCAAAGGGTCTTTGTTTGCTCACCGAACCTCTCCAATCCTATCACTGCTGCATTTATGCCCCTGGACACACCCTTGATTCTCTTTTGGAGATATAGCAATCCATAGGTTTTAAGATACTTACTAGTCAGGTACATTCTTAGGCTTTTAATATGCGGTGTTGAGTCCATTTTGTTGAGCAAGGAGTAGCTCTTGTCTATTCCATATTTGGCTTAAGGAACTTTATCTGTGCTCATTTCAATCTCTGGTTTTATGCAGCACCCCAACTCACCTTTACCCTTAACCAAGCATAAGTTGGTTTTCTAAATTTGAGACCCTGTTCTGTTCTGTAATTCAGTTCCTGTGTAGCCAAGTTTACATTCCGTGTATTACTGATATCTTATGATGTTTCTTTTTCTGTGTGACTTATTTCAGTTAGAATCATCATACCTGAATCCACTCATTGTGCTGCTAAGGGCCTGATGACATAGATTTCATTGCTGAGTGATATTGCTTTGTAAGTAAATACCACAACTACTTTATCCATTTTTCACTTTCTGCGATGTTGAACTTGTACTGTAAACGAGGTTCTTGTAAACAGAGGCGTCCCAAACTTTGGGGTGGCTGTGTCTTTTTTATTTTAATTTCCCTAAGCTATAGGACCATAAGTGGAAGTGCCCTAGGCTCTGTTGCTTTGTTTTTTAGATGTTTCAGGAAACACCATACACTTCTCCCGAGTGGCTGTTGGCAATTTACATCCCGCCCATCAGCATAACAAGGCTCCCAGTTCTCCATGGCCTGTCCTGCCTTTCTGGATTTTACACTTTTTTCAGATGGCCCTTTTGACCGGGGGGAAGTGAGACTTCATTGTAGTGCAGATTTCCTTTGCAAGTTTGCTTGGTTGGCCAAAAAGGGCGTATGCGTTTTTTCCTGAATATATTCAGGAAAAAACGCATACGCCCTTTTTGGCCAAGTGCATCATTGTGGACGTTCTGCCTCTTTTCCTATGCTTTCAATGCAATTCCAGTCTACCTCCTGAAATCGGTTTCCTGCAATTCTGCCCCGCTTTCAAGTCCTCTTGGCAGCCTTACTTCAGTATATTTTTGGACGATAGCTGTCATTTATAACTCTGCAGGTTTGTGAATTACAGTGCCCCTGAGCTCCTTTCTTCAACTCGCTTTCTTGTGAGCTGGCCGCAACACCGCAGGATGGCTTCAGGCCCTAATCTGGTTCCGGCACGGCACGCTGAGCCTTTGGTTAATTCCTCTTCCTGGTGGGAAATGAGAGTTAAATTTGCCCGTCCAGACACCTCCAGCTAGTCTCTCATTGGTTCTCGCTATTCCTGTTCATCTTCCGCAGAAATTGCAAACTGGGCCAAACAGGAGGTTAAAGGGACTGACTCTCCAAGTCGGGAGGGTGTTAGTAAAGCGTCTGGAATGTTGCACCCGAGTACCAGGGTACGAAAACTGAGACATATTTGAACACGTCTCCCGATCACATGGTTGATCATACTCTAGGTTCCACATGCATGTTTTAGCTGAAGGAAGAATCCCTGAAACCTGGAGAGTTGAGACCCGTGGAATGGGTACCATGCAATATGACTTCAAAGGGTCTTTGTTTGCTCACCGAACCTCTCCAATCCTATCACTGCTGCATTTATGCCCCTGGACACACCCTTGATTCTCTTTTGGAGATATAGCAATCCATAGGTTTTAAGATACTTACTAGTCAGGTACATTCTTAGGCTTTTAATATGCGGTGTTGAGTCCATTTCGTTGAGCAAGGAGTAGCTCTTGTCTATTCCATATTTGGCTTAAGGAACTTTATCTGTGCTCATTTCAATCTCTGGTTTTATGCAGCACCCCAACTCACCTTTACCCTTAACCAAGCATAAGTTGGTTTTCTAAATTTGAGACCCTGTTCTGTTCTGTAATTCAGTTCCTGTGTAGCCAAGTTTACATTCCGTGTATTACTGATATCTTATGATGTTTCTTTTTCTGTGTGACTTATTTCAGTTAGAATCATCATACCTGAATCCACTCATTGTGCTACTAAGGGCCTGATGACATAGATTTCATTGCTGAGTGATATTGCTTTGTAAGTAAATACCACAACTACTTTATCCATTTTTCACTTTCTGCGATGTTGAACTTGTACTGTAAACGAGGTTCTTGTAAACAGAGGCGTCCCAAACTTTGGGGTGGCTGTATCTTTTTGATTTTAATTTCCCTAAGCTATAGGACCATAAGTGGAAGTGCCCTAGGCTCTGTTGCTTTGTTTTTTAGATGTTTCAGGAAACACCATACACTTCTCCCGAGTGGCTGTTGGCAATTTACATCCCGCCCATCAGCATAACAAGGCTCCCAGTTCTCCATGGCCTGTCCTGCCTTTCTGGATTTTACACTTTTTTCAGATGGCCCTTTTGACCGGGGGGAAGTGAGACTTCATTGTAGTGCAGATTTCCTTTGCAAGTTTGCTTGGTTGGCCAAAAAGGGCGTATGCGTTTTTTCCTGAATATATTCAGGAAAAAACGCATACGCCCTTTTTGGCCAAGTGCATCATTGTGGACGTTCTGCCTCTTTTCCTATGCTTTCAATGCAATTCCAGTCTACCTCCTGAAATCGGTTTCCTGCAATTCTGCCCCGCTTTCAAGTCCTCTTGGCAGCCTTACTTCAGTATATTTTTGGACGATAGCTGTCATTTATAACTCTGCAGGTTTGTGAATTACAGTGCCCCTGAGCTCCTTTCTTCAACTCGCTTTCTTGTGAGCTGGCCGCAACACCGCAGGATGGCTTCAGGCCCTAATCTGGTTCCGGCACGGCACGCTGAGCCTTTGGTTAATTCCTCTTCCTGGTGGGAAATGAGAGTTAAATTTGCCCGTCCAGACACCTCCAGCTAGTCTCTCATTGGTTCTCGCTATTCCTGTTCATCTTCCGCAGAAATTGCAAACTGGGCCAAACAGGAGGTTAAAGGGACTGACTGTCCAAGTCGGGAGGATGTTAGTAAAGCGTCTGGAATGTTGCACCCGAGTACCAGGGTACGAAAACTGAGACATATTTGAACACGTCTCCTGATCACATGGTTGATCATACTCTAGGTTCCACATGCATGTTTTAGCTGAAGGAAGAATACCTTAAACCTGGGTAGTTGAAACCCGTGGAATGGGTACCATGCAATATGACTTCAAAGGGTCTTCATTTGCTCACCGAACCTCTCCAATCCTATCACTGCTGCATTTATGCCCCTGTACACATGCTTGATTCTCTTTCGGAGACATAGCAATCCATAGGTTTTAAGATACTTACTAGTCAGGTACATTCTTATGCGTTTAATATGCGGTGTTGAGTCCATTTCTTTGAGCAAGGAGTAGATCTTGTCTATTCCATATTTGGCTTAAGGAACTTTATCTGTGCTCATTTCAATCTCTGGTTTTATGCAGCACCCCAACTCACCTTTCCCCTTAAGCAAGCATAAGTTGGTTTTCTAAATTTGAGACCCTGTTCTGTTCTGTAATTCAGTTCCTGTGTAGCCTAGTTTACATTCTGTGTATTACTGATATCTTATGATGTTTCTTTTTCTGTGTGACTTATTTCAGTTAGAATCATCATACCTGAATCCACTCATTGTGCTGCTAAGGGCCTGATGACATAGATTTCATTGCTGAGTGATATTGCTTTGTAAGTAAATACCACAACTTCTTTATCCATTTTTCACTTTCTGCGATGTTGAACTTGTACTGTAAACGAGGTTCTTGTAAACAGAGGCGTCCCAAACTTTGGGGTGGCTGTGTCTTTTTGATTTTAATTTCCCTAAGCTATAGGACCATAAGTGGAAGTGCCCTAGGCTCTGTTGTTTTGTTTTTTAGATGTTTCAGGAAACACCATACACTTCTCCCGAGTGTCTGTTGGCAATTTACATCCCACCCATCAGCATAACAAGGCTCCCAGTTCTCCATGGGCTGTCCCGCCTTTCTGGATTTTACACTTTTTTCAGATGGCCCTTTTGACCGGGGGGAAGTGAGACTTCATTGTAGTGCAGATTTCCTTTGCAAGCTTGCTTGGTTGGCCAAAAAGGGCGTATGCGTTTTTTCCTGAATATATTCAGGAAAAAACGCATACGCCCTTTTTGGCCAAGTGCATCATTGTGGACGTTCTGCCTCTTTTCCTATGCTTTCAATGCAATTCCAGTCTACCTCCTGAAATCGGTTTCCTGCAATTCTGCCCCGCTTTCAAGTCCTCTTGGCAGCCTTACTTCAGTATATTTTTGGACGATAGCTGTCATTTATAACTCTGCAGGTTTGTGAATTACAGTGCCCCTGAGCTCCTTTCTTCAACTCGCTTTCTTGTGACCTGGCCGCAACACCGCAGGATGGCTTCAGGCCCTAATCTGGTTCCGGCACGGCACGCTGAGCCTTTGGTTAATTCCTCTTCCTGGTGGGAAATGAGAGTTAAATTTGCCCGTCCAGACACCTCCAGCTAGTCTCTCATTGGTTCTCGCTATTCCTGTTCATCTTCCGCAGAAATTGCAAACTGGGCCAAACAGGAGGTTAAAGGGACTGACTCTCCAAGTCGGGAGGGTGTTAGTAAAGCGTCTGGAATGTTGCACCCGAGTACCAGGGTACGAAAACTGAGACATATTTGAACACGTTTCCCGATCACATGGTTGATCATACTCTAGGTTCCACATGCATGTTTTAGCTGAAGGAAGAATCCCTGAAACCTGGAGAGTTGAGACCCGTGGAATGGGTACCATGCAATATGACTTCAAAGGGTCTTTGTTTGCTCACCGAACCTCTCCAATCCTATCACTGCTGCATTTATGCCCCTGGACACACCCTTGATTCTCTTTTGGAGATATAGCAATCCATAGGTTTTAAGATACTTACTAGTCAGGTACATTCTTAGGCTTTTAATATGCGGTGTTGAGTCCATTTCGTTGAGCAAGGAGTAGCTCTTGTCTATTCCATATTTGGCTTAAGGAACTTTATCTGTGCTCATTTCAATCTCTGGTTTTATGCAGCACCCCAACTCACCTTTACCCTTAACCAAGCATAAGTTGGTTTTCTAAATTTGAGACCCTGTTCTGTTCTGTAATTCAGTTCCTGTGTAGCCAAGTTTACATTCCGTGTATTACTGATATCTTATGATGTTTCTTTTTCTGTGTGACTTATTTCAGTTAGAATCATCATACCTGAATCCACTCATTGTGCTGCTAAGGGCCTGATGACATAGATTTCATTGCTGAGTGATATTGCTTTGTAAGTAAATACCACAACTACTTTATCCATTTTTCACTTTCTGCGATGTTGAACTTGTACTGTAAACGAGGTTCTTGTAAACAGAGGCGTCCCAAACTTTGGGGTGGCTGTGTCTTTTTGATTTTAATTTCCCTAAGCTATAGGACCATAAGTGGAAGTGCCCTAGGCTCTGTTGCTTTGTTTTTTAGATGTTTCAGGAAACACCATACACTTCTCCCGAGTGTCTGTTGGCAATTTACATCCCGCCCATCAGCATAACAAGGCTCCCAGTTCTCCATGGCCTGTCCTGCCTTTCTGGATTTTACACTTTTTTCAGATGGCCCTTTTGACCGGGGGGAAGTGAGACTTCATTGTAGTGCAGATTTCCTTTGCAAGTTTGCTTGGTTGGCCAAAAAGGGCGTATGCGTTTTTTCCTGAATATATTCAGGAAAAAACGCATACGCCCTTTTTGGCCAAGTGCATCATTGTGGACGTTCTGCCTCTTTTCCTATGCTTTCAATGCAATTCCAGTCTACCTCCTGAAATCGGTTTCCTGCAATTCTGCCCCGCTTTCAAGTCCTCTTGGCAGCCTTACTTCAGTATATTTTTGGACGATAGCTGTCATTTATAACTCTGCAGGTTTGTGAATTACAGTGCCCCTGAGCTCCTTTCTTCAACTCGCTTTCTTTTGAGCTGGCCGCAACACCGCAGGATGGCTTCAGGCCCTAATCTGGTTCCGGCACGGCACGCTGAGCCTTTGGTTAATTCCTCTTCCTGGTGGGAAATGAGAGTTAAATTTGCCCGTCCAGACACCTCCAGCTAGTCTCTCATTGGTTCTCGCTATTCCTGTTCATCTTCCGCAGAAATTGCAAACTGGGCCAAACAGGAGGTTAAAGGGACTGACTGTCCAAGTCGGGAGGATGTTAGTAAAGCGTCTGGAATGTTGCACCCGAGTACCAGGGTACGAAAACTGAGACATATTTGAACACGTCTCCTGATCACATGGTTGATCATACTCTAGGTTCCACATGCATGTTTTAGCTGAAGGAAGAATACCTTAAACCTGGGTAGTTGAAACCCGTGGAATGGGTACCATGCAATATGACTTCAAAGGGTCTTCATTTGCTCACCGAACCTCTCCAATCCTATCACTGCTGCATTTATGCCCCTGTACACATGCTTGATTCTCTTTCGGAGACATAGCAATCCATAGGTTTTAAGATACTTACTAGTCAGGTACATTCTTATGCGTTTAATATGCGGTGTTGAGTCCATTTCTTTGAGCAAGGAGTAGATCTTGTCTATTCCATATTTGGCTTAAGGAACTTTATCTGTGCTCATTTCAATCTCTGGTTTTATGCAGCACCCCAACTCACCTTTACCCTTAAGCAAGCATAAGTTGGTTTTCTAAATTTGAGACCCTGTTCTGTTCTGTAATTCAGTTCCTGTGTAGCCAAGTTTACATTCTGTGTATTACTGATATCTTATGATGTTTCTTTTTCTGTGTGACTTATTTCAGTTAGAATCATCATACCTGAATCCACTCATTGTGCTGCTAAGTGCCTGATGACATAGATTTCATTGCTGAGTGATATTGCTTTGTAAGTAAATACCACAACTTCTTTATCCATTTTTCACTTTCTGTGATATTGAACTTGTACGGTAAACGAGGTTCTTGTAAACAGAGGCGTCCCAAACTTTGGGGTGGCTGTGTCTTTTTGATTTTAATTTCCCTGAGCTATAGGACCATAAGTGGAAGTGCCCTAGGCTCTGTTGCTTTGTTTTTTAGATGTTTCAGGAAACACCATACACTTCTCCCGAGTGTCTGTTGGAAATTTACATCCCGCCCATCAGCATAACAAGGCTCCCAGTTCTCCATGGCCTGTCCTGCCTTTCTGGATTTTACACTTTTTTCAGATGGCCCTTTTGACCGGGGGGAAGTGAGACTTCATTGTAGTGCAGATTTCCTTTGCAAGTTTGCTTGGTTGGTCAAAAAGGGCGTATGCGTTTTTTCCTGAATATATTCAGGAAAAAACGCATACGCCCTTTTTGGCCAAGTGCATCATTGTGGACGTTCTGCCTCTTTTCCTATGCTTTCAATGCAATTCCAGTCTACCTCCTGAAATCGGTTTCCTGCAATTCTGCCCCGCTTTCAAGTCCTCTTGGCAGCCTTACTTCAGTATAATTTTGGACGATAGCTGTCATTTATAACTCTGCAGGTTTGTGAATTACACTGCCCCTGAGCTCCTTTCTTCAACTCGCTTTCTTGTGACCTGGCCGCAACACCGCAGGATGGCTTCAGGCCCTAATCTGGTTCCGGCACGGCACGCTGAGCCTTTGGTTAATTCCTCTTCCTGGTGGGAAATGAGAGTTAAATTTTCCCGTCCAGACACCTCCAGCTAGTCTCTCATTGGTTCTCGCTATTCCTGTTCATCTTCCGCAGAAATTGCAAACTGGGCCAAACAGGAGGTTAAAGGGACTGACTCTCCAAGTCAGGAGGGTGTTAGTAAAGCGTCTGGAATGTTGCACCTGAATACCAGGGTACAAAAACTGAGACATATTTGAACACGTTTCCCGATCACATGGTTGATCATACTCTAGGTTCCACATGCATGTTTTAGCTGAAGGAAGAATCCCTGAAACCTGGAGAGTTGAGACCCGTGGAATGGGTACCATGCAATATGACTTCAAAGGGTCTTTGTTTGCTCACCGAACCTCTCCAATCCTATCACTGCTGCATTTATGCCCCTGGACACACGCTTGATTCTCTTTTGGAGATATAGCAATCTATAGGTTTTAAGATACTTACTAGTCAGGTACATTCTTAGGCTCTTAATATGGGGTGTTGAGTCCATTTCGTTGAGCAAGGAGTAGCTCTTGTCTATTCCATATTTGGCTTAAGGAACTTTATCTGTGCTCATTTCAATCTCTGGTTTTATGCAGCACCCCAACTCACCTTTCCCCTTAAGCAAGCATAAGTTGGTTTTCTAAATTTGAGACCCTGTTCTGTTCTGTAATTCAGTTCCTGTGTAGCCAAGTTTACATTCCGTGTATTACTGATATCTTATGATGTTTCTTTTTCTGTGTGACTTATTTCAGTTAGAATCATCATACCTGAATCCACTCATTGTGCTGCTAAGGGCCTGATGACATAGATTTCATTGCTGAGTGATATTGCTTTGTAAGTAAATACCACAACTTCTTTATCCATTTTTCACTTTCTGCGATGTTGAACTTGTACTGTAAACGAGGTTCTTGTAAACAGAGGCGTTCCAAACTTTGGGGTGGCTGTGTCTTTTTGATTTTAATTTCCCTAAGCTATAGGACCATAAGTGGAAGTGCCCTAGGCTCTGTTGCTTTGTTTTTTAGATGTTTCAGGAAACACCATACACTTCTCCCGAGTGTCTGTTGGCAATTTACATCCCGCCCATCAGCATAACAAGGCTCCCAGTTCTCCATGGCCTGTCCTGCCTTTCTGGATTTTACACTTTTTTCAGATGGCCCTTTTGACCGGGGGGAAGTGAGACTTCATTGTAGTGCAGATTTCCTTTGCAAGCTTGCTTGGTTGGCCAAAAAGGGCGTATGCGTTTTTTCCTGAATATATTCAGGAAAAAACACATACGCCCTTTTTGGCCAAGTGCATCATTGTGGACGTTCTGCCTCTTTTCCTATGCTTTCAATGCAATTCCAGTCTACCTCCTGAAATCGGTTTCCTGCAATTCTGCCCCGCTTTCAAGTCCTCTTGGCAGCCTTACTTCAGTATATTTTTGGACGATAGCTGTCATTTATAACTCTGCAGGTTTGTGAATTACAGTGCCCCTGAGCTCCTTTCTTCAACTCGCTTTCTTTTGAGCTGGCCGCAACACCGCAGGATGGCTTCAGGCCCTAATCTGGTTCCGGCACGGCATGCTGAGCCTTTGGTTAATTCCTCTTCCTGGTGGGAAATGAGAGTTAAATTTGCCCGTCCAGACACCTCCAGCTAGTCTCTCATTGGTTCTCCCTATTTCTGTTCATCTTCCGCAGAAATTGCAAACTGGGACAAACAGGAGGTTAAAGGCGCTGACTCTCCAAGTGGGGAGAGTGTTAGTAAAGCGTCTGGAATGTTGCACCCGAGTACCAGGGGAGGAAAACTGAGACATATTTGAACATGTCTCCCGTTCACACGGTGGATCATACTCTGGGTTCCACATGCATGTTTTAGCTGAAGGAAGAATACCTTAAACCTGGAGAGTTGAGACCCGTGGAATGGGTACCATGCAATATGACTTCAAAGGGTCTTCATTTGCTCACCGAACCTCTCCAATCCTATCACTGCTGCGTTTATGCCCCTGTACACATGCTTGATTCTCTTTCGGAGACATAGCAATCCATAGGTTTTAAGATACTTACTAGTCAGGTACATTCTTTGGCGCTTAATATGGGGTGTTGAGTCCATTTCGTTGAGCAAGGAGTAGCTCTTGTCTATTCCATATTTGGCTTAAGGAACTTTATCTGTGCTCATTTCAATCTCTGGTTTTATGCAGCACCCCATCTCTCCTTTAACCTTAAGCAAGCATAAGTTGGTTTTCTAAATTTGAGACCCTGTTCTGTTCTGTAATTCAGTTCCTGTGTAGCCAAGTTTACATTCCGTGTATTACTGATATCTTATGATGTTTCTTTTTCTGTGTGACTTATTTCAGTTAGAATCATCATACCTGAATCCACTCATTGTGCTGCTAAGGGCCTGATGACATAGATTTCATTGCTGAGTGATATTGCTTTGTAAGTAAATACCACAACTTCTTTATCCATTTTTCACTTTCTGCGATGTTGAACTTGTACTGTAAACGAGGTTCTTGTAAACAGAGGCGTCCCAAACTTTGGGGTGGCTGTGTCTTTTTGATTTTAATTTCCCTAAGCTATAGGACCATAAGTGGAGGTGCCCTAGGCTCTGTTGCTTTGTTTTTTAGATGTTTCAGGAAACACCATACACTTCTCCCGAGTGTCTGTTGGCAATTTACATCCCGCCCATCAGCATAACAAGGCTCCCAGTTCTCCATGGCCTGTCCTGCCTTTCTGGATTTTACACTTTTTTCAGATGGCCCTTTTGACCGGGGGGAAGTGAGACTTCATTGTAGTGCAGATTTCCTTTGCAAGCTTGCTTGGTTGGCCAAAAAGGGCGTATGCGTTTTTTCTTGAATATATTCAGGAAAAAACGCATACGCCCTTTTTGGCCAAGTGCATCATTGTGGACGTTCTGCCTCTTTTCCTATGCTTTCAATGCAATTCCAGTCTACCTCCTGAAATTGGTTTCCTGCAATTCTGCCCCGCTTTCAAGTCCTCTTGGCAGCCTTACTTCAGTATATTTTTGGACGATAGCTGTCATTTATAACTCTGCAGGTTTGTGAATTACAGTGCCCCTGAGCTCCTTTCTTCAACTCGCTTTGTTTTGAGCTGGCCGCAACACCGCAGGATGGCTTCAGGCCCTAATCTGGTTCCGGCACGACACGCTGAGCCTTTGGTTAATTCCTCTTCCTGGTGGGAAATGAGAGTTAAATTTGCCCGTCCAGACACCTCCAGCTAGTCTCTCATTGGTTCTCGCTATTCCTGTTCATCTTCCGCAGAAATTGCAAACTGGGCCAAACAGGAGGTTAAAGGGACTGACTCTCCAAGTCGGGAGGGTGTTAGTAAAGCGTCTGGAATGTTGCACCCGAGTACCAGGGGACGAAAACTGAGACATATTTGAACACGTCTCCCAATCACATGGTTGATCATACTCTAGGTTCCACATGCATGTTTTAGCTGAAGGAAGAATACCTTAAACCTGGGTAGTTGAAACCCGTGGAATGGGTACCATGCAATATGACTTCAAAGGGTCTTCATTTGCTCACCGAACCTCTCCAATCCTATCACTGCTGCGTTTATGCCCCTGTACACATGCTTGATTCTCTTTCGGAGACATAGCAATCCATAGGTTTTAAGATACTTACTAGTCAGGTACATTCTTATGCGTTTAATATGCGGTGTTGAGTCCATTTCGTTGAGCAAGGAGTAGATCTTGTCTATTCAATATTTGGCTTAAGGAACTTTATCTGTGCTCATTTCAATCTCTGGTTTTATGCAGCACCCCATCTCACCTTTAACCTTAAGCAAGCATAAGTTGGTTTTCTAAATTTGAGACCCTGTTCTGTTCTGTAATTCAGTTCCTGTGGAGCCAAGTTTACATTCCGTGTATTACTGATATCTTATGATGTTTCTTTTTCTGTGTGACTTATTTCAGTTAGAATCATCATACCTGAATCCACTCATTGTGCTGCTAAGGGCCTGATGACATAGATTTCATTGCTGAGTGATATTGCTTTGTAAGTAAATACCACAACTTCTTTATCCATTTTTCACTTTCTGCGATGTTGAACTTGTACTGTAAACGAGGTTCTTGTAAACAGAGGCGTTCCAAACTTTGGGGTGGCTGTGTCTTTTTGATTTTAATTTCCCTAAGCTATAGGACCATAAGTGGAAGTGCCCTAGGCTCTGTTGCTTTGTTTTTTAGATGTTTCAGGAAACACCATACACTTCTCCCGAGTGTCTGTTGGCAATTTACATCCCGCCCATCAGCATAACAAGGCTCCCAGTTCTCCATGGCCTGTCCTGCCTTTCTGGATTTTACACTTTTTTCAGATGGCCCTTTTGACCGGGGGGAAGTGAGACTTCATTGTAGTGCAGATTTCCTTTGCAAGCTTGCTTGGTTGGCCAAAAAGGGCGTATGCGTTTTTTCCTGAATATATTCAGGAAAAAACGCATACGCCCTTTTTGGCCAAGTGCATCATTGTGGACGTTCTGCCTCTTTTCCTATGCTTTCAATGCAATTCCAGTCTACCTCCTGAAATCGGTTTCCTGCAATTCTGCCCCGCTTTCAAGTCCTCTTGGCAGCCTTACTTCAGTATATTTTTGGACGATAGCTGTCATTTATAACTCTGCAGGTTTGTGAATTACACTGCCCCTGAGCTCCTTTCTTCAACTCGCTTTCTTGTGACCTGGCCGCAACACCGCAGGATGGCTTCAGGCCCTAATCTGGTTCCGGCACGGCACGCTGAGCCTTTGGTTAATTCCTCTTCCTGGTGGGAAATGAGAGTTAAATTTTCCCGTCCAGACACCTCCAGCTAGTCTCTCATTGGTTCTCGCTATTCCTGTTCATCTTCCGCAGAAATTGCAAACTGGGCCAAACAGGAGGTTAAAGGGACTGACTCTCCAAGTCAGGAGGGTGTTAGTAAAGCGTCTGGAATGTTGCACCTGAGTACCAGGGTACGAAAACTGAGACATATTTGAACACGTTTCCCGATCACATGGTTGATCATACTCTAGGTTCCACATGCATGTTTTAGCTGAAGGAAGAATCCCTGAAACCTGGAGAGTTGAGCCCCGTGGAATGGGTACCATGCAATATGACTTCAAAGGGTCTTTGTTTGCTCACCGAAC